>NC_044031.1:625569025-626169025 GCF_901765095.1 Microcaecilia unicolor
ATGGTTGCTGCCATTACTTTCCCAGTCCCATGTTGGTGATCTATAGTATTGAGTTGGTTTTTTTAAAAAAAAGTTCATTTCTAGCTCTGGTACTAAACTATGGTATTTTATCGATATTTGAGCTTTAAGATTTACAAATGCATTGCGCAAAATTCTTATGAAGTAATAAGTCACAATTTAAATCCCCATTGTTTTTGGCCCTTATTCAACATTGCCAATATATGTCAAATGCCAGGCTGTGGGGCAAAACTATCACTATGTACAGACCTGCATGTACCTACATGGCCAAATATATAGGCCATAAATATATGACACGATCCAGCATCAACAACCCAATTACAGTATGCAAACTCAGACATTTCATCTATAAAGCCTCTAGGACAATGTGGAGACATCAAGACTAACAGAAGCACAACAACATTTGTTTACTGTACTTGGGGACAGAAACTACTGACAAGATTTCCAATGTTCCAGGATAATCAGGCTGTTATCAGAATTGACATCTTGGCTGGGACAGCCAAGGACAGGAAGTACATCAGCAGCTTCTGATTTCTCTATAAATACGGCCTTTTATCAGAGAACATCTCATGCTGAACAGCAGACCTGCATCAGACTGCCTGACATCTGAGAGAGATGCTTTCATCTGAAGGACTTCATCAGGTTGTATGTTCTATGTACCTTTATATTAGTGCTGTGGGTTAGAGCAACTCTTTGCATGTCAGAGTCTAGGGATTTATCTGTGTTTACTGTAAATTATTTCTGTATTGAGACCGTCTTTGTCTTCATTTCTGTCTTTCTTATACCATGTTTGCTGCTATTGTAAATAAATTGCCCTATTTTTATAATACTTGGGTTTGGAGTTAGTAGTTCATTCTATTATTTTGGTACAGTGGGCTTGGATCTAAGGATAAGGAGAATACATTTGCACCTGACACCAGACTTACTAATGTAGTCTTGTTTGGGACCCATTCTTTCAGAATTTATACTAATTGTTAGGTACCCCAATAATATCCCAAAAAGAGTGTATCTGTATTCTGCCAACAGATTACAGGTGTTTCACTGGGAGATCTAGACTTTGATTAGATCTGCTAGGTTAGGAATTGTTTCACACTTTAATATTAAGATCTATGGTCTGAGGGTTGTAGCTCATTTGTTGCACTTCATTTAAGCATGTTAGCCAAGCTACTAGAAGCCTTAGACTGCTTCCCAGATGCTTGTTATCGTTGTTGATAGTTAATTGATACCTAGGAAGTGAAGACAAGAAAGCAGATGGAAGTGGTCAACAATATCAAGAGCTGACAAAAGTTCAAAGAAGAAAATAATGACAGAGTGCTGATGATCCAATGAGGAGTTGATGGAGTCTTGGAAGGCTAGAAGGATTCTGTGCTGTGGTTTCAGTGGAAACCAGCTTGGAATGGATGTAGTGCATTGGTTTCTCAAGGAAGGCATTGAGTTGATAGAGGATAAGTTTCTCAAGAATTTACAAAGAGGGCCTGGGATGACTTGTGGAAGCAACTATCCATTTTCTAAACTATTCATGCTGATCTTTCTTGACTTCTGTGTGGAATTGAATTTGGCATGCTTGGTAATGTGAGAGGGAGGTTGATGAACATGACTTGCACCACTTTCTCAGGTGTAATCTAAGAAGGTGAAGCTTTGGAGAAAACCTAGGTTCGTTGAGGTGGCAGGATAGAGAATAAGAAATACATGGAGAATGGAGGTAAATGATACATTGAAATGAGAAATGGGGAGATGAGGTCTGGGAAGGAAGAGATTGGGAAGAGGAGGAAGAGGGGAGAGATGCAAAGTAATGAGACCAAGATTAGAATCTTTAAGGATGCGATTGGGGTGCTGGAGGGTAGTGGGACTAGGATCAGGGGCATAAAGACATAGAGTAAAAGTGAGGAAGAGGTGATCTGTCCAGGGGAATGGAGAGCAGAGAATAGAAATGGGATGTGAGAGAGGGCTGGAGAGGTGAAGATGAGATCTGGACATTGCAGCAGAATGAGTGAGGATGGTGAGGTGCTGGGAGAGGCCAATATTGGTGGCAAAGAAAAAAATAAGTCAGTGGTCTTAAAAGTAAAAGGGGAGAGAAGAGGGTGGAACATTCAGAGGTAAAGGCGAGGAGTTTGTCCATAGAAAGGGCCAAGGAGGAGGCGGATAATAGAGAAGGGCCAGATAGAAGGAGGCAGAAGGGAGAGAAAAATGAAGAAGAATCAGAGACTGAGAGCAGCTTAAATGGATATTGAGCAACCCAAAGAGGGGAGGAGAAGAGACAGGCAATGCTGCTGCCGCACTGAGCAGGGAAGGGCGTATGGAGCGAGAGGAAACCGGGAGGAGGGCAGGAGTCAAGTAGAGTAGAAATGTCACCAGGATGCAGTCTGGTTTCAATGATGCAGAGAATGTTGAGCGTTTGTGAAGTAATAAGATCAGAGACAAGGTGGCTCTTGTGCCGAAGAGAGTGGGTGTTCAGCAGGTCGCGTTTTAGTGGTGAAGGAGAAATGGTAGTGGGGCGGAGGGAGAAAAGGAGGCCAAGGTGACAAGTGTCAAGAACAGATGGGAAGGACATAGACGGAAGGCAGGAGTGGTGCAAGAATGATGGAGCACGGGGATGGAAGAAACGGGGGCAGGGTAAACAGCAGGTGCTATGAAGAGGATGGAGAGAGGGCAAACCAGAAGACAGAGAGAATAGATCAAGAGGATTGGTAGGGAAGTGCCAAGGAAGTGCCCAAGGAGGCGCACCAAGGAGCACACAAAGAGCACGATCTGTTCCTTGGTCATGCTCCTTTAGCGCCCGGCCCTGATGTAGTTGCCTTGGGGGTGAGTTGTTCAAGTAGCTGCTGGCTGCTTAAATCACTTTGAGCCACCTAAGCCCCAATATTCAGTGGGCAATGTCGCTGAATATCGTCTCTGACTGCCCATGTTAAAACTGATCAGGTCAGGGGCGGCTTTGGGGAGGAACTGGCAGTTATGCAGGTAGTGGCAATATTCAATGCTGGGACCCGCATAGTTAATCCAGTCAAGTTAGGGCAGCTCAAAAGCTGTCCTAAATAGTCTGGTAAGCTATGTGGGTCCCAGCACTGAATTTTGGCTGAGACTCACATAAAAAATATTTTGAATATCCCCTCTTCCACCCCCTGACTTTTGTAGTATCACAAAGCTGCCTCGAGAGGTCATGGCGGCCATTTTGTGAAGGCAGCTGCTAGGGGCAGGAGCGAGTGAGCTTTGCTTTTATCCCATTACCCCACTAGGCCACCAGGAATGTCAGGTGGGCCCTGACTGGTAAGTGGGGGAGGATGGGAGGGGGTTATGGTGTTGTGGGGGGAGTTGTCAGGGAGATATGCACCATATTATGGGGGTTGGAAGGGGGCCTATGGATCTCATTGGGGTGTTGGAGAGGGGATCAGAGGGAAAGTCATAATTTTTAATGTAGGTCCTGGACTATATTCAGTCAGGGCCCACATAACTGTCTTAAGCAGTTGAATATCTGCCAGGACCCGCATGAGCTCTGGTAGTCAGAGCTCTTGAAAGTAGGTAGCTTTTAAAAAAATACTGACTGTCACAGGCTGAATATCAGTTGGATAGTATATAATAAAAAGTAATTTGAAAAATTCTTTAACTGTTGTTCAATCCTTAACAGGGTGGTGCAGAACAACTGAAATAGGCTTATGGCTATTTTATAGCCAAATGACTTAGCTTTTCAACAATGCACCAGCTGCTAGTTAATGTCACCACAACAGACTTTCATCAACAACATCCTGACAGGGAATCTCTGTTTTGCGTCTTGCTATATCAGGGGAAATATCACTGCTGTGACTTAAAAATGGTTGTGAGAAAAGGAAAAACACTGAGATTTAAAATGATGGTGTCAGATAAATACCTCCTAATTATGACTATAGATGCCCTTACTCAAAAGAACACAGATCATTCCACCATAATATTCAAGACCCTAGGGATTAATGTGTCCAAATAAAACACCCATTTCTGTTCATGCTGCTGAAGGAATCTTCCAAGATTCTCCTGACGTTCAGACATTTGCAGTTGTTCCAACACAACACACCACAAAGAATTAAAATCATGATTTTATTTAATGCAATGTGATACCATTGCTGCTGTCAGTATACCCAACTTTAAGCAATGTCTCCACCATCTGAGAAAAGATATAGCGGAATTAGGAAAGGTATAGAAAAGACCGATGAAAATGAGAAAAGGGATGAAACAACTTCCCTATGAGGAAAAGCTAAAGTGGCTAGGGCTCTTCAGCTTGGAGAAGAGATGGTTGAGGGGAGATATGATAGAGATCTATAAAATTCTGAGTGGAGTGGAATGGGTAAACGTGAATTGTTTGTCTACTCTTTCCAAATATACAAGGACTAAGAGGCATGCAATGTAGCTACTAAGTAATAAATTTAAAACAAATCAGAGAAAATATTTCTTCACTCAACGGGTAATTAAACTCTGGAATTCGCTGCCAGAGAATGTGGAAAAAGCAGTTAGCTTACCAGGGTTTAAACAAGGTTTGGGTACTTTCCTAAAAGAAATGTCCATAAGCCATTATTAAAATGGACTTGGGGAAAATCCATTGCTTATTTCTAGGATAAGCAGCATAAAATCTGTTTTACTGTTCTTGGATCTTGCCAGGTACTTGTGACCTGGATTGGCCATTGTTGGAAACAGGATCCTGGGCTTGATGGACCTTTGGTCTGTCCTAGTATGACAATGCTTATGTTCTTACATTCATGGTGTTTAGTTTTGAAGCTCTAGTCATGTTTTGGATGCCTGAAAACTGGCATTTAGACTTTTGTAATGTATGGACATACAAATGATATAGAAAGGTGCTCTAGTTGAACAATTCACCACTGGATGGAGTAAGGGAAGTCACAGAAGGTAATTTTCTGTCCCTGGCAAGCTCACAATTAAAAAAAAAAGACAAAATAACAGAGTTATAGTGAGACTTGAACCTGTGACCTGTGGATCTCTATAGCTGGCTGCTCTACCCATTAGGCGTCACATTTACAATGAAGATTCTTTGATTGAAAGTTCCTTGTTCTGCTATGGAAAGGCAGTATTACTAAGCATAATACATCGCAACAGACATCCATGTCCCTTGTTTTGCCTCATTCATAGTTTGGATGTTTTGGTTTGTAAAATGGATGTTCATGCTGGACGAAGCTAGCACTTGGATGTTCATTTCTCAAGTACTTTAGAACAGGCTGTACGTTGACAGATCCAGTTCTAAAGTACATGGGAAATGGACATCTGTATGTGACGTTCAGACATCCATTTTCTGAGTTGTACATCCATTCTAAAGTGTCCCTCCTTGCCGATAGTCTAAAGAGTGGTTTTATTATTACAGCCTCATCATAATCACATTTATTATGATAACAATTAAACCAAAAATCTAACCATATTGCTAATTAACAATATTTCATTCTCTAATTTTAACCTTACGATATCTTCCCCTCCCCCATACAGATACATAACAACCACACTCATAGCATATGACATAAATGTGATGTAAAAAATGCATACTTGACCCTGACCTGCCTTAGACCTTTTTGGCCACTAACAAAATCCAAAATCAAAATATCCCTATCTCTGGTATCATAAAATACGTGATTACTTCTATTACTGTAGAAGTCTGCCCAGCATTGGCCTTACTTCCCAACTTACCCAACTACTGGAATTGCCATCGAACCCCCCCACTTCAGCCTATCCTGATTTGTCTGCCATTTTCAGAAAAGACCATAGAAGTCTGCCTGGCACTGACCTTCCTTCCCAACTACAGGAGTTGCCTTCAATGCCCACTCCAGCATATCCTGATCTGTCTTTGCCATTTTTGGGACACAAACCATAGAAGTCTGCACAGTACCAGCCTTCTGGAGAAGCCACTTCAGCACCAGTCCTGTTGTTTAATGGAATCAGCCCAGAATATCTGATAAACTTGATGGTCTTTCCTTTCAAGAGATCCTCAAGAACAAGAGATCCTTTTTTCTTACTCCTTCCTTTGATTGTTGGCATTAAGCATAAGAAAATCAAGCTAAGTGCTCGACTTTTTTTCTTTTAGAAATAAGACTAGCATAAGTGTTTTTGGAATAAACAATGAATAAAAGTTATTTGCAGTAAGAAACTGAAACAAATATAAAAAAAACAAATATATATTTTAAACTAAGGACTAAAATTTGATAAATAAAAATGGATTAAAAAATTTGAAAAAATATACTACGAGGTTTTAAGACCAATGATAATCATCACAACCCCAATGAAAGACGCTAGAACTCAAGTCAGCATTCTGGTGTATTGAGGTTTTTCCTCGTGCTAGTAAGATTAGTAATATATATCTTGCATCAATACTGGACTCTTCAACATTTTTGTCTAATTTGATTTTTTAGAGCCACAGTCATTTTTCTCTTTGTTTGTCCACTACTAGCTGCCATCTTGGATGAGATCATGTGTAGGGAACTGATGTAAAAAAAAACCTGACACCGCCCCCTACAGCCTTGGCAGAATTTAATTGCGCATGTTCAGCTGAACCTTTTTTTTCTCATAGGAAAGAAAATAGACATTTTTGTTTTCTTTTTCTTATAATTTTTTTCTTTCAAAAGGATACCTTGTGCTTATTTTTAAAGCTGTTTCTTAACTTTTTTTCTTACGGGAAAGAGACATTTTCAGACTTATTTTTGAAAGAGAAGGGCGGCCATCTTCCGACACAAATCGGGAGATGGGCGTCCTTCTCTCAGGGTCGCCCAAATCGGCATAATCGAAAGCCGATTTTGGGCGCCCTCAACTGCTTTCCATTGCGGGGATGACCAAAGTTCATGGGGGCGTGTCAGCAGCGTAGCGAAGGCGGAACTGGGGCATGCTTAAGGGATGGGCGTCCTCGGCCGATAATGGAAAAAAGAAGGCCGTTCCTGATGAGCACTTGGGCGACTTTACTTGGTCTATTTTTTCTTACGACCAAGCCTCAAAAAGGTGCCCGAATTGACCAGATGACCACCGAAGGGAATCGGGGATGACCTCCCCTTACTCCCCCAGTGGTCACTAACCCCCTCCTACCCTAAAATAAAACTTTAAAAATTTTTTTTGCCAGCCTCAAATGTCATACCCAGCTCCATGAGTATGCAGGTCCCTGGAGCAGTTTTATTGGGTGCAGTGCACTTCAGGCAGGCAGACCCAGGTTCATCCCCCCCCCCCCTACCTGTTACACTTGTGGTGGTAAATGTGAACCCTTCAAAACCCACCGAAACCCACTGTACCCACATGTAGGTGCCCCTCTTCACCCCTTAGGGCTATGGTATTGATGTACAGTTGTGGGGAGTGGGTTTTAGGGGGGGGGTTGGGGGGCTCAGCACCCAAGGGAAGGGAGCTATGCACCTGGGAGCAATTTCTGAAGTCCACTGCAGTGTCCCCTAGGGTGCCCGGTTGGTGTCCTGGTATGTGAGGGGGGCCAGTGCACTACGAATGCTGGCTCCTCCCACGACCAAATAGCTTGGATTTGGTCGTTTCTGAGATGGGCATCCTCGGTTTCCTTTATCGCCGAAAACTGGGGATGACCATCTCTAAGGATGACCTAAGGACGACCATCTCTAAGGTCGACCTAAATGTTGAGAATTGGGCGTCCCCGACAGTATTATCGAAACGAAAGATGGACGCCCATCTTGTTTCAATAATACAGGTTTCCCCGCTCCTTCATGGAGCCATCCTGCAAGGACGGCCCCAGGAAAACTTGGGCGCCCGTTCGATTATGCCCCTCTGTTTTCTTTTTCTTATAATTTTTCTTTCAAAAAGCTACCTTGTGCTTACTTTTGTTTTTACTGAATGATAGCCATTTTAGGTTTCACATTCAACTCGTTAGGTTTTCAATTCCATTCACACTGCAGAGCAAAGCAAACTATTCTGTCTGTGTGAGATCAGGAACTCCAGCCTGCTGTTTGCTTTTTCACACTGTCTGTGTGAGATCAATAGGGTCTATTGCCATCACCAGCAACACCCTCCCCTTCCCCCTAGCTAGCAACAAAACTTACAGCGGAATCTCAGCTCTGCCCCTTCCAAGAAGCAGGCTCAATTTCCCTGGTTTCTCAATGATTTTCAACAAAATCCTAGCTCTGAGATGTTTGCTTTTTCCAGTAAATACACTGTTCACTGTGTGAGATCAATAGGGGGCTATAGCCTCCACCTGCCCCCTCTTTTCCCTAGCATAGGGAGTCCCAGCTCTGCTCCTTCCAAGAACTGTATACTTCTACTACTACTACTACTTATCATTTCTATAGCGCTACAAGGCATACGCAGCGCTGCACACCATACACAAAAAAAAACAGTCCCTGCTCAAAGAGCTTACAATCTAGATAAGACATGAGACAGACAGAACAATTACGGGTAGAGGAATAAAGAGGTGAGGATAAAGGAGTACTTAAGCAGTAGCCTCCCCCTACTCCCCCTTCCTCTACCCCATCCCTCCTGTTTTCAAGACATACAAGTTTACAGATAAGCAAACCTCTCACTGTCTGCTTCTGTCCCACCGGCCCCCACCTTGTTCTCTATCTATAGCCTCGTTTTACATGCAGAAGCCCGTGAGCTGTGCCTAGGTCTGCATGCTCCAGCGTGGCCCTCTCCCCTTTTTCCCTAGCCATCATCAAACTTACAAGGATTCCAAGCTCTGCCTCTACCTCTCATTTAGCAAAACCATCAACCCAACCAGCTGTAGTCAGGCCCTTGTACATAGAGAGGTGCAACATGCACATGTGGCTAATCCTACACCCTCCCTTATATGGCTCCCCACCCACCCTGTAGTGCTAGAGTTGAAACATGTGCTGCCCTATGAAGTCATGTACAAAAAAATCCTAAGCAGTATTTACTACGATCCGGAGGTGGTTGGGAGCTTGCATTTTCACTATGGCTACTGACAAGTTTGATGTTCGCTTTCACCACCCCTTCTCATGCATCACAGGGGGGCCCTCCAATAGTGGTAAAAGTTTATTTGTTAAAAAATTGTTAGAACACGCCACTGTTACGTTCAACATGAAACCCAATCAAATCATATGGTGTTACAGCTGTAGAGGGAGGGAACCAAGATGGCGGCCTGAGGGGAGCGCGGCGAAGTAGCTCGGTGGAGTTTTTCCTACAACTTTGTTTACCTGGAAAATGCCGAAGCGTAAGGGTAAGCGGGTGCCTGGTCCTGGGGCGCCCGCGGGACCTGCTTCAGGCGCGATGGATCGCTTCGTGGTGGTGGGAGGCAGTCAGCTGAGCTCGGGAGTCTTGCTGCCGGGAGGGGCGGAGAGAGGCGAAGCGTCCCTGCTGCCTGAGACGGAGCTCAGCCAGGAGGTGAGGGAACCGCCTCCCATGCCTGCGACGGTGAGAGCTGAGAGTGGACGGGGCTTCCTGGCCTCCGAGGAGGGGGCGGACGGCTCAGAGTCAGGACCTGCTCTTGGCAGGAGTGCACAGCACACCCCGGAAGGGGGGAGTTCCAGCGTGCAGGGAGGCGGCGCTCCAGGGGGGCAACAGATGGAGGAGGAGGCCGGTTTCTCTATGGGATCCCAGAGGAGCGCTGAAGTTTTGAGTAAGTCTTCACTTTTGCCAAAACCTCCAAACTTTACACTGGAAACTATTTGGGATGCACTGCGTACTTTGGAAACTTCATTGTCCCAGAAAATGTTACTATTATCACAGGCCTCTCAGCTTCCAACCGAGACTGTTGCTCAGTTGGGCTTGCAAATAAGGACTGTGGGAGAAAGAGCGGAGGCCCATGATTTGGCTATTAAATCGGTTCAGGCAGTTCAAACTACTATGATCACTGACAATAAATGGTTGCATAGGAAGATTGAGGCGCTTGAAAATCGGCAGAGGGCTAATACTCTGCGAGTGATAAATTTTCCTAGACAACAGTTGACTGCACCGATAATGACTTTTAAACAATACCTCTTTGAGGTGCTGAAGGTGTCTGAGCCGGCATGCCCGCCTATCTCGCAGATCTATTACTTGCAGCCTTTTAAGAGAGGGGTTCAAGGAGAGCGGGCTGCTAGCGAGGAGACTGCTGGGCGGTTTGATACCTTGGACTTTATTTGGGAGTTGGAGGGGGAAGAGGGGCAACGGGAGCGAGCTACTCTCATAGTGCAATTTGTTACACAGATAGATAGAGATAGGATTTTGAAGTTATTCTTTAAATATCGGAAAGAAAAGTTTTTGAATGTACAAGTACGGATGTATCCTGATGTGACCAAGGTAACGCAGAGGAGGCGACAAGCTTTTCTTAAGTTGCGCCCCACTGTGTTTCAGTTGGGGGGCCTTTTTTGGCTCAATTATCCCTGTAAATGTGTGGTGAAGTTGAACGCTGTAAAATATGTGTTTTTTGAACCGGTTCAATTGAAAGCGCTCCTGGATTCCCGGGGGGACAGGGGGACTCCTTCTCTGGCACCCGGGGCGGTGGTTACATCGCCACCTCAGTTATAATGGCCTTCCATGACTCCCTTCAGAGCCTTTTTTTGAGTGGGTTTATTTTGGTTTTATTTTTCCCAGAATAGTGGCTTGGTTCCTGGCCCTAGATGTGGACTAATAGGGGAGGCGGGAGAGTATGTTGATTGAGATTGTTCTTTGTGTAAAATTGTTCTTACTGTTCTCCTTGATTGTACAAGAGGTATTCTTGGTACTGTATATATGTAATGTATAAATAAAGATATAAAAAAAAAAAAATCATATGGTGTTACACCTGTTGGCAACCTATGGAATGGGTACACATGAATTGCTTGTTTACTCTTTCCAAAAATACTAGGGGGCACACAATAAAGCTACAAAGTACTAAATTTAAAACAAATCAGAGAAAATATTTCTTCACTCAACGTGTAATTAAACTCTGGAATTCATTGTTAGAGAATGTGGTAAAAGTAGTTAACTTAGTGAGGTTTAAAAAAGGTTTGGGATAACTTTCTAAAAGTCCATAAGCCATTATTAAGATGGACTTTCTAGAATAAGCGGCATAAAATATATTGTACTGCTTTGGGATCTTTCCAGGTACTTGTAACCTGGATTGGCTGCTGTTGGAAACAGGATGCTGGACTTGATGGACCTTTGGTCTGTCCCAGTGTAGCAATGCTTATGTTATGTATGAAGAATTGTCAAATCGTTGATACATTTTATGGATTCATTGCTGGTAACATTTAACGATGATCTGTTGTTTCCACCCCATAAAGTAAACCTGGTTGTAAAAATGATGAGATTGAAAAAGCCTTTACCAAATACCCACATCACAGAAATTTAAGTATTATATATATTGTACAATTTTTTGTCAAGGCAGAACAAGTTGCACAATCACCTTAAATACAAAATATATGGTATTGTTTAAGAATCCAAGAGATAAACAACAGATAGCTGTTCTCACCAGACAAATATATCCAGGCAAGACGCGTTTCTTTCTCGAGGCCTTTGAAGATGCTACTTAAAAACGTATGGCTATCTTGTCATGGATTTGAAGGGGTTGACACCCGAGGCTTACAGATTGAGGACATCTTTCCCCCACTTTGATGGGCGTATACGGTTAGAAAACAGCAGGCGCTTATAAAAAGAAGTGGCAAGCCGTGGCTTTTTCCACATACTGTAATTGTACTCTCACAGGCAACAACATGTCTAACCATCTGAAGAGGAACATGGAGTTTTTAAATTTTTAGTTCTGGCTCTGCCCCTCCAGAGATAGGCCATCCTTGGTATCGCTTCAGATAACTTAATAGCGGCTGTAGCGGAGATAGCCCTAAATACTCTGAAAAGTAACATACCATTATCACAGCACCCGATTTGCATCCTGAAAAGACAAAGGCATGTTATAAAGAGTCTTGGGGACAAAAAGATACCTCTTTAAACAAAGAAGAAGCTGGGGGTGCAGTCTGAGGGCTTTATTGGATCATTGCTATGCTTTGCCTTACCGCTGATTACAAGCTTTATTGGTAATGCAGTACACTGAAAAGATGTACTTGATCCCTAGCCAGCAGCTCAATTATTTAAGAGATCCTCCGGCACCCCATGAAAATATTAGAATGGGTGCGTTCAAAGGCTCAATGAAGAAATGAGCAGTATTCTTCTAAGTTCCGGAGTAACAGACTATGAAAAGGTCAAACGTTATTCAGCCATATTACAGCACTACCTGTTGTTTGCCAGACAGGGTGAAAGGGAAAGAGAAAAAATAAACCTGTATCTCCCCTAACAAAGTCCTAAACAGACAGAGATGTTGCTAGAAAATGATGAACCCCCTGACCCTATTAAATTCAGGTTAAAACAAAACTTCTGTGGTTAGATTTAGGACAGCCACCTGTGTGGCCACCACATAGGGAAATATTAATCTACAGACAGAAATAACCAAATATTATCTAAAGACAGCAATAACCAAAGCCTTTTCTGCATTTTCACCTCAGATGTGGTGGCTTTGCTAATTGCACCATCTATCTGTGGATAAAGCTATGTTCATTGATATCTTTGATTTGAGCCCTTGATAAAGGTATGCACATAGTTTTGGAGAATCTAAGCAAAACGAATATTTCTACAATCAAAAAGTCAGTCTGCAGACTTTTGGTTTGCACTAAACTGGGAATTTGTATTATTTATTTATTTATTGAACACATTTGTTATACCGCTCAAGCCTACACAAAGGCATAGAGCAGTTCACATACAAATATCTGTACAGGTACTTTCTGTCCCAAAAGGGCTCACAATCTATTATTTGTACTCGGGGCAATAGAGGGTTAAGTGACTTGCCCAGAGTCACAAGGAGCTGCGGTGCGAATTGAAGCCAGTTCCTCAGGATCTCAGCCCTTACCCCGTTAGCACTGAATGTTATGCCAAATTTGAAAAATCAAACAATCCACGCCACGAGCCCCAAACTGATCCTTTCTTTGCTTGCCTGATTTTGTGACCACAGTGATTATCTGCCAAGAAATTTTAGCTATGTGGGGGAAATTTTTTAAATGTTTGTAAAGCAGATGTTAAATTGCTAATGAGGGAAAAGTCTCAACTGCTATGGCTGTTGTTTACACATGAACATTTATTGTGTAGCCCATAGAAAAAGTTTTTTAACCAGCTACAGCGTTGTTGTAAAAAGCCAGTTTTACTTTAGTAACATTAATAAATGACAGCAGATAAAGACCAGCTCAGTCCATCCAGTCTGCCCAGTGATGTGGATTGGTTTGTAACTGCCTCTCCATGCAGGTTACTCCGCTTTATGCTTTTTTGAGGTGTGAAAGTTATTTATGATTTGCTGTGACTGGAAATCAAGTAAACTTTAATTCAATCCTCTTACTAAATGGAGATCCTCTGAGTCTATTCTAATCACCTCCACTGGGAGGCTATTCCAAGCATCCACCAACCTTCCCATGAAAACCCCCCCAAACATTTCCTAATGTTGCTTTAAAATTTTCCTCATTTCTGCTTTATTTTAGGGCAGTTTTGAAATTAGTGCAGGGACATTATTCCAGGGCACAGTTAGAACTAGAGTGGATCGACTGGCACTTTTGCACACTTTTGCACAACACTTCCAGGTAGGGAGCTGAAATCGAGCAGTGGCTGGAGAGTACAGGTTTTTTTTTTCTTAAAGATGCTTGTTTGACTTTCACTGCTTCTTTCAGTGATCTAACCAATTTATTTTATGTTATTCATTTTATTCTGCATCACCCAAATCAAAGCTTTTTTTCTAGGTGAAGAACTGCTAAAACAGGACTATGCAGAAACAAACCTATGTGTTTTGTTTTTTTTTGTTACATTTGTACCCCGCGCTTTTCCCACTCATGGCAGGCTCAATGCAGCTTACATGGGGCAATGGAGGGTTAAGTGACTTGCCCAGAGTCACAAGGAGCTGCCTGTGCCTTAAGTGGGAATCGAACTCAGTTCCAAAGTCCACCACCCTAACCACTAGGCCACTCCTTCAGGACATATTGACAGGAAAATCTACTGCAGCATCTGCAAGTGGAGATTGAACCACAGCACAAGCCAAGAAGCCTGGGAGAGCCTTGGCAGCAGTGAACTTAAGAATAGCCATACTGGGTCAGACCAATGGTCCATCTAGCCCAGTATCCTGCTTCCAACAGTGGCCAATCCAGATCACAAGTACCTGGATTGGCTGCAGCGTTATGCCAGTGGGGACCCAACCTTTGCCAGCACAGGAAGCCTGGGAAAGCTACCACAGCAGCAAAGAGCTGAAGTGCCTGCAAGTTGCAACATCTGCTGGTGGAGATTCAACTCCTGCAGCACAAGAAGACTGGAAGAGCTGAAGTTTCTGCTGGTGGTGATTGGTCTATGGCAAAGTTCTCATTTGTCTGCTGCCAGAAGAGAAGCTACACAATAACGACGGAAGCCATAGAGGTAAAAATAAAAAGTTTAGAAATAGGTGTGAGGAGGGGGTGGAATGGGGAGTGGAGATAGTAGGGGATAGAGAAGAGGGGTGAGAGTGCATGGTGGAGGGGGAGTAGAGAGAAAGAGGCCAGAGGCAAAGTGCATGAATATGATAGGCTCTGTCCTCTCACCTCAACCCCAACCCTGTCATCCCTACCCTTCCATCCACAAATATATACACCCTCACTACCACCTTTACCCTAACACATACAACCCCCCCCCACACACACACACACATCCACATACATGTTTCTCAGCCCCACCATCACCCTCATCTTCATTCCCAACCCTTACTCATACATACCCACATGCTCCTTACTCCTCAGATACACACACATTCCTATACTCCTCATCCCTACCTACTCCCTCACACACACCGCCAAACCCTTCATCTCCTCCCCTAATCCTACGCCTCCTCCCCCACACACATAGAAAGGTACCCTATCTTCATCCTCACATATCCCACCATCCTTCAGTACATTCTCAAAATAGACACAAATACAGACTCCCTCCCCACGCCCCCTTCCACACAACACAACAGCCCTGCCACCTTCACGAGACACACTGTAACATCTCTCCCCGCTGATTCCCCCACCTAGAAATGCACAAGTTTGCAAATGGATATAGAAGGAATACGCCATTGTGTCTGATCTGTTTGATTGGTGTGATGGTATTTACGCATGGAAAAATGCTTTTGCTGTTCTCATTCTTTTATGAGATACAGCTTCATGACACTTCCTCCCAGCTTGCAGGAACAGGACATTAAACTGAAAGGAAATAAGCTGTTAGACATTCAGAACTAACTTTAACTTTAGATCGATCGCTACAGGTCAATGACATTCCCATTTACTGGAAAACCATTAAAAGGTCAGTCTAAAGCTAACAATCCAGACAAACAAAACATGATATTACAAATTTTAAGAAAGGTTTGGACAAGTTCCTAGAGGAAAGGTTCATAGTTTGTTTTTGAGATGACATGATCTTTCATTGCAATATCAATGCCAGAGCCCGGACATGACCCATGACTCTTCAGAAACCCATACTGTGCCTGTAAATGAGGTAACGTGGAGGGGCATAATCGAACGTCGCCGGCGAAATAGATCGCCAGCCATCAATTCTACCTGTGGCGCAACAGCTGGCCGGAACCGTATTATCGAAAAAGATGGCCGGCCATCTTTTTTTTCGATAATACGGTTTAGCCCGGCGAAATGCCTTGGATTTCGCTGGGTTTGACATCGCCGGGTGTGTTTTTCCGCGATAATGGAAAAAAATGCCGGCGATCTCCAACCCGACGACATCCAAGGCATTTGGTCGTGGGAGGAGTCAGCATTTGTAGTGCACTGGTCCCCCTCACATGCCAGGACACCAACTGAGCACCCTAGGGGTCAGTGCGGTGGACTTCAGAAACAGCTCCCACATGCATAGCTCCCTTACTTGGGTGCTGAGTCTCCCAACTCCCCCCCCCAAAACCCACTACCCACAAATATACACCACTACCATAGCTCGTAGGGGTGAAGGGGGCAACTACATGTGGGTACAGTGGGTTTTGGAGGGCTCCCATTACCAGCACCAGTGTTACAGATAGGGGGGTGGGTCTGGGTCCGCCTGCCTTAAGTGCACTGCGGTACCCACTAAAAGAGCTCCAGGGACCTGCATACACGCAGGCCTCTAGGACTTGTTGCTGCTGTATAACCTTGGCACACCAGTTGACACCTGAAGACTAATCTCTTAGAAAAAGTCCTTTATTTGAATAAGCATGTTTACTCACAGTTAACTGCAGATCAGAGGTTGTGCCCCACTGGCAGAGTCTCCCTGGTACTGAGATTAGCAGTAGGTCAGAGCTGGCAGAATGCTGTACAATGCCCTCTTTCAGCCACATTCAAGGTAATAACTAAGTTTTCTAACGTGGGTAACACATGAAAGGGATTTAAAACTGGCTTACAAAAATGGCCACTACCTCATGGACTACAGGAAACAAAACAGGGCACACTCTGACCCAGTTAGCAGGGGAAAATGCACCATGGGAGTAGAGCCCAATACCCTACACCCACCACAATGCGTTGCTGATGTGACTCTGCAGTGCACCTAACAGAAAAGGTGTCACACTCACCCCAGAGCCACATAACAACCAGAGAAAGACTGTCAGAGGATAGAACACATTCTTCTGTCATGGAGGTGGGTACGGCATTTGAGGCTGGCATACAGGCTGCCAAAAAAGTTTTTTATTTTTATTTTTTTAGTATGGGAGGGGGTTGGTGACCACTGGGGGAGTATGGGGAGGTCATCCCCCATTCCCTCCGGTGGTCATCTGGTGAGTTGGAGCACCTTTTTGAGGCTTGGTCGTGAAAATAAAAGGACCAAGTAAACCCGGCGAAATACTGCTTAACACCGGGTTTTTTTCCATTATCCGCGCAAGCCAGCCATCTGGGTAGCCACGCCCATGCCCCGCCTTCACTTTGCCGCTGACACGCCCCTTTGAACTTTCGCCGGCGAGGCGACAGGAAAGCGGTGATGCTGTCAAAAAAGCAGCTTTTGATTATACGCTTTTCGCCGCTTTTGTGAAATCGCCGGTGATCTCCCAATTTATGTCGGAAGATCGCCGGCGAAAAGTTTCGATTATAAGCTGGACAGTAATGCAGTAAATTCCGGGAATAAAGAGACAAGGCCCTTTGCTCCTCTCAATTCTGATTCCTCCATCACAGGTACATGAACATACAGATTTCCTTACTTGGGTTATTTTTGCACTTTATCAGTGGAAATCACTCTCAAAGGGCCACTATTCAGTACTATTTAACCGGCCAGATAGCTGGTTATCTACGCTGAATATTAGTGATTAGCGCATAGTGGATAACCAGCTATATTGCGACTATTCAAGCACTGTCCGGCTAAGTTTTGTGGGCAAATTGGACTCAGTCCTATCATTGCCCACTATTAATTTAACTGGTCAGCGCTGAATATTTACATAGCCGGTTAAGCTAAAACCTTGCCCCCCCCCCCCCCCCCCAGATAGTCAATGTTGGTCCCCAGAAATGGCCCAGAATTTAATATCTGGTTCAATGACAGTGGCAGCAGCTAACCGCACTGTCTGCTGCCGGGTGAATAACAAGGGGAATACATATTGTGTAAACAGAGAAGTAAGGTAGCATTTTGGTAGAATCGTGCCTGCATCCTGAGTTAATATCCTTCAAGTGTGGCTAGACAGCAGGACTTCTTCAAACATCAGAGCCTGTGTAAGGGGTTCCTTTATGAAAAACCTTAAAAAGATCTTGAAGGATATTAACTCTGGACGCAGACAGGGTTCTGCTGAAACGCCTCCTTATTTCTGTTTGCACAACTTATTTTTGTACTTCTCATGACAGTTTCCACATGCAGTTCAAACTCCTCTTATTGACTTACAAGTGCATTCACTCTGCAGCTCCTCAGTACCTCTCCGCGCTTATCTCTCCCTACACTCCTCCCTGGGAACTCCATTCACTGGGTAAATCTCTCTTATCTGCACCCTTCTCCTCTACTTCTAACTCCAGACTCCGTTCCTTTTATCTTGCTCCACCATATGCCTGGAATAGACTTCCTGGAGCCAGTACGTTAAGGTCCATCTCTGGCAGTATTCAAATCTAGGTTAAAAGCCCACCTTTTTGATACTGCTTTTAACTCCTAACCCTTACTCGCTTGTTTCTCGCCCATTTTTATCATTCCTACCTTAGTAATTCCCTTATCCCTTATTGGTCCTGTTTGTCTGTCCTAGTTAGATTGTAAGCTCTTTCGAGCAGGGATTGTCTCTTCATGTCCAGTGTACAGCGCTGCATACGTCTAGTAGCGCTATATAATTGATAAGTAGTAGTAGTAGTAGTAATGAACCTCAGTCCTAAACCAGGATATGGGTCTCTAAGCTTACTGCTAACACTCACCATAGTACTTGCATCATGCCAAGAGAGCTTCCTTCTGGAGTTCATAAGATGTAACATGCAAAGGCAATCTACAAGATGTGCTTGCAGATTTGTTGCAATCGAGCCTTTGGTACCTAAAATGATGGGAAATATTTCTGTATCTTTCTGCCACATTTTCTTGATCTCTCTCTCCACATAGTTCACAAAATAATAGTTTGGAACTAACACCTCTATTATCATCATAGTCCATGTCATTTTTTTCCTTCATCTCTATGTCCTGAGTTCTTGCATCCAGCTTTTTATTGACTGGAATGGGAATGTCCGAAGTGATCATAACCTCTCCTTCCTCCATAATTTTCTTTAGGTTGTCATCTCAGCAATGTTATAATATTTACAAACTGGCCGATATTCAAAAAGATTAAAGCGAGCAGGAGGGGCTCCTGCCTGCTTATATCATTTGTCTGTGGCTAACCACCAATATTCATCAGCACATACATAGTAATATAGTAAATGAAGGCAGATAAAGACCTCTACGATCCATTCAGTCTGACCAACAACATAAACTCATTATACATGGTATGCAATGCTTTTTATGTATACCTGAGTTTCATTTGTCCTTGCATTTTCAGGGCATAGACCGTAGAAGTCTGCCCAGCACTGTTCTTGTACTAAAATTTCTGAAGTTAATGTCGAAGCCACAAAAATGTGCTCTAAATGACTAGATGACCACCGGAGGGAATCGGGAGTGACCTCCCCTTACTCCCCCAGTGGTCACTAACCCCCCGCCCCCCACCCTAAAAAAAATTTAATATTTTTTCCAGCCTCTATGCGAGCCTCAAATATCATACCCAGCTCCATGACAGCAGTTTGAAGGTCCCTGGAGCAGTTTTAGTGGGTACTGCAGCAGTGCACTTCAGGCAGGCAGACCCAGGCCCATCCACCCTACCTGTTACACTTGTCATGGTAAATGTGAGCCCTCCAAAACCCACCACAAACCCACTGTACCCACATCTAGGTGCCCCCCTTCATCCCTAAGGGCTATGGTAGTGGTGTACAGTTGTGGGGAGTGGGTTTTTTTGGGGGGGCAGGTTGGGGGGCTCAGCACACAAGGTAAGGGAGCTATGCACCTGGGAGCAATTTCTGAAGTCCACTGCAGTGCCCCCTAGGGTGCCCGGTTGGTGCCCTTGCATGTGAGGGGGACCAGTGCACTATGAATGCTGGCTCCTCCCACGACCAAATGGCTTGGATTTGGTCGTTTCTGAGATGGGCATCCTCAGTTTCCATTATCGCCGAAAATCGGGGACGACCAAGTCTAAGGATGACCATCTCTAAGGTCGACCTAAATGTTGAGATTTGGGCGTCCCCAACAGTATTATCGAAATGAAAGATGGACGCCCATCTTGTTTCGATGATGCGGGTCTCTCCGCCCCTTCGCGGGGACATCTTGCAAGGATGTCCTCAGGAAAATTTGGCGCCCCGTTCGATTATGCCCCTCTATGCGTCTTAGTAAAAGGGCCCCTATTTCAGTGAACTAACATGCACAAAGTTAAAACAGTAATTATAGGTCAATCTTCATAACTCTAGTTCCATAAATAATGAACATACAAACCTTCTTTAGTGTTCAATAAAGTGAATGCAAATCAAACTGTAATCACTGAAAAGAGACACTTATCTTTATAATAACCAAGTGGGAAAATGTGGGGTATAAATGTATTAAATAAAATAAATAAATAATAATAGTATCCCAATAATCGATCGTTCAGTCTTAGCGGAAGGAAGTAAATAACAGTGTGATCGCGACGGACCCATTTCACTTACAGGTTCTTCTGGAGACCTCACTGTGTAACGAATTAGCGGGTTGTTTCTCAACTGCAAAACATACTGCTAAACAACCCGCTAATTCATGGTCTTTCTTTGCTGTTTCTGGGACACAGACCATAGAAGTCCGCCCGGCTCTGTCCTTACGTTCCAACTACTGGAGTTGCTGTCAAAGCCCACTCCAGCCTATCCAAATCCGTCTTGTCATTTGTGGGACAAAGACCGTAAAAGTCTGCTTGGCACTGTCCTCATATTCCAAACCACTGCAGTTTCTGTCGAAACTCTCTGCAGCCCACCCGAAACTGGATCACAATATGTGGGATTCAGACCGTGCAAGCCAGCCCAGCATGTATCCAGAGTTGCCATCTAAGCACCACTTGACATGCAAACACATATGCAATCCTTCAAGTTTTGTTTTTATATCATTTATTTTCTAATTAGAGATCCTCTGTGTATTTATTTTCTAATTAGAGATCCTCTGTGTTCATCCACCACAGTTTCTTTTTTAACCACCTCCCTCAGGAGATCATTCCAGGCATCCACCATCTCTGTGAAAAAGAATTTTCTGACAATAATCCTAAGTCTACCACCCTGCAATCTCAATTCATGTTCTCTAGTTTTACTATTTTTCCTTCTCTGGAAAATATTTGTTTCTATATTAATACCTTTCAAGCAGGGGCATAGCTAGGTGGGGCCATGGGGGCATGGGCCCCACAGATTAAGCCCTGGCCCCCTCTATTTTTGACCCCCCCCCTGCCGCCGACCCTCCCCCACCACTTTGGACCCCCCTTCCCGCCGCTGAGCCCCCCCCCGTGCCGCCGCCGCCGCCATGTACCTTTGGTGGCGGGGGTCCCCAACCCCCGCCAGCCAAAGTCTTCTTCAGCACTGGTCGACTCCGGCGCCTGCGCTGATGATCTGTTTCTAACTCCTGACATCCTGCATGCACGTCCTGCATGGGGCTACATACAGGATGTGCACGCAGGACGTCAGGAGTTATAAACAGATCATCAGTGAAGGCGCCGGAGTCGACCAGCGCTGAAGAAGACTTCGGCTGGCAGGGGTTGGGGACCCCCACCAGCAAAGGTGCCTGGCGGCGACTGCGGCAGCAGGGGGTCCAAAGTGGGAAGGGGGGTCGGCGGCTGGGGAAGGTGGGCTAAACTGTGCCCCCCACCCCAGGTTCTGGACCTCCCTCTTGCCAAGGTCTGGCTACGCCCCTGCTTTTGAGTATTTAAACATCATATTTCCCCTGTTCCTCCTTTCCTATTGGGTATACACATTTAGGTCTTTCAGTCTCTTCTCATATGTCTTTTGGTGCAAGCCCCATATCATTCTTGTCACCTACCTCTGGACCGCTTGAAGTCTTCTTACATTTTTAGCGAGATACGTCCTCCAAAACTGAACACAATACTCCAGGTGGGGCCTCACCAACGACTTGTACAGAGGCAACTACACTTCCTTTCTTCTACTGGTTACACCTCTCTCTATACAGCCTAGCATCATAAGTACATAAATATTGCCATACTGGGAAAGACCAAAGGTCCATCAAGCCCAGCATTTTGTCTCCAACAGTGGCCAATCCAGGTCATAAGTACCTGGCAAGATCCCCAAAAAAGTACAATACATTTTATGCTGCTTATCCTAGAAATAAGCAGTAAATTTTCCCCAAGTCCATTTTAATAATAGTCTATGGATTTTTCCTTTAGGAAGCCATCCAAACCTTTTTAAAACTCCGCTAAGCTAACTGATTGTACTACATTCTCTGGCAACAAATTCCAGAGTTTAGGGGTGTGGCTATGGCTTGTCACACTGTTCATCACCTTCAGATCCTCAGATACTATCACCCCAAGATCCCTCTCCCTGTCTGTGCATATCAGCCTCTCATCACCTAGCACATATGTGTCCCTTGGAATTGTACACTCTAAGTGCATCATTTTGCATTTCTCTGCATTGAATTTTAATTACCAAACATTAGACCATTCTTCTAACTTCTGCAGATCCTTTTTCACGTTTTCTGCTCCCTCTGGAGTCCACTCTGTTACAAATCTTGATATCATCCACAAAAAGACAGACCTTACCTTCTAAACCTTTGGCAATGTCGCTCACAAATATATTGAACAGAATCGGCCCCAGCACTGATCCTTGAGGCACTCCACTACTCACCTTTTCTTCCTCCGAGTGAATTCCATTAACCATCACCCTGTGGTATCTGTTTGTCAACTAGTTCCTAATCCAGTTCACCACTTTGGATCTTAACTTTAGCCTGTCAAGTTTATTCAAGAGCCTCCTATGAGGAACTGTGTCCCATGCTGAAATCTAAGTAGATTACATCTAGTGCTCATCCTCAATCCAATTCTCTGGTCACCCAGTCAAAGAATTCAATAAGATTTATTTGGCACGATTTACTTTTGATAAAACCATGTTGTCTCGGATCTTGTAACCTACTGGCTTTCAGGAAATTCACTATCCTTTCCTTCAGCATCGCTTCCATTACTTTTCCAATAACTGAAGTGAGGCTTGCCAGCACGTAGTTTCCAGCTTCTTCTATGTCACCACTTTTGTGAAGAGCGACCACCTTCGCTCTTCTGCAATCCATCCCTGTCTACAAGGATTTATTAAACAAATCTTTAAGACGACCCACCAGAACCTCTCTGAGCTCCCTTAATATCCTGGGATGGATCCTGTTTGGTCCCATGGCTTTGTCCACCTTCAATATTTCAAGTTGTTCATAAACACTCTTCCGTGAATGGTGCTATATCCACTCCATTCTCATATGTACCTTTTCCAGTCAATCATGGTCCTTCTCCAGGATTTTCTTCCATGAACACAGAACAGAAGTATTTGTTTAGCACGTTTGATTTTTCTTCATCATTCTCCACATAGCAGTTCACAGCATCTTTCAGTCTCAAAGTTCCATCTTTAGTCTTCCTCCTTTCACTGATATTCCTGAAAAAATTCTTGTCACCCCTGCTTACATTTCTAGCCATTTGTTCTTCCATTTGTGCTTTTGCCAGATGTATCTCTTTCTTGGCTTCTTTCAGTTTCATCCAGTATTCCTCTCTGAGTTCCTATTCATGAGTTTTTTCTGTATTTCATGAACACCAACTCTTTACCTTTTTTTCTTCAGCTACTTGCTTGGAGAACCATATCAGTTTCCTTTTCCTCTTTCTTTTATTCTCCTTACATAAAGGTTAGTAGCCATATTTATACCTATTTTCAGCCTGGACCACTGCCTTTCCACTTCTCTTATGTCTTCCCAGCCCGCCAGCTCTTTCTTGAGGTATTCCCTCATTTTGCTAAAGTCAGCATGTTTGAAATCCAGGACCGAGTTCTGAGTGGCTGCCCTCCACTTTAGCTGTTATATCAAACCAAAATGTTTGATGATCACTGCTGCCTTGGTGGGCACCCACTCAGTCATTAGACACACTTTCCCCATTTGTAAGCACTAGATCTAGCATCGCTCCTCCCCTCGTGGGTTCCATCACCGTTTGTCTGAGCAGAGCACTTTGTAAGGCATCCATGATCTCTCTACTTATTTTCAATTCCACTGATGCAACGTTCCAATCCGCATCCAATGGGTTGAAAACTCCCAGCAAGTGCACCTCTCTTTTCTTTCCCAGCTTTTAGATATCTGTAACCAGATCTTCATTTAGTTCCTCCGATTGTGTTGGAGGTCTGCAGACAACACCCATATCAACAGAGGTTCTATCATTTCTTTTCAAGGTGATCTATATCACTTCTTCCTTCCCCAGGCCCCTGGCATTTCACTTGCTGTGATATTTGAAAATTAATTCAAATTGGCTAGTAGATAAATATATTTCAATACAACCCCCCAAAATGCACTTTCTACTAACTTCTTGAATTTACTTTTGGGTGGAGGAAAGACTTCAGCATGATAGGGCTATTGTTTATAAATAGCTGCTATTCTTTGCATTACCAGCCAGAAAACCTCTCCCTCCTCCTAATTTTCACCTTGTTGATTTCATATACTTTTTATATTTTTTCTTTGATTTTATATAACTTCCTTGTTACGTGAGTATCATTTAAAACTTTTAGTCCAATTCAATAATTTATCTGAAAAGCACTGTAGTCATTCACTGTTCGTTCACTATTCCAACCCGCACAGCTGAAGCTCTATGGAGCTTCTCCGTTTCATATCCATGTGCTACATCAGGAGCTGCTGGCGTTCTATGGCGTCTTCAATTTTCTCTAAAGCAAACAAAGGTATAATATAAAATCAATGCTATTTACAGGATACTGCTCAGACTGCCTTTGTAGATTTAACAAACTCACCACACTTCATCTCTGTGTTTTTATCCATGAGTTTACACATTCAAATGTGGCGCCCTTTTTTTTTTTATTAGGACACCGTCCAGTGTTCACCAATTAAATGTTCACATAGCACCTCCTTTTTAAAGAACCAATCCCCCTTCTTTTCCAGTTACTAAGAACTAGACAATAAACCTTGTTTTTATTTTTAAATGAATACTTTCCATTCATTCATTAAATTTAAACCTTTTGGTTCCATAGTGTTAAGCGTATGTATCCATCTCTGTTCTTTTTGTAATAATAATTTTCCCCTGTCCCCCACCCCCTCTTGCTCTTTCTTGAACTTGATCTATAACAAAGCATCTCTGTTGCTCAAATTGATGATTTTCTTTCATACAACGAGAAACTATTGGAGCGTCCCATTTTTGATAAGTAATGCATAATCTGTATTCGTTCATTCTAGTGCGAAAAGATCTAATAGTTTTTCCTACATACCACCTTCCACATGGGCACTCAATTATATATATCACAAATTTTCTGGTGCAATCTGTATGTTGTCTTAATTAATAAATTTGCTTGATTTCTGGATTTCTAAATTCTTTAATTTCTTTCGTTATTTCGCACATTTTGCATTTTTTACATTTGAAATATCCATTTTCTTTATCAGTATCTTTCTCTTCAACACTCACCTTTGCCATACCTTAAAATCTCCTGTAAGTTTTTTCCCCTTGAATAAACCATTCTGAACACATTCTTTTCAAATACAGAATGTGTTTGTACTGTCTTCCAATGTCGTCACAATATTTAAGCTAATTGCTTAGCTCCTGTAGTATATTTGGTTACAAATGTGTTTACAGTACATTCTTCCTGGTTGTTTATCCTTGGTTGCAACAGATGTTCTCTACGGTTATATTTAGCCCTTTTATAACAACAGCTTAGTAATTGCTTAGAATAACCCCATTTTTGTAAGTAATTTACCAAATGTTTTGCTGCTTTTTAAAAAATCCGTATCTTCACTGCAGATTCTACATTTGCGAAAATGGTAAACTCTGCTTAAGAGCCAAAGAGGGGCATTTTCGAACGAGACCGGCCATGTCTAAGGGGCGGCCATCTCCACGAAGGGGCGGGACGAACCGTATTATCGAACGAGAGGGGCGGCCATCTTTCGTTTCGATAATACGGTTGGGGCCGGCCAAATCTCAACATTTAGTCGAAACGTTGAGATCACCGCACTTAGAGATGGCTGGCCTCGATTTTTAGCCATAATGGAAACTGAAGCCGGCCATCTCAAATCTGACCTAATCCAAGTCCTTTGGTCGTGGGAGGGGCCAAGATTCATAGTGCACTGGTCCCCCTTACATGCCAGGACACCAACCAGGCACCCTAGGGGGCACTGCAGTGAACTTCAATAATTGCTCCCAGGTACATAGCTCCCTTACCTTGGGTGCTGAGCCCCCCAAAACCCACTCCCCACAACTATCCACCACTACCATAGACCTAAGGGGTGAAGGGGGGCACCTACATGTGGGTACAGTGGGTTTCGGGTGGGTTTTGAAGGGCTCACATTTTGCACCATAAGTGTAACAGGTAGGGGGGGATGGGCCTGGGTCTGCCTGCCTGAAGTCCTCTGCACCCACTAAAACTGCTCCAAGGACCTGCATACTGCTGCGATGGACCGGAGTATGACATTTGAGGCTGGCATAGAGGCTGGCAAAAAAAGTTTTTAAAGTTGTTTTTGTTTGCTGGGAGGAGGTTAGTGACCACTGGGGGAGACAGGGGAGGCCATCCCCGATTCCCTCTGGTGGTCATCTGGGCAGTTCGGGCACTTTTTTGGGACTTGGACCTAAAACAAAAGGGTCCAAATAAAGCGGACCAAATTCTCGTCGGGGCCAGCTTTCTTTTTTCCATTATCAGCTGAAGCCGGCCATCTCGTAA
Source organism: Microcaecilia unicolor (assembly GCF_901765095.1). NCBI lineage: Eukaryota > Metazoa > Chordata > Amphibia > Gymnophiona > Siphonopidae > Microcaecilia > Microcaecilia unicolor. The sequence goes on from NC_044031.1 coordinate 625,595,296, forward strand.
GCACGCCCACATCCCGCCTTCGCTACGCCTCCAACATGCCCCCTTGAAGTTTGGCCGGCTCCACGACGGAAAGCAGTTGAGGCCGGCCAAAATCGGCTTTCGATTACACCAATTTCGCCAGACTTGAGAGATGGGCGGCCATTTCCCGATTTGTGTCGGAAGATGGCCACCCTTCTCTTTCGACAATAAGCCTGAAAGTATGACTACTGGAGAAATGCAACAAAGATTTTCTATCAGTAGGTTTAGTGAAAACTGTAGTTGAAAATTTTCCTTCTATAGTTTGTTAAGTACATAAGTACATAAGTAATGCCACACTGGGAAAAGACCAAGGGTCCATCGAGCCCAGCATCCTGTCCACGACAGCGGCCAATCCAGGCCAAGGGCACCCGGCAAGCTTCCCAAACGTACAAACATTCTATACATGTTATTCCTGGAATTGTGGATTTTTCCAAAGTCCATTTAGTAGAGGTTTATGGACTTGTCCTTTAGGAAACCGTCTAACCCTTTTTTAAAACTCTGCCAAGCTAACCGCTTTCACCACGTTCTCCGGCAATGAATTCCAGAGTTTAATTATGTGTTGGGTGAAGAAAACTTTTCTCCAATTTGTTTTAAATTTACTACACTGTAGTTTCATCGCATGCCCCCTAGTCCTAGTATTTTTGGAAAGCGTGAACAGACGCTTCACATCCACCTGTTCCACTCCACTCGTTATTTTATATACCTCTATCATGTCTCCCCTCAGCCATCTCTTCTCCAAGCAGAAAAGCCTTAGCCTCCTTAGTCTTTCTTCATAGAGAAGTCGTCCTATCCCCGCTATCATTTTCGTCGCCCTTCGCTGCACCTTTTCAAATTCCACTATATCTTTCTTGAGATGCGGCGACTAGAATTGAACACAATACTCAACGTGCGGTCGCACCATGGAGCAATATAATGGCATTATAACATCCTCACACCTGTTTTCCATACCATAACATCCAAAAAATTAACTCTGTTAGTAGAAAATTCCATCATAAATTTGATGTTAACATTTCTTGAATTCAGCCGTATTAGAAATGCATGCAATTGTTGATCACTCCCATTCCACAAACAAAACACATCATCAATGTAACAATTCCATTTAACAATCTGAGTCCTCTAGTCACTTTCCAATATCCAAGTTTTTTCACATTTTAACATATAGGCAAGCTATCGAGGGAGCACATGATGCCCCCATAGCTACGCCATAGCTATGCCATTTTTTGGAGATAAAGCTGGTCTTTAAATGAAATAAATTTTCTTTTAAAGATATGCCTGCTAATTTTAATATAAATTCTGTAGGAACTGTAGGAACTGTTTTGGGTCTATCTCTCTGTTCAAGAACCCATCAGGGGCGTAACCAGACAACAGATTTTGGGTGGGCCTAGGCAAGAAGTGGGTGGACACCAAATGTTCTCCCCTCCCACCACCAAAAGACATCTCAGCTGGCAGGAAAATACATCTTTCCACCTTGGCAGTCTGCAGCAGGCATGCGCTGAAAACTGAACATGCGCAGGTGCCAGTATCGTGGACAGTAGCGTTTTCATTAGCATCAGGGGGAAGTCTTCAGCTGGTAGAGCATGGGATCTCCACCAGCTACTGCTAAATGTGTGCTCCTGTTGGGTGGGCCTGAGCCCAAAGTGGATGGACCCTGGCCCACCCAGGCCCACCTGCGGCTACGCCACTGGAACCCATGTTAAAACTTCCAAACATTTGACCTGTAGGAGGGAAGTGTGTAATGAAACAATATCTAATGTGACTATAGTATATGGAATTTCCAATCATGGTATTTCAGCTAACATATCAAAAAAATGAGTTGTATCCTTAATATAAGTTTTACTTCTTTGTATTAATGTTTTTTTTTTAATGTCAATATATTTTGCAACAGGTTCCAACACTGAATTTTGGGATGACACAATTGGTCTTCCCTGGTGGATCTTGTAAACTCTTATGTATTTTAGGTACAATATAAAATTCTGCTGTAATAGGATATAGTTTGTTTATAAATTGAAACTCTGCTTTCATCAAATATCCTTCATTGTAAGCATCATTAGTAAGATTTCTAATTTCTTCTTGTATTTTTTATGTAGGATCTTCTGAGATAAACTCATAGGTATCTGTAGCATTTAATTGATGATATATTTCTTTCTCATATTTCTTGATGTCCATAATAACTATGGCTCCTCCCTCATCTATTCTAGTAATGATAACATTTTTATCTGACGGCAAATTTGTGATATATATAATTGAGTGCCCATGTGGAAGATGGTATGTGGGAAAAACTATTAGATCTTTTCACACTAGAATGAAAAAACACAGATTTTGCATTACTCATCAAAAATAGGAGGCTCCAATAGTTTTTCATTGTATGAAAGAAAATCATCAATTTGAGCAATTGAGGTGCTTTGTTATAGATCAAGTTCAAGAAAGAGCAAGAGGGGGTGGGGGACAGGGGAAAATTATTATTACAAAAATAATAGAGCATGTGAGGAAGAGCTGTCTGAAGGCTCCCGAACACCAAGCTCTGCGTTTTACTTTCTTTCGCCTGAGATATGGTGAAACGAAAGGGGAAAGTTGGGGCTAAAGCCACTGCGAGCCCTGGCGGTATTCCAACCCTGCGCCAGCCGACCTTGGAAACGTTCGGCCTTCAAACGCTAGGAGCCCAGATCTCTGCCCTGGTTGGAACCCCAGAACATCCGAGGGGGGGGGGGGGCTTAGCGTGGAAGCGGCGTCTTTGAGTCAGCCACCCAAGACTGCCCCGCCGAGACTGTGTGGAGAGGCGGGACCGATGGAAGAACCTCAGGCGGAGGTCTTGGAGGTTAGCGGCGGCCCTTTTGGGTACTCGACCCCGGATGGTTTGGCATCAGGACGTAGGGCGGGAGGAATTGACTCCTTGCCTTCCCCCATCCAGGTGACTCCGCATATTGGACTCGGTGTGAGGTCTAGACCGGCAGTCGTTACCCTTGAGGTCCTTTGGGACGCAATCCAGAATCTTAATTCATCTCTACGTCAAGCTACTAATTCCTTTAATACTGAAGTAAAGGATTTAAAATCACAGTATCAAATCGTGGAATCGAAGGTCAAGGAGCAGGAAGGAAAAAGTGAGTTAAATTTGCAAGAAATAACAAAGTTACAAACTATTGTTGGTAATATAGTAACAGAAAAAGATACGGTACAAAGGAAAATTGAATTCTTTGACAATCAACTCAGGTGTAATAACCTGAGATTTTTAAATTTTCCTAAGACTCCATTGATATCTCCATTGGAAATGTTAAAAAAAAATACTTCTCTGAAGTTCTTGGAATTCCTAAAGAAACTTTACCTCCAATTATAAAAGCCTACTACATTACAGGAGCTAAAACAGCACATGTGGAGGCTTCGGAATTGAATTTAACCCAATTTCTAGAATCATCCTTAGAAACTATTACAGAACGTACGACTCTTCTTGCTTCCTTTGCATTCGAAACTGATAGGAATCATGTTTTCAGACTTTACTTCAGATTTATCTCAGCTCAATTCTTCGGATCAAAAATACAAATCTTTCCTGATCTTAGTAAATCTACTCAAAGAAGGAGAAAAGAATTCCTGGGGTTTAGGCCCCGGGTTCTCTCTTTAGGTGGTACCTTTAAATTGAAATTTGCATGTAGATGTCTTATTTCCTTGAACTCAGCTTATTATCCAGCTTATAATCGAAAGAGAAAAACGCCTATATTTCGACCCAAATCGGGAGATGGGCGTTATTCTGGCAAAGGTGCCCAAATCGGTATAATCGAAAGCCGATTTTGGGCGTTTCCAACTGCACTCTGTCGCGGAATTGAATAAAGTTGATGGGGGTGTGTTGGAGGCGGGACTGGGGCATGGTTAGCAACCGAGGAGAGATGGGCGTCTTTAGCTGATAATCGAAAAAAAACGCGTTTTTACCGTGATTTTGGATCACTTTTTTTTACCCTTTTTTTTCACGAACAAGTCCCAAAAAAGTGCCCCAACTGACCAGATGACCACTGGAGGGAATCGAGGATGACCTCCCTGGACTCCCCCAGTGGTCACTAACCCCTTCCCACCAAAAAACCCACTTAAAAAACTTTTTTTCCAGCCTCTATGCCAGCCTCAAATGCCGTACCCACCTCCATGACAGCAGAATATGTTCGATCCTCTCACAGCCTTTCCCTGGGTCAGATGTGGCTATCGGGTGCACTACAGGGTCACATCAGCATTGCATTGTGGTGGGTGTAGGGTATTGGGCTCCGTGATTTCATTAGCTTGAGTTACAGTCTCACAATGTTGGTAGTTGGTAGGCTCTTCTCCCATGGTGCTTTTCCCCCTGCCTACTGGGTCAGAGTGTGCCCTGTTGTGTTTCCGGTAGTCCATGAGGTAGTGGCCATTTTTGTAAGCCAGTTTTAGATTCCTTCCATGTGTTAGCCACGTTAGAGAACTTAGTTCTTACCTTGAATGTGGCTGAAAGAGGGCATTGTACAGCATTCTGCCAGCTCTGACCTGCTAATCTCACTACCAGGGAGACTCGTTGCCAGTGGTGGGGCAGAACCTCTGATCTGCAGTTAACTGTGAGTAAGCGTGCTTATTCCAATAAAGGACGTTTTCGGAGAGATTAGTCTTCAGGTGTAAACTGGTGTGCCAATATTATACAGCAGTAACAAGTCCTAGAGGCCTGCGTGTATGCAGGTCCCTGGAGCACTTTTAGTGGGTACCGCAGTGCCCTTCAGGCAGGCAGACCCAGGCACATCCCCCTCCCACCTGTAACACTTGTGCTGGTAAATGGGAGGCCTCCAAAACCCACTGTACCCACATGTAGGTGCCCCCTTCACCCCTAAGAGCTATGGTAGTGTTGTACATTTGTGGGTAGTGGGTTTTGGGGGAGGGGGTTGGGAGCTCAGCACCCGTGGTAAGTGAGCTATGCATGTGGGAGCTTTTTCTGAAGTCCACCACACTGACCTAGAGTGCCCAGTTGGTGTCCTGGCATATCAGGGGGGCGAGTGTACTACGAATCCTGGCCCCTCCCAAGGCCAAATGGCTTGGATTAGGACATTTTTGAGCTGGGCGTTTTTAGTTTCCATTATCGCTAAAAAAACAAACACCGAGCTCAAAAGCATCGATTTTTTCGAAAATACGGTTCGGCCCGCCCCTTCACGGACCCGTTCTCGGAGATAAACCCCATGGAGATAGGCGTTTCTGTTCGATTATGCCCCTCCACGTGTTTTTTGAACCAGAAAAAATTGAGACAGTTTATAATTGCTAAAGAAAGTGGCGGTGAAGGAGTTCTGGATGCTCCCGGAGGGAGCTAAAACCGCTAGCAGGGTATGATCTCTCTCCTCACATTTGTATTTTGTTTTGAGAGTTTTTACTCTTAATTCCTTAAACAATTTCCTTGTATCTTGATCATTTTGTGTGGACTAAGTAACAATGCTATTTTCATGTGATCCTTGTAAGTAAAGGACATAAGAATTTCCTTTATATTTTCCTGTTTTTCCAACATTTATTTTATGTAAATGTATATTTTGAAAATATAAATAAAGAATTTAAAAAAGGAATAGAGATGGATACATACGCTTAACACTATGGAACCAAAAGGTTTAAATCTAATGACTGAATGGACTAAAAGTTTTAAATGGTAATTAAGTAACTAGGAAGTTATATAAAATCACAAGGAAAAATATAAAAAGTATATGAAATCAACAAGGTGAAAATTAGGAGGAGGGAGAGGTTTTCTGGCTGGTGATACAAACAATAGCAGCTATTTATAAACAATGAAGTCTTTCCTCTACCCAAAAGTAAATTCAAGCAGTTAGTAGAAAGTACATTTTGGAGGGTTCCTATTTGAAAATTATCCACCTACCCTGTGAGTAAAAGTGTTCTGTTTAAAAATTATCCACATTGGTTGTGGGTAAATGTGTTCTATTTGAAAATAAGGATCAGGAACAGCAAAACAGGAAAAACTTCTACGACGAATCCGCACAATGCAAAGGGAGTAGAGGCTGACCATAGACTAAACCAACTCAGGAGATGATGTATAAAAACACTTTATTGAATATTCAAGGGAATCAATATATATAAATGGCGAGTGTCGTACTCACTCGCAAATGCGCAGTAGAGACCCTCTCTGCCCCGCCCCCGCATCAATACGTGATGATGAGGGCGGAACAGAGAGGGTCTCTACTGCGCATTTGCGAGGGACACCGCCGTCGCTAACGCTCCTCCCACCCGGAGTCGCTGCCGCCACCCACCTTCCACCCGGTCGGGCCCTCGCTCCGCTATTGAAACAGCGAGGGCACACAGCTCTGCTGAGCTGCCGTCGGCCTTCCTTCTTCTTCTCTGCCTGTGTCCCGCTCTCGACGACGTTACGTCACACGAGGGCGGGACACAGGCAGAGAAGAAGGAAGGCCACGGCAGCTCAGCAGTAGAGCTGTGTGCTGCGACACGTGCCCTCGCTGTTTCAATAGCGGAGCGAGGGCCCGACCGGGTGGAGGGTGGGTGGCGACGGCTCCGGGGGGGGGGACGAACTCGGAGGGGGAGCGGCAGCAGCGAAGTCGGCGGCGGGGTGGGGGGCCTTTCAACCCCCCCTCCTATACTAGCCCGTTTTTACGGGCTGAACGGCTAGTATTCAATAAAGTGTTTTTATACATCATCTCCCGAGTTGGTTTAGTCTATGGTCAGCCTCTACTCTATTTGAAAATAATCCAACTTTCCACTGGGTAAAGTGTAATATTTTAAAAATAATCCACCTTGTCTTTACGTATAAGTGTTTTATTTAAAAAAAAATTATTCACCTTTCCTACTGGTAAAAGTGCTGTATCTGAAAATTCTCCACCATGCCTATGCATAAAAGTATTCTATTTGAAAATTATCCACCTTACCTGTGGCTAAAAGTGTTGTATTTGAAAATTGTGCACCTTCCCTTTTCTGTAAAAGTGATCTATTTGAAAATTATCCACGTTGCCTGTGAGTAAAAATGTTCTGTTTGAAAATTATTCACCTTGCCTATGGGTAAAAGTGTGCACTATTGCTTCGGTTGTCTTCTTGTTAGGATCTGTTTTGGTTTGACTTTCAGAAGTTGCTGTTCCAGGCATCTGCATTGTTCACTTACCACCACCCCCTTCCCTCAATATTCAGCACTATCTAACTAGTCAGGAACCTCTGGTGACTAGCTAAATAGCATTTTAGCGCCTAACTGGCAATAATCAGCAGGAGATAACGAGTTATTTCCCGCTGAATATCCATGGATAGCAGATAGCCACTAACTTCTGGATTATATATGTGTGTGTCCCCTAGATTTTCACATGGAAATTAAAGCATATTCCATAACAATGCACATAACTTGATTAACATGCCAATCAATGCTGATAATTGCCAATTAATAAGCAATTGACACTGGCATTAATTAAAATTTACATGAAAAATTGTCTAAGCATATTCTATAGCGTGCTGCATGTAAATTCTAAATCACATAGTTGAAAGGGGGCATGACCATGGTTGTGGAATGGGCAGGTCATGGGCATTTCTAAAATCTCTGTGCGTTGTTTTAGACCTCACGTCAGCTAGATAGGATTTTAGATACTGCTGGGGAGCAGCCATCTGTCTTGTACACATGTGGGTACCAATGACACAGGAAAATGTAGGAGGGAGGTTCTGGAAGCCAAATTTAGGTAGAAAGCTCAAATCCAGAACCTCTAGGGTAATTCAGAAGTGCTCCCAGTTCCACGCACAGGGCAAGAAACAGGCAGAGCTCCGGTGTCTCAATGCATGGATGAGGCGATGGTGTAAGGAGGAGGGTTTTAGATTTATTAGGAACAGGGCAACATTCTGGGGAAGGGGGAACCTATTCCGGAATGATGGGCTCCACCTTAACCAGGGTGGGATCGGGCTGCTGGCATCTGCATTTAAAAAGGAAATAGAGCAGCTTTTAAACTAGAAACTGGGAGAAGGCCAACAGTTGTTCAAAAGCAGTGGCGTACCAAGGGGGGGGGGTCCGCCCCGGGTGCACGCCACTGGGGGGGGGGGGGGTGCCGCGGCACACGCCTGTTGCCCTGTCTCAGTCCGAGTTTGCAATTTGCATGTGTTCACTGCTCTCTCTGAGTCTGCCCTGGAACAGATTACTTCCTGTTCCGGGGCAGACTCAGAGGGAGCAGTGAACACATGCTGATTGCGAACTCGGAGACAAGGCAACAGGCGCGCGCCGCAGCACCCCCCCCCCAGTGGCGTGCACCCGAGGGAGGTGTCATTTCATCAGGGGGGGGGAAAGAGGTGTCATTTCGTCGGGGGGGGGGGGGTCGCGCTGCACCCGGGGGGGGGGGGGGGGCGCATCGGCGTTCCGCCCAGGGTGTCAGCTAGGGTCGGAACACCACTGTTCAAAAGCGTATGGTTTGGAACAAAGTATTTTTCAAAGACTCACCAAAAGAGGGACGATAGGGTATCTCATTAGTGAGGTTGCAGTAGAGACCATAGTAGACCAGGTGACTTTAAATAAAAAGCAGTTAGATTTTCAAGATTGCAAATTATCACAGTTAGCTGCTGAGCAAGGTGTAAATAGGAACAGCAAACATAGTTTGAAATGTCTATAAGCAAATGCCGGAAGCCTAAGAAATGAGATGGGAGAGATAACATATTGCACTAAATGAAAAATTAGATATAATAGGCACCTCTGAGAGCTTGTGGGAGGAAGATAACCAGTGGAACACTGTCATACCAGGGTACTAATTATTTCGTAGTGATCGAGTGGATTGAATTGGTGGAGGGGTAGCATTGTATGCTAAGGAGGGTCTTAAATCAAATGGACAAAAAAACACAGGAACACATAGCAGGAAACATCTTGGAATCCCTATGGATTCAAATTCCATATGTAAAGGGGAAAAGGATAGTGATAGGAGTGTACTACTGTCCACTTGGCCAGGATGAACACGTGGAGGGGCATTTTCGAAAGGGACATTCAAGTTTCAATTTGGACATCCTTGCAAAATGTCCCAATCCAGGGGCAGGGAAACCCATATTTTCGAAACAAGATTGATGTCCATCTTTCGTTTTGAAAATACCATCAGGGACGTCCAAATCCTTAAATTTCGCCATCCCAAGATTTGGACATCCCTAGACATGGACGTTTCTGATTTTCGTCGATTTTCAAAACCAAAGACGTCCATCTCAGAAACGACCAAATGCAAGCCATTTGGGCGTGGGAGGAGCCAGCATTTGTAGTGCACTGGTCCCCCTGACATGCCAGAACACCAACCAGGCACCCTAGGGGGCACTGCATTGGACTTCATAAAATGTTCCCAGGAACATAGCTCCCTTACCTTGTGTGCTGAGTCCCCAAAACTCACTACCCCCAACTGTACACCACTACCATAGCCTTTACGGGTGAAGGGGGCACCTAGATGTGGGTACAGTGGGTTTCTGGTGGGTTTTTGGAGGGCTCGCTGTTTCTTCCACAAACGTAACAGGTGTGGGGGGAGGGGGGGGGGGTATGGTGCTGGGTCTGCCTGTCTGAAGTGCACTGCACCCACTAAAACTGCTCCAGGGACCTGCATACTGCTGTCATGTACCTGAGTATGACATCTGAGGCTGGCCTAGAGGCTGGCACAACATATTTTTACAGATGTTTTTTGAGGATGGGAGGGGGTTAGTGACCACTGGGGGAGTAACATGAGGTTATCCCCGATTCTCTTCGGTTGTCATCTGGTCATTTTAGGCACCTTTTTGTGCCTTAGTCGTAATAAAAACAGGTCCGGGTGAAAACGTCCAAGTGCTCGTCAGGGACGTCCTTCTTTTTTTCGATTATGGGTCAAGGACGTCCAAGTGTTAGGCACGCCCAAGTCCTGCCTTTGTTATGCTTCCGACATGCTCCCTTGAACTTTGGCCATCCCTGCGACAGAGTGCAGTTGGGGATGTCCAAAATTGGTTTTCGATTATACCGATTTGGATGTTTCTGTGAGAAGGACGTCCATCTTCCGATTTATGTCAAAAGATGGGCATCCTTCTCTTTCGAAAATGAGCCCAACAGAGGTATAAATGTTATAGGCTAACAAGCTGGGCAATACAATAATAATGGGTGATTTCAACTACCCCAATATTAACTGGGTAAATGTGACATCTGCTTGGGAAGTAAAATTCCTTGACGAAATGAAGGACTGCTTTATGGAGCAGCTGGTACAGGAGCCAACAAGAGGAGGAAAAATTCTAGACCTAGTCCTTAGTGGAGCACATGATCTGGTTCAGGAGGTAATGGTGCTGGGACTGCTTGATAACAGTGATTATAATATCATCAGATTTGATATCAGCTCTGGAGTAAGTACACACAGGAAATCAAATACAATAGCAATCAACTTTCCAAAAGGAGACTATGATAAAATGAGAAGAATGATGAAAAAAAATGAGGAGCAGCTGCAAAGGTCAAACATTTACATCAGGCATGGATGTTCTTCAAAAATACCATACTGGAAGACCAGGCAAGTTATATTCCATGTATTAAGAAAGAAGGCTAAACAACAAAAGGCATCTCTTTTGTTTGAACATAACTAAATGGGCTATAAGCCCCTAATGCAGTCCATTGGTTTTCTTATATTTTGTCCTTGTGATGACTTATACTGTGCCAAAATTGAAAACTCTTATCTCTAACTGGTCATTAATAAAAGGAGCTCATTGTGAACACTATCCACCCTAAAAGGTTGTTTTGTGGCTGTACATGAGGAATTGTGATGGCGGGCAGATGAGACGGGGAGGATGAGGGTGTTATCAACTGAGATAGAAAGTGGAGGAAGAGGAGACGTGGGTTTTGGTGGAAAGACGAGGAGCTCGGTTTTGTTCAGTTTCAGGTGGCGGTTGGACATCCAGGCAGCAATGTCGGATAAGCAGGCTGATACCTTTGCCTGGGTCTCTGCGGTGATGTCTGGTGTGGAGAGATACAGCTGGGTGTCATCAGCATACAGATGATACTGGAAACCATGAGATGAGATCAGGGAGCCCAGGGAAGAGGTGTAGATTGAGAAGAGAAGGGGTCCAAGGACAGATCCCTGGGGAACACCAACAGATAGGGGGATAGGGGTGGAGGAAGATCCATGAGAGTGAACTCTGAAGGTGCGGTGGGAGGATAATTAGAGACTGTAATGTCCAGTCAAACAGTGCTTCTGTTGGTCAGGCCAGTTATCTAATTATGATATGCCCGTTTTTCCTTTAAATTGGCTGGTACAGGGTGAGAAAATGCAGCGACATATGCAGGAGGTGCTCTGACCATGCAACAAGTTTTTCCTGAGCTTCTCCTCTGTATGTGCTGCCTGTTGTGGCTGTTCACATTGCCTCCCTCTCTGTCTTACCCTCACTCTGTTTTGCTACCTGTCGATTTCTTTGTAAACTTTGTGATGGTGTCTCTGTTCTACGGTTTTTAAGCCAGCTGCTGACACTACCGTTTAATTGGGGGGGGTGGGGGTGATTTAGCCAATGGCAAGGTGGAAGAATGGGGCTCATGGTGGCAGAAGAGGTTCATACTAGGCTGGGAGAAGTTGGAGGAGAAGACCTCTAGCTAACAGAAGGGATGGGGATGGGAGAAAGAGAATAGATATTAAGGAATGGATATAGGAGAAGGGTTTTAGTGCTGGACCTCATACAGTGGTGGAAATAAGTATTTGATCCCTTGCTGATTTTGTAAGTTTGCCCACTGACAAAGACATGAGCAGCCCATAATTGAAGGGTAGGTTATTGGTAACAGTGAGAGATAGCACATCACAAATTAAATCCGGAAAATCACATTGTGGAAAGTATATGAATTTATTTGCATTCTGCAGAGGGAAATAAGTATTTGATCCCCCACCAACCAGTAAGAGATCTGGCCCCTACAGACCAGGTAGATGCTCCAAATCAACTCGTTACCTGCATGACAGACAGCTGTCGGCAATGGTCACCTGTATGAAAGACACCTGTCCACAGACTCAGTGAATCAGTCAGACTCTAACCTCTACAAAATGGCCAAGAGCAAGGAGCTGTCTAAGGATGTCAGGGACAAGATCATACACCTGCACAAGGCTGGAATGGGCTACAAAACCATCAGTAAGACGCTGGGCGAGAAGGAGACAACTGTTGGTGCCATAGTAAGAAAATGGAAGAAGTACAAAATGACTGTCAATCGACAAAGATCTGGGGCTCCACGCAAAATCTCACCTCGTGGGGTATCCTTGATCATGAGGAAGGTTAGAAATCAGCCTACAACTACAAGGGGGGAACTTGTCAATGATCTCAAGGCAGCTGGGACCACTGTCACCACGAAAACCATTGGTAACACATTACGACATAACGGATTGCAATCCTGCAGTGCCCGCAAGGTCCCCCTGCTCCAGAAGGCACATGTGACGGCCCGTCTGAAGTTTGCCAGTGAACACCTGGATGATGCCGAGAGTGATTGGGAGAAGGTGCTGTGGTCAGATGAGACAAAAATTGAGCTCTTTGGCATGAACTCAACTTGCCGTGTTTGGAGGAAGAGAAATGCTGCCTATGACCCAAAGAACACCGTCCCCACTGTCAAGCATGGAGGTGGAAATGTTATGTTTTGGGGGTGTTTCTCTGCTAAGGGCACAGGACTACTTCACCGCATCAATGGGAGAATGGATGGGGCCATGTACCGTACAATTCTGAGTGACAACCTCCTTCCCTCCGCCAGGGCCTTAAAAATGGGTCGTGGCTGGGTCTTCCAGCTCGACAATGACCCAAAACATACAGCCAAGGCAACAAAGGAGTGGCTCAGGAAGAAGCACATTAGGGTCATGGAGTGGCCTAGCCAGTCACCAGACCTTAATCCCATTGAAAACTTATGGAGGGAGCTGAAGCTGCGAGTTGCCAAGCGACAGCCCAGAACTCTTAATGATTTAGAGATGATCTGCAAAGAGGAGTGGACCAAAATTCCTCCTGACATGTGTGCAAACCTCATCATCAACTACAGAAGACGTCTGACTGCTGTGCTTGCCAACAAGGGTTTTGCCACCAAGTATTAGGTCTTGTTTGCCAGAGGGATTAAATACTTATTTCCCTCTGCAGAATGCAAATAAATTCATATACTTTCCACAATGTGATTTTCCGGATTTAATTTGTGATGTGCTATCTCTCACTGTTACCAATAACCTACCCTTCAATTATGGGCTGCTCATGTCTTTGTCAGTGGGCAAACTTACAAAATCAGCAAGGGATCAAATACTTATTTCCACCACTGTAGGTGCCCCATATAAGAGACTTGGAGAGGTCCCCAGTCCAAAGCCCAGGTCCAATCTCTTCAAGTTACATGATTAATACTACCCCCTTCCCCCACCACCTTACTCCAGCCACTGTCCCAGGCTGCTGATGTCAAGGCCACTCCAGGTGTCCCTCTCCTTTCATTCCTTCACACACACACACACACACACACAGCCACAAACACATACACACACTCCATTGTCCTACCATACTTCGATCACTGCTAGTAGCAACACCACAGCGATCAAAACAGGCTGCTTCAGGCCCTTCTGTTAACGTGCCCCGCCCGAGCAAAATCCGGAAGTGGCATCAGAGGTGGCAGAGCATGTTATATAGAAGCCCCCAAAGCAGCCTGTTTTGATCACTGTGGTAGGAGAACGTATTATATGTGCGGTGGGGGGTGGGGGGGGGATGAAGAAGGGAGACAGGCATTGGATCTTGAGGGGGGGGATTTGAGATGTGCTGTTTGACCCAGGGGGCGAGAGGAAGGAATGGGCAAGAAGAGGTATTGCTGAACCTGGGAAGGAGAGGGAGGTGGAAGGGACAGACAAGGAGAAGTCCTGCTGGACCTGGGGGAGAGGGAGGAATAAACATGAAAAGTTGCTGCTGGACCCAGGGAAGGAGGAAGGGAGAAACAGGTACTGCTGCCCCTCCTAGTCACTCTCCACAAGCAAAGGAGAAACAGTAGGCCTTGAGCCCTGCCTTGAATCCAGGTAAAGAGGTCTCAGTGTGATGGTCCTTAGGAATGAATTCCATAGTAATGGAGTAGTAGGTAAAAAGCGGAACCACAAGCTTCATCAAGTCATGCCCTAGAAGTGGGGAGAGATTGTCAAAAGATTCTCCCCCTATGACCCCATTTGATCTTTGTGTTCCTTACCTCTTTTTTAGTTAAATTAGCATTCACTGCTGGTACAGGACCTTAGGAGGAGGTGGGATTGGAGGACAATGGTAGTAGAGTTTGATGTTTTACTTACTCTGCACAGTAAGAAATATTCTACATTCTAATGTTTTTTGGATGTTCACAAAAAGCATTAAAAAAAAAAAAAAGAAAGTAACTGAAAAAGTAGCATAGAAAAGCAGAACCAGATCTTCAAAAGTATATTTCCATGTAAAATTTCAGGTAATTGTCTAGCAATACTGCCCATGTTACATGCATGAATACTTTGGACCCTGTTTACTAAGCCAAACTATAGGCATGCTAGTGTTTTTAGCGGACGCTAACGTTAAGTACATAAGTACATAAGTAATGCCACACTGGGAAAAGACCAAGGGTCCATCGAGCCCAGCATCCTGTCCACGACAGCGGCCAATCCAGGCCAAGGGCACCTGGCGAGCTTCCCAAACGTACAAACATTCTATACATGTTATTCCTGGAATTGTGGATTTCTCCCAAGTCCATTTAGTAGTGCTTTATGGACTTGTCCTTTAGGAAACCATCTAACCCCTTTTTAAACTCTTCTAAGCTAACCGCCTTCACCACGTTCTCCGGCAACGAATTCCAGAGTTTAATTATGCGTTGGGTGAAGAAACATTTTCTCTGATTTGTTTTAAATTTTAGGAATATATGGGTGTCACTAGCATTAGCACGTGCTAAAAATGCTAGCGCACCTTAGTAAACAGGTGTGTGTTCAGATCACCTATAGAAATGGGAGAAGGGCCTAAAGGCTCCTGGGATGCTTGAAAAGAACTCTGAAAACTAATACTGTTTTGGTTCTGCTGCTATAAACTGTACATTTTGGTCCTTCTCCAGAGAATGGTTGGCAACGAATCAGTGGTTATTTTCTTATCACTAAGACATTCCAGCCACCATGAGCTCACCATCCCACGCTGACCATTCAATGAACCTGGTTTCTTTGGAAAATTGCTGGACTGTCCGATCATCTATTTGTGTTGATTAAATTCCTGCACTTAAATGTATATTCATAGGCTTATAATGAATATTCATGCTTGTGGGTTATAAAAGAAGAGACCAGAGTTCTGAATACAGATTCCACTGCCAGACCCCACTGCTGATACACATGAAGCACGAATTTCCTGCTACCTACGTGCTGGATAAAGTGTGATAGGACCAGAAGCTGAAGAGAGAGAGAACCTCACCAAAGTGGTAATATGGGCGATGTAATGATAGCACTGAATCCTTGGAAAGTGTCGGGGTTATGGTTAATTTTAAACATTTGTGCCTGTAGATATCCACAAACTGCACAGTTTCCATTTTTCTAATTCTTCATAGTATTAAGTACTTCCTCTATGTAAACAGCATAAAATTCATTAGGAGCATTAATAGAAAAACAAAATTGTAGCGTAATTTTAATTCATAATAATCAAATCTCACATTTCTTACACAGGGTATAAATTGCATATTCCCTACAACAATTAAAATAGAAAAATTCATATTCTATGTATATGTTTAAGAGTTATGAGAATAAATTATAAGGGAAAGGGACTTGATAGACAGCCTTTCTGAGGTTTTTGCAACTACATTCAAAGTGGTTTACATATATTCAGGTACTTATTTTTTTTTGTACCAGGGGCAACGGAGGGTTAAGTGACTTGCCCAGAGTCACAAGGAGCTGTAGTGGGAATTGAACTCAGTTTGTCAGGATCAAAGTCCACTGCACTAACCACTAGGCTACTCCTAACAGAGGTTGTTGGAACTATAAACAAAAACTAATTTTTTCTGTCTGAGAATTCAAGAGCCAGAGTTCACTTCATCAGATGAGCTCATACCCACCTAAGAAAACACAAATTCAAACTAACCAAATAAACATGTTCAAAATCTATGCATCAAATTTATAGCTGTAAGGGGTAATTTCTTTTAAGTATCTATATTGAGACATTAACCCATGATACAATTCCTTGATGAAATCAAGGACAGCTTTATGGAGCAACTGGTGCAGGAGCCGACGAGAGAAGGAAAAATTCTAGACTTGGTCCTTAGTGGAGCGCATGATCTGGTGAGGGACGTTATGGTACTGGGGCCGCTTGATAACAGTGACCATAATATGATCAGTTTTGACATCGACCTTGAAGTAACTGTACACAGAAAGTCAAATACGTTAGCGTTTAACTTTAAAAAAGGAGACTATGATAAAATGAGAAGAACGGTAAAAAAAAAAACTTAGGGGGGCAACTGAGAGAGTAAAAACTGTACAACAGGCGTGGACGCTGTTCAAAAATACCATCCTGGAGGCCCAGGCCATACATATTCCGCAAATTAGAAAAGAAAGACGGAAGTCCAAAAGACACCCGGCCTGGTTGAAAAGTGAGGTGAAGGAAGCTATTAGGGCTAAAAGAAACGCCTTCAGAAAATGGAAGAAGGAACCATCTGAAAATAACCAGAAACAGCATAAGGAGTGTCAAAACAAATGCAAGGCGCAGATTAAGAAGGCCAAGAGGGAGTATGAAAAAAAGATAGCATTAGAGGCAAACAAACATAGTAAAAAATTTTTTCGGTATATTAAAAGCAGGAAGCCGGCAAAAGAATCGGTTGGGCCGCTGGATGACCGAGGGGTAAAAGGGGCGATCAAGGAAGACAAAGACGTAGCGGAGAGACTGAATGAATTCTTTGCTTCGGTCTTCACCGAGGAAGATTTGGGTGGGATACCGGTGTCAGAAATGGTATTTCAAGCGGACGAGTCGGAGAAACTTACTGACTTCACGGTAAACCTGGATGACGTAATGGGGCAGTTCGGCAAACTGAAGAGCAGCAAATCTACTGGACCGGATGGTATTCAACCTAGAGTACTGATAGAACTGAAAAACGAGCTTGCGGAGCTACTGCTAGTGATATGCAACTTATCCTTAAAATCGAGCGTGGTACCGGAAGATTGGAGGGTGGCCAATGTAACGCCCATTTTTAAAAAAGGCTCCAGGGGAGATCCGGGAAATTATACACCGGTGAGTCTGACGTCGGTGCCTGGGAAAATGGTAGAGGCTATTATTAAAAACAAAATTACAGAGCACATCCGAGGACATGGATTACTGAGACCAAGTCAGCATGGCTTTTGTGTGGGGAAATCTTGCCTGACCAATTTACTTCAATTCTTTGAAGGAGTGAACAAACATGTGGACAAAGGGGAGTCGGTTGATATTGTGTATCTGGATTTTCAAAAGGCGTTTGACAAGGTACCTCATGAAAGGCTACAGAGGAAATTGGAGGGTCATGGGATAGGAGGAAATGTCCTATTGTGGATTAAAAACTGGTTGAAGGATAGGAAACAGAGAGTGGGGTTAAATGGGCAGTATTCACAATGGAGAAGGGTAGTTAGTGGGGTTCCTCAGGGGTCCGTGCTAGGACCGCTGCTTTTTAATATATTTATAAATGATTTAGAGATGGGAGTAACTAGCGAGGTAATTAAATTTGCTGATGACACAAAGTTATTCAAAGTCGTTAAATCGCGACAGGATTGTGAAAAATTACAAGAGGACCTTACGAGACTGGGCGGCTAAATGGCAGATGATGTTTAATGTGAGCAAGTGCAAGGTGATGCATGTGGGAAAAAAGAACCCGAATTATAGCTACGTCATGCAAGGTTCCACGTTAGGAGTTACGGACCAAGAAAGGGATCTGGGTGTCGTCGTCGATAACACACTGAAACCTTCTGCTCAGTGTGCTGCTGCGGCTAAGAAAGCGAATAGAATGTTGGGTATTATTAGGAAAGGTATGGAAAACAGGTGTGAGGATGTTATAATGCCGTTGTATTGCTCCATGGTGCGACCGCACCTTGAGTATTGTGTTCAATTCTGGTCGCCGCATCTCAAGAAAGATATAGTAGAATTGGAAAAGGTGCAGCGAAGGGCGACTAAAATGATAGCGGGGATGGGACGACTTCCCTATGAAGAAAGACTAAGGAGGCTAGGGCTATACAGCTTGGAGAAGAGACGGCTGAGGGGAGACATGATAGAGGTATATAAAATAATGAGTGGAGTGGAACAGGTGGATGTGAAGCGTCTGTTCACGCTTTCCAAAAATACTAGGACTAGGGGGCATGCGATGAAACTACAGTGTAGTAAATTTAAAACAAATCGGAGAAAGTTTTTCTTCACCCAACGTGTAATTAAACTCTGGAATTCGTTGCCGGAGAAAGTGGTGAAGGCGGTTAGCTTAGCAGAGTTTAAAAAGGGGTTGGACGGTTTCCTAAAGGACAAGTCCATAAACCGCTACTAAACGGACTTGGAAAAATCCAAAATTCCAGGAATAACATGTATAGAATGTTTGTACGTTTGGGAAGCTTGCCAGGTGCCCTTGGCCTGGATTGGCCGCTGTCGTGGACAGGATGCTGGGCTCGATGGACCCTTGGTCTTTTCCCAGTATGGCATTACTTATGTACTTATGTAAGGAGTTTCTGGAGTGAATAATCCTCGTGTCAGGGGGTTTCTAGGGTAAATAATCCTCATTTCATGGGTATCTGGGGTGCATAATCCTCATGTCAGGGGGATTGTGGACTGAATATTCCTCATGTCAAGGGGTTTTAGGGGTGTATAATCCACATGTCAGGGTCACTAGTGTGACTAATCCTTATGTCAGGGGTTTCTGGGCTCAATAATCCTCATTTCAGGGGTCACTATTGCGAACAATCCTCATGTCAGCGGTTTCTGGAGTGAAAATCCTCATATTGGGGGTAAATAATCCATTTTGTCAAGGGGTTTTAGGAGTAAATAATCCTCATGTCAAGAGTTACTAGTGTGAGTAATCCTCATGCCAGGGATTCTTGTGGTGAATAATCTTCATGTGAGGTGGATTCTAGGATAAATAATGCTCATGTGGGTACTGGAATGAATAATCCTAATGTCAGGGGGTTTCTGGGGTAAATAATCCTCATGTCAGGGGTATCTGGGGTGAATAATCCTCATATCTGTGGTTTCTGATGCAAATAATCATCTTGTCAGGAGGCTTCTAGGGTGAATAATCCACATGTCAGGGGTCACTGGCGTAAATTTCCCTCATGTTAGTGGGTTTCTGGGGTGAATAATCCTCATATGGGGAGTTATTATGATGAATAATCCTCATGTCAGAGGCACTTGAGGTAAATAATCCCTCTTGTCTGGGTTTTCTAGATTGAATAATTCTCATGTGAAAGGATTTCTGGAGTGAATAATCCTCAGTCAGGTGTCAGTAATGTGTCTAATCTTTATGTCAGGGGTTTCTGGGCTGAACAATCTTCATGTTAAGGGTTACTAGTGTAAATAATCCTCATATCAGGGTTTATTCAGGATGAATAATCCTCATGTTTCTCCAGAGACAAGAGACACCAGATAGACGGAATGTTATGTCGTTTTGGCCCCTTTCGGAGAGCTGTTTTTTTCAAACTGAGATCGCTTGCATATTATATTTTTGGAATTATCAAATATAATTTTTCCAATTTGAACTATAGAGGATTTTTGTGTAGCCCCTGAAGCAGCCCCTGCTGGGCGAAACACGGCCTGTGTCGGGCTATTTTTTATATATGTATTTATGTGTATTTTTTTGAATTGTATTAATAAATTACGTTCTTAACGATCTGCTTTGTACATTTTCCATCTTGGAGCTTGCAGACCGTCTGCCTTTGTGCTTTCTTGGAGGGTTCCTGTGGTAAATAATCCTCATGTCAGGGGTTCCTGGGTTAAATCTTTGTCAGGGGGTTCCAGTGGTAAATAATCCTCATATCTGTGGTTTCCTCAGTGAATAATCCTCATGTCAAGGGTTACTAGTGTGAATAATCCTCATATCTGTGATTTCTTGGGTGAATAATCCTCATGTCAGAATTTACTAGTGTGAACAATCCTCATGTCAGGTTTCTGGTTTCAATAATGCTCAAGTCAGGAGTTGCAAGGTAAATAAACCCTCTTATCAGGGGTTTCTTGGGTGAATAATCTTCATGCCAGGGGGTTTCGCGGGTGAATAATCCTTATGTCAGAGGGATTCTGAGGTAAATAATCCTCATGTCAATGGTTTCTGGAATGAATAATCTTCATGTCAGGGGACTCAGGGAGAATAGCCCTTGTGTCAGGGGGTTTCTGGGGTGAATAATCTTTATGTCTGGGGTTATTAGTGTAAATAATCCTCATGTCAGGAGTTCTGGAGTAAATAATCTTCATGCCAATGGGTTTCTGGGGTGAATAATGCTCATGTCAGGGGTATCTGGGGTGAATAATCATCATATCTGTGGTTTCTGAGGCAAATAATCTTTGTATCAGGGGGTTTCTAGGATGAATAATCCACATGTCAGAGGGCCACTGGGATACATTTTCCTCATGTCAGGGTTTTCTAGACTGGATAATCCTCATGTCAAGGGGTTTCTGGGCTGAATAATCCTTATGACAGGGGTATCTGAGGAGAATAATCCTAATGTCAGTGGTTTCTGGTGTGAATAATCTTCACGTCATGATTTTCTGGAATGAATAAACCTCATGCTAGGTTTTCTGGTTTTAATAATAATAATAATTATTATTATTAGCATTTGTATAGTGCTTCTAGACGCACGCAGCGCTGAACACCTGACATAAAGAGACAGTCCCTGCTCAAAAGAGCTTACAATCTAAATAATACAGACAGACAAGACAGTTACGGGTGAGGGAAGTAATGAGTGAGAAGGAAGGAAGGGACAAGGGGAGGGCAATTGAGTAATGGCTAGGAGCTAAAAGCAGTAGTGAAAAGGTGGGTTTTCAGCATAAATTTGAAAACAGGTAGAGATGGAGCTAGACATATAGGTCCAGGAAGTCTATTCCAGGCATAAAGTGCCACGAAAGAAAAGGAACGAAGTCTGGAGTTAGCAATGGAGGAGAAGGGGGACAACAAGAGAGATTTGTCCAGTGAGCAGAGTTCACAGGGAGGAATGTAGGGAGAGACGAGAGTGGAGAGGTAATGGGGGGGCTGCAGAGTGGATGCACTTAAAGGTCAGTACGAGAAGTTTAAACTGTATGCTGTGATACCCCCTTCTCACTCAGGGTGACCTGGTTCTCAATATGCAGATCATATGCAAATTAGTGTGCTACCCCTTCTCGCTCAGGGTGACCTGGTTCCCACTAAGTATATTAAACAGGTCTCACCAACTGCATATTTCTCAGGCAACTCTTTATTCCAGCCCCTGGGCACACTTCTTCTAGCTTAATACTTTATGCTTTCATAGGTCTTCACACTGAGCCTCCCCACACAGATACATGGGCTCAGTACTAGCTTCAATACTTTGGGGACTCCCAACCCCAGGTTTTGCAGCCTGCTTCTCTCAGTACTTTGGACACACAGTCCTCCCTTTGAACACACAGTTCTTTACCAGTACTTGGGACACACAGCCCTTCCTTTGAACACACAGTTCCTTACAAGTACTGGGGACACACAGTCCTTCACTAATGCTTTAGGGCTTCTTACCCCAGGATTTTCAGCCTGCTTGTCTCCTTTGGACACCCAGTCCACCACAAGTCCATAAGGTTAGCCAGTATCTTCCAGGGGGATCTCTCTTCTTCTGCTGCCAGCTCACTTCTCTTCCTTTCACAACTCAGGTGGGGTATAGTGGTTAATAGCTAAACAGGACCCAGCCCATAACCTCCTACACCTGTTGCCACCCCCAGGACTCTCCCCAGTCCTAGCAACCTCTTACTTCTCACAATGCGGAAGCGGACAGGGAGCCAGAGAAGTGACTTGAGGAGTGGGTTAGTATGGGTATAACGATTCTGGCGGAAAATAAGTTGTGCCGCAGAATTTTGGAAAGATTGGAGAGAGAGAGATGGCTGAGTGGAAGACCAGTAAGAAGTAAATTGCAATAGTCCAAGCGAGAGTTGACAAGGGTGTGGATAAGGGTTCTGGTAGCGTATTCAGAAAGGAACGGGTGAATTTTGCTAATGTTGTAGATAAAGAAACGACAGGTTTTGGCGATCTGTTGAATATGTGCAGAGAAAGAAAGAGAGGAATCAAAGATAACTCCACGGTTAAGAGCCGAGGAGACAGGGAGGATGTGAGAGTCATTAACAGAGATAGAGAAAGGGGGAAGAGGGGAGGTGGGTTTAGGGGGAAAAATGAGAAGGTCAGTTTTGGTCATGTTAAGCTTTAGATGACGTTGAGACATCCAAGCAGCAATGTTGGACAAGCAGGCTGAGATTTTGTCCTGGATTGAGGTTGAGATTTCAGGGGTGGAGATGTAGATCTGAGAGTCATCAGCATAAAGATGGTATTGAAAGCAATGGGATGAAATCAGGGTACCAAGGAAAGAGGTATAGATGGAGAAAAGGAGGGGTCCAAGGACAGAACCTTGAGGCACATCAACAGAAAGCGGGATGGAAGTTGAAGAGGATCCACCAGAGTGAACACTGAAAGAACGAAGTGAGAGGTAAGAGGAGAACCAGGAAAGAACAGGGCCCTGGAATCCAAGTGAGGATAGCGTATCCAGAAGTATAGTGTGGTCAACAGTGTCGAAAGCAGCAGATAGGTCAAGAAGGATAAGGATAGAATAGAGACCTCTGGATTTAGCTAGTAGCAGGTCATTAGAGACTTCGGTAAGTGCAATTTCAGTAGAGTGAAGAGGGCGAAAACCAGATTGAAGTGGGTCAAGAATAGGTTGTGAAGAAAGAAAGTCAAGACAACAGCGGTGAACGGCACGTTCAAGTAATTTGGAGAGGAAAGGGAGAAGGGAGATGGGGAGATAGTTAGAGGGACAGGTAGGGTCAAGTGAGGGTTTTTTAAGGAGTGGAGTGACAACAGCATGTTTGAAGGCCATACAGACAGTTGCAGTGGAGAGTGAAAGATTAATGATGTGACAGATGACTGGGATGATAGTAGGAGAGATAGAGGGGCATAATCGAACATGAACGCCTATCTCCATGAGCGTCTATGTCCGAAAATGGGCACGTGAAGAGGAGGGACAGACCGTATTGTCAAAAAAAATGGACGTCTTTGTTTTGTTTTGAAAGTACGGTTTCTACGGACCAAATGCCATGGATTTGTTCGTTTCTGAGCTGGGCGGTTTTTTGTTTTTTTTTTGCGATAATGGAAACTAAAACCGGCCAGCTCACAAACGTCCTAATCCGAGCCATTTGGTCGTGGGAAGGGCCAAGATTCATAGTACACTGGCCCCCCTGACATGCCAGGACACCAACTGGGCACCCTAGAGGTCAGTGCAGTGGACTTCCGAAACAGCTCCCACATGCATAGCTCCCTTACCACGGGTGCTGAGCCCCAACCCCCTCCCCCAAAACCCACTACCCACAAATGTACAACACTACCGTAGCTCTTAGGGGTGAAGGGGGCACCTACATGTGGGTACAGTAGGTTTTGGAGACCTCCCATTTACCAGCACAAGTGTTACAGGTAGGGGGGATGGGCCTGGGTCCGCCTGCCTGAAATGCACTGCGGTACCCACTAAAAGTGCTCCAGGCCTCTAGGACTTGTTGCTGCTGTAGAACTTTGGCACACCAGTTGACACCTGAAGACTAATGTCTGCGAAAACGTCCTTTATTCGAATAAGCACATTTACTCACAGTTAACTGCAGATCAGAGGTTGTGCCCCACTGGCAAAGAGTCTCCCTGGTACTGAGATTAGCAGTAGGTCAGAGCTGGCAGAATGCGGTACAATGCCCACTTTCAGTAACGTGGGTAACACATAAAAGGGAGCTAAAACTGGCTTACAAAAATGGCCACTACCTCATGGACTACCGGAAACAAAACAGGGCACACTCTGACCCAGTAAACAGAGGGAAAAGCACCATGGGAGTACAGCCTACCAACTACCAACATCGTGAGCATTTAACACAAGCTAGTGGAATCACGGAGCCCAATACCCTACACCCACCACAATGCATTGCTGATATGACTCTGCAGTGCACATAACAGAAAAGGTGTCACACTCACCTGAGAGGCACATCAGAACCAGGGAAAGGCTGTCAGAGGATAGAATGCATTCTGCTGTCATGGAGGTGGGTACGGCATTTGAGGTTGGCATAGAGGCTGGAAAAAAAAGTTTGTAAAGTGGGTTTCTTTTGGTGGGAGGGGTTAGTGACCACTGGGGGAGTCAGGGGAGGTGATCCCCAATTCCCTCCAGTGGTCATCTGGTCAGTTGGGACACTTTTTTGGGACTTTTGACCTGAAAAAAAAGGGTCCAAATAAAGCGGACCAAATTCTCGTCCAAAACGTCCTTCTTGTTTCAATTATCAGCTAAAGACACCCATCTCTCCTCGGCTGATAACCACGCCCCAGTCCCGCCTTCACCATGCCTCAGACACACCCCCATCCACTTTGTTCGTTCCTGCGACGGAGTGCAGTTGAAGACGACCAAAATCGGCTTTCGATTATACCGATTTGTTTGCCCACAGGAGAAAGACGCCCATCTCCCGATTTGGGTCAAAATATGGGCGTCTTTCTCTTTCGAAAATAAGCTGGATAGTGTTAAGTAGATGAGTGGGGATGGGATCAGAGGAACAGGTAGTACATTTAGAGGAGGAAAGAAGAAGGGCAGTTTCCTCAGTAGAAACGTCTGAGAAGGAGGAAAAAGAAGGAGAAGAAGGAGAGTAGGGGGTGAGGCCTAAGGGAGAGAGAGGTGGGGAGGGTTTGGATGAAAATTCAAGGTTAATCTTATGGATTTTATTGTGGAAGTGCTCAGCTAGGGTCTGAGGAGAAAGAGATGGGGGAATTGGGGATGGAGGTACCTTAAGAAGAGAGTTCAGTGTGGTGAAGAGAAGTCGAGGGTTGGAGCCAAGGGAATTTGTTAATTGGGTGAAGTAATCCTGTTTGGCAAGTGAAAGGGCAGACTGGAAGAAGTTAAGCATGAATTTGAAATGAATGAAGTCGGCAAGGGTGTGGGATTTAAGCCAAGAACATTCAGCAGAGTGGGCACAGGAACAAAAGTAGCAGATTTTAGATGTCAGTCAAGGCTGGGGTTTGGTACATCTAGTAGGACGGGGCATGGGAGGGGCAAGAATGTCCAGTGCAGAGGAGAGAATAGTATCAGAGGAGGAAACAGCTTCATTGACAGATTTAGATAGAGTAGTACAGAAAAAGGTTAGAGACACAAGAGGATAGAGTAAGGGGGTCAATAGCCTAAAGATTTCTAGATGTGGGGATTGAGATTGGGTGTGATCGGGGAGGGGAGTGCTTAAGTGTGAAGGTTAATAGGTGATGGTCAGAAAGGGGGAGATCTAAGGAACAGAAACTGGAGGGAAAGCAGTTAGAGGAGAGGATAAGGTCGAGACAGTGGCCATTTTGGTGAGTGGGTGCAGAGGAACACAACTGAATGAGGACGTTAAGGGGGGGGACGCCGTGCTGCACCCGGGGGGGGGGGGGTGCGCAGCGGCAAACCATCCCGGGTGGCAGCCACCCTCGCTACGGCACTGTGTCGGGAGTCACTGTGTGAATAATCCTCATGTGAAGGGGTTCCTGGGATAAATAATTTGTCTTGCCAGGGGGTTCCAGGGGTGAATATTCCTCATATACATCCTTGTTATTTATATCTCACCTAAATCAACCTGGAATCAAGGCAGGTTACATCCAAAAAAACCAACTAATTAACAAGCATGTACTACTAATCTTCCATATATTTGCTAAATATGTAAGTTTTTAGCATTTTCCTAAACATCATGTAATTAGGAAGTATCTGTATTTGAACTGGAATAGAATTTCAAACCCTACTAGACTGATAGTAAAACAAACTTTCACAAATGCGTTTATAGTGAACCTGAGATACAGAAGGACTACCCAGTCTTAATAAAGATCCAAAGCATGAGGCATAACGAACTTTAGGAAATGTAATTAACTGGGGCAGCAACCATTATTTATATTATAGATCCAACATTTGTCAGGGGTTTCTAGGGGGAATAATCCTCATGCCAGATTTTCTGATGTCAATAACGCTTATGTCAGGAGTTGCTGGGAGAATAATCCTCCTTTCAGGGGTTGCAGTGGTGAATAATCCTCATATCTGTGGTTTCTTTAGTGAATAATCCTCATGTCAAGGGTTACTAGTGTGAATAATCCTTATGTCAGAGTTCACTAGTGTGAACAATCCTCATGTCAGGGGTTTCAAGGGGGAATAATCCTCTTGCCAGGTTTCTGGTTTCAATATTGCTCATGTCAGGAGTTGCTAGGTAAATAATCCCTCTTGTCACGGGGTTTCTTTGGTGAACAATCTTCATGCAAAGGGGTTTCTCAGGTGAATAATCCTTATGTCAGGAGATTTCTGGGGTAAATAATCCTCATGTCATTGGTTTCCGGAATGAATAATCTTCATGTCAGAGGCCCCTGGGGTGAATAGTCCTCATGTCAGGGGGTTTCTGGGGTTATTGGTTTAAATAATCCACATGTCAGGGGTTCTGGAGTAAATAATCTTCATGTCAATGGGTTTCTGGGGTGAATAATGCTTATGTTAGGGGGTTTCTGAAGTCAATAATTCATGTCAGGGGGTCCTGGGGGAATAATCCTCATGCCAGGAGGTTTCTGGGGGAATAATCCTCATGTCAGGGTCAGGGGATTCTGATGTAAATAGTCCTCCGGTCTGTGGTCTCTAGTGTGAATATTTCTCAAATCAGAGGTTTCCTGTTGTGAAAATGTCAGGGATTCCTGGGGTGAATAATCCGCATGTCAGGAGTTTCTGGGGTAAATAATTCCTCTTGTCAGGAGGTTTATGGAGGAAATATCATGTTAAGGGGCTTCTGGGGTGAATAATCATTATGTCATGGGCCAATAGTATGAATAATCTTCATGTCAGGGAAATCTGGGGTGAATTATCCTTATTTTGGGGGGTCCTGTGGTAAATAATCCTCATGTCAAGGATTTCTGGGGAAAATAATCCCTCTTGTCAGGAAGTTCCACAAGTGAATAATCCCCATATCTGCAGTTTCTGGGGTGAATAATCCTCATGTCAAGGGTTACTTTTGTGAGCAATCCTCATGCCAGGGATTCCTGTAGTGAATAATACTTATGTCAGGGGGTTTGGGGGTGAACAATCCTTATGTCAGGGGTTATTAGAGTGAAGAATACTCATGTCATAGGTTCTGGGATGAATAATCCTCATGTCAGAGTTTCTGGACAGATTAATCTTCATTTCAAGGGGTTTCTGTGGTGTACATTCCTCATATCAGGGATTCTTGGAATGAATAATCCTAATGTCAGGGTTTTCTGGGGATATTTATGTGAATAATCCTTATGCCAGGGGGCCTTGGGATGAATAGTCTTCAAGTAAGGGGATATCTGGGGTGAATAATCCTTACATCTGGGGTTATTAGTGTGAATAATCCTTATGTCAGGGAGTTTCTGGGATGAATAATCTTTATTGCAGGGGTTATTGATGTGAAAAATCCTCTTGTCAATGGTTTCTGAAATTAGTAATCTTCATGTCAAGGAGTTTCTAGATAAATAATCCTCATGTCAGGGGGTTTCCTGGGTGAATAATCCTCATGTCAGGAGGTTTCTGCTATGAATAGTCATCATTTCAGGATGATTCTGTGATGAATAATCCTCATGTCAATGCTTTCTGGAATGAATAATCTTCATATCAGGGGGTTTCTGGGGTAAATAATCCTCATGTCAATGGTTTCTGGAATGAATACCAGGTCAGGGGACCCTAGAGTGAATAGTCCTCATGTCAGGGGGATTCTTGGGTGAATAATCTTTATGACTGGGGTTATTTGTGTAAATAATCTTGATGTCAGGGGTTCTGGAGTAAATAATCTTCATGTCAATGGGTTTCTGGGATGAATAATGCTCATGTCAGGGGGTTTCTGGGGTCAATAGTTCTCATGTTAGGGGGTCCTGAGGTGAATAATTCTCACGTAAGTGGGTTTCTGGGTTGAATAATCCTCATGTTAATGGTATCTGCAATGAATAATCTTCATATCAGGGGGTTTGTCGGGTGAATAATCCTCATTTCAGGGGGTTTCTAGAGTGAATAATCCTCATGTCAGGGTATTTCTGTGTGAATATTCCTCATTTCAGGGTTGTTTTGGGGGTGAATAATCCTTATCCTTACCCTTATGAGTGGAGGAGTAGCCTAGTGGTTAGCACAGTGGACTTTGATCCTGGGGAACTGAGTTCAATTCCCCCTGCAACTCCTTGTGACTCTGGGCAAGTCACTTAACCCTCCATTGCCCCTGATACAAAATAAGTACCTGAATATATGTAAACCGCTTTGCATGTAGTTGCAAAAACCTCAGAAAGGTGGTATATGAAGTCCCATTTCCCCTTATTTCAGGGGTTATTAGTGTGAATAATCCTTATGTCATGTGGCTATGGGGTAAATAGTCCTCATGTCAGGGGGTTTCTGGGGCAAATAATCCTTATATCAAGGGTTATTGCTGTGAATACTCCTCATGTCAGAGGTTTTTTGGGTGAATAATCCTCATGTCAGGATGTTTCTGTGTGAATAATCCTGATGTCAGGGGGTATCTGGGGTGAATAATCTGCATGTCAATGGTTTATGGAATGAATAGTCTTCATGTCAGGGGGTTTCTTGGGTAAATAATCCTCATGTCAGGGGTTTTGGGGTGAATAATCCTCATGTCAAGGGGTTTATGGGATAAATAATGCTCATGTCATGAGGTTTTTGGTATCAATAATTCTCAGGGGGTCCCACAGTGATTAATCCTCATGTCACGGGGTTTCTGGGGTGAATAATCCTCATGTTAATGGTTTCTGGAATGAATAATCTTCATATCAGGGGGCTTCTAGGGTGAATAATCTTTGGTTTTCTGGGATGAATTATCCTCATATCAGGGGTCACTAGTGTGAATAATCCTTATGTCAAGGGGTTCTTGGTTTGAATAATCCTAATATCAGGGATCTCCTGGGGTGATTAATCAGTGTGTTTTTTAAATGTTATTAGACTCCAAGGTGTTTGGATCTCTCTGTCCATTCTTAACATTACTAACCTGTCTTCATTATCTTTTTCTACACTACAGACTGAACTATGGAGCTGGGTATGAGGTCCGGATTGGTTCTCATGCTAACTCTTACAATTGCTCTGAATCTGCAATCAGCAAATGGAAAAACTTTCATTTCCTACTTAGGGGAAAATTGCATTGACAAGTGCATGATATCTGGCAGTCAGTTCAAGTGCGAAATCAAGTCGGATGACCAATTTAACTATCATTACTGCTCCCCACAACAAGGCGTTGACTACCAGGGACGGGCATGTAAAGTCGATCACCCCTGTGATAAGCATGGATTAAATTACTTCTGGTGTTATGTAAAGGATGGGTCACCTCTGAATAGTTGGGGATACTGTGGATTTATAAGAGATGATTTTAATCATATTACCTCAACCTATAGCTTACCTTGCAAAGATGAGTGCTCCAAAAGGAATGACATGTATTTCTGGTGTGAAACTGGTAAGAAATGGGATTACTGCTCACCTGCACAGAATGTTGATTATAAAGGAGAAAGGTGTAAATCAGACCATCCTTGTGGAAAATATGGTGAAAGTTATACCTGGTGTCACCTAGAAAAGGGAAGTTGGGATAAGTGTGGACTAGTTGAACTTAAGATTGTATCACATAGGACCAGCAAATACGGAGCCATCTGCCTGGGTGAGTGCAGGAAAGAAGGAACAGACTATTTCTGGTGTGAGACAGTGAGGGGGTGGGATAAATGCTCACCTCTGCCTGATGTCACATACAAAAATGTGCCCTGCCGAGCTGACCACTCCTGTGACTTGCATGGCCAAAGCTATTACTGGTGTTATACTGATGACTCTTGGGATTACTGTGGCCCAGTGGAGGAAAATGAATGCGCCTATGAAAGAGTGTCAACAAGGAAAAGAGCAATTTCTGAATTTGTACTTATCTGTCATGACACTGGGAACCAGAGAGAAACACATTTTCTTGTAGATAACACAGATGACTTAATTGAAGCAGGTTCTTTTGAATATGAAGCTCAGCTCATGATTGCCCACTGGAATAATGGTCTTCTATTACCCCAATCCAGATCACAAATTTTAATAAGTGATGAGGGTCACCTACGCCTTGATCTTCAGGGCTTCACAAATACAGGAGGCATCCGACACCGTAACTACCAGATACAGATCAATGAACAACGCAGGCCAGGAACAAGCACCTCCATCGCTCAAGTGCTGATCCCAGATAATGTAGATTTACCAGAGAGATATATTCGGCGGGCATTCGTGGAGAGCATGCATCGGAGAGCCAGAATCATCATCAGAGTGCAGCCATTTTGTAGAGAACAGCAACCATATTGCTAGGCCAGTCGGTATAACCTGCACGTTCTAGGTTTTCTGCATCACTGCTGCTCTTTCTGTAGCTGTAGAGATTGTTCAGTTGCTTCGAGCTGTTAAGTGCTAGAGTTTGTCCTTAGTTGCTGTGGTCACTGTAAATATAGAAGTTGTCTTTTGTCACCTTTTATCCATGGACTCTGTGTTGCTGTGGTATTGTGCTGCTCAACTGGCAGCTGCAGAGTCTAACTTGTGTCATTGTATTTCCCTGTGTCACTGTGTTGCTCTGTCTGTAGCTGTGAAGTTTGCCCTGTGTTACTGCAGAATTGTGTTACCCCTGTAGCTGTACCATTGTCCTGTAGTGTTGTCTTGTAGTTTTGTGTTGCCCCTATAGTTATAGGGTTTGTCCTGTGTCACTACCGCTTTGTATTACCCCTGTAGCTGTAGTGTTTGTCCTGTAATGTTATGCCAGTAGTTTTGTGTTACTCCTGTAGTTAATGGGTTTGTCCTATGTCACTGCAGCATTGTTTTATCCCTGTACTTATAACGTTTGCCCTGTAGTGTTATGTTACCCCTGTAGTTAAAAGGTTTGTCTTGTGTCACTGTAGCATTGTGTTACCCCATAGCTGTAGCATTTGTTCTGTAGAGTTGTGTTACCCCTGTAGTTATAGCGTTTGTCATGTAGTATTGTGTTACCCCTGTAGCTGTAGTACGTTTCCCTGTATTGCTCTGTTCATCCTCCAGTAGTAAAGATCTTCTGCTGTGCTATTTTATTTTGTAACACCACTGCTGAATTTATACAAGTATTTTGTTAGACTCAGCTCTGTTAAAGATATTTAATCATCTTAATAACATGCTGTAAGTTCTGCTTTTATTGATTTATTCAATAAAATGCCAAGTCTGCACTTTAGAGGTTCAGGCTCCTTTCTTTAATGGTAACTTCCTCGATAGCTGCTATTGAAAGAAACCATTTGCCACATGCCGGAGGCTGTACCTGCTAGAGCGCTTTCCATGTATAAAGAAATCACTCAGTGTATCACCATGCACACAAGAAGTGTGACAGAAATGCGAAACAGAGCTGTAAGCTACTTCCACTAATAATGATGACAGTGTTCACACATCACCGTGACTTCTTTTGTGAACAAATAATAAAGAATAAAGTGTGTACATAATAATAATGTGGATATTTTTGTCCATAAAGCAATACGTGTAGAACTTATGAGCCCAAACAAAATCATTCTAATATATACTTAATTTTCAAATCATTCTGTATCTTAGCTTTGGCGTTATTTCAATGGACTGCAGCTCTACGAGATACCCCGTTTCATTATCCTTCATCGGGAGCTGTAAGCGCAGTCAGCAAAATATTCAATAACATCACATATCTGTTTTGACTTCATTATGGATCGAGGGCTTAGATAGAACAGGCAGAATTTCTTTCTTAAGCGTTCACCACGCCATGAAATGTGATGGAAAGTCCCACTATGTAATGAAGTCCCACTAAGAGAAGGAAAAAAATCCCACAATGCACTAGCATCTAGTTCCTGTCTTGTCTCTCTTGTGTGTTGCCTTGTCCAGTCCTGTCCGGATCCAGTTCTTGCCTTGCCCTTGTCATGCCATTTCTGGACTCAGTTTTAGCCTAGTTTCTGTGTCTTGCCTTGTTCTGCCTGGGTTCCAGTTCTAGGCCCGTTGCCCTGCTTTTCCTTGCCTCATCTGGATCCAGTTCTGTCTAGTTCTGCCTTGCCCTCCCTGGCCTTATCCTGTCCTGGTCTGCCTTGCCTAGCTTTGTCCTGTCTAGCCCTGTACTGTCTTGTCTTGTCCTGTTCTGGTTCTTGCCTGACTCTTGCCATGTGCCAGTCCAGGGGACTTGTCTGCCACAGCTCCAGATGCAGTCCAAGGGCTCAACATCTTGTATCTGTGACAGGCAGACTTTTACAGTCTGTGTCCTACAAATGACAAGACAGATTCAGATCGGCTAGAGTGGGCTTTGACGGCAACTCCAGTAGTTAGAACATAAGGACAGAGCCGGGCACACTTCTACGGTCTATGTCCCAGAAACACCAAAGAAAGACCATGATCAAGTATATAATATCACATTAATTGTTGATTTAATCTTGAATTGATAATGAATGACTGTTGAGCAGACTGGATAGACCACTTAGATCTTTACCTGCTGTCACTATGTTACTATGAATAACTTTGTGACATCAGCAAATTTAATTACTTCACTAGTTATTCCCATCTCTAGATCATCTATAAATATGTTAAAAAGCATGGTCCCAGCACAGACCCCTGGGGAACCCCACTATCTACCCTTCTCACACTGAGAATACTAACCATTTAACCCTACTCTCTGTTTTCTATCTTATAACTAGTTCTTAATCCGCAATAAGCCATTACCTCCTATCTCATGATTTTCTAATTTCATCAGGAGCCTTTCATGAGTACTTTGTCAAATGCCTTTTGAAAATCCAGATATACAATATCAACTGGTTCAGCTTTATCCACATCTTCATTCATCCCTTCAAAGAAATATAGTAGATTGGTGAGGCAAGATTACCCTTCACTAAATCTGTGTTGGCTTTGTCTCATTAATCCATGCTTATGTATATGCTCTGTAATTTTGTTTTTCATAACCATTTTGCCCGGCACCGATGTCAGGCTCACCATAATTTCCCAGATCTCCTCTGGAACCCTTTTAAAAAATTGGTGTTACATTGGTCGCTCTCCAATCTTCCGATACCATGCTGTGTTTTAAAGATACATTAAATATTACTAACAATAGCTCTGCAAGTCATTTTTCAATTCTATCAGTATTCTGGGATGTAAACCATCTGGTCCAGGTGATTTAGGAACATAAGAATAGCCATACTGAGTCAGACCAATGGTCCATCTAGCCCAGAATCCAGTGGCTTCCCCATGTCTGTCTCAATAGCAGACTATGCATTTTTCCTCCAAGAACTTGTCCAAAACTGTTTTAAACCCAGATACGCTGCTGTTACTACATCCTCTGGCAAAGAATTCCAGAGCTTAACTATTCATTGAGTGAAAAAATATTTCCTTCTACTTTATTTAAAAGTATTTCCATGTAACGTCCTTGAGTGTCCCCTAGTCTTTGTACTTTTGGAATGAGTAACAAATTGATTTACTTCTACTCATTCTGCACCACTCAGGATTTTGTGGACCCCCTAGCCATCTCTTTTCAAAGCTGAAGAGTCCTAACCTCTTTAGCATTTCCTCATATGAGAGGAGATCCATTCCCTTTATCATTTTGGTGGCTCTTCCTTGAACCTTTTCTAATTCTGCTATATCATTTTTGAGATACGATAACCAGAACTGAATGCAATACTCAAGGTGAGGTTGCACCATAGAGCAATACAAATGCATTATAGTATTCTCGGTCTTATTTACCATCACTTTCCTAATAATTCTTAACATCCTTTTTGCTTTTTTGGCTGCCGCCGCACACTGAGCAAACGATTTGCAGATCATTTATAAATATGTTAAATAGCACAGGTCCCAGTACAGATCCCTGCAGCACTCTACTATTCACCCTCCTCCATTGAGAGAAATGGCCATTTAATCCTACCCTCTGCTTTCTGTCCAATAACCAATTCCTAATCCACAACAGAACATTGCCTTCTATCCTGTGACATAAATTTTCTTGGGAGTCTCTCATGAGGAACTTTGTCAAAAGCTTTCTGAAAATCTAGATACACTACATCAAGCAGCTCACTTTTATCCACATGTTTATTTATGCCTTCAAAGAAATGAAGCAAATTGGTGAGGCAAGACTTCTCTTGGCTGAACCCATGCTGACTCTGAACCATTAAATGTGTTCCGTAATTTTATTCTTTATAATAGTTTCTAGTATTTTACCTGGCACTGACGTCAGGCTTATCAGTCTGTAATTTCCCAGATCACTCCGAGAACCCTTTTTAAAAATCAGCGTCACATTGGCAACCCTCCAATCTTCAGGTACCAGAGACTACTTTAATGACAGGTTACAGATTACTAACAGCAGGTTAGCAATTTCATGTTTGAGTTCTTTCAACACCTTGGGTGCATGCCACATAGCCCAGGTGATAGACTAATCTTTAATTGGTTGATTTTGCTCAATACATCTTCCAGGTTCACAGAGAGTTCTTTCACTTATTTATTTATTTATTTATTTATTTATTTATTGTTTGCATTTGTATCCCACATTTTCCCACCTCTTTGTGGGCTCAATGTGGCTTACAATAAGATATGAATAATGAGAAAACAGTTGTTACAAATTGGTTATGGGTTACATTGTACAAGTTATGCGAGATAATCGAATTATCATTAGGAATATCTCAATGGGACATCAACAGGGAGACTTTGGGAGGAGACAATGGGAAGCTTAAGGGCAGTGTTAAGACACAGAGGCACATGGTGTACATATTCCTGTAAGTATATGTATGGGTAATGTGGAATTAGGGGGGATGAGCGATCATAAGTGGATGTGTGATGCATTGATGTAAGTGAGTGTGGACTCTATGTGTTTTGTTTTTTTCCGTAAATTGTCTCAAACAGATGGGTCTTCAGTAATCTGCGGAAGGATGCTTGTTCGTGGATCGCTCTTAAGTTGCATGGCAGTGTGTTCCAAAGCTGCGTGCTCGTGTGAGAAAAGGTTGACGCGTGTAGCGTGTTGTATTTCACGCCCTTGAAAGTAGGGAAATGGAGGTTGAGGTATGTTCGGGAAGATCTCCTTGCATTTCTGGGTGGTAGGTCAATCAACTCGGACATGTAGGCTGGGGCTTCGCCGTGAATGATCTTGTGGACTAGTGTGCATACCTTAAAGGTGATGCGTTCCTTCAGTGGAAGCCAGTGTAGTTTCTCTCGTAGTGGTGTTGCCCTTTCATATTTTGGTTTTCCGAAGATGAGTCTGGCTGCTGTGTTCTGGGCTGTTTGAAGTTTCCTCAGTGTTTGCTCTTTGCAGCCTGCGTATAATGAGTTGCAGAAATCCAGATGGCTGAGGACGAGGGATTGCACTAGGTTACGGAGGACGAATCTTGGGAAGAGTGGTCTTATCCTTTTCAGTTTCCACATGCAGTAGAACATCTTCTTAGTTGTGTTGTTTGCGTGGGTTTCAAGTGTTATGTGGCGGTCGATAGTGACTCCAAGGATTTTTAGCATTTCTGAGATTGGAAGGTTTAGGTTTGGTGTATTTATCGCATTGAATTCGTTAGTGTTGTATTGGGAGGTGAGTACCAGGCATTGAGTTTTTTCTGCATTTAATTTCAGACGGAATGTGTCTGCCCATGTGTTCATGATGTGTAGGCTTTGATTGATTTCGTTGGAGATTTCTTTGATGTCTTGTTTGAAAGGGATATATATTGTCACATCATCAGCGTATATATGTGGATTGAGGTTGTGGTTTGATAGGAGTTTTGCTAGAGGGATCATCATTAGGTTGAAAATAGTTGGTGAGAGGGGTGATCCTTGTGGAACTCTACATTCAGGTATCCATGCCTTAGACGTGGTTGAGTGTGATGTGACTTGATACGAGCGCAGGGTTAGGAACCCCTTGAACCAGCTTAGGACATTTCCTCCAATGCCGAAGTATTCAAGTATGTGTAGTAGGATTTCGTGGTCGACCATGTCGAAGGCGCTTGACATGTCAAATTGTAGGAGGAGTATATTGTTCCCGGTTGCTATTATTTGTTTAAATTTGGTCATAAGGGTGACTAGTACTGTTTCTGTGCTATGGTTCGACCGGAATCCGGATTGGGCATCATGCAGTATTGAGTGTTTGTTTAGATAGTTTGTGAGTTGTTTGGTTACCATCCCTTCGGTTAACTTGGTTATTAGTGGTATGGATGCTACTGGTCTGTTGTTGGTAATTTCGCTCAAGTTTTTCTTTGTATCTTTAGGAATTGGGGTGAGTAAGATTTTTCCTTTTTTTTTTTGGGAAGAGTCCATTTTGTAGCATGTAATTTACATGATTCGTTAGGTCAATTGTGAATTGTTGAGGGGCTGATTTCATGAGGCTGTTTGGGCATGCGTCTAGTTTGCAGTTGGATTTGGCATATTTTTTGAGAGTTTTAGAGATGAGGTCTTCTGGTAGTGGTTCGAACTCGGTCCAGGTTCTGTCTGCTGGGTGTGCTCCTTCTTCTGGGTCCAGACAGTCTAGAAGAGTGGCGTAGTCTATGGGACTGGCGGGTATTTTGTGTCGTAATAGTATGATTTTCTCCTTGAAGTACTTCGCAAGGCTGTCGACGTCTGGTATGTTTTTACCGTTATTTGTAACTGGTGTGGTATCTAGCAGTTTGTTCACGAGGCTGAAGAGTTTATGTGTGTCTTTGTAATTTGGTCCTATTATTGTTTTGTAGTGTTGTCTTTTTGTCTGTTTTATGGTGTATTTGTATTTTCTCCGAAGTAATTTCCAGTCGTTTAGTGTTTGTTTGTCTTTCTTTTTGTTCCAAGCTCGTTCTAGTTTCCTGACTTGTGTTTTAAGTTTTTTCAGCTCTTCGGTGAACCATGGGTTTGCTTTTTTCCTGTGTGATGTTCTGGTTTGGGTTGGGGCGATTTTGTCTAATGTTGTTGTACATAGCTCATCCCATTCTTGGAGGAATTGGATGGTGTCAGCGTTTGTTGTCCATTCGTACTGGTAGATCTGTTGCCAGAATGTTGTGGAGTCTATTTTTCCTCTCGTTGTGTATGTTGTTCGCTCGGGTTTATTGGTCGTGTTTAAGTGTGTTTTTCGCCAGCAGAGAGTGACATTTGCTTTATGGTGGTCTGACCATAGTGTAGGTGTCCAACTTGTGTCCGTGATCATGATAGTTGAATCCGATTCAAATTTGTTCGTTATGATATCTAGTGTGTGTCCTTTTTCGTGAGTCGGTTGCATGTAAGGTGCTTGCAGAACCCAAAGTTTTAGGAATTCTTTGAACTCTCGTGTGCTTGGTGAGGTGTCATCTTCTAGGTGTAAGTTGATGTCTCCTAGTATGAGGATGTTTCAGGAAGATACGCAGGAATTCGAGATGAAATCCATGAGTTGTGTTTGGGAGTCTTGCCATTTCCCTGGAGGTCTGTAGAATAGGATTGTGTTGAGGTGGCCTGTTAGATTTGGATGGTTGATTCTTGTCGATGCAATTTCGAGTTGTGGGGAGGTAGATTCACCCGTGATTGTGATGGTGAATTCGGGTTTGTAAATTATAGCTATTCCGCCTCCTCTTTTTATTCCATTCCTTGTCCAGTGGGTGATTTTGTATTCTGGTGGGCATATTTCTAAGATGGCTGCATCTGTAGGACTATGGAGCCAGGTTTCTGTGATAAATAGGAGGTCTAGTTTATCTGCGATGATCCAGTCTAGTATGTCTACTGAGTTCCTTACTGCTGATCTTGCATTGATGTATCCTAGATGAATTGAGCGATATGGTTCCAAGGGAGGGTTTGACGTGTTTATTTTTATTAGTTGTCTGTTCCTTCGGTGGTTGAATTTGTTGTTGTTATTGTTTTCCTCATTTTGTCGATTGTGCTCGTTTCCGGAGGCTATTCCTCTTGATTGGTTATTGTGTCTTTGGTTTGGTGGGTTGTCAAAAGGTTGTGCATATGATTGGTGGGTTGGTGGTGAGTTATTATGGGTGCTGTTTGGGGTGTTCATTGTGTCTGTGTGAGTGTTGTATGATTTGTAAGTAATGGGGTTGTTGTTGTCTATGTTGTTTTGGTTTGTTAAGTTGTTCATTGGTTGTGCGTGGAGTTGGTGTATTGTGGTTGGCTTGTTATCGATGCTCTTCAGGGTGGGCATTGTGTGTGTGTGTGAGTGCTGTGCAATTTGTGGGTTATGGTGTTATTGTTGTCTGGGTCGTAGGTAATGTTTGCGTGAGAAAGTAGGGTGATGCAGAAAATGGTTAGGAGTGTTTTACTGGTATTCATATCAGTGTTTAAGGCGCTGTAGCAAGCAATCTGCAAGTTTATATTCAAAGCGAAGCAGGCCTGTAGTTGCATTTAAGCTTGGCAACATTTCATGCTAATCATGCTTGGTTAATCAGAGCAAGCACGCCTGTATTTACAATTAAAGCATAACAGTGAGTGTTATATGTTGATCCAATTATCTCACTGTGCAAGGTGGCTCATTTGTCTGGAGGTCTTAAGCAAGCAGAGTGAGATAATTACATCTAGGTTAAAGCTGTAGCGGTGCAAGTTACAATTTTTCTTTGTTTTACAATTGAACAAGGCTGTTCACTTGCCTTGTATTTAGATCGAGGCAAGGCAATAGTAATTAAATCATTATAGAAGATAGTATTATTTGGCTAAGCAGCTTAGTTGCCTTCTATGTACAATATTTAAGATATTTAAAGCATCTGCATTAAATACTACTACTACTACTTAACATTCCTAGAGCGCTACTGGGGTTACGCAGCGCTGTACAAAATAAACAAAGAAGGACATAACAGAAAGTGGTACTATTGTGGCACAGCAGCTCTTTACCTTCTATTTAGTGCTAGCAAAGCAGAGTATAAGCTGTAAATCCTAGCTGACATCGGTGCATGCAGTGAGGCAAAGCAAACAGGTAATTTTAGTAGTTTTTTAGTAGTTATTTATTTTTTTGGCCTTCATCACGTGGTCCTGGGTTCCCATGTGGTTCGTCTACGATGAAAGGCAGTTAGTCTCCGTGAGTGTCTCCGATCGGCAGTCATCCGTTGTAGCTTTCCCCAGCCGGTTAATTCTGCAGCGCTCGGCGTGCAAGGGGTAGGCGCACCTCACACCGCCTCGGAAATCCGTGGGTGTCTCGGTCGGGGCGATCGTCCGCTGCAGCGTTCTCCAGTTTACCCAGGCGCCAGTAGTGTGCACCTACTGCGCGTAAGGGGCTAGCGCACCGCCGTGCCGCATCAAGAGTCCACGTCACCGCCCTTCTTCGGGTCCGACGCCCGGGTCACGCTCGGTCTGCCCAGGCCCAATTGGACGGGACACTCTCGTGCGCTCGACAGGCTCACAGCCTTTCCGCACCCCAGGCCAGCTCCGAGGTAGGTTCTGGCCTTGGTTTAGTGCGTTTCTCTCTCGTCTCGCTCCGTTCACGGTCGTGGCCCGGCCTGCCGAGTCTAGCCAAGGTGGCGTCTCTCCCGACTTTCCACAGCCTCGGTTTCTCGGCCTCAGAGTCCTCAGCGGACTCGGGATCCGCGAGGTTCGCTCTGGTCTGGGAGCTCGTCGCAGGGCTGCTGGTTTGTAGTGCCCTATGATGTCCCGGTGGGTCACTACTTTGGATTCCGGTTTCCTATCTTCGGTGGTCCCCACATTAAGGAGGTATTCCACCTCCTCGTTACCAGCAGGGCCACTTGGATCGCGGTCTTTGGGCGATCTTGCCGATATTCGGCGGAGCTCCCGTTTCAGGAGTCCGTTCTGGTCGCCATCTAATCAATATTATTAAACTTCCTCTGCACCATTACCCTTGAAAGTCATTTCTGGTACAGGTAGATCTCTCAAACAAAATCAGGGCAAAAAACTTCCACAGAAAGTCAAAGAGCACAAAGAAGGTGGAGAATCAGACACAAATGAAGTCAAAGCTTCTGAAAGTCCTTTATTCTCCAACAGTGCAGCAACAAAATCTAAAAACTCCAACAGTTCACCAGCAATATAAAATCTAGGTCCACCAGAAGTATAAACACACAAGACCCTACATGGGCCATGTTTTGGCGTAATGCCTTCTTCAGGGATCGCCAGAAAGACTAGTTGTCAAACTTATAGTAATGAAATCCAGACTTAGTCAAATCCAAACTCCTTTAAAAAGACTCCACGAGTCTCCTCTCCCAGATTAGCTGCTATAATGCCTCTGTATCGCTCCATGGTGAGACCTCACCTTGAGTATTATGTTCAATTCTGGTTGCTGTATCTCAAAAAAGATATAGCCAAATTAGAAAAGGTTCAAAGAAGAGTGACCAAAATGATAAAGGGAATGAAATGCCTCTCATATGAGGAAAGGCTAAACAGTTTAGGGATCTTTTGCTTGGAAAAGAGACAGATGAGGGGAGATATGATTGAGGTCTACAAAATCCTGAGTGGTACAGAATGAGTAGAAGTAAATCAATTTGTTACTCATTCCAAAAGTACAAAGATTAGGGGACACTCAAGGAAGTTACATGGAAATACTTTTAAAACAAATAGGAGGAATATTTTTTCACTCAATGAATAGTTAAGCTCTTCTTTGCCAGAGGATATAGTAACAGTGGTTAGCATATCTGGATTTAAAAAAAGGTTTGGACAAGTTCCTGGAGGGAAAATGCATAGTCTGCTATTGAGACAGACATGGGGAAGCCACTGCTTGCCCTGGGATTGGCAGCATGGAATGTTGGCATGATTTGGGTTTCTGCCAGGTAATTGTGACCTGGCTTGGCCACTGTTGGAAACAGGATACTGGGCTAGATGAACCATTGGTCTGACCCAGTATGGCTACTCTTATGTTCTTACGTTCTTGTGTTTTAGAATTTGTTGCTGCACTATTAGAGAATAAGGACTTTTAGAAGCTTGGACTTTATTTGTGTCTGATTCTCCTGGAACATTGTTCTTTTTCCACTATCTTTGTGCTACAGGTAGATCTCTTACATCTTCTTCCATAAAGACTGATGCAAAGAATTCATTCAGTTTCTCCGCAATGGCCTTGCCTTCCATGAGTGCCCATTTTGCTCCTTCGTGATCTAACAGTCCCATAGATTCCCTCATAGGCTTTCTGCTTCTGATGTACCTGAAAAAGGTTACTGTGAGTTTTTGCCTCTGCGGCAAGTTTCTCTTCATATTCTCTTTTAGATTTCTTTATCAATACTTTGCATCTAGCTTCATTTGCTACTTTTCAATGTGTCAAATAGCCCCATTACATCTTCCACTTTTACAGGCATTTGTTTTAGTTTCTCTGACTCATCAGCATTGAATACCATTTCTAGCACTGGTATCTCCCCCCACATCTTCCACGGTGAAGACTGAAGCAAAGAATTAATTTAATCTCTCCACTATTGCCTTGTTTTCCCTGAGTGCCCCTTTTACCCCTTGGTCATCTAGTGGTCCAACTGAATTTTTTACCAGCTTCTTGCTTCTTTTTTTTTAAATATCTTTATTAGCATATGGAGAAAAATACAACTGTTACTGACAATATATTTCTGATCTTAAATCCATAATTGTCTGATAACACACAGAAAAAATAAATAAATAAAAGTCACAATTAATACCTTTTATTAAATTTAGATATTAGATATGTATCATATGTCAAAGAATAAAGTGGCTGCTCAAAGCATATTCTAACCACAATCGCTCAGCTGCAAAACACTATGCACAACTTTGTGCAAAAACACACTCAGAACCTTACTGTACCATAAATATTGCACTGGGCAGAACCTAATACACCAATATACCATCCATATGGAAAATGCAGACCGTCAACAATATGAAACAAGGGATCATATCATCACAGTTCTCATGTAGAGCCACAAAACACCCTAATTCATGTTTAATGTGTGATAAAATGCCATAAATAAGTAAATAAATATAAACTTTTAATGTTGAGCACCTGATTCTCAAAGTGGACATATTCCAAACACTATAATGAAAATAAAATGATCTTTTCTACCTTTGTTGTCTGGTGACTTTTTCTGATCATGCTAGCCCATGTCACGTCTGTGGTCGTGACCACCCTCAGACTTACCCTATTTCTGGGAATCAGTGTCTGTGCTGGTTTCTGTTTACTGTTCCTGAGTTAGCTCTATCTCTGTCTCTGTGGGCTGGCTGCTCTAATGGCTTCACTACTCTACACTTGTGTGTATTGGGCCTCTCTGTACTTCAGTGGGCTGTTCCTGAGGTAGCTCTGTCTCAAGCTGGGTGGGCTGGCTGCTTCTAGCCTGACACTAATTACCTCAATAGACTACACCTGTGTGGGTTAGGTCTCTCTGGGCTTCTGTATGCTCCTTGCCTGTGGCCTGAAGGGGTGACCTCATCTGTCAGGGCCTTCTTAAGGAACTGGTGTTCTGGTCTTCAGTGCCTTTGCATTGCCAAATGCCTACGCAGTGCCTTAGGTCCCAAGGTTAGTGTGCTGTTTGCACAGTTAGCGTTCCTTGTCTTTTCTTGTGGGCTTCCAGTCCTTCTGCTTTGCTAGTTACTATCACCTGTGGGCCTTGCCTTCTGGCTCAGGGTATTATTGCTCGTAGGCTTTCTGCCTAGTCTATTACTTACCTGTGGGCTTCTTGCTTTCCTGCTCTGGGTATTATTGCTCTGTGGGCTTTCAGCCCTTCTGTGTCTATTGTTCTGTGGGCTTTCATCCTTTCTGTGCCCATTGCTCTGAGGGCCTCCAGTCTATCTGTGTATATCCCTTTTATCTGTGGGCTTCCAGGCCTTCTGCCTGTACCCTGCTGTAGGACGTTGTTCCTGGATTCCTTGTTGCTTGCCTCTTCAGCTCCAGCCCAGCCACTCCAGTCCTGTCTACTTCAGCCGTCTTAGGGTTGCCTGTCTCCTGTTGGGTGGTTTTGCCTGCTGCTGCCACCTCCGTGACAGCGGCCCAAGGGCTCACATTTCCCCGAGAGACCTGACAGCCCAGTATCCGATTCTGCTGCTATCTGTCCTCAGGTGTCAGTGCAAGTCTCTCATGTGCAGGTCAGGAAGTCATCCTCGTTAAATATCTCCCTGGCAACCCAGGACACCTCCAGCCAACCCCCCCTGCTCTCCCAGCAGTAAGGTAAACAAATTAAACCATAAACCAATTTCTACAACTGGTTACACAAGGCTTTCACTGCAGCTCCTGCTGTGAGGATGGAGGTAAATCCCCCCCCCCCCCCCAGAGCAGCGGGACTCCATAGCTGATCCATCCTGCTGCAGCAGGGGAGGCGTAGCCTCCCCAAGCCTCTTATACTGGGCGCCTATGCTCTTATGCAGGTCATTCCCACACCTAAGGCAATTTTTACCGCAGCAATAAAAACCAAACTTTTTATTTCAATAATGGCTGTGTGCTAATGTTTGCACATACAAGAAAGTAATAAATTCCTCAGAGCAGTGAGTATAGATAAGCTTCAACACTTCCAAATATTCATGCAATGTTCATGCAGCCAGCACTGAAAGAACAAATTCTGAAAAAAGCTGCTAGGGCTCTTCAGCTTGGAAAAGAGAGAGCTGAGGGGA
The DNA here is from genome assembly GCF_901765095.1 of Microcaecilia unicolor. Classification (NCBI taxonomy): domain Eukaryota; kingdom Metazoa; phylum Chordata; class Amphibia; order Gymnophiona; family Siphonopidae; genus Microcaecilia; species Microcaecilia unicolor. The sequence continues at coordinate 625,638,771 of NC_044031.1, forward strand.
GATATGACAGAGGTTTATAAAATACTGATTGTAGCGGTGAATTACTTGTTTACTCTTTCCAAAATACTAGGACTAGGGGGCATGCAAAGACATTACTTAGTAAATTTAAAACAAACTGCAAAATGTAACAAATTTCAGCACATTTCTGGGCAGTTCTACTAAGACAAGCAAACTGGCAGTTCACGTTAGAAAGAATAAACTTGTTTATGTTTTTAAAAGCACTTTACCAGGATTTCTTCTCTCTCTTTATTCTTCATTAAACTCACCCGCAGGGGGGCTTTCACATCTGAGGATACTGAAGGAACTTAGAAAAGTTCCACTGGCTGACTTTTTCAATGCTTCTCTAGAGTCAGGACTCATCCTGGAGGACTGGAGAAGAGTAGATGTGGTCTCTTCTCCACAAATGTGGAAGTAAGGGAGACGTTGGAAACTACAGGCCAGTAAGTTTGACTTCTGTGGTAAGAAATTAATGGAAATGCTTTTAAAACAGAAAATAGTAAAAGTTTTTGGAATCCAATGGATTACAGTATCCGAGGCAACATGGTTTCACTTGAGGCAGGTCTTGTCGGACAAATATGATTAAATTTCTTTGACTGGTTGGCCAGAGAGTTGGATCGAGGGAGAGTGCTATAAAAAACTGAGTGCCCTCAGTATAGGCTCTAAAGTGACTAGGTTTGGAACTGGTTGAGTGGAAGACAACAGAGGGTAGCGGTAAATGGAGTTCATTCTGAGGATGTTACAGTGGTGCGCTGCAAAGTTTGGATCTTGGGCAGGTTCTTTTCAACATTTTTGTAAGTGATATTCCTGAAGGGCTGTCTTATAAGGTTTTCCTCTTTGCGGATGATACCAAAATCTGCAATAGGGTAGACACCCCTGATGGTTTGGATAACATGAGGAAGGACATAGTGAAATTAGAGGAATGGTCTGGAATTTGACAGCTAAGATTTAATGCTAAAAAATGCAGGACCATGCATTTGGGCTACAAAAACCCAAGGGAATGGTACAGTTTAGTGGGTGAAGAACTTTTGAGTATGAAAGAGGAACAGGACTTGGGTGTAATGATATGTGATGATCTTAAGTTGGCCGAACAATTAAAAAGGGCAACAGCGAAAACTAGAAGGATGCTGTGGTGCATAGGGAGAGGAATGACCAGTACGAAAAAGGGTGTTGATGTCCCTGTATAGGACTCTGGTGAGACCTTATTTAGAATATTGTGAACAATTCTGGAGACCACACCTTAAAAAAGATATAAACAGGGTAGAGTTGGTCCAGAGGGTAGCTACTAAAATGGTCAGTGGTCTTCATCACAAAGCGTATGGGGACAGACTTGAAGAGCTCAATATGTATTCTTTGGAAGAAAGATGGGAGAGGGGATATGATAGAGACATTTAAATGCCATACCTATGCAGCATAAATGCACAGGAGGCAAATCTCTTTCAATTGAAAGGAAGCTCTGAAACAAGGGGTATAGGATAAAGATGAAAAGGGATAGATTCAGAAGTAACCTGAGGAAATACTTCTTCAAGCACAGTGTTGTAAAGTTATGGACCAGCCTCCCAATGGAAGTGGTGCAGATGAAAACAGTATCTGAATTCAAGAGAACTTGGGACAAGTACATAGAAACTCTATGGGAGTGATAGGGAAAGTAGATGGCATGGATGGGTAGACTGGATAGGCCTTACGGTCTTTTTCTGCCTAAATTTTTCTCTGTTTGTTTTGATGGATATTTACACATCCACATTTATTTTCCAGCCTACATGACCTGTGTAAATTGGGGCTGCTTATATGTTCCTCCTATATAGCTCAAACCAAAAAAAAAAACACCACAGGAGAAACTAGTTTTTGCTTTGATGGGAAAATATACTTCATTGAACCCAAATCATAATCCCACAGATTAAACAACATTCATCTTAACTTTAAACAAAAAAAATGTTTTTGAATGTATATTTGATGTGCTCATAGATCTTCAAGGACCATCACAGACCACACAAGTCTACGAACTCGTCCTTTGGTTTTCAATCATCACACAACCTTTTGTCTTTTTCCTTTTTCCTATCAAATGTGCTCAAACTTGGTACAGTCAGAACTTCAAAATGATTCAAATTTAACTGATCATAGTGTACCCAATGTACATTTTTTGACATGGGCATATAATCAAAATAAACAACTCTCGTTTATCTGACGCTTCAATTGAACTTTCCTGTGTAATGTTGGATGCAACACTTCCTGAGTAACTATTGCATTTGGGTAGACTTTACAACGACCGCAAGCTGTATGCCCTCTACCTGCGTGAACGCTGCTTTCAACATTCTTCATAAAATAAGACTTAGTAAATTGGTCCTTGAAATTTCTGCCTCAAACAAATGCGAATCTTGGACTATTTGCAAACACTTCATGTTTTGTAACACATGCCAGTGTTGCAATATAATATGTTTGATCTTGAATGCTTGCTCAGAATAAGGAAGTACACACAATAATCTCAATTCTGTTTCTCTCCTGGGAGATTGCAGTAAGAGATCCCTGTCAGCATAGCACACTCTTTTATATGATTTCTTCATTATTTTTGCTGGGTATCCACACTCCAAAACCAGGAGAACATTTCTTCTTGTTAATATCTTGAGCATAAACGCACCAGCCGTAGAAATTGTCCCACTGGCAAATTATTCCACAAATGTTGTGGATAGAAACTTGAATAATGTAGTAGAGTGTTTCGGTCAGTTTCTTTTCTAAATAACATTGTTACAAACTTTGAACCTTCCAATTGTAACCCAGGTCTCACCCCATTCTAGCTCCGGACCCGGGTCACAAAAGAAAATCTCTCAATTCAGTCTTACATCCAGGGCCAATCTTCCCACACTCATCTGTTCCAGCACACATGCAGTCGAGCTTGGGAGTGGGTCAATGGTCTGGAAAAGTGATCTGGAAGTTTGGAAGGCACCTTATCATTCAGGGTTCCACTCTGCTGTTCAGTCTAGGAACCACGCTGCACTCAAGAGGCTTGAACAATGCAACTTTTAATGAACTTCTGCAACTGGCAGATAGCAACTTGAATTAATTCTCATCATAGTCATTTGTATAACTGTTATATAATTTAAGTTCAGACTTCTGTTGTTCCATGAGGAACACCTTTACAACTGTACTTCCTGGGGGATATTTACACTGCTATTTATATATAGACAAGTGCTCCTCTCCATGCCTATTCCAGAGACATCAAACCCAAAGACTATATTCCTCACTGCTTTCCAGGTCCAGACCCCTTGTGGTCTGACCTCCCTGCAGAAAGGTCCTTTGCATTGGCACCACTCTGATCCTGGGATGGGCACTCCCTGGCTTCACTCCCATGCTCCCGGATTGGGTTTCTTCTCTACCCACACCAGTAGAGCTCTCCTCTATACAGTTGCTGCTTTGCTGTGCCACAACTCTCCTTTGCAACCAATGGTTTCTCAAATGGGATTTCCCTTTCTCCTCCAGGTCAGTGACAGGGAACTAGCAGGCAGCTTAAAACTGCAGGCAACCAAAGCTCCCCCCCCCCCCCCCCCCAAAAAAAAAGGGCATAACTGTAGTTTATCTCCTTCCAATCTCCTCCCCCTGTCATTCTTCAGTCCTAGGTCATTCTTTCTCTGCATTTTATTTCCAAGCTACTCCCATGGGGTTGGCTTCCTCCCACCCAGGGACCTCCCAGTCACTCTCCTCAGTGACTCACTCTTCTTAGTAATCCCAATTTAACAGGGGGTTACAGAGGGCATACAGCCTGCGGTCATTGTAAAATCTGCCCAAATGCAATAGTTACTCAGGAAGCGTTGCATCCAATATTACACAGGAAAGTTCAATTGCAGCGTCAGACAAATTGTTCAACAACAGGAACTGTTAATTTGATTATGTGCCTGTGTCAAAAAATGTATATTGGATAGACTATAAGATCAGTTCACAAAAGAATTATAGAACATCTCAGTCATATAAGAAGTGGTAATGGTGAAGCACCACTGGTACGACAATGGTTGACATCAGCGCATGCTATGGAAGATTTGCATTTTGTTGAGCTAGAGGCTCCAATTATTCCAAGGGGAGGTGAGGAGGCAAAATTACTTTGGAGATTAGAGCAAAAATGGATTTTCAAGTGGGACACAATTGAACTGAAGGGTTTAAACCAAGAAGTGGAGTGCATTTCTATGATTTTTGGAAAGCTGATTGGGTAAGATTGAACCAATGGAGTGTAAGTATGACACAGCCTTGAATTTATAAGTACATAAGTACATAAGTAATGCCATACTGGGAAAAGACCAAGGGTCCATCGAGCCCAGCATCCTGTCCACGACAGCGGCCAATCCAGGCCAAGGGCACCTGGCAAGCTTCCCAAACGTACAAACATTCTATACATGTTATTCCTGGAATTTGGGATTTTTCCAAGTCCGTTTAGTAGCGGTTTATGGACTTGTCCTTTAGGAAACCGTCCAACCCCTTTTTAAACTCTGCTAAGCTAACTGCCTTCACCACTTTCTCCGGCAACGAATTCCAGAGTTTAATTACACGTTGGGTGAAGAAAATTTTCTCCGATTTGTTTTAAATTTACTACACTGTAGTTTCATCGCATGCCCCCTAGTCCTAGTATTTTTGGGACGCGTGAACAGACGCTTCACATCCACCTGTTCCACTCCACTCATTATTTTATATACCTCTATCATGTCTCCCCTCAGCTGTCTCTTCTCCAAGCTGAAAAGCCCTAGCCTCCTTAGTCTTTCTTCATAGGGAAGTCGTCCCATCCCCGCTATCATTTTAGTCGCCCTTCGCTGCACCTTTTCCAATTCTACTATATCTTTCTTGAGATGCGGCGACCAGAATTGAACACAAATCTCAAGGTGCGGTCGCACCATGGAGCGATACAACGGCATTATAACATCCTCACACCTGTTTTCCATACCTTTCCTAATAATACCCAACATTCTATTCGCTTTCTTAGCCGCAGCAGCACACTGAGCAGAAGGTTTCAGTGTGTTATTGACGACGACACCCAGATCCCTTTCTTGGTCCGTAACACCTAACGTGGAACCTTGCATGATGTATCTATAATTCGGGTTCTTTTTTCCCACATGCATCACCTTGCACTTGCTAACATTAAACATCATCTGCCATTTAGCCGCCCAGTCTCCCAGTCTCGTAAGGTCCTCTTGTAATTTTTCACAATCCTGTCGCGATTTAACAACTTTGAATAACTTTGTGTCATCAGCAAATTTAATTACCTCGCTAGTTACTCCCATCTCTAAATCATTTATAAATATATTAAAAAGCAGCGGTCCTAGCACGGACCCCTGAGGAACCCCACTAACTACCCTTCTCCATTGTGAATACTGCCCATTTAACCCCACTCTCTGTATCCTATCCTTCAACCAGTTTTTAATCCACAATAGGACATTTCCTCCTATCCCATGACCCTCCAATTTCCTCTGTAGCCTTTCATGAGGTACCTTGTCAAACGCCTTTTGAAAATCCAGATACACAATATCAACCGACTCCCCTTTGTCCACATGTTTGTTCACTCCTTCAAAGAATTGAAGTAAATTGGTCAGGCAAGATTTCCCCACACAAAAGCCATGCTGACTTGGTCTCAGTAATCCATGTCCTCGGATGTGCTCTGTAATTTCATAGTTAAAAAGGGTTGAGGTCATTTCCAGTTTAGTTTGGCGTCCCTCGTTTGAAGCACTGAGGTATTGTGTCCTTCCTGTTTTTACTATGAGCTGCTGTGAATATTGTTTAAAAAGTTATGAAAGAAAGATTTTCATTATGGCTAATATTGTTAATTTGTTTTAACTTTAGGGATACTGTGGCAAAGCTAGCACTCGGGGCTCCACAGAGAAGTAGCAAATCCCTGAACTACGGTCCCCAGAAGCTCTTGCAAGCAGGAGAGTGGAGGGTAGCCCCAAAAGGGTGGAACGGATTTCCAACCCCAGCAGGGGGAGCAGTAGCTCAGTGCTAGGGGAGCCAGTTACTCCCTTCCCCACTAGAGGGAGAAGGGGAGGTGAAACTCAGTCCCTTAGCTGCATCCCCGGTATATAATTCCCTCCAGCTGTGAGAGGAGGAGAGATTTCTGGGTGGCTCCCAGCCACCAGGAGGGAGAGGAAACTGATTGAGAGAGAAGCTGCCATGGAGTAGGTGGAGGATGGAAAGGGCCTGCCACTGGAGCTTCCCTGGGGGGGGAGGGGGAGAGTAAGCTGCCATGGAGCGTGAGAATGTAAAGGTAGCCCTGTCTAGCACATGAAGGCAGTGTGAGAGGCCACAGGGGTGTGGTGCTGTGAGGTAGGAGGAAAGCTGCCAGCCCTGTTTGGTACAGGGTCCTCCGGGGGGGTGTGAAGAGGACAGGGGCATTAAGTAGTGGTTTCCTTTGAAGAGACTGTTTGTGAAAGGGTTGAATTATTGGGATGTATAGAACAGCAGGCTGAACTTTGACTGAGCCCTTCTGAGGGAGAGGGGAGGTAGTGCAAAGGAAGTGGGCCTGAACTGTTAAGGAACTGAATGTTGGCTGGAATTGTGAACCTGGCCTGAACCCTGTTTGTGAACTGCATTTCAATTTTAAGAGTGGAACTGAATTGAGAATAAAGCACTTTAGTCCTAAGTCCGTATGGCAGTCTGGTTCTTTGCTGGAAACCTGTGAGCCTAACCGAGCTGCTGGCCCCAACCCAGAGTGCAGGCAGTGGCGTTCCTAGCCAGGATGGCACTCGGGGCGGATCGCCAATGCGCCCCCCCCCCCCCCGGGTGCAGCACACCCCCCCCCCTGGTGAAATGACACCCCCTCTGGGTGCACGCCGCTGGGGGGGTGCCGCGGTGCGCGCCTGTCGACTCCGAAAAGTTCGCTAACTTCACTCATTCGCTGCAGCTCCCTCTGCCCCGGAACAGGAAGTAACCTGTTCCGGGGCAGAGGGAGCTGCAGCGAATGAGCAAAGATAGCAAACTCGGAGCCAGGCGCGCACCGCAGCACCCCCCAGCGGCGTGCACCCGGGGCAGATCGCCCCCCCCCCCCTTGGTACGCCACTGAGTGGAGGAAGCGGACCCTTTTACAATACACACACAGACACAAAGAGCTAATGTTTGGGTGACTTGAAAAAGCAATATGCGAAACCTGGCCCATGTCAGGATCCAAGAAAGTGACAAAAAAAATGTTTGAATCATTTTAAATTTGTGACTGTACTTCAAGTTTGAGCACTTTTGACAGAATAAAGAAAAAGAGAAAAGGTTGTGCGATGATTGAAAACCAAAGGACGAGCTGGTAGACTTGTGTGGTCTGTGATGGCCCTTGAAGATCTATGAGCACACCAAATATACTTAAAACATTTTTGGGGTTTAAGTTAAAGTGAATGTTGTTTACTCTGTGAATTATGATTTGGGTTCAAGGATGTCCTATACAGCTCACACTGTTATACTCAGTTCATGCTTTTGATGACAACAAAAAACAAACAAACCACAAAACAGGGAGAGGGGTGGTGGTCTATTGTTCCATTATAAAATGATATTAAACCTATGTTACTGACAATGTCCTACATCTTTTCGGGTGACTGCACATCCCCACTACTTTTGCTCTTAAATAGCGAGGGTGATCTATAAAGATGGCAATTCCCCAGGTAATGCACTGTTTATCCATGAATGGCACCACTTGCCACACTAGCTGAACACTGATCTGGTAGAAGGTATCTGTGTTCATATTAAGAGGCAGTGATAACACAGAGAAGCCAATGTGCACATGAAATTCCATCCCATACAACCAATGACATCAAAGAATGAATGTAGATTCCATCTCTTGTTACACCACCAATTAGAACTGGAGTTGCTAGAAGCATTGGTAGAATTCTGATTAATGGCATTAACAGTATGGATTTCCTGTGCTGGGACTTGAGTCTACCTCTTCTCATTTCTGCCATTATCGTATCAATTCTACTACACAACATCTGGAATAGAACATCTGTAAGTAGCGAGACTGAATAAGGTACATAGGAATGTCTAAGAGGCAGAGAATCATTTAAAAGTATATTTATTTTGGTAAGTCTTACTGAGTTCCTTCATGTGGTTACATCTGAATACTCTTTGATCAAATCTCAGCAAGGTGACAACTGATAATTAAATATGAAAAGAAGAGAAAATGAACTCCAAGAGACTAATGCATCATTTGCTCTTGTCCACATTAAATTTCATCTGTCACTTGGCTGCTCAGTCTCCCAGTCTAACAAAGTCAAAGTAACATAGTAAGAGAAAATGATGACAGATAAAGACCAGCATGGCCCATCCAATATGCCTAGAAAGGTGGCTGGGATTGAACTTCTTGCTCCATATAGGTTACCCCTCCCCTCTCTTTTGTTTTTAAGATTATAACCACCGCTCAATGCAGGTTATGCCCCTCTATTCCTTTTTTAAAGCATAAAAATCATTAAATGATCTATACATCTATTTCACCCTCTTGCTATATAGGAATCCTCTGTGTTTATCCCATGTCTTTTTGAATTCTGTCACTGCTTTTTGTGCCACCACCACATGCAGAAGATAATTCCAGGCATCCACAATCCCCTCTTTGAAAAAGTATTTCCTAATGTTGTTTTTGAGTTTCCCTTCTTCATGTCCTCTAGTTCCATAGCCTCTCCATTTTTGGAAAAGGTTTGTTGGTTCATTGATATCTTCAAGGATTCAAATATTTGTATCATATCTTTCCTGTCCCTCTTCTTCTCTACAGTATGTATATACATTTTTTTTCTGGCACAAACCCCACACATTCCTCTATATACCACAGTTGTCCAACCTTTTTCTATTGGGGTCCATATTTTATATTTTCTAACATTTGGAGGGCCAAAACACGCACTGTTGTATTTTGCCACATGTTTTGTCAAATAGTGACAAAATATGATGGTGCATTGTCCCCTCCCCAGCCTTCACCCAGTCTCTCTCTCTCATGTACCATCCCCCCCACCAGTCCACCCAGTCTCTCTCTCTCTCTCTCATGTACCGTCCCTCCCCCAGTCTTCACCTACGGCAAGATGCAATAAACTTAACGAGCCCTTAACGAGCAAGTAGTAAACCGTGGCATGCACTAAAAGCCATTTTTGACGGCAGTAGCAGCTAACGAAAACGGAATGCAGATGAGCAAATTGTGCAGAAACCCTATTGTAATGAGATGCACTAACCTTTTCTGATTGCCTTAACGGTGGAAATCGCCAGAAAATCTAACGAGAGGTTGTACCTCTCGTTGGGGTTGTGCTGGATTGAAAAACTGTCAAATACGCATGTCATATACGCCGCCCGACATATACGCCGCCCGAAGATGCCGTGCCGCTCACCTCCCTGTTTTTCAATCAGCTGATATCAGAGCGTGCAGTTGAAAGCGTCCATCACAAAAATAGCCTTCCATTTTGGCCGGGTTTTCAATCAGCTGATATCGGACAGTGCAGTTGAAAGCATCCATCACAAAAATAGCCTTCCATTTTGGCCATTATTCACACCCAAATAATAAAAACTTCCTTTTTGGCCATGCTTCACTCAGTTGAGAGACCTGGAAGTCTCTGAGCCAATCACAGCGCATTCACGCTGTGATTGGCTCAGAGGCTTCCAGGTCTCTTAGCTGACTGATGCATGGCCAAAAAAGACGTTTTTATTATTTGGGTGTGAATAATGGCAAAAATGGAAGGCTATTTTTGTGAAGGACGCTTTCAACTACACTCTCCGATATCAGCTGATTGAAAAACGAGGGTGAGCGGCGCGGCGTCTTTGGGCAGCGTATTGACATGCATATTTGAAACGCGTATTTGACATGCACAGAGCAGCCAGCATAATGCTTGGCTGCTCTGCGCATGCTCTACCGGCCGATTATCCAACGGTTTTACGAAGGGTTAGAGAATGCAAGTGAGCTGCAACGAGCAGCTCATTTGCATTCCCTTTTCCTGATGCATAGCCGTTCCCTACCGATTCGCTATGGAATTCAGTATGGAACAGCTCTAAGGACGACTTTAGTGCATCTTGCCCCTAGTCTCTTTCCCCTAACCAGCAGGATTCACCTCACCAGCAAGAAACAGCAGGATTCCTGTTTCCCCACTTACACAGCTCTCTGCAAGCTTGAGCCATGTCAACCCAGGTCAGGTTTGTCTTGCACAACTCCAAACCCAGCAAGATCAAGCCAAACATTCAGCACCACTTGGCTCAAGCTTACAGAGAGCTGGCGCAGTGGGGAAGCAGGAATCCCATTGTAATTAGCACATGAATTGCCAAACTTCCAAAGGCCAGAAAAAAGCACTTAGTGGGCTAGATTCTGGCCTGTGGGCCATAGCTTGGACAAGCCTGCTCTAAACCAATTTTTTTAAATTTGTTATATAGTTATGAATACAAACACAAACAACAAGCATATCCCACTTGTACAGAAAATTGATTAAATCCATACAAAAACAGAAAAAGATAAAGGAAAAAAACGCCCAGAAAACTCTAGAACCTATATTTTCAACCACTAAAGTCCACGATATGTGGGTGTGAGGTTCATCACTTAAGCTACAGAAATGTTTCTATTAAAGAAAAAGACAAAGTGGATGAGTGCAGCAATCTAAGTAATTTATTTATCTACCTATTTATTCATTTTGATATTTATATTCCGCATTTTCCCAAATAACGTTTAGGATCAATGTGACTTACAGATACAAATAGTTGACTGCAATTAAATATAATGTATTTTACAATAATCTGATGTCAAAAACATGCAAATTGTTTCAAAATGTTATAGAATGATTACATTTCAGTGTAGTGTTAAGATATACAGAAATATTCAAAGACTATATAAGATTGAATTAGAATTAATCTTATAAGGCTAAGATTTATACTACAACTAGAAATGATCTGCTCTACGTAGATCCAACCTTTTTATTAACAGCCAGGAGACTGGATAACTGAGCAGGATAGAAAAAAAACATACTTAATAGACCTGAACTTTACAACACATTGCAAGGACATTTTAAGAAGGAAAGAGCTCTTAACTGGAGCACTGCAGGTCTCATCAACAAGAAGTCTTTTCTACGTTTTTGGGTCTCTCTTAAGACGTCTGGATATATCCTTAATTTTTTTGGGGGGGGTCTCTCTCAAGACATCTGGATATAGCCTTAATTTAATGTCCATGAACAAATCTTCCTTGTATTTAAAGAAAATACATAATTTATCAATGTTTAAAATGAAGGTCACCATCAGTATTGTTAGCTCTTTCAATTCTGTATCAGAAGTTTCCAAAATCTGTGAAACATTTTAAAACTCCTGCTCCCATATCAGACTGTTTTTCATTTGCTAAATTCTTCTTAGATAATGGTAAATAATATATTTGCATCATAGGTGGTAATGACTTTTTTGGCAACTTCAAAATTTGTTAAATATCTGATAATCACTTCTCATGGTGATCTTAAAGGCATGTTTGGAAAATTAATAACTTGTAAATTCAAGACCTAGCCTGATTTTCTAATGTTTCAACTTTAAACCTTAAATTAGTGTTGTCTTCTTTTTATTCTTTATTTATGCAATTTTTATAATACATCACACAAGTATCCACTTGCTCTAGAAATACAGACCACATAACATAGGGCTACGCATCAATTGAACCAATTAAATAATCAAGAAAAAAGACTCTGTCACGACTTGTGAGCCTTTGTGCTGTTTCGGGACCAGCAATAAACAAGCTGAGGGCTAAATCCAGAGGTCAATATTCCATCCTCATTCTTCTTGATCTTTCCGCTGCTTTTGACACTGTCGATCACAGCATACTTCTCGATACCCTGTCCTCACTTGGATTCCAGGGCTCTGTCCTTTCCTGGTTCTCTTCCTACCTCTCCCTCCACACCTTTAGTGTTCACTCTGGTGGATCCTCTTCTACTTCTATCCCTCTGCCTGTCGGCGTACCTCAGGGTTCTGTTCTTGGTCCCCTCCTCTTTTCTATCTACACTTCTTCCCTTGGTTCATTAATCTTATCCCATGGCTTTTCCTACCATCTCTATGCTGATGACTCCCAAATCTACCTTTCTACCCCTGATATCTCACCTTGCATCCAAACCAAAGTTTCAGCGTGCTTGTCTGACATTGCTGCCTGGATGTCTCAACGCCACCTGAAATTAAATATGACGAAAACCGAGCTTCTCAGCGTGATGGCAGCATAATCACTGAGCTCTCTCTCAGACTCCTGAAAGTAATCTGTTTAATTGTGAAAATAAGTTATTAAAACTAAACCAACATTAAGCTATCATATATAAGAACTTATGGCATCAGGGAAAAACTCAAAAAGGCAAAGAGGAGAACCTCCTTCTCCTCAAAAAGCTTCAACTGAAAAGATGGAAAATCCGAGTACAGCAGCCATACTGGAAGAGATCCATGCACTAAAAGATATATTGACAGAAACCAAAGATGGTTTTACTGAAATAAAAGAAGACATCTCTCTTATTCGCTCAGATCTGTCACTACTCAACTCCAAGATTCTAACAATGGAACAGAAAGTGGAAGCGACAGAAGAACAGATAAAAACAATCAAAAAACAAATTAAAAAGATAAATACACTTGAAAAGGAAATTGAAGAAAATAACAACAGATCAAGAAGGAATAACATCAGACTCCTTGGCTTACCTGAAAATCTTGAAGGATCTGATCCGATTCAATTTTTGGAGAAATTCATCCCTGATATGTTGGGTATTCAATTTAACAGACTATTCGAGCTGGAAAGAGCCCACAGGATCCCAACACAACGAAGTCCAAAAGATAGATATCCAAGACCAATTATAATGAAAGTTCTCCGCTTTCCACAAGTTTCTGAAATCTTTCAACGTGTTCGACTACGAGCCCCTGTGAAGTATGAAGGTCAGGAACTACAATTTCTACCAGATCTCTGCAAAACTACTGTTCAGGCTCGCAAACAGCTCCTAGCATTCAGACCTAAGCTGAAGCAAATCAATGCCAGATATGGAATGTTATACCCAGCTAAAATGAGAGTCACCATAAATAATACCACTACTCCCAAAGCCCTGGCAACTTATCTTGAAGAAATTGCTCCTAGCCCAATTGACGTTCGCTGAATCCACACTCTCCACTGAAGTCCTAAAGAGTTTTTTTCCTTCTATTATTAACATTGAATAAATACAACACAAGGTACTTTTTATTTCTTTCTATGTATCTTTCATGTTGTTATAGCGATCGGGCTACCAGCATACAAACTTCATAAAGCTGTGCACTTGAATACTGTTTGCTGCAGGGCAGAATAGCATGTATAGATCGCTGTAATGCTTTTAACATATGCAGCAGTTGGTGGTCCCTGGAGTGTTTCTCGTGCTGACTGTGGTCTGCTAGCAAGGAAGAGTGACATGAACAAATCACCGATTAACTTTGACAACTGCAGCAGTTAATAGCTCCTTAGAGTACTTCTATTGTTAACTATAATGGCGTTTCCCCGCCAGCATTAAGGAGGTACACAAAAGGCTGAATACCGAGATGTAACACAGCTGTTCATCACTGTTGTTATAGGGATCCTGCTACCAGCACATAAACTTCATAATAGCTGTACCCATTTTCTATTTCTGTTGATGGCTCTCTCATTCTCCCTGTCTCCTCAGCTCGAAACCTTGGGGTCATCTTTGACTCTTCTCTCTCCTTCTCTGCTCATATCCAGCAGATTGCCAAGACCTGTCGTTTCTTTCTTTACAACATCCGTAAAATCCACCCCTTTCTTTCCGAGCACTCTACCAAAACCCTCATCCACACCCTTATCACCTCTCGTTTAGACTACTGCAATCTGCTTCTTGCTGGCCTCCCACTTAGTCACCTCTCCCCTCTCCAGTCGGTTCAAAACTCTGCTGCCCATCTCGTCTTCCGCCAGGGTCGCTTTACTCATACTACCCCTCTCCTCAAGACCCTTCACTGGCTCCCTATCCGTTTTCGCATCCTGTTCAAACTTCTTCTACTAACCTATAAATGTACTCACTCTGCTGCTCCCCAGTATCTCTCCACACTCGTCCATCCCTACACCCCTTCCCGTGCACTCCGCTCCATGGATAAATCCTTCTTATCTGTTCCCTTCTCCACTACTGCCAACTCCAGACTTCGCGCCTTCTGTCTCGCTGCACCCTACGCCTGGAATAAACTTCCTGAGCCCCTACGTCTTGCCCCATCCTTGGCCACCTTTAAATCTAGACTGAAAGCCCACCTCTTTAACATTGCTTTTGACTCATAACCACTTGTAACCACTCGCCTCCACCTACCCTCCTCTCTTCCTTCCCGTTCACATTAATTGATTTGATTTGCTTACTTTATTTATTTTTTGTCTATTAGATTGTAAGCTCTTTGAGCAGGGACTGTCTTTCTTCTATGTTTGTGCAGCGCTGCGTATGCCTTGTAGCGCTATAGAAATGCTAAATAGTAGTAGTAGTAGTAGTAGTAGAATTCTCTTCCAGGACTAGCAGTTGGAAAGCCCAGTGCTTCACCTGTGATGACCGCCATTCCCCAGCGGTTGAGCCCCTGAGTGCTGGTGGCTGACAGGACTTGGAGGGGGTCTGGGCACTGAAGAAACAGCTGTTAACAGTAACAAGAACAGGCTAAGGATACAGATAGATTTCCAGCAGAAGACAGTGACAAGATCAGGCTCAAGGCTTGGGCAGGCAGCAAGCAGATGGCAGTATCAAACTCAGGCTCAAGGTTCAGGCAGACAACCAGTAGAAGACAGTATCAAGATCAAGCTTAAGGTTCAGGCAGGTGGCAAGCATAAGACAGCATCAAGTTCAGACAGACCTGAGGCCCCGAGAACAGGGTCGACCCTCCCTAAGAGGTGAAGGCGTCTGACGTCAGAAGAGAAACTGTCCCCGCAGGGAGGAGCCACACACTCCGATGGCATGGAGAGCCACTAGCATAAAGATAGTGCCAGAGAGGAGAGAAAGCATGCACGCACACCCTCAAGAGGAAGGAAGTTTAGAGATGACTGCCGCATCCCTCATGCTCACGTGCACCGCACAGACCATGTCTTCTATGGCAAATGGCGCCATGGGCTCCATGATCCCTCAGTTGTAACAGACTCAGTCCTCCTTAGATGTAGGGGCAGTACTCAAGCAAGGATAAGGAGATTTTAAAAAAGTAACAATAAAGGAAAAAGCTTAACATGAATATATCCACAAAAAATATACTTAAACCCAAGTTATATAATCTTCTCCAAGTCAATGAAAGCTTTAAGCTGCTCTGGGACGAAGAAAATGTATTTAGTCCCACCTAGCTTGACTAAACATTTGCAAGGGTATGCAAGAAAGAATGTGGCTCTCAGATTCTTCGTTTCTTGTAACGCCAAGAATGCCTTCCTTCTCTCTTGTGTAGTCTTAGCACCATCAGGGTACATCCAGATTTTCTGACCACAAAATAATGCTTTAGAGGTTTGAAAGTAAAGTTTCATCACTACATTTAAATCTTGCTGAAAAACAAAGCTAACCGTGGCCCGCTGTGGTATTTCAGACATTGAAGAGTCTTCTAGAATTGTGGAAATATAGTATAAATCCACTTGAGCATTTTGAACCCCTTCAACTGTTACCGCAGCCTGGGAATCTTTCAAGGCAACAAGTAAATAATAAATTTTATTTAGAGGTGGAATAGAGGATTAAAGAATTTTTAAAGTTTACAAAAGGTATTTTTTAAACAAATCCTGGGAGCGCATAGCTGGATAAACCATAAAATTTAACAAACAGAGATATTAAGCCTTCTGTTATAATTCTCAATTTGTTTGATTTTCCTTTGAACTAAAAGTCTATCTTTTGTCATGATTATTTGAAAATCCTGGAGTACCTTCACATTCTCCTGTATTTGTTGAATCTTGCCAGAATGGTCTTTCTGAATTCCTTCAACATTGCAGCTCTTCAGTACCTCTCCACTCTCATCTCTCCCTACACTCCTCCCCGGGAACTCCGTTCACTGGGTAAATCTCTCTTATCTGCACCCTTCTCCTTCACTGCTAATTCCAGACTCTGTACCTTTTATCTTGCTGAACCATATGCCTGGAATAGTCTTCTTGAGCCGGCTGTCTCTTCCTATAATACTAGCCTAGTGGCCTAGTGGTTAGGGTGGTGGACTTTGGTCCTGAGGAACTGAGTTCAATTCCCACTTCAGGCACAGGCAGCTACTTGTGACTCTGGGCAAGTTACTTAATCCTCCATTGCCCCATGTAAGCCACATTGAGCCTGCCATGAGTGGGAAAGCACGGGGTACAAACGTAATAAAAAAATAAAATTCTCTCCTCTGCTCTGGATACTCTCGCTCCTCTCATTCCCCGTTCTGTAAAACATACCAAATCCCAACCTTGGCTGACCTCTAGAATTCGCTACCTACGTTCCTGTGCCCGCTCTGCCAAACGCCTTTGGCTGAAATCCCGTGCCCATGCTGACTTCATACATTTCAAATTCTTGCTGACCTCCTTCCAATCTGCTCTTTTACTTGCCAAACAGGACTATTACATCCAGTTGACAAATTCTCTTGGCTCAAACCCTCGACGTCTCTTTGCCACACTGAACTCTCTCCTCAAAGTGCCTTCACCTCCAACCCCCCCTTCACTTTCCCCCCAGACTCTGGCTGAGTTCTTTCATGATAAGGTTCACAAGATTAAACTTGAATTCTCAACCAGGTCACCTCCACCTCTCCTTCCCTTAGTCCATTCTCTCAACCCTCCAACCCCTGCCTCCTTTTCTTCCTTTCTGAAATCACTGAAGAGGAAACTACACATCTTCTTTCCTCCTCGAAACTAACTACCTGTTCCTCTGATCCTATTCCCACCCACCTACTTAACACTATCTCTCCTACTGTCATCCCGTTTATCTGTCATATCCTCAATCTTTCACTGTCCACTGCGACTGTTCCTGATGCCTTCAAACATGCCGTAGTCACACCACTCCGTATAAAACCTTCATTGGACCCTACCTGTCCTTCCAACTATCACCCATCTCCCTCCTCCCTTTCCTATCCAAGATACTTGAACGTGCTGTTCACCGCCGTTGCCTTGGCTTTCTTTCATCTCAATCTATTCTTGATCCACTTCAATCTGGCTTTCGCCCCCTTCATTCAGCTGAAACAGCGCTTGCTAAAGTCTCCAATGATCTGTTCCTGGCCAGATCCAAAGGTCTCTATTCTATCCTCATCCTTCTCGATCTATGTGCTGCTTTTGACACTGTTGATCACAGCCTACTCCTTAATACACTGTCCTCACTTGGATTTCAGGGCTCTGTTCTTTCCTGGTTTTCTTCTTATCTCTCCCAGCGTACCTTTAGTGTATACTCTAGTGGATCCTCTTCTACTTCTATCCCACTGTCAGTTGGTGTACCTCAGGGATCTGTCCTGGGACCTCTTCTCTTCTCCATCTATACTTCTTCCCTTGATACTCTGATCTCATCCCATGGTTTTCAATATCATCTTTACTACTATTACTACTATTAAACATTTCTATAGATCTACTAGACTTACGCAGCGCTGTACAAATTAACATGAAAAGACAGTCCCTGCTCAACCGAGCTTACAATCTAAATTGGACAGACGAACAGACAGCTAGGAGTGGGGAAATTGCAGTGGTAGGGGTGATAAGTGAGGGTGTTGAGTAAGAGAGTCATGGTTAGGAGTCGAAAGCAGTAGCAAAGAGGTGGGCTTTAAGCCTAGACTTGAAGACAGCCAGAGACTGAGCCTGACGTACTGGCTCAGGGAGTCTATTCCAGGCATAGGGAGCAGCGAGACAGAAGGAACGGAGCCGGGAGCTAGCAGTGGGTGAGAAGGGGGATGACAGGAGACATTTACCCAGCGAACGGAGTTCACGGGGAGGAGTGTAGGGAGAGATGAGAGCGGAAAGGTACTGAGGAGCTGCAGAGTGGATGCACTTGTAGGTCAAAAGGAAAAGTTTGAACCGTATGCGGAAGCGGATAGGGAGCCAGTGAAGCGACTTGAGGAGAGGGCTAACGTGAGTATAGCGACTCTGGCGGAATATAAGACGTGCAGCAGAGTTTTGGACAGATTGAAGAGGAGATAGATGGCTGAGCGGGAGACCAGCGAGAAGCAAATTGCAGTAGTCTAGGCAAGAGGTGATAAGGGTGTGGGTAAGGGTTTTGGTAGCGTCCTCGGAGAGGAAAGGGCAAATTTTGTTAATATTATAGAGAAAGAAACGACAGGTTTTAGCAATCTGATGAATATGAGCAGAGAAGGAGAGAGCGGAGTCAAAGATGACTCCAAGGTTGCGCGCAGACGGGACAGGGAGGATGAGAGTGTTATCTACCGAAATAGAGAACGGGGGGAGAGGAGAGGCAGGTTTAGTGGGAAAGAGGAGTAGCTCGGTTCACTTTACACTGATGACTCCCAAATCTACTTCTCCACATCAGAAATCTCAGCCAAAATCCAGGCCAAAGTATCAGCCTGCCTGTCTGACATTGCTGCCTGGATGTCTCAGCGCCAAATGTTTATTGAAGCAACAGCCTCCACTGCATGCAAATCCCTCATGAATATTCATTGTGGATATGCTGAAAATCTGACTTGCTGGGGTGCCTCCAGGACCAGGTTTTGAAACCGCTGGCTAAAACCAAAACAGCTAGGACCCAACATGGGACCGTGTTTCAGCATAATTGCCTGCCTCAGGGGTCCAGATAATAACAAAATGAGGGGGGTCTTTTACTAAAGATTAGCTCAAGTTATCTGCAGCAGGACCCATAGGAATAAAATGGGACCTGCTGCAGATAACTCAAGCTAACCTTTAGTAAAAGACCCCCTAAATGTTAATACAGACCAAGAAAACAATATAACCTATAAAGCTTATACGTATGTGTATGTGTGTGTGTGTGTGTGTGTGTATATATATATCTACTATAATAAAACGCACCCTGAACGTTCTGAGGACAAAGGGTCTGAACTCACAGCACAATGATAAAGGGTTTGTAAGTTCATGGTGGTGAAGCCATCCCACTGACTATGACTCTGTGCCCCGCCCTCGCGTGAAACATCATGACGTCGAGGGCGGAAAACATACAAAAAAGTCAACGAACGAATCGCAACCAAGCAGGGGGAGGAGTAGGGAAACACGCAGGCCAACCAAGAAAAACCTAAGAAAAACAGAAGCCCCGCTTCAAAATGCTGGAGGCGCAACCCCCCCCCCCCCCCCGCGTTGCCCCCCCCAAGCCACCCACGAAAATCCGCAGAAAAAAAGAAGCCCCGATTCAAAATGCAGAAGAAGCAACACCCACCCCACCCCTACCCACCCGCCGTCACGTAGCTTTGCCGGCGGGGAACCCGAAACCCCACCAGCATAAGTCCTGTCTTCTCACTCCGGCGTGATCTTCAGCATTGGTAGCCTCTGCAGGCAGGGCTTCTGTGCGTCTGACGTCCTGCACATGCAGGACGTCAGATGCACAGAACCCCGCTCTGCACAGGCTAGCAATGCTGAAGATCACGCCGGAGTCAGCACAGCACACAACAGAGGACTTCTGCTGGCAGGATTTTGGGTCCCCCGCCAGGAAAACTACGTGACGGTAGGGTGGGATGGCGGCGGGAGGGGGGTGCATCGCGCGGCGGCGGTGACGGCACACAAGAAACACCCCTGAAATCAGCCTGCGCTTCCTTCGTTCTTCTTCAACGTATAATCCCCCCCAACTGAACTATACAACACACACACACTCTCTCAACTGGCAGCGCTTCCTGAAACCCCTGCCCCCCCCCCCCCACACACACTCACTCATCTGGCAGCGGTTCCTGAACCCCCCCCCCCAAACACACACAAACACTTACTCACTCTCAATTGGCCACACTTCCTCAATGCCCCCCCACCACCACAAACACACACACACACTCACTCTCTCATCTGGCAGCGCTTCCTTAAATCCCTGCCCCCCCCCCACACACACTCACTCACTCATCTGGCAACCCCCCACCACCACACACACACACACACTCACTCACTCTCTCATCTGCCAGCGCTTCCTGAAACTCCTGCCCCCCCCCCCACACACACTCACTCACTCATCTAGCAGCCTTTCCTGCCCCACCCCCCCAAACGCACACTTACTCACTCTCATTTGGCCACACTTCCTCAATGCCCCCAACACACACACACACTCACTCTCTCATCTGGCAGTGCTTCCTGAAATCCCTGCCCCCCCCCCCCCCACACACACACTCACTCACTCATTCTCTCATCTGGCAGCGCTTCCTGAAACCACTGCGCCCCACACACACACTCACTCATCTGGCAGTGATTCCTGAACCCCCCCCCCCCCACACACACACACACACTTACTCTCATTTGGCCACACTTCCTGAACTCCCCCACCACCACCACACACACACACACACACACTCACTCACTCTCTCATCTGGCAGCGCTTACTGAACCCCCCCCCCCCACACACACACTCACTCTCATGTGGAAACGCTCAATAACCCCCCCCCCTACACACACACACACACACACACACACACACACTCACTCAACTGGCAGCGCTTCCATACCCCCCCCCCCCACACCCCTCTTCTTCCCTGCTGAAACCCCCAACACACACACCCCCACACCCCTCCAACACACACACACACACACTCTCTCTCACTCTGGCAGCGCTTCCTGAACCCCCCTCCCCCCACTCACTCTCTCTCATCTGGCAGCGCTTCCTGAAACCCCGTACACACACACACTCACTCACTAATCTGGCAGCCGTTCCTACCCCCCCCCCCCCAAAACACACACCTACTCACTCACTCTCATTTGGCCCCGTTACCTCAACCCTCCCCCCCCCACACACTCACTCTCTCTTCTGCAAGTGCTTCCTGAACCCACGCCCCAAATACACACACACACACACTCATCTGGCAATGCTTGATAAACCGCCCCCCCCCAACACACACACTCACTCACTCACTCATCTGGTAGCGCTTCCTGAAACCCCATACACACACACACACACTCACTCACTCTCTCATCTGGCAGCGGTTCCTGAACCCCACCTACCCCCCCCCCCCCCACACACACACACACACACTCGCACACCAATTGCTTGGGCGCAGCGGCGGGAATCTCAGGTACCAGAGAGAGAGGGGGGGCCTGACACCAGAGAGAGAGAGGGAGGGTGGTATCTCTGTCACACACACACTCTCTCACACACTCTCTCTCTCACAGACAATGTCTTTCTGTCTCTCACTCTCACACACTCTATGTCTCACAGTGTATCACATTCACTCTCTGTGTCACACAATCACTCACACACTCGCTTGGTTTCATACACTCAGTCTCACAGAGCATCTGTGTATCACACACACTCTCTCTCTCGCACACACTGAATCTGTGTGAAACACACTCTCTCTCACACTGTGCCTCACATACGCACTTGCACACACTCTCATTCTCACACATACACGCTCTCACAGACACACTCACACCCAGACTCTCTCTCTCACACACACACACACTCGCACTTTCACTCTTTCTCTCACACACAGTCACTCTCACATACACTCTCCCAAACATACACACTCCGAGGAAAACCTTGCTAGCGCCCGTTTCATATGTGTCAGAAACTGGCCTTTTTTACTAGTATATATATAATAACATTCCAAATTAATATTAGAATCTATTTAAAACACCTAAAATGCCTTTAAAATACTCAGAAGGAGATAATGACAAACATGCTGTGATATCTGGAGGGCCATTTTCGATATGACATCTAAATCCAAATTTTGACATTTTACACAAAACGGCAGAACTCCATTAGTGAACATTAGTGCTGTCAGATTCAATCAAAAAATTTTCAAAAACATTAGTTTTTAGATTCAATTTGATTCGATTTAACTTGATTGAAATAGTGAGGCCCACATGCTATAACACACAGTTTAAAAAAAACAGGCAGCAGCAATTGAACAAAGGCAAAGTTTAGTGTGAGCATGCCACGCAGTGGTACATCATGTGAAAAGTGCTCTCAAGTCCCACATCTTCCAGTTTTTATTAAGAAAAATCATTTTGTCCACTTTGGCTGGCTTCAGACAACTGCGTCTTACAGCTATAATTTGTCCAGCAGCAGAAAAAATTCTTTCTGAGGGCACAAAGGTGGCTGGCGTACAAAGAAACAAAAAACATCACCGCCCGTTTCCAAAGGATCTTCATGTGTTGTATCGATTGAATTAATCAGGTGTTCAACCAGCGGATGGACAACAGACATAGTAATATACTGTTCTCCAGATGCAACTGTTGTGGCTTCCTCAAAAGCCTGCAAACCATCAATTTATTTTTTTATTTATTGCATTTGTATCCCACATTATCCCACCTCTTTGTAGGCTCAATGTGGCTTACAATTCAACATGGGTACTGGAAATAGAAGAGAATATACATTTGGTTTTACAGAGGGTTATGTGTTACATGGTGGTGAAATACATGATAGTGTTAAAGCAAAAGACATTATGAGACAATTCTAGAAGTTTTAAAGATTATACAGTTACACATGTTGATCTTTGTGATATATCTTGTCGAAGAGATAGGTTTTCAGTAGTTTACGGAAATTGGTCAGTTCATAGACCGTTTTCAGGTTACGTGGCAACGCATTCCAGAGTTGCATGCTCGTATAGGAAAAGGTAGGTGCGTGCATTACTTTGTATTTCAGACCATTACACTTGGGAGGATGAAGATTAAGGAATGTGTGAGAAGATTCTTTTGCGTTCCTGGGTGGTAGTTCTATTAGGGCTGACATGTAGGCTGGGGCGTTACCACGGATGATTTTATGGACTAGGGTGCAAAGTTTGAACGTGATGCGTTCTTTTAGTGGGTGCCAGTGTAGTTTCTCTCGTAGGGGTTTCGCGCTTTCGTATTTTGATGTGCCGAATATTAGTCTGGCTGCCGTGTTCTGGGCTGTCTGGAGTTTTTTAAGTATTTGCTCTTTGCAACCGGCGTAGAGTGAGTTACAATAGTCCAGATGACTGAGTACCAGTGACTGTACCAGATTGCGGAAGACACTCCTTGGAAAAAATGGTCTAAATCTTTTTAGTTTCCACATTGAATGAAACATCTTTTTAGTTATGCTTTTCGCATGATTCTCAAGTGTTAGGTGTCAATCAATGGTGACTCCAAGAATTTTTAGGGTGTCCGAAACTGGTAGATTTAGCTTCGGTGTGTTGATGGTGATAAATTTATTCTTGTTGTATTGCAAGGTGAGTACCAGACATTGGGTTTTCTCTGCGTTAAGTTTCAGCTGAAATGCATCTGCCCAGGAATTCATGATATGTAGACTTTGCATGATTTCATTGGAGTGTTTCATTGGAGTGTTTGGGCAAGATCTTAGTCACGTTCAGCAGGTGTACCTTTCTTTGACATTTTATTGCTGCTGCTCAGAGATAAACCAATGGGTTGCTTGCCCATGAAACGTGTTCAAAATAGAACAATCTATTTCTGTATCTAAAAGGTTAACTTCTACAAAACAGTTGGAGACGTAATTCTATGTGCCCCAATGAAAGGAGAGTTTAATTCTACTTCCATTTAATTTCAATATTTTCCATCATCTTTCTTTATAACAGCAGGTTTCCCAAGGCAGATTACAGCAACAGTTAAGATGAACCCATCAGTAAACAGAATATTCTCACTGAAATCTGGCCATCTGTATTATATAGAAGAACAGTGAAGAAAAATGGGCACAAACTACAGAGTTTATAATTGCTGTTTCTACCAGCTATATTAATTTGTGAAGCTGTTTTAGTGATATTCAATTGTTATTTCTTTTCTCCTCCACCTTTTAAGGCACTGCCTGTCCAACTGAAACAGCTTTAGACTTGTTACGATGGACCAACAATAAAGAACGACAACATGGAAGCAGCAGCACACAGGTTTGCTTGCTTTGTTTTGAGTGTATGACAATTATGGCTGCGCAGGGGAGTGGAAACAGAGATCAAAGATGGCAAATCAATAGTGTCAAGTACTAAGCATCATGCAAATAGGAACAACAAACATACTCTGAAATGTCTATATGCAAATGCTAGGAGTCTAAGAAATAAGATGGGAGAGTTGGAATATATTGCACTAAATGAAAAATTGGATATAATAGGCATTACGGAGACCTGGTGGAAGGAGGCTAACCAGTGGGACACTGTTATACCAGGGTATAAAGTATATCGTAGTGATAAGGTGGACCGGACTGGTGGAGGGGTAGCATTGTATATTAACGAGAGCCTTGACTCAGATAGATTACAAATTCAGCAGGACACAAATCACACCTTTGAATCATTGTGGGTTGAAATTCCATGTATAAAATGGAAAAGGACAGTGATAGGAGTGTACTACCGTCCGCCTCGCCAGGATGAGCAGGTAGATGCAGAAATGATAAAAGAAATCAGAGACGCAAACAAAATAGGCAATGCAATAATAATGGGTGACTTCAATTACCCAAATATAGACTAGGTAAATGTAACATCGGGACACGCTAGAGAGGTACAATTCCTTGATGAAATCAAGGACAGCTTTATGGAGCAGCTGGTGCAGGAGCCGACAAGAGAAGGAAAAATTCTAGACTTGGTCCTTAGTGGAGCGCATGATCTGGTGAGGGACGTTATGGTACTGGGGCCGCTTGATAACAGTGATCATAATATGATCAGTTTTGATATCAACATTGAAGTAACTATACACAGGAAATCAAATATGTTAGCGTTTAACTTTAAAAAAGGAGACTATGATAAAATGAGAAGAACGGTGAAAAAAAAACTTAGAGGGGCAACTGAGAGGGTAAAAACTGTACAACAGGCATGGACGCTATTCAAAAATATCATCCTGGAGCCCAGGCCAAACATATTCCGCAAATTAGAAAAGAAAGACGGAAGTCCAAAAGACAGCCAGCGTGGTTGAAAAGTGAGGTGAAGGAAGCTATTAAGGCTAAAAGAAACACCTTCAGAAAATGGAAGAAGGAACCATCTGAAAATAACAAGAAACAGCATAAGGAGTGTCAAAGCAAATGCAAGGCACAGATAAAGAAGGCCAAGAGGGATTACGAAAAAAAGATAGCATTAGAGGCAAAAAAACATAGTAAAAAATTTTTTTGGTATATTAAAAGCAGGAAGCCGGCAAAAGAATGGGTTGGGCCACTGGATGACTAAGGGGTAAAAGGGGTGATCAAAGAAGACAATGACGTAGCGGAGAGATTGAATGAATTCTTTGCTTCGGTCTTCACGGAGGAAGATTTGGGTGGGATACCGGTGTCGGAAATGGTATTTCAAGCGGACGAGTCGGAGAAACTTACTGACTTCACGGTAAACCTGGAGGACGTAATGGGGCAGTTCAGCAAACTGAAGAGTAGCAAATCTCCTGGACCGGATGGTATTCATCCTAGAGTACTGATAGAACTGAAAAATGAGCTTGCGGAACTACTGCTAGTGATATGCAATTTATCCTTAAAATCGAGAGTGGTACCGGAAGATTAGAGGGTGGCCAATGTAACGCCGATTTTTAAAAAAGGTTCCAGGGGAGATCCGGGAAATTATAGACCAGTGAGTCTGACGTCGGTGCCGGGGGAAATGGTAGAGGCTATTATTAATAACAAAATTACAGAGCACATCCAAGAACATGGATTACTAAGACCAAGTCAGCACGGCTTTTGTGTGGGGAAACCTTGCCTGACCAATTTACTTCAATTCTTTGAAGGAGTAAACAAACATGTGGACATGTGGACAAAGGGGAACCGGTTGATATTGTGTATCTGGATTTTCAAAAGGCGTTTGACAAGGTACCTCATGAAAAGCTACAGAGGAAATTGGAGGGTCATGGGATAGGAGGAAATGTCCTATTGTGGATTAAAAACTGGTTGAAGGATAGGAAACAGAGAGTAGGGTTAAATGGGAAGTATTCACAATGGGGAAGGGTAGTTAGTGGGGTTCCTCAGGGGTCTGTGCTAGGACCGCTGCTTTTTAATATATTTATAAATGATTTAGAGATGGGAGTAACTAGCGAGGTAATTAAATTTGCTGATGACACAAAGTTATTCAAAGTCGTTAACTCGCAACAGGATTGTGAAAAAATAAAAGAAGGACCTTACGAGACTGGGAGACTGGGCGGCTAAATGGCAGATGACATTTAATGTGAGCAAGTGCAAGGTGATGCATGTGGGAAAAAAGAACCCGAATTATAGCTACGTCATGCAAGGCTCCACGTTAGGAGTTACGGACCAAGAAAGGGATCTGGGTGTCGTCGTCGATAATACACTGAAACCTTCTGCTTAGTGTGCTACTGTGGCTAGGAAAGCAAATAGAATGTTGGGTATTATTAGGAAAGGTATGGAAAACAGGTGTGAGGATGTCATAATGTCGTTATATCGCTCCATGGTGCATCCGCAACTTGAGTATTGTGTTCAATTGTGGTCGCCGCATCTCAAGAAAGATATAGCAGAATTGGAAAAGGTGCAGCGAAGGGCGACTAAAATGATAGCGGGGATGGGACGACTTCCCTATGAAGAAAGACTAAGGAGGCTAGGGCTTTTCAGCTTGGAGAAGAGATGGCTGAGGGGAGACATGATAGAGGTATATAAAATAATGAGTGGAGTGGAACAGGTGGATGTGAAGCGTCTGTTCATGCTTTCCAAAAATACAGTGTAGTAAATTTAAAACAAATTGGAGAAAATGTTTCTTCACCCAACGCATAATTAAACTCTGGAATTCGTTGCCGGAGAACATGGTGAAGGCGGTTAGCTTGACAGAGTTTTAAAAGGGGTTAGACAGTTTCCTAAAAGACAAGTCCATAAACCACTACTAAATGGACTTGGGAAAAATCCACAATTCCAGGAATAACATGTATAGAATGTTTGTACGTTTGGGAAGCTTGCCAGGTGCCCTTGGCCTGGATTGGCCGCTGTCGTGGACAGGAAGCTGGGCTCAAGGGACCCTTGGTCTTTTCCCAGTGTGGCATTTCTTATGTACTTATTAACCAAATTAGCTTCCTTGCTTACAGTGGACTAGATAGGCTCACTTCTAATCCTGTCTATTAAACCTCCTTGATTGACTTGCTTGGTTTGGCTGCTGGTCCTGCCCCTTGATGTCAGTTCCTGTTCCGGCTGCATGCCAAAAATAATAGAGAGACTTCCTTGCCTGCACCAACAATAGAGAGACCTTGGGCCCTGCTATAGTAAGCAACAGTGGCTTAGGTGACAGCGGATGAGAGGAAAGGAGGGAGGTGGGAAAATCCCGAATCGGGACTCCCTATTTTTTCCAAAATGAATCGATTCGAATCAATTCATCTAAAACGAATCGATTTGAATCGTGAATTAGACAGCAATAGTGAACACGGCCATTTTCAAACCTGAAAAACATCTATTTTTTTTAAATAACCATTTGCTATATATTATTGTGCTCTGTGTATCTATCTTGTCCTCCCTGAGTGCCCCTTTTGCTCCTTCAGAGTAACAATTGCAAAACAATGCATATGGGGGGGGGGGGGGGGGAATAACCTGCACAAGCAGCAGATGCAATCCTAAACAAAAAAGAACACAGAAGAACCAAACTCCACAATAAAATGCCAAACAAACAACACAGTGGAGATGACAAAAACACGGGCGTGTTTCAGCTTATATGACTTGCATCAGGAATCTTGACATGTCACCATAAGAATATGAAATAACACACAGCAAAGAAGTGCTTGGGCTTGAAAACCTTGATACTAAAACCTGTCAGTCTTGTTTGCATCAACGTAGCAACAAACACAACTTGCAAACTAATACAAACAAAAGTCATGAAAAGTTTTCCGCCAGTGCTGTCAGGGAACTTATCTTCCTAAGCAAGAAGTCCCCTGCTATCAGACTTGTGAGTTCTTTTACCAAGTAGAGCACTGCTGAGCCCAGTACTTGGACCAGATTCTGCATGGTGGCTGGACAGCCCTGGGTTTAACCTGTGCTGACCGCGCCGTTCCCCAGAGGTTGAGCCCCTAGGTGCGGGTGGCCTGCAGGACTTACAGGACGGAGCTGGAAGCGGGGTGATGAATGTATTGGCCAGGCAGGCAGCAGGTCAAGAGAGTAATCCAGGTACAAGCGGCAGTCAGTAGGTAGGTGGCAGGCAAGAGAGTAATTCAGGTACAGGCAAGTCAGTAGGCAGGCGGCAGACAAGAGAGTAATCCAGGTACAGGCGAAAGTCAGTAGGCAGGCGGCAGGCAAGATAGTAATCCAGATGCAGGTGAAAGTCAGTAGGCAGGTGGCAGGTAAGAGAGTAATCCAGATGCAGGTGAAAGTCAGTAGGCAGGCAAGAGAGTAATCCAGATGCAGGTGAAAGTCAGTAGGCAGGCGGCAGGCAAGAGAGTAATCCAGGTACAGGTGAAAGTCAGTAGGCAGGTGGCAGGCAGAAGGGTAATCCAGGTACAGCAACGAGGGAACAGTAGATAAGAAGCAGATTACAGAGTAGAGAGTTGCACGGGGACAGAAATCCTACCCATCCCCGCCCGTCCCTGCTGGAATCTTACCCGTCCCCACCCATCCCCGCTGAAATCTTACCCGTACCCACCCATCCCCGCAAAAATTTAAACCATCCCAACCCGTCCCCACCCGTCCCCGCAAGAATTTAACCCATCCCCACCCATCCCCGTAAGAATTTAATAGTACATAAAAGAAAGTTCCAGTCAGCTCCCTTTCTGGATTTGAGCCACAGCACTGTAGGCAAGGACGGAACGGAAGTTGGAACTTGGAACACTCTGGTGCGCACATGTAAGATTTGTCTCTGATTCACTGGGATTGTGTGCTGAGAGGCCGCCACATGCACGCGCCAGTAGGTCAGGTGACATCTGATTCTCGTGCCTGTGTTAGAGCTGAGGTCTGTGCACCAGCCTGGGAGCAAAGAGGATTAATAGTAACAAAGTAAGTGACAGCAAATAGACCTGAACGGTCCATCCACTCTGCCCAATAGTCACACTCATGATCAATTCATCATTAAATCAACGAGTGTGATATTATATACTTGATTATGGTCTTTCTTTCGTGTTTCTGGAACAAAGACCACAGGAGTCTATCTGGCCCCATCCTTATGTTCCAACTGCTGGAGTTGCCATCGAAGCCCACTCCAGCCTATTCATGTTCTCATTTGTGGGACACAGACCGTAAAAGTCTGTCCAGCACTGTCCTCATGTTCCAGCCACTGAAGTTGCTGTCTAAGCCCTTTCCAGCCCATCCTACACCAGATTGCCATGTATGAGACACAGAACATACAAGTCTGCCAGGTATCAGCTCTAGTTCATCACAGCCAGAGTCGCCATCTAAGCGTCACTTGACACATCCACACACATGCAGCCATTTAAGGTTAGCTTTTATATAACTTCCATTTTCTAACTAGAGATCCTCTGTGTTCATCCCACGCCTTTTTGAATTCCGTCATCATTTGTGACTCTACCACCTCCTTAATGGAAGACTTTCCACATTTATGCTGTTAAAGCAAGGAAGAAGAGGAGGAGGAGACAGCACTCAAATAAATTGGTATTCAGTAGATGAGAGGCTGGTGCAGGTGCAGCTTACACTTCCACGGGAAGCCCACAGAACTGGTTCCATCCCCGCGGGAACCCCGCAAGAACTGCCTCCGTCCCCGCGGGAACCCCGCAGAACTGCTTCCATCCCCGCAGGAACCCCGCAGGAACTGCCTCCGTCCCCGCGGGAATCCTGCGGGTTCCGCGGGATTCCCGCGGGGACGGAAGCCGTGCAGCTCTCTATTACAGAGTTAGAAACACCTACCAAAGTAGAAGCCGAAGCATGGAGTCCAAGGAGAGCTCAGCTGAGAAAGTGCTGGCGTCTGACATCAGCAGGGAGAAGGGGCACAGCCATAGGACAAGAGCAGGGGAAGGAGAAACTGGAAGACCAATAGGAGAGAAGCAAGGGAAGCCAGGCAGAGGAAGAGCAGACCCAGGTGGGTGGAAGCAAAGCACTCAAGGAGCCTGGAAGTCAGGCAGAGAGAGAGAGAGAGAGCAGAAACAGGTGCATGGAAGCAAAGCTATTAAGGAGCCTGCAACCACCGCTCTCTGAACAAACCCAGAGAGGACTACACACACATGGCTCAGGCAGTGCCAGTCAAGTGTGCGTGTCAACGGGACCCCGCGCAGCCCTAGGACGCCGCTTGCGTTGAGGTAGGGGACATGACACCTGCTTTATATATGTACATATTTGCACATATGAAGAGTTTTTGACCAATGATTGCCATAATTTGGGTTTCTGTCAGGTACTTTGACCTGGTTTGGCCACTGTTGGAAACAGGATACTGGGCTAGACAGACCATTGGTCTGACCCAGTATGGCTACTCTTATGTTCTTTCTAGCCCACTGGCAGGGACCTCCCTCCCCCCAGGCCCTTTGGAAAAATCTATCACTGCTGACTTGGTAATACCCATATCATGGGGTATCACAAACATTTTATCGAAAATGTCCCTCTTTACATTGAGGAAACTCACAAGGGTTAGGCTATCCCTAGTTTTCTTCAAAAACCTTGTAGACATCACTGTAAAGGTGATCAATAGGCAAATTGTAGGTTTTGCAATTATTGCTTTTTATTTATTTATTGGGCTTTATTAACAACCTTTATGAAGAGATTCACCCAAGGTGGTGTACAGCAGGTACAGTTTAACATAAAGCTTACAATTTTGTTAACAGCATAACAATAATAAAATAACCAAGAATAAACTTTAAAATAGTAAATAGAAACCTAATAATAGAACTACTGTGAAACAGTATCAAAAATATATACATTTTAACAGCACTGGAATTCAAATACCAGAGATATAATACAATGTTAGTGTAATACTAATGATACACCTAATAAGCATGCAGTAGAACATTCAACTAACATAGATATGATGCTAAAGATTTTCTACGCTATAGCCTACCATATAGCTAGGGGACCAAGAGCAGATATATGATGGGAATAAGATGCGTGGTACAGAGTCAGTTGGGATTATTTGGTGGTTAGCTAAAATCGAGGCAAGTTCTTTGTATAGTTAAGCAAGAGACAAGGAACTAACCTAAGTTACAGTATATGTACTACTACTACTACTATTTAGCATTTCTATAGCGCTACAAGGCGTACGCAGCACTGCACAAACATAGAAGAAAGACAGTCCATGCTCAAAGAGCTTACAATCTAATAGACAAAAAATAAATAAAGTAAGCAAATCAAATTAATTAATGTGAACGGGAAGGAAGAGAGGAGGGTAGGTGGAGGCGAGTGGTTACAAGTGGTTACGAGTCAAAAGCAATGTTAAAGAGGTGGGCTTTCAGTCTAGATTTAAAGGTGGCCAAGGATGGGGCAAGACGTAGGGGCTCAGGAAGTTTATTCCAGGCGTAGGGTGCAGCGAGACAGAAGGCGCAAAGTCTGGAGTTGGCAGTAGTGGAGAAGGGAACAGATAAGAAGGATTTATCCATGGAGCGGAGTGCACGGGAAGGGAAGGACGAGTGTGGAGAGATACTGGGGAGCAGCAGAGTGAGTACATTTATAGGTTAGTAGAAGAAGTTTGAACAGGATGCGAAAACGGATAGGGAGCCAGTGAAGGGTCTTGAGGAGAGGGGTAGTATGAGTAAAGCGACCCTGGCGGAAGACGAGATGGGCAGCAGAGTTTTGAACCGACTGGAGAGGGGAGAGGTGACTAAGTGGGAGGCCAGCAAGAAGCAGATTGCAGTAGTCTAAACGAGAGGTGACAAGGGTGTAGCAAACTAGTCCAGGTGCAGAATGGGTGTATAGTTAGTCACCCTATGTATTAAAGGCTTAGGAGAAGAGCCAGGCTTTCACCTGCTTCCTGAAATAGAGGGAGTCTCAAGTTTTTATTAACCATGCTACTTTAGAACTTTTCCAATCCCTCATCACAGCTTAGCAAAAGGCCATTGTGTGGTAAGAGCAAGGTTTTTCTAACTCTTACATTGCACCATTTCTCAAGAGGAAGCGATTTCTGTTTTTTCCTTTCCAAATGAGCCAGGGGGGTGAAGCAGGGGTGTTCTGCCCCCATATACATGGAGACAGGGTGTATTGTTGTGTATATTTAATATGATTATTATTGTTTGTGTAATAGATAGCACTGTGTATTAGGACTGCTTTTCCTATAGTTTGCAATATCCTGTAATTAACTCCTTGTGAGCTTTCCCTATTGGCTGTCAGCTCTGAGCTAGGGCCAGCCCTCCCTCTCTGCTCCTGTGGGCTATGAGAGAGCCTAGGCACTGGTTCTGTGGGCTGTGATAGAGCCCTGTCTTGCTAGCATGCTTTTATGATCAGCAGCTGTTCTAGCGGCTGATCCCTCTTTCAGGGCCGGTCCTAGGGTTTATGGTGCCCCCTGCAGACTATGAGTTGGCGCCTGCACGCCACCCCTCCGGCACCCGCACGCCCCTGCCCCCTCCCCAGCATTTCCTTTCTCTCTTCTCCCACCCTGCCCCTGTCCAGCGATTCTCCTTCGCCCCCATCCCCCGCCGCCCTTGGTGCTTTAAATCTTTAATTTACCTCAATTCCAGCAGCCATGTCATTTGAAAGCCTTGCCCCGTCTCTAGGCTTCCCTCCCTTCATGAGTTCATTCTGCAGTCCCGCCCTCGAGGAAATGACGTCAGAAGGCAGGACTGTGGAACGAACCACGAAGGGAGGGAAGGCTAGAGACGGGGCAGGGCTTTCAAATGATGCAGCTGCTGGAACTGAGGTAAATTAAAGATTTAAAGCACCAAGGGCGGCGCAGTATGGCGGTGCAGCAGCGCCCTTGAAGGTAGGCACCCCCTGCGGCGCTTACCCCGCTTACCGGGTTTGACCGGCCCTGCCCTCTTTAATCTACTGTAATTCCATCAAGGTCTTTCATCTTTCTCCAAGCTCTCCTCAAGGCATTTCCCAAGACTTACCTAAGTCATTCCCCATTATTTTCTCTGAGTTCTTCCCCTTATTTTTCTTGAGTGTTATAGCTTTTCCTCTCAGTTGGGCTGAGGTTCTGACCAGGGGCGTAGCCAGATGACTAATTTTGGGTGGGCCTGAGCCCAAGGTGGGTGGGCATGCAATTTGCCCTGCCCCGGCCCCCCCCCTCCGGTTTGCTCTTGCTCCTCTCTCCACCCCTACCTGTTCACAAACACCAAATATTAAATACTTGAGCTGGCGGGGATCCCAAAACCCTGCCAGCTAAAGATTTCCTCCTCCTCCTCGAGCAGCCAGCACACTTCCAAACGGCAGCCAGCAGCACTTGCCTCACACTGATGCTGCTGTCCAGGCTGTGCATGCTCAGTTCTTTTGCATGTGTGAAAACTGAGCATGTGCAGAAGGGCCGGTCTCAGCGCCAGCTCAATGCAAGTGCTGTTGGCTGACATTTGGAAGAGCGCTGGCTGCCCAAGGAGGGAAGATTTTCAGCTGGCAAGGTTTGAGGATCCCCACCAGCCACAGCAAGAGTGTCTGTCAGGTTCTCAGGTTCAGAGCCCGCGGGGCCAGGCTCTGGAGCAAACGTGAGCCCTTGGGCTGCTGACAAGGAGCGACAGCAGCAGGCAAAACCCACCAACCAACGCTGGGCAAGCACACCAGCACCAGCAGGGACTGCAGGCACCGCCCAGCGAGCCGGAACACACGGACTGGAATCCCCCGGACTGGAGGACACAGGGCTGGAACACACACCGGACCGGAACACACTGGACTGGAGCGCACCAGACTGGAACACACACCAGACCGGAACACACTGGACTGGAGCACACTGGACTGGTCCGTACAGCTTCACCTGCGCTTGGCCACTACCCTCCCCCCCAAGGGTTGAGTCCTTGGGTTCGAGTGGCCGGCAGGACTTACCGGATACCGGATGACACAGCGACCAGGACTGGAAACAGAAGTATTACTAAACCTAAACTGATCTAAGTGCTCCCAAGCCCTAAACCAGCAGGAGTGTTCCTAACAGTAAACTGACAAAAGGACTTCCTAAGCCCTATACTAAACAGGAGCTCCTAAGCCCTGCTCAACAAAGGGACTTCCTAAGCCCTAACCTAACAGAGCATGGAACTAAATACACAAGCTAGCAAAGGAGCTTCCTAAGCCCCCATGCTACAGCAGTGCACCACCGCACTAACCTAACCCACAAGCTACTGGAGTACTTCTCACAGCGAACTGAAGTGCCTCTAACAGCACCAAACCCAGAAGTACTTCTAACAGCAAACTGAAGTGCTTCCTACAGCACCCAAAACCAGAAGAACTTCTAACAGCAAACTAGCAGTGCTTCCTACAGCACCAAAACCAGAAGTACTTCTAACAGCAAACTGCAGTGTTCCTAACACCACCAAACCCAGAAGTACTTCTAACAGCAACAGAGCTTCCAAAGCCCTACACACAGCACTGCGTCCAAAACCACCAAGATGGAAAAGCAGGGGAACCACAAGGGAAAAGCAGGAAAGCAAACACACAGACACCAGTGCACACTATGCTAACACTAACCTGGACCTTAGCAAAAGCAAGCAGGGAAACTAGGCACAAAGTCAGAAGTGCACACTGCACCACCCTACCTAAAGCAAACACAACCGTCGCAAAGGCTCTGAAGGAAAGAACACCACTTCCTTATCAAGGCCCTCCCTGATGATGTCACACTCCCTAGACCCAGACAGCACACTGAAACACAGAGAGCACACTGAAACCCATAGAGGCCCAACCCACACCAATGCAGTACCGTGAAGCACTTGAAGCCAGTACACCCAAAGAGAGGTAGAGCTAACTCAGTCCACACACACAGCTGTAGTAAAGTGAAACAATTAGCCCCATGCTGCTAGAAGCTGCCAGCACAGAGAGAGAGAGAGAGAGCCAGCTCAGAAAGGACAGACAAAAGAAACAGAAGCCAGCAAAGCTGACCACCAGGAAAAAGGTAAGTTTGAGAGGGGTTATGACCACGATCATAACAGTGTCACAATTTTGGGTGGGCCTGAGTCCAAGGCCCACCTGTCGCTACGCCACTGGTTCTGACCATCTCCATGCCAATGGGGTGGCTAGATTCAGACTCTATATGCAGAAAGCAACAATTGTCTTCTAAGTAACTGAATTGTAAGTTGGGATTTCTTTGTTTATGCTGAGTACTACAATAAAGCAGATTTGCTTAAGAATTGTGAGTCTACTGGTGAAGCTTCTGCTTGGGGATGGTTTATGCTGGCTGTTTAAGTTACACTATACTTTGCCTACAGCAGTATACTTACCTAGAACAGTACAAGGGGCGAAGAAGCATGTGTGGTTTTAGAAATTCTATGTATACCTGCTGCTGTCCTGCCCCCAGGAATGTGGCTAAGTTTGAGTACAATGTATCCTGTATAGCAGTCAGGAGCAGCCACATAATGAGACCAACTGAGGCCTTGGCCTCAGGCAGCAGATTTGAGGAATGACATTATAGGCAAACCTACCAATTAGAATGAGAGAAATTCCCACACCCATGGCAAAGACAACAGCCCTATAAAAGAGAAGCAAGCAAAGAGCAAGAGTGAGATGCAACACATGTATATGCAGTTGTTGTTCACTGCTCCACTCTAGCTTGCCTACCAGCACCACTGGCTGCTTGTACTGCTGCTGCCGCCGCCCCTGCTACCCATCCCCCATATAGCATGAGCACTTTTCCTCTGGGCCCTGGCCCGAGGACCACTTCCTGCCGGCCCCAACAGCAAACCACTGCCTTCTGCTTCTGCCTGCGAGTATCCTGCAGCCCACTCCACATATCTTGTTCTATCCCTTGCTAGCTGCCAGCCGTGATGGCACTGCTTCCACTGGCAGCTAACACTCCTTTCACTTTTTCTTCCCCCCCCCCCCCCCCATGGTGCTTCAGGTCTCCTTTCCTTACCCGTCCCCCTCATGGTGCAGTAGATATCCCTTAGACCCTGCCCCCATGGCACAACAGGCCTTCTTCCCTTACCCCCCTTCCAGTCCAGTAAATCTCCTTCCTTTAGCCTCTAGAGGTCGTCGGCTGCTGATTCCTGTAGGCTGCTGCTGGCTCCGGCGTCAGTCTGGCTCCCACCCCTGAGGAAACAGGAAGTCACATCACAGAATGGGACACCGCACACTCAGAGAAGACTGACCCAGGAGCCGGGGACCAATTCTTGGACAATTAAGAGGTGGAAGGCCAGTGGAACCAGAAATTGACTGATGAGGCTGGGGGGGGGGGGGGGGGCATGAAAAAGAAGCAGTACTGGGAGGGGAGAGGAGGGTTCTGAGTGAGATGCAGTACTGTGTGGGGGGGGGGGGCAGAGGATAAGAGTGAAATACAATATCGGGATGAGAGAAAATAAGATGCAGTAATGGGAGAGGGGGCATGAGTGAGATGCAGTACTGGGAGGGAGGGGGTGTGTATGTGTGTGAGTGAGTGTGTGCAGTACTGGGGGAGTGTGAGTGAGATGCAGTTTTGGGAGGGGGACACTATGTGAGTGAGATGCAGTATTGGGAGAGGGGGTGTGTGTGCGTGACATGCAGTACTAGGAGTTGTCAAATTGTGGAACCATGTGGGAGAGGAAGGGTTGTCTAAGATGAACGAGAGGAAGGTAGTGAGTACAGAAAGTAGAAATGTGGTAAGGGAAGTAGATTAAAAATATCAAATGTAAAAGGACGCTGGTGAAGCAGTGGGATGGGAAATGGAAGAACTATGCAGACTGAAATTTGATAAGTAGGTGAAAGCTGAAAATGAATAGAGTGAGAGGGTGAAATTGGAATGCACAAAGGCTGAAAGGAAGGGAGGAGAGAGGCAGAAGGCATAGAGAAATTCAGCAAAGAAAAACTGTGACCAACATAATGGAAAAATAAAACATCCAGACAATAAAGGTAGAAAAATGTTAACATTGAATTTATAAATGT
Organism: Microcaecilia unicolor; assembly: GCF_901765095.1. Lineage (NCBI taxonomy): Eukaryota > Metazoa > Chordata > Amphibia > Gymnophiona > Siphonopidae > Microcaecilia > Microcaecilia unicolor. The sequence continues at coordinate 625,675,511 of NC_044031.1, forward strand.
TTTGTTACTGATTAAGTAGGTATGTTGGTGTTTTAGGGCCTAATATGTTCATAGGTTACTCCAAGGGAATTGTACAAAGTGGGTACCAAGGAGAGAAAGAAGAGGTCGAGCAGGAGTGGGCAACCTCGTCCTCAGCCCTTTACACCTGCTGGAATTCTGTGCAGAATTTGTCTTTTTCCCTGCAGAATCTACCGTAGGAGCACTGGTGGCTGGCTGCCCCCCCCCCCCCCCACACACACACACACACTTGCTGCCCTGCTCCCGAACCTTGGTGGGCCCTCCCCTGATCTATTTTAACACTCTGGTGGTCTAGTGACCTCTCCGGGGGCAGGAAAGAACCCCGCCCCTTCCTGCCTGCCACTGCTGCTCTGGGCCAGCACACCTGCCCTCCAAAATGGCCACCGAGATCTTGAGCGGCAATCTTGTGAACCTGCCACAGGAAGTATCAGTGGCTACCTCAAAGAAGCAGGGGCACTGACCCAGAGCAGCAGCAGTGGGAAGGAAAGAATGGGGCTTGTTCCTGCCCTCGAAGAGGCCACCCGTCTTGTTCTCTCAATGTTTGTAGATAGGGTTGGTGCAGTTTGAGTTCTTAAGTTTGTTGTTATCGTTGATTTGACATCAGAGTTTGTACCTTGCCAGATACAGCCCTTAGCACTGACAAAAATGTTTAAAAAAAACCAATCCCTGCAGCATATGACTAGTAAAAGAATGGTGGTTCTTTGTAACGTTCTAAGACCCCATTTAGAGTGCTGTATGCAACTGTGGAGACTGCACTTGCAAAAAGATATAAAACAGAGGGTGAATACTAAAATGGTTAATGGCCTTTGTCATAAAGCATATAGGGAAAGTCAAAGATCTCAATATGTATACTTTGGAAGAAAGTTGTCAGAGGAGAGGAATGAGAGGACATATCATGAAGGTGGAAAGGGGATACATTCAGGAGTACTCTAAGGAAATACTTTTTATGAAAAGGGTGGTGGAAACATGGAACTGCGTTCTGGCAGAGGTGGTGAAGATGAAGCTTGTATTTGAATTCAAGAGGGCATGGGACAAACATTTTGGATCTGCCCATCCATACTATCCCTTTCTCTGCCTCAGATGGGCCATGTGGTTCTTATCTGCCATTATTTTCTCTGTTTCTAATTTCATGATTTATTGATAGAAAACTGGCACAAAACAAACAACTGTTTGTTGTCTATGACTGTAGATCTGAGGAGGAACATCCCCCTCCCTGTTCTTGGTAACCGGGATGGGGGGCACCATCTTATCTCTTGCCTCAAGCAGTGGTTCCAAAACCTGTCCATAGCCAATCAGTTTTTCAGGATATCCACAATGAACAGTCATGAGAAAGATTTGCATGCACTGCCTCCACTGTGTGCAGATGTCTATGACTGTAGATCTGAGGAGGAACATCCCCCTCCCTGTTCTTGGTAACCGGGATGGGGGGCACCATCTTATCTCTTGCCTCAAGCAGTGGTTCCAAAACCTGTCCATAGCCAATCAGTTTTTCAGGATATCCACAATGAACAGTCATGAGAAAGATTTGCATGCACTGCCTCCACTGTGTGCAGATGTCTTGCATGAATATTCATTATGGATATCCTGAAAACCTGACTAGCTGGGGAGCCCCCAGGACAGGTTTGGGAACCACTGCTATACAGAGTTATAGCCACATTTCAGTGTGTCAATATTGTTTCTTGGAAAATTGTACATTGGCTTCCTATGGAGGCAAGATCATTATTTAAACCAGTGGCTCCCAAACTTTCCCAGGTCATTCTGCCCCTAAGCTACACATTTCTTCTCAAGTCCCACCCTGCCCCCACCCCCAAAATCATTGAGCCCTACCTTTGCTGGTGGGGATGCCCAAGCCCCACTGCCCAAGATCCAAGCCTCCATACTGCTTGCACAAGCAAATCAGTAGCATGCTTTAGCCACCAACACCTGCATTCCCATGTAAGCTCTTCTTCTCTCCCCTCTTCCATCCAGCATCTACCCTCCTTCATCCAGCATCTACCCTCCTTCTCTCCCCCTTTCATCCAGCATCTGCCCTCCTTCTCTCCTCTCCATCCAGCCTCTGCCTTCCCTCTCTCCCCCTTTCATCCAGCATCTGCTTTCCTCCTCTTTCCTTTCCATCCCTCCCTCTCTCCCCACTTTCACCCAGCCTCTGCCCTCCCTCTTTTCCCACTTTCATCCAGCCTTTGTCCTCCCTCTCTCCCCACTTTTATCCAGCCTTTGTCCTCCTTCTCTCCCCACTTTCATTCAGCCTTTGTCCTCCTTCTCTCCCCACTTTTATCCAGCCTTTGTCCTCCTTCTCTCCCCACTTTCATTCAGCCTTTGTCCTCCTTCTCTCCCCACTTTCATTCAGCCTTTGTCCTCCTTCTCTCTCCACTTTCATCCAGCCTCTGCCCTCCCTCATGCTCCCCCTTCCATCCAGCCTAAGCCCCCTCTTTGTTTCTCCCCCCCCCTCAATCTAGCATATGCCTCCTCTCTGTCCCCGTTTCCCTCACACACCCATCCCTGTCGTTGCCACCACTGCTTTTCTAGATGAGCAGCAGCAGTAGCACAACAAGCTGCAACCACATGGGACTGGACTCGGTTTATTCACTCATTTTTTGGGAATTGAATGTTTTTCCATTGTATTTTATAATAATCTAATGTGCTGGATGTTTTTGTATATAATTTCCCAGTCTGATTGACTGTTTCTTTTTGGGTTTTTTTTTTTTTTTTTTACTGTTATTCACATTGAACTTTTAGGTAATTATGGAATATAAATGCAAAATGTAATGTTCTCAAAACATTTCTTTCTATAGTGGAGACTTGCCAGTGTTTACACATGGGTGACTGTGGCTCACACAGAGTGGCAGGTTCAGCTCTGGGCAGACTAGATGGACCATGCAGGTCTTTATCTGCTGACATTTACTGGGTATCTTCGGTCTATATTATTGCAAGTTACTTCTTTGTAATATCTACTTCTATTTTTCTAAATCTCTAAAAATAGATTTTTCATCAGTGGAAGCATCCAGAAAGGTGCAGTAGAAATGCAGCCAAAGGTGAGCTGAGGTTTTCTGAGTCCTATTAATGCAAAAATTAATGAATGAATTATGTAGATAATAACAAAGTGGCCAGGATGAACTTCAAAAAGAAAACTAACTCATACTTGTTGTGTGTGCTCAAGCTTCTGAAGAGTCACAAGCGTCTCTAGTGTTCTCAAAAGACCATGCCAAGTCTTCCCAAGAGCTCTCTCACAACCTCTTCACAATTAATGGCAGAAATTATTGTAAAAAAACAGCATTATTGAACACAAATAAACACATAGTTTCATGGGGCAAAGCCAGAACGGATTTAGCCAACTGCTTAGATAACATCACTGAAGGGCAGTATTTCAAATGAAAAACAAACAACTAGAAACTCGAAAGTTTTGCCTCACGAAATCTGCTACATTTTTTGAAGGTATGAATAAATATCTGAATAGAGGTAAAACACTTGATATAGTGTATCTAGATTTTCAGAAAGCGTTTGACAAGTCCTTCATAAGAGACTCTTGAGGAAATTAAAAAGCCATGGGATAATGGGTAATGTTCTGTTGTGGATTGGGAACTGGTTAAAAAATAGAAAAGAGAGAAAAAGGTTAAATGATCAATTTCCTCAATAGACAAGTGTGAATACTGGAGTACCGCGGGGATCTGTGCTTTCTAAAATGTTTAAAACTAGGAAAAACAAGTGAGGTGATCAAATCTGCAGATAGCAGAAAAATATTCAATGTTGTTAAATCAAATGTAGGTGGAGAAATTGCAGGAGGACCAAGTTAGATTGAGGAAATGAAAGATGAAGTTTAATATAAACAAGTGCAAAGTGATGCACTTTGGGAAGAATAACCCAAATTATAGCTACATGATACTAGGTTTCACATTAGGAGTCACCACACAGGAAAAAGGAACTAACATCCTTGTGGATAATGCTCATGTGTGGCAGCAACCAAAAAATCAAACAGAATGCTAGGAATTATTAGAAAAGGAATAGAAAATAAAACAAAGAATATCACAGTATCTTTCCATGGTGGTGTTATGTGTAATTCTGATCACCGCATCTTAAAAAAGATATTACAGAATCAGAAAAGGTACAGAGAAGAGTGTCCAAAATGATAAATGGGATGTAATAAATTGTATATGAGGAAACGCTACAGAGGTTAGTGCTCTTCTGCTTAGAGAAGAGACAACTGAGGGGAGATGATAGAGCTCTGTAAAATCCTGAGAGGAGTGGAATAGATGAACCCAAATCAATTGCTTACTTTTTCAAAAAGTACAAAGACTAGGGGGCATGCCATGAAGTTACACAGTAATATGTTTAAAACAAATTGGAGAAAATATATTTTACTCACTCAACGTATAGTTAAGCTCTGGAACTGATTGTTGGATGTGGTAAATGCAGTTAATTTAGTTTTGTTTAAAAGATGTTTGGATATATTACTGGAGAAACAGTCCATAGGCATTAAAGTAGACGTGGAGAGAGTTACTACTTATCCCTGGAGTCGGTAGCATGTAATCTTGCTGCTTTTGAGGTTTCTACCAAGTACTCATGATATGACTTGATCACTTTTGGAAACACAATACTGGGCTTGATAGACCTTTGGTCTGACCCAGTATAGCAATTCAGTGATTCTGCTTCAATACATGTGAACAGTGAACTATGCAGACAGAAAAGGAAATATTTTTAAAAAATTTTTACGCATTTAAATCAGCTCTCTGAAAATAATCTTCCCTCAATGCAGCTACAAGTCCACATTTTACCAAATGCAAATTTTAGCCATCTAAGATTGTTACTGGGAATAAGTTGCCTATACCTGTTACACCTTATGATCTCCAGAAGGAAGCTCCCTTTGGCACAATGTAAGTACTGTGGCAAACGTTAGCAGTAATTTGAGAGACTGAGATCATAATCCACATATTTTGGCTTATGAATGAGATGCTTTGCTGTCACGGAACACACAAAACTAAGAAATAGAAGAAAAAAAGCCAAAAGGGACCAACCAGTAGTCAAACAGCCAAATTAAGTTTATTAAAAGCAACCTTTCATAAAACAGAAAGTCCTTTGATAAAATAGTCCTTGTGTAGTCCTGTCTTATGTTAACAAAAGCTCAACATGTTTTGACAAATAATTGCCTGCACCAGGTGCCTATTAAGTCTTTACCAAAAGGACATATATATTTTTTTATTTTTGTTATATTTGTACCCCGCTCTTTCCCACTCATGGCAGGCTCAATGTGGCAGGCAACGGAGGGTTAAGTGACTTGCCCAGAGTCACAAGGAGCTGCCTGTGCCGAGAATTGAACTCAGTTCCCCAGGACCAAAGTCCACCACCCTAACCACTAGGCCTACTGTGGATCATCTATGTTTTTGTTTTGATATTGCAAGACATTGTGTCTGATGCCTGAAAGTTTCTGCTGCAGAGAATGTTTCCCTGATGAAGCGATGCGAAACATAGTGCGATGTCGGAAGCTCCCCTGTGCATATGTGGAAGATATGAGAGGAGCTGATATATTTTCCTGTGTTTTAAGTGGAAGATTTGACAGAAGTTCAGACAAGTACTTATAGAACTGAGCTGAATAAAATTATTTTAAAAATACAGACCGATGAGGAATGGAAGCATTGGCATATGAGGTTATTTATACTCCGTCTTGCTCTCTGATGGTCCCCCCCAAAAAAACTGTTTTTCATGTTTAAAGGGCTAGGGTAATTTTTTTTGTTGTTCCAATTATTGGGATTCATGGTGGTAGTATGGCACAAGATAAAGATGTCTTCAGTTATACTGAAGAACAACTTGCTGCTATAACAAAGCGGATGACCCTACTAGATGATGTACAAGATCATAAGACATCCATTTCTTGGTCTGAACTTCACGATTTGCATCGGAGATTGCTTCAGGCTCAATTACATGGTAGCAGTACAGCGCAGTATATTAAAAATCTATACTTTCCACGGGGTTTACACATTTAGAGTGCTCCAAAACTATTTAAGTATGATCAGATTTTTTAGAGAAATGGAATCCTATTTAGCTTAGATCTAATGCTACTTATTGTGGAAACTACTACATCTGTGGAAGACGAGATCCAGTCATCAATAATGGAATTACAACAACAATTAAAAAACAACACGGTTGATGAAGAATATGATAAGCAGGTAACTAAGTTACAACAAAAAATATCAGATTTTCATGCATCCTTGAAACAGTATAAAATACACAAATACAGAAGAAATATAAGTACATAAGTAATGCCATACTGGGAAAAGACCAAGGGTCCATCGAGCCCAGCATCCTGTCCACGACAGCGGCCAATCCAGGCCAAGGGCACCTGGCAAGCTTCCCAAACGTACAAACATTCTATACATGTTATTCCTGGAATTTTGGAGAATCCAGATAAATCCTCCGGTACACCATTTGATGATTCCTCTTCTGATTCAGAACATAGTGAAGATGATACTCCTTCACTTTCATCAGCAGTGAGAGGCAAGCATGATTTTTTTTATCCCAACACAGACAAATGAGCAGAGTGGGTCGAGGTAATCGCAGAGCAGCGTATGGTTCCCCCCAATCTGGCAGACCTTACACCAGATCGCAGAATTAATATTTCCTATTTTTCTTTAACAACATTTCAGGAGCAGGTTTTGAATTTGGGCTTAGAGTTTGTCTCTTTTTCACAATATGATCCATTTGGAGCCCACATTTCTCTTTATAGATTTGTAAGAAAATTACAGTTAAAAGAATTTTTTTGTTCACGGATTGATGTTAAGGATAGATCTATTGTCTCTTCTAAATAACATTGGCATCCTCCTGGTCCTATGTATCCTGTTATTCTTACTTTTTGAATTTGGTGTTACAAGACCTTAATAAAATTGAGCGAGATCTATTAAAGAGAAAAAAATAAGTTTTATAACATGTCAAGAGAGGAGTATAATGTTTTGAAACAAGTACAAGACCATCCAGAATTGTTGATTAGAGCAGGTAAGGGTGGACTGATTATCTTATTATTTAAGATCCAATATCTGGAAGAAGCTTATAGACAACTGGGAGATCAGAATTGTTATAGACTACTATCAGTAAATCCTGCCCCAATGCTTCAAATTTCTATGCTGCTGAAAACTGCAAAAGTATTTATTTTATTTATTTATTTCCAAAACTTTCTATACCACTCTAACTGACCAGCAGAGCAGAGCGGTGTACAGGCTAAACTAAAGAGAGAAAAGAACTCCATTAAAGCATAGAAAAGCATCACAATCACACTTACAAAAATAACTCCATGTCAACATAGGAAAGGATATATCAAAATACTACACTTTCCTTGCACTAGAATGATACAGAAAAATCAGTGTGTTATACTGGGATTATAATATGGAGGAAAAAGAGCCTCACAGAGCTCCTGGACAATATAGCTGTCTATTAGAGCTAAAACGGATCTTAAATTGATCCTCTGTTCATCATTGGCTCTGAAAAAACCTCCAAATTAGTATTTCCACAATAGTGACAAATATAATGGTTCCATTCAATTGTTGCCCCACAAAATATTGGAACTAAGTGTAAAATAAACACTTATCTATAACACTAGAAGACTTCAAACACTCTTCTTAAGGCGCTCCAAGCCAACGTGGCCAGCGTTTCGTAAAAAACTGCTTCAGGGCTTAGATAGCGCTAGTCTTATGAAAACCGCTGTAGCGGTAGTCTCCTGCATTCGGCCGAATGCAGGAGACTACCGCTACAGCGGTTTTCATAAGACTAGCGCTGGTCTTTGTTAAATGTGAAATTTGTGGGAGAAAAGAAAGAGAAGCATCAAGAATAATGCCTAAATAACGAAAACTGGAGACTGGAATGATAGATGTCCCAAAAAGAGTATCCGGAGAAGGAAGAGCAAAGGGGTGCCCAAGAACCAACATGCAACTGTTTTATCAGTATTCAACACTAACTGAGACAGCTGGCAACTGACTCAAGGCAATTATGGAGTGGAGCAAGAGAAGAAGAGGATGGGGAAGTGGGATTTAATAAAAGAATGTCATCTGCATAGAAATGCACCGAAATACCAAAAGACTGAAAAAGAACAGCAAGAGGACTCAAAAAGATATTTAAAAGAGAAGAAAGAATTGAGCCCTGGGGCACCCCATGGCAGAGATCCTTTTGTTCAGAGACAGCATCATTGAGTATAACTTGAAAAGAGTGATGAGATAAGAAGTGAACCAGGATAGGACTGTACCCAAAATTCCCAGAGAAGACAGATGAGCAATTCTACTATATCTTTCTTGAGATGCGGCGACCAGAATTGAACACAATACTCAAGGTGCGGTCGCACCATGGAGCGATACAATGGCATTATAACATCCTCACACCTGTTTTCCATACCTTTCCTAATAATACCCAACATTCTATTCGCTTTCCTAGCCGCAGCAGCACACTGAGCAGAAGGTTTCAGTGTGTTATCGACGACGACACCCAGATCCCTTTCTTGGTCCGTAACTCCTAACGTGGAACCTTGCATGACGTAGCTATAATTCAGGTTCTTTTTTCCCACATGCATCACCTTGCACTTGCTCACATTAAACGTCATCTGCCATTTAGCCGCCCAGTCTCCCAGTCTCGTAAGGTCCTCTTGTAATTTTTCACAATCCTGTCGCGAGTTAACGACTTTGAATAACTTTGTGTCATCAGCAAATATAATTACCTCGCTAGTTACTTCTGCTCAATGTGCTGCTGCGGCTAGGAAAACAAATAGAATGTTGGGTATCATTAGGAAAGATATGGAAAACAAAAATAAGGATATTATTCTGCTATTGTATCGCTCCATGGTGCGACCGCACCTCAAGTATTGTGTTCAATTCTGGTCACCGCACCTCAAAAAAGACATAGTGGAATTGGAAAAGGTGCAGAGAAGGGCGACAAAGATGATACAGGGGTTGGGACGGCTTCCCTATCAGGATAGGCTGAAGAGGCTGAGGCTCTTCAGCTTGGAGAAAAGGCGGCTGAGGGGAGATATGATAGAGGTCTATAAGATAATGAGTGGAATGGAGCGGGTCGATGTGGAGCATCTGTTTACGCTTTCCAAAAATACTAGGACAAGGGGGCATGCGATGAAGCTGCAGTGTGGTAAATTTAAAACAAATTGGAGGAAATGTTTCTTCACTCAACGCATAGTTAGACTCTGGAATTTGCTGCCGGAAAAGGTGGTTAAGGCAGTTAACTTAGCGGACTTCAAAAAAGGGTTGGACGGCTTCCTGGAGGAAAAAGCCATAGAATGTTATTGAATGGATGAGGCAATACAGTATTTCTAGGATGGGCGGGACAAATTGCTTGTTCTTTTGGCCGCTGTCGGTGACAGGGTGCTGGGCTCGATGGACCCTTGGTCTGTCCCAGCATGGCGATGCTTATGTACTTATGTACCTGGCAGTGAAGGGATTTTTTGTTTCTATTAGTGAGGTGCTACCAGAATTTCAAGACATTGTTCCTACAGAAAGCTGCAAGGAAAAACATTCTAGCTATGTTCTGTATGCTACAGATTCCACAGTAGGTACAAACAAATCTTGATGTTGACAGCGATTTTTCTTATTTCATTAGTTAGAAATCTGGGGCTTTGTTTCATACAGTTTTTGATTTGTTGAAGAGTAGACAAAGGTTAACCATTCTGAAAAATGTAAGTTTATTAACTGGGGTAAATTAATTGATGTTGAAATAAAAGTAAATTCTGTTAAGAGGACTTTATATTTCCCTCATGTCTTATTTTTAACAACATAAATGATATTTGGGCTCTTTTTTTTGTTGTGTCACAGACTGCAGCGTTCAGTGTTTTACCTACATGAACATTATAGTTGAGAATAGCTGATGTAGATTGTGAAGGTGGGGGTGCTAAGCTTTAGTAAAAGGGCCACTTTATTATGCTTCTGCTACTTATACCTATGTACACAATGCCCACCCATATTAGCTCTGGGCCCACCCAAAATGTCAGGTCTGGATATGCCACTGCTAAATTCAGATTGCCGAGGATGAAGAGCTAATTTTTTTTCTGAAAAGGAAGTAAGCTGATTAAGTACAATTTTTTCTAGAACTTTAGACATAAAATAGAGATTGGAAACAGGACGGTAATGGCTAAGAGCAGTCGAGTCAAGAGTGTTTTTTTTCAAAATAGGTCGAACTATGGCCCATTTCCACAGGTCATGAACCTGGCCTAAAGATAAGCTATGGCTAATCAGAGATAACAAAATTGGAAGCAAGCCTAACTCTGGTACCCTTAACCAGGAAGAGGATCACATGGGCAGTACGCAATCTTCATAGAATAAAGTTTTCTGTAGGGAAAAAAGGGTTGGCGCATCAAATGAAGACCATTGGGAGGTACCAGCCTGAGAATGCATGGGGGGGAGGGGGGGGGGGGCTGCAGACAAAATAAGTACAACTGGGAACAAACACCAAAGAATCTATCTTATTGAGAAAAAACATAGAGCTTCAGTCAAAGGAGATTTATCCACAGTAGTGTTAACCTTTTGAGTTGTAGTCTGCTTGTAAATAGATAAAAGGTCTTTAGAGAGATTAGAAGTCAGAAACTTCTTAGTAATGAATTCCCTTTTTACTTTCTTTAACTGATAATTAACATTTTGGTGAAGTTGACAGCATTGCACGCGAGTAAGCTGAGCAGCGCAGACAGACAGATAGCATCTAGACAAACACTGGCAGAGAGTGTGTAGATGATTTTTTAACATATAGGAAATGTAAATATAAGAACATAAGTGTTGCCAAACTGGGACAGACCAAAGATCCATCAAGCCCAGAATCCTGTTTCCAACAGTGGCCAATCCAGGTTACAAGTATCTGGCAAGATCCCAAAAAAGTACAAAACATTTTATGCTTCTTATCCTAGAAAGAAGCAGTGGATTTTTCCCCAATTCCATCTTAATAATGGCTTATGGACTTTTCTTTTAGGAAGCTATCCAAAGCTTTTTTTTAAACCCACTAAACTAACAAATTCCAGAGTTTAATTACATGTTGAGTGAAGAAATATTTCTCCGATTTGTTTTAAATGTACTACTTTGTAGCTTCATTGCATGCCCCCTAGTCCTAAGTATTTTTGGAAAGAATAAACAAGCGATAGCGATTTATGTCTACCCGTTCCACATCGCTGATTATTTTATAAACCCCTATCAAATTTCCCCTCAGCCATCTTTTCTCCAAGCTGAAGAGCCCTAGCCACTTCAGCCTTTCCTCATAGGGATAAGCAGCATAAAATATATTGGATCTTGTCAGGTACTTGTAACCTGGATTGGCCACTGTTGGAAACAGGATGCTGGGCTTGATGGACCTTTGGTCTGTCCCAGTATGGCAATACTTATGTACTTATTTATGATGTGTAGGAGTAGTGCTTAAATGGCAGTTCCAGCAGTGGGAACGTGAGGCCAATGTCGGATGGACTTCTACAGTCTGTGTCCCGTATATAGCAAGACAGATCAGGATGGGCTGAAGTGGGTTTTAACAGCAAATCCAGTAGCTGGGGCCAGTGTAGACCAGACATTTTGCGGTCTGAGCCCTGAAAATGGCAGGGTTAAATCGGATCAAGTATGCGTATTTTATACCACATTCATATCATATGAGTGTAGGTCTTGTATATCTCAGTAGGGGAGGAGAAGACATTGTATAGTGGAACTTAGCAAGTAAAATGTAATAATACTATGGGATTATTGGCTCAATAATAGCTTGATAATGAATTAAGTGTTGGTCAGACTGAATGGACTAAGCAGGTCTTTATCTGCTGTCATTTGCTATGCTACTATGTTCTATGTATGAAAAATGTTACCCTCCACAGACAGGACTACTGGTATTACTACTCTGCTTCTTTCTAATCTATCAATCTTAAAATTATAGAAAATGAGACTTTAAAAAAGCAACAATTAATCCTTGCTCCCTTATTCACTCTTGCAGCTCTCAAAGGCACCCAAGAATATCATGGAGAAGAAGAGAGGAAGAAGCATGGTAACAAAAGGTAGGACACTAGGCCTATGCTCCGTTTGAACTTCTTCTCTTCTCTCTCTATATTTGTTCCCTTAGTGCTCTAATCTCCTCTCATGGCTTTCAGTAACATCTGTATGCTGATGACTCCCAGGTCTACCTCTCTAAACCAGAAATTTCATCAGGAAACCAGTCTGAAATCTCAACCTGTTTGTCTGATATTGCAGCCTGGATGTTGCATCGCCATATGACATTTAACATGGCCAAGACTGAGCTGCTTTATAGATTCTATGCCAGATTCTATTTCCCCTTCTTCAGATCTTCATTTACCAGTAGAAAAATCAACTAAAGTATTAGGAGTCATCCTTGATATAACGCGTACATAGAACTCATAGGTAAATGCAGTAGGTTTCTTTTCAGACTACATTAATTACATTCAATTTGTTTATTCTTTAATGAGGATCACTTTTGACTTCTTATACTCAGGCATTAATTCTTTTGCATTTGGACTACTGTAATGTGTTATATTCTGACCTCTCTGTAGAACTACATTCTAGACTCCAACTATTTAAAATACTGCTGCTAAATTGATCTATAAGTCTTGTAAATGTGATCGTCACACCTTTACTGATTCAGTTATGTTGGCTACTGTTTCAGGCAAGAGTCATATTCAAAGTGGCATGTTTAATATACAAGATTTCTGAAGGTACAAGTCTTATTCTGATGCTTATTTGAAGCTTAGGATAGAAGGTAGAGAATACTATTTCTTTTTAATTTGGAAGAGTGTAACTATTTTTGATAGAAACTTGGATGTATCTTTAAAAGTACCACATGGAGAGGAAGAAGAGGAGAGTAGCCTAATGGTTAGTCTTATCGACCTTTTGTCATTTCCAACATTAGTTTAAAAACTGAGGACAAAAATAGTGTGACTCTGCTTTTTCAATCAGTACACGATTTATGTTATGAGAAAGTATTGGAAAGTTTCTTTGCTTAACAAGTGTCTATTTGGTATAGTCTACCTAGAGATCTCTATTCTCAACCTTCTTACCTGGTTTTTCATCATCAACTAAAAACATTTTTATTTCATAATTTTTTTTTCTTAAAACACATATTTGCTTTTCTTTGTTGACTTCTATTATTTGAAATGTTTGTATTTACCGGTATACTGTACTGGTTTCTCTTTTGTAACCTGCCTTGGGCTGAGATGGGGAGTGGGTGGAATGTAAATATGCATATTATATTGTATTGTATTGTACTCTGTGCACAAAATAAGAGCAGGACTTGGTGGTGATCATATCAGATGATTTTTAAGGCGTCCAAACAGGCAGAAAAGATGACAGCAAAAGCCAGAAGGATGCTTGGGTGCACAGGGAGAGGAGTGGCCAGAAGGAAAAGTGACGTTATATAGTGACTCTATACAAGCCTCTTGTGAGACCCATTTAGATTACTGTGTACAGCCACTATCCTATTTCCAACAGTAGCCAATCCTGGCAGGATCCTAAAAGTGCCCTACTGTATTTTGTGTTACTTATTGGACAGTGCCTTAAGCTTTGTTGAAAGAAGCACCTAATACATGCAAAGAAATAATATAGATAGATTGCTAGTACTTCTTGATGAAGACACTGTCCTGGAAGACTGGTTTGGGCAGTAGCATGACGTGAAAGAATGAAGGAAGAACCAGATAAATGCTAGTGAAGATTTCAAGAGAGTTACTCTAGAGTCTGGCAGCAATGACCTGCCAGGCTTTGACTCTGTTGAAGAGAGGAATACCCACTTGATTGTCACAGAATTGAATAAATGATGCTAGCCAATCAGCTAATGTGTATGATTTGCCACAAAATACCAAGTCTAATGAAGTCAAAGTGAGATGCAAAGTTCTTTTGAGTTTAGCCACCACAAACGTACATTTGTTCATAGCAGATTACAAACATCCATAACACAACACATTAAACAAAGAGCGAAAAAAATACATCTACAAATTTGATCACTTCACTAACTATTCCCCTTTCTAGATCATCTCTGTGAGACTCCACTATTTACTTCCCTCCATTGAGTAAACTGGCCATTTAATCCTATTCTCTATTATCTATCTTTTAACCAGTTCCCAATTCACAATAGAACATTACCTCCTATTCCCATGGCTTTTTAGCTTTCTCAGTAGAGCGGTGTGGTAGCCGTGTTAGTCCACTTTTAAAGGTAATCAAAACCATGTTTTATTTTGTTTTATTTCTATTGATTAACTTTCTCAGGAGTCTCTGATGAGGAACTTTGTCAAAAGCTTTCTGAAAACCAGCTGGCTCACCTTTATCCATATGTTTATTCACACCTTCAAAAAATATAACAGATTTTGTGAGGCATGATTTCTCTTGGCTAAATCCATGTTTATTGTCCCATTAAACCATGTTTCTCTAGGTATCACTAATTTTATTCTTTATAATAGTTTTTTCCATTTTGCCCAACACTAGCATCTATGGTTTTTAAAAAATTGGTATCATATTGGTCATTTTTCAATCTTCAGGTACCTTGGATGATTTTAATGATAGGTTACAGATTATTAATAGTAAATCTGCAATTTCATTTTTGAGTTCTTTCAGTACCCTGGGAAGTATATCGTCTGTTCTTTAGCTTATTTGTTTGGCCTATTACATCTTCCAGGTGTATTATGACATTCTCTATTTCTTTCCTAATAATTTCTAACATTCTGTTTGCTTTTCTGATCGCTGCCACACACTAGGTAAATGATTTTAATGTATTTGTCACATGGATGCCTAGATCCTTTTCCTGGGTGCTAATTCCTAATATGGAGCTTAGCATTAGGTACCTACAGTTAGTATTATTTTTCCCTATGTGCATCTGTCCACATTAAATTCCTCACAATGAGAACCTCATAAAGAGAAACTGGAATTAAAGCAAAATCTATTGCATGACACTTCTGTTTTCTGATTTCTCAGTTACAGAAAGAAGATATACCACAGGACGTTTGAAGAACACCAAAAAATGAAAAAGAAGCTGTTATGTGAAGATTGCCATTCTGTCTGTAACAACCCTGCCATCAGGACAGAGTGTTTCAATGATTTCTGCAAGCTCAGTAACACCACCAATTTTGGGATTAAACAGATGAGAAATAATGAAACTTCAAAGCATTCAGCAATGTGTGATGCTGGCTTTTGGTCTTCATCCATGGATAAACTGAATCCACGGAATGAGTTCCTTAACCTTTCTACCTGTTCCTCATCTGCTGATGAACTGAGACTCTGGAATGACTCTCCTTCTGACCTTTCTACTTGCTCCTCATCTACCGATGAACTGAGGTCCCAGAATAACTCTCCTGACCTTTCTACCTGTTCCTCATTTACTGATGAATTATGCTCTTTGGATGGCTCTCCTTATCTATCTTCCTATTCATCATTCACTGGTGAGCCAAATTCCTGGATTGCTTCTCCTAGAGTTGCTTCTAATGGTGCTTCCACCAAAAAGAGTAAGGCTCCTGCATTAACCCGCAGTACTGTAAGAAACGGCTCTAATTTTTCAGGATGTATAGGTCGTCTATTTCCAAATCAAACATACATTCTACCAGAATCTGGTGCCACAATGTGTGGTCAAAAATCACCAGTGGAAGCAGCAACACCATGTGTTCCATCCTTAGATGTTTCCAAAAATCAGGTTATCTCCACTTTTGCTAACAAATTTGGAAGCAGATTTAAGTGTTTGGTTCCCACTGCACAAGGAACATATGTCTCCCAGCGTTCATATTCAAGTAAAATATTGCCAGGTAGAATTTCAGATATTTCAGCACTACAGTACCGTAAGAAACATTTTGCTAATAATTATTCATTGCTTGACCTGCCTCATTATAAAGACAGACAAGAAACATGTATGATCTCCTCTCATTCTCAGACCAATACATTATTTCATGAGGGGCAAGTTATGAATTTACCAAGCTCTGATAAATACCCACAAAAAGTGAAAGAAGTAAAAAATGTCAAGAAGTCTCATTTGAATAACAGTACAGTGAAGAAGATAGTAGCAGTTGATGTCCCGGTCAATCTTCATGATTTCCCTTGGGCCCCTGATTTGCCTTCATTGGAGAATATGATCACAGGACCTAAAATTCAGCTTAATGAGCTTAAAAATTCCTTTTTCCCAAACCATGTTAACCTCCTTCCATTACAGTGGAGCTTATCATGTAAAAGAAAGAACTCACTTAGGAGTTTAAGACTACTGCCTCCCCAGTTTGAAACAAATAAGTGCCTTCAAGAAGTTCAGCTTGTCATAACACCTAAAATCTCTTTAATAAGTAAAACCATAAAGACGTACCTAGAACTGAACCTGACAGAACACATCTTCCAGATAAATTGGAACATCTCCCCAACATTACAAGAATCACCAATGACACCTGTCCCTCCAGACTCAAGGCAGGATGAACAGCATTCCAGCCTCATCTGGAAAGAAGTGGCAGCTCCCCACCTACCATCCTCAGATTGTACTTGTGTACTAATAAAAACCAGTAGCTTAATGAGGATATATGTTTATGCAAATGATATTCAGCTGAAAATCATTCAGAAACTATGGTCCCAGATAATGAAGAAATATTTAGATACTGAATTGGAGATAATTTCATGGATAAATAACTATTCTGAAACGGTCAACTGGGTTCTGCAGCATCAATTACCTCTTTACAAACTCGTTTTCTCAAAGAATAAATGTTTTCAACAGGAATGGGAGGTACCCAAAAATGCTGAGAAACCTGAACAGATGTTTATTTCTAAAGCTTTATCAATAAGCAAACAGTCTTTTCACATTAGTACCAAAACCGTCTACTCAGGAGGCATGAGGACTGCTCACTTGCTGCTTATGTCAAATTCCATGAACCTTAAGCCTAGAGTGAAGGAAGAATGCCTGATCAGGACAGACAAGAAAAGCACAGAAATATTCATGAATTTAGCACCATCAGTGAAGCATATTTGTTGGAAATTTAGTTTTTTTATAAAAGGGGAAACAGTTATAAACCTTGGTCATCTTATAGAAATGAATACAAAAACCAAGATTGTATTTTCTTCATTTATTGAACAGCATATTGTTAATCTTACAGAACATAAAATAAAGCAGAAGTATTGGCTATCTTTCTGGGGATTATTTTCAATTTATACAGGTTGCAAAGCCATCAACATTCAAAAAGTTCAAACATCCATAATGCAAATCAGTGAGAAACATGCTCAGATCTTGCAGCAGAGTATCAGTTACATTCTTATCCTAGCGAGGAAGCTGTACTTCAAGAGGAGAAGAATACAGCATGAGTGGGGTGCACCAAGGAAAGCAACAAGATCTCTGAAAATGTTTCTATCTGCAGCCCCTGTGCTTCCCACATTTAAGACAAAGTCGTTTACAGAAATTGGCATTCTTGTGCTTTTCTCAAAGATGTCATTCATTGACCAAGATATTCAAAAACATGTTAAATTTTGTAAGAGAAAGAAAATCATGCAGCAGAATTTGAAGCTACCCAATATGATCCAGACTTTCTTGGAGCCCACTCTCTCTTTTATTCCTGAATATAATCAGCCCTGTGGCACCAGCGAGGAAGATCTTACTAGATATAGTGTAGGAAAGATACTCAGAACTTTTATATCCATTGTATGTAATCCCAAGTACAAAGATATTATCTTACCATTCTTCACATGTAACCCTAAGATCATAGGTGCTACCTCACCATTCGTTACACATAGTCCAAAGAACACAGGCACTCTGCAACTGCTCGTTCTACTTAATACCAAGAACCCCGGACTTAGCTCGCCATTCATTACATGCAATATCCAAAAGACAGGCATTCTCTCACTGCCCGCTATATGTAGTGCTAAGAACATAGGCCCTACTTCAACATTCAATATACATAAATCACAAAACACAGACACTCCCTCAACTCTCAGAGGTGCTTGTCAGTCTTTTGAATCTATAAAGATAAATAAATTACAAATGCATATCACCAAGAAGTGTGTAGAGACTTTGACAGAGATGGTTCCTTTTATTGTGAGGAAGTCTCTGAAAACTGTGAATCTTTCCCTAACTCCACTGTTTAGTAAATCCATCCTTCCTGCACAATGCTGCCCAAGAAACCGAGTGAAATCTGTGCCATATTTTGAACAATGTTGTCTTGGATGTATAGAAAAGAACATTAGATACAAACATCTGACTTTCCTGTTTGGGCTTCCTTGTCCATATAGCAAATCAGTGACCACAATGACCTTCAAAGGTCCTCCTCAGCCAGCAATGATCCGATCTCATATATCTGCACTAGAATTTGCTGAAATCAAAACACCTACTTTAACGAATGAAGTAAGAGAAAGTCTTGAATTGCATGTGAGGAAGAAGACATTGCAACATGAATGGACACTACCTGCAATGATTCAAAGCTCATGGAAAGCTTTCATACCTCCACCTCCAAGGTCGCTTCCAACCAAGGCAACTATTTTAGCAAAAGTAGAAGTTAGAGTCAATTTAGCCAATCTAGATGTTCTTAAGAATGATATTAAAAAAGATCTGGAGGCTCACATGGAAAGTATGATAAAAAATAAAAAATATCAACTTCTAAGAAACATGCAGATGTCACTGAGCAACTCCATCCTCATTGAACCACCAGGAAGAATTCTTTGCCCTGTTTCTAAGAAGAATGCATCCCAAACCCAAGATCTATTTCAGTTCTGTTCTAGGAAGTCAACTGACCCTGCAATTCCACTAAACAGGACTAGTGAATTCCCAGTGAAAGAAGAAACACTGACCAACCCCAGTCCAACTTCCACTTGGGAGAATAAGATAAAAGGAGAAGTGGCAAAATTATTATCTAAGCTAGAAAATGAAAAACATGGTGAAACTGTGTCACATCAGACAAATTCTGAAAAGTGGAGATATATTCAAACCAAAATCCCTGCTGATTCTCATTCAGTAACTGTCAAACAGACAAAAGGAGTCAATGTGAAAACCAATGTAAAGAATGATGACCAAGTGGACAGATCAGATAAAAAGTCAAAGAAGTGTACAACAAAAATAATTTCCACTAAAAAAGTTCAATTTCAAAAACTACTCTGTGTGCAGAAGTCTGTTACTGCCACAGAAATTCAGAGATCTCCTTCTAGCTCTAGTATGGAGCATCCTGAAACCTGGACTGAAATCGGACAGTCTATTAATAGAGCACCTCTGGATGAAGAACAACCCCAAACAGCTGCAGTGAAAAAGAGGACAAAAGCCATCCATCATCCCCTGAAAGAACCACTGCATTCAAAATACTTCAGAGGTCAGTTTGGAACAATAGTTTGCAAATGGGGTGAGGATGATAATGAAAGAGAAACTGATGCTGAAGAATCTTCCAGTACTCAGTTGGGATCATGTAGTCCAAGGTCTGACCAGTCTCATGCACATTTAAGTACACTTCAAAATCATTGTACTGGGAGTTATCTTCAGTGGTTACCTAAACAGGAGTTTAGGAACCAAATCTATAACACAGAAGGGACACTACAAAAATTCAGCTATCAGAGTCCTCCTTCCAACTCTAGTATGGAGCATCCTGAAACCTGGACTGAAATGAGACACTCAATTAATAGAGCACCTCTAGGTGAAGACCATCCCCAGACAGCTGCAGTGGTAAAGAGAAGGACAAAAGCCATCCATCATCCCCTGAAAGAACCACTGCATTCAAAATACTTCAGAGGTCAGTTTGGAACAATAGTTTGCAAATGGGGTGAGGATGATAATGAAAGAGAAACTGATGCTGAAGAATCTTCCAGTACTCAGTTGGGATCATGTAGTCCAAGGTCTGACCAGTCTCATGCACATTTAAGTACACTTCAAAATCATTGTACTGGGAGTTATCTTCAGTGGTTACCTAAACAGGAGTTTAGGAACCAAATCTATAACACAGAAGGAACACTACAAAAATTCAACTATCAGTCAAAAATCTCAACTTTTATTATAAATAATGAGTCAGATACTAATTCTTCTTTAATAACTTCCAGATTAACAAGTGAATTAAGCAGTGATACAAGTGGCAAAGTCATCACTAATCAAAGTGTGCAGCTTCCTAAATGCATCCTGCAGAGTCCCATAGATAAGAAGAAATTAAAGACAGAAAGTAGAAAAGAAATAGATAGGTCAAAGATGTCAATGAAACATCCAATAAAAATAGCTTCCATTAAAAATGTTCCACTTTACAAACTACTCCACGTACAGAAGTCTGTTAGTGCTGCAAAACGTCAGAGTCCTCCTTCCAACTCTAGTATGGAGCATCCTGAAACCTGGACTGAAATGAGACACTCAATTAATAGAGCACCTCTAGGTGAAGACCATCCCCAGACAGCTGCAGTGGTAAAGAGAAGGACAAAAGCCATCCATCCTCTGAATGAACATCTGAATTCAAAGTATTTCAGAGGCCAGTTTGGAACAATAGTTTGCATAAGGGCTAAGGATGACAAAGGGAGAGAAACTGATGCTGAACAATCTTCTGATACTCAAAGAGGGTCATGCAGTCCAAGATCTGATCAATATCAGACATCTTCAACTACAACAAAAAAAACCTTCCTTTGGAGTCATCCTCAGTGGTTACCAATTCAAAAGTCTGGAAAAGGAATCTGTGAAAGAGGCATAACACCACTAAAAACATATAGCATTTCCAACTTAATGAAAGCAATCACACATAAATTTCACTTATAAAAATGGCAAAGCTATTACCAATAAGTTGACAAAATTTCTTAAATACATCTTGCAACACACTCTACAGAGAGAAAAGGAAAAGGGGTTTTGCAAGCAAAATTTCAAGGGACGTTGAAAAAAATCCAAGACTTCTTGCAAAATGTCCCACATAACAACAATCATGAGGACCAAAACGCACAGGTGCTCAGCCCTTATGGAAACTGCAATCAGCTTTGCACAGCCCCACAAAAATCTATGAAGAAGGCATAGCCACCTGCAAAAGTTCAGACACAAAAAACTGTGGTTCAGGGCCAATAGTTTACTCTCATCAAACTTAAGTGTAGCTCCCTAACTCTCTCACCCCAGTGTACATTCTCCAGCAGGCCTTATCCTGAGGCTTGAATCCAGCATTTGCCTCTGGAACATTTATTTTTCCTGTTGAATTAGAGCCAGTTGGTGCCCAAATTCCTAGGCTATTCTCTTACATTCACCAAGAAATACATGGCACCAAAAGAAAAAGGAACAGCTGTCTAACAGATAGTATAGTCAGAAAGTCTCTGGCAAAGATGATGGGGAAATTAAAAGGAGAGAAAGACAATTTGGAGAGGGTGGGAGTAGGATGATACAGGCAGGTGAGAGACAACAATGAATGGAATGAGACTGGTGAACAGAACATGAGGGGATAGCAACTGAGAATGTTTTTAGGAAGAGAATGTGCTGAGTGAAATGAGTTAGGGGAAGCAGGCTTTGCTTCAGTTACTCACACTGCTGTGGATACGCATGACCCTCTATTGCCCCACTGGCCAGGGCATCAGCTCTTTTGCATAGTGATGGTCCTGTCCCTCAGTTTTTGCCAAAGTGGCCACTGCTTTAAAAATAGTGAAGATCACTGTTAGTCCATAAGGTGCAGTCATCTTCTGTGTCAGTTTTGCCACTACAGACCAAGGCACCCCTGTTGGATATTGCAGGCTCTGAATACTGACAGAATGAAGAGTAAAAGCAGAAGATCCTATAGACAAGCGATGCTAGAAGCATCTTCTCAAAAGAGCACACCTGGATTTGAAAAAGTCAGTCACTTGCACAGATGAAACCTCTCCCTCCATAAACTGAGTCTTCCATTCCTAAAAGAACTTGACAATTTTTGGAGGCCATTAAGCACTTGCAGAACATTGCTAAAATTCATTCACAGATTTGATTTTCAAATGTAGCTAAAGATGTACTAAAATATTACCATTTTGTTTTGCTTTTTTCAGAAGGGGCTTTGCATTCTAAAATGCACAATAGTTTCTTAGTACTTGAAAAAAACTCTTAAGTTCTGGGTTTTTTTGGGAGGGTGTTTATTACTGTGTAAAAAATTCACAAAAATCAAGTTCTTTTGTAGAAAACGTTTACACATATAAGATCTTCCCTTTGCATGTGACAGCTATATTTTAAAGAGGGTCCACACCCTGAGACAGCAACCCCTAAGCTCGAAATCCTGGTGGACCAGCCAGCACCATTTTGCAATGTAGCATTGGCAGAGCAGAAGCAAGTGGTAATCACTCCTGCGCCTACGGGCCTACAAATCTGTGGTAAGATTTCTCTTTTGGGTGGGGGTTCGCTGCATTTTTCAAGGGTAACCAGACTTGATACCCAAGAACTTTTCTTAAGCATTTGAGCCAGCCTGAGGCTGGGGGGTCCTGAATCCATTGTTCCTCCATTATCTTCTATAGCTCTTATGCCTTGAATGGGAGAGACTGTCATAGGGGCTATGCAACCCCTTTAAAAAAATGGCAGCCAAGCCCAAAGAAATGGTAAGAAAATTGAAGTTCACATAGAGGTCCATAATCGAATGCGAACGCCCATCTCCATGGGCATCTATGTCTGAGAACGGGTACGTGAAGGGGTGGGACAGACCTATTTTCGAAAAAAATGTGCGTCCATTATGCCATGGATTTAGTCATTTCCGAGCTGGGCGTTTGTTTGTTTTAGCGATAATGGAAACTAAAAATGCCCAGCTCAAAAACGTCCCAATCCAAGCCATTTGGTCGTGGGAGAGGCCAGGATTCGTAGTACACTCGCCCCCCTGACATGCCAGGACACCTACTGGACACCCTAGAGGTCAGTGCGGTGGACTTCAGACAACGCTACCACATGCATAGGTCCCTTACCACGGGTGCTGAGCCCCTAACCCCCCTCCCCCAAAACCCACTACCCACAAATGTACAATACTACCATAGCTCTTAGGGGTGAAGGGGGCACCTATATGTGGGTACAGTGGGTTTTGGAGGCCTCCCATTTACCAGCACAAGTGTTACAAGTAGGGAGAATGGGCCTGGGTCCACCTGCCTGAAGTGCACTGCGGTACCCTCTAAAAGTGCTCCAGGGACCTGCATACACGCAGGCCTCTAGGACTTGTTGCTGCTGTATAACCTTGGCACACCAGTTGACACCTTTTGACTAATGTCTCCGAAAACGTCCTTTATTGGAATAAGCACGTTTACTCACAGTTAACTGCAGATCAGAGGTTGTACCCCACTGGCAAAGAGTCTCCCTGGTACTGAGATCAGCAGTAGGTCAGAGCTGGCAGAATACTGTACAATGCCCTCTTTCAGCAACATTCAAGGTAAGAACTAAGTTCTGTAACGTGGCTAACAGGATCTAAAACTGGCTTACAAAAATGGCCACTACCTCATGGACTACCGGAAACAAAACAGGGCACACTCTGACCCAGTAAGCTGGGGGAAAAGCACCATGGGAGTAGAGCCTACCAACTACCAACATCGTGAGCATGTAACACAAGCTAGTGGAATCACGGAGCCCAATACCCTACACCCACCACAATGCATTGTTGATGTGACTCTGCAGTGCGCATAACAGAAAAGGTGTTACACTCACCCGAGAGCCACATCAGAACCAGGGAAAGGCTGTCAGAGGATAGAACACATTCTGCTGTCATGGAGGTGGGTACGGTATTTGAGGCTGGCATAGAGGCTGGAAAAAAAGTTTGTAAAGTGGGTTTTTTTTGGTGGGAGGGGGTTAGTGACCACTGGGGGAGTCAGGGGAGGTGATCCCCGATTCCCTCCAGTGGTCATGTGGTCAGTTGGGGCACTTTTTTGGGACTTGGACCTGAAAAAAAGGGGTCCAAATAAAGCGGACCAAATTCTCGTCAAAAACGCCCTTCTTTTTTCGATTATCAGCTAAAGACGCCCATCTCTCCTCGGCCGATAACCACGCCCCAGTCCCGCCTTCACCACGCCTCTGACACGTCCCCGTTAACTTTGTTCATTCCTGCGACGGAGTGCAGTTGAAGACGACAAAAATCGGCTTTCGATTATACCAATTTGTTCGTCCACAGGAGAAAGACGCCCATCTCCCGATTTGGGTCGAAATATGGGCGTCTTTCTCTTTCGAAAATAAGCTGGATAGCCTGCAATGCAATTACAATTTCTCATAACATTATCACACAGATGATCACAGAGGTCATTTGCATTGTTAGCAAAATGTTGCTAACAGCTGCTGTTAACCTATGGTAAATACTATGATGTATTGAATGATTGATTCATGGTTTGATATACCACTTTAACTGACAGACAGATCAAAGCGGTTTACAAATAAAACAAAAAGCAAAGAAAAGAATTGCAATAATCAAAAGGAAAGTAAAACATGCATACAAGGATACCACACAATTAAAATAACACCCAGGAAAACTGGCAGTTATATACACTCTCTCCCAAATTCTGGAGTCCAAAAGAGCCATCTCACTCAATTGAATATCCTTACTGGAACAACCATGCCTTCAATAGCGCCTTAGATTTCTTTAGATTAGATTTACTATGTATGGACAATGGTATGGAATTCCATAAGTATGGAGCCGCAAAAAAAAGCACTATGATGCGTACATTCCGATTGAGCTAAGTGAGTTCCTGGTATGACCATACGATGGTCATTAATGGAGCCCAATACATGTGGCGAGGAGTATGGAATGGTCAGCGAGGAAAGATATAAAGATGTACCCTGACAAAAAGCCTTAAAAGACAGATACGAAATTTTGAATTGAATATGATACAAAACCTGCAACCAATACTGATCTTTCAAAGCAAGTGTGACATGGCCAAATTTCTGTAGGTGACAAAGAAGATGGATGATTGTATTTTGTAATGTCTGTAATCTTTTGAGTAGTGAATTAGAAATACCTAAATAAACAACATTACAATAATCCAAACGAGTCATAAAAAAAGAAAGAATTAAATGGAAAGTATCTTGATCAATTAAAGGACGAACTAATCTCAGCTGGTGTAAAAGAAAAAATTGAGCTTTACATAATGCAGATACTCGAGGCTCAAAGGAAAGAGTAGAGTTGAGAAGAACACCTAAATAGTGAAAGCTGATTACAGCATAAATCAGAGTATCAGATAGAAAGACATAGGGCAGAAGGGATTGAAAGATGACCAGTCAACCAACAGGCCACTGTCTTGTCAGGATTTAGCACAAATGGTCTGAGAGCCACTGGACAACGGCACGCGAGCAGCGTTGAAGGGGCAGCAAATCAAGGCTAAGGGAGACCTTCTAAAGCCATAAAATGTGATCAGCATATAGGTGAAAAGAGATACAGAACTCTTGAATAAGAGCGGCTAAAGGGTCCTTTTACTAAGGTGTGCCAAAAAGTGGCCTGCGCTGGTGTAGACGTGTGTCATGGATGCACGCAGGTCCATTTTCAATGCCCCTGCAAAAAAGGCCTTTTTACTTTTGGCCGAAAATGGATGTGCGGCAAAATGAAAATTGGTCTGCGTCCATTTGGGGCCTAAGACCTTACCGCCACATTCACTTAGCGATAAGGTCTCATGTGTTAACTGGGTGGTAATCATCAGTGTGCATGCAATACCGATTACCACCCGATTAGCGCCACACACCGGAAAATGAAATATATATTTCCAGCGCGCATAGTGGACGAGTGTAAAAATGAAATTACCACCCGGGCCTTGCGGTAACTGGGCAGTAGTTCTGAATTGGCACACGTGTTGGGCGCATGTAGACACCTACACGGCTTAGTAAAAGGGCCCCTAAATGACTTAAATAAATATTAAACAAAAGGGGAGAAAAAATAGAGCCTAGCAGAACCCCACACACTAGGGGTTTATCAGGAGAAGTAGAGTGATTGAATGTATCATGAAAGGAACAAATTGTGAGAAATGAATGGGACAATTGCAGAACAGAACCAGAAATCCCGAGATTCTAACTGTGAAAATAGTAAAGAGTGATCCACCAAATCAAAGACTGCAGAAAGATCTAATGGAACAGCTAAAATAAGATATTGTGTCTAAACTAAACCTAATATCTCTGAGAATGGAAACCAGAATAATTTCTGTACTGCAGGCTGCCCTAAAGCCTGACTGCCTAGCAAGTAACACTAGCTTTAGCACTACAAATTGGCTGAGCTGAAGGAAAACAACTTTCTCAACTGCCTTTGATATAAAACACAGATTTGAGATAGGCCTGTAATTCATAGGAAGAGATGAATCTAGTGTGGGTTTTTTCAAGATTGGAAAGTAGCTACTGTTAAACTACTCTAAAGGGACATGACCAAGTGTTAAACTAGAATGTAGTAATGCCAGTTAATAAGGAGATACATGTAAGTTAGATAATTTGATCCGGGATGACGGAAACGGATCTAAGGAACAGAAAGTAACTTTTATAGAGGTCAAAACCAATGTCTGAGGATGAAACAAATACTTTTGAAGAAGGACAAGTAGCTAATTGGGATAGAAGAATCCACTCCATCCGAGCAGGAAGGCAGTATAGCAGAAAGAATGCGTAAAGAACAACGTAATTCTTATACTTATCATCAAAAACATCCGCTAATGAAGTTGGAGAAGGGAGAAGTGCTGAATCTGGTCCAGCAGAATCATTGTGAACAAGGGAAACAAAAATAGAATGAAGTTATCTTGCTGTGTTACTAGATTTAATAACCCTGGCCATAAAATAAGTTCGTTTTGCTTTCCAGAGATGGTAATTGGTCATTTCTCTCAATAGAGGAAGGTGCAGGGATCAGTACTGGGACCAGTGCTATTTAATGTATTTATAAATGATATAGAGGGGAATTTTCAAAAGAAACGTCTGAGTTGGAATTTGGATGTCTTTGTAAAACGTCCAAATTCGAAGTTGGGGAAAAGGTCATTTTCCAAAAAAGATGGATATCCATCTTTTGTTTCGAAAATACCAAGGACATCCTTAGATTTGGACATCTTTGATTTTCGGCGATTGTCAAAACCAAAGACGTCCAAGCCTAAATTGTCCAAATGCAAGCCATTTGGATGTGGGAGGAGCCAGCATTTGTAGTACACTGGTCCCCCTGACATGCCAGGACGAAAATGGGGCACCCTAGGGGGCACTGCAGTGGACTTCATAAAATGCTCACAGGTACATTGCTCCCTTACCTTGTGTGCTGAGCCCCCAAAACCCACTACCGCCAACTGTACACCACTACCATAGCCCTTAGGGATGAAGGGGGCACCTACATGTGGGTACAGTGGGTGTCTGGTGGGTTTTGAAGGGCTCACATTTACCACCACAAGTGTAACAGGTAGGGGGGGATGGGCCTGTGTCCGCCTGTCTGAAGTGCACTGCACCCACTAAAACTGCTCCAGGGACTTGCATACTGCTGTCAGGGAGCTGGGTATGACATTTGAGGCTGGCAACAAATATTTTTAAAGTTTTTTTTAGGGTGGGAGGGGGTTGGTGGCCACTGGGGGAATAAGGGGAGGTCATCCCCGATTCCCTACGGTGGTCATCTGGTCAGTTTGGGCACCTTTTTGAGGCTTGGTCGCAAGAAAAAAATGGACCAAGTAAAGTCGGCCAAGTGCTCGTCAGGGATGCTCTTCTTTTTTCCATTATTGGCTGAGAACGCCTATGTGTTAAGCACACCCCAATCCCGCCTTCGCTATGCTTCCAACACGCCCCGGGAACTTTGGTCGTCCCCACGATGGAAAGCAGTTGAGGACGCCCAAAATCGGCTTTCAATTATGCCGATTTGGGCGACCCTGGGAGAAGGATGCCCATCTCCCGATTTGTGTCGAGAGATGGGCGCCTTTCTCTTTCGAAAATAAGCCTGATAGTGGAATTAGAAAAGGTTCAAACAAGAGTGACCAAAATGATAAAGGGTATGAAACTCCTCTCATATGAGGAATGGCTAAAGAGGTTGGGCCCTTCAGCTTGGAAAAGAGATGGATGAGGGGAGATATGATTGAGGTCTACAAAATCCTGAGTGGTGTAGAACGAATAGAAGTAAATCAATTTTTTACTAATTCCAAAACTACAAAGACCAGGGGACACTCAAGGAAGTTACATGGAAATACTTTTAAAACAAATAGGAGGAAATATTTTTTCACTCAACGAATAGTTAAGCTCTGGAACTCTTTGTTGGAGGATGTAGTAACAGCAGTTAGCATATCTGGGTTTAAAAAAGGTTTGGACAAGTTCCTGGAGGAAAAGTCCATAGCCTATTGAGACAGACATGGGGAAGCAACTGCTTGCCCTGGGATTGGTAGCATGGAATATTATCACGATTTGGGTTTCTGCCAGGTACTTATGACCTGGCTTGGCCACTGTTGGAAACAGGATACTGAGTTAGATGGACCTTTGGTCTGACCCAGTATGACTACTCTTAGGTTCTTATATAATTAGACTCGGTGCCTAACATGACAAAGGTAAAGATCAGATGGCAATTTTGATTTTCTCCACCGATGTTCAGCTTGCCAAAACTGATGTTTAAATAACCTAAGACCACTGTGATACCAAGGCTGCCTACAAGATTTCACCTTAGCCACAGTAACCAGAGGAGCAAATTCATCATAAGCCGTGGATAGAGTCGAGTGCCACAGTGAAACCTAGTCAGAAAATGTAAAGTAGTGATCTCCAATGCAAAATGAGAATCCAAAGAGGGAAGGAGTTGAAAGAACTTTTGGAATAGAGAGTTTAGTTAAATGCAAAGATACTGAAGGTACATGGTACAAAATAGGAACATGTATAGTAAAGCAGATCATAGAATGATCAGACCAGGACACCAACTGACTAGCAAGAGAGTGAAGATCAAAAGTAGAAGAATGAGAAGTTACTACTAGATGAAGATTTTGTATATTTTCTCATGCACACACACCCCCTCCCGATATTGCCTATGGAAGGCCTGCAGGCACTTTTGCATCTGTAAACTGTGAAGTGTGCTCTTAATTTCAAAGAGAAACTGTGGATCTTGCATCAGTGAAGGCAAGAGAATTCTGCCTTCCCAATATACTGCCATGTAAGAAAGGTCCATCCAGCCCAGTGTCCTGTTTCTAACAGTGGAAAATCCAGGTCACAAGTAGCTGGCAAGATCCCAGAACAGTATAACAGATTTTATGCTACTTATCCTAGAAATAAGCAGTGGATTTTCGCAAGTCCATCTTAATAATGGCTTATGGACTTTTTTTTCCAGGAAGTTATCCAAACCTGTTTAAACCCTGCTAACCTAACTGCTTTTACCACATTCTCTGGCAACGAATTCCAAAGTTTAATTACACACTGAGGGTGCATCTTCAAAGAACCAAGATGGCGACTTGATGTGAGGACGTAGTAAGGAGGGCTCTGATGTTTTCCTCAGGCATGGGGAAAGAGCATAAGGGGGAAACCAGGGAGTTTCCCTCTGAGGCCCAGGTGACTCTCCCTTACCGCCAGTCCATCATTCCAGAGCTGAATATGAAGTCAGCATTTATTTATTTATTAACTGAAATAAGCCAACACCATAGGAAATTTCTCTCATTATGCCGTGCTCTAATGACCCCTGACCCTGCATTGTCGTAGTGTTAAATGCAAGCATATATTCTAAATCCACATGAGCCTTCATCATACGAGTTCCAAAATATAGTATCAGAGCAAACACAATTGAGAACCAGAACTTTTTGACAAGTGACATAAGAAGAATCAAAGGCATACCACCACAAAACGGCACCACAAAATGGTACCAATTGCTATGATACTATATTTTGGAATTTTTCAAGAGCCCTGACCAATTTGTTGGACTCCTGATGCAGGCATTTCATGCTGAAACACAGCCCATGTCAGGTTCATCAATAAAGGACTCGACTATCCCATGCTTGACGGCCTTTGGTGCTTTTTTGATTTTGCCCCCATTTCACAAAGCAGGCACATCTCAGTCCTTTTTTTTTCTTTTCTACCTTTGTTGTCTGAGCACTTTATTTTTCTGATTGGGCTGGTCCCAGTCTCTTCCACTCCCCATTTGTCAGTCTTCTCCTAAATTCTTTTCCATGTTGGCTTTTCCATTTCTTCTCTCTTTTCTGGTCTTCTTCATTTCCTTCTCTACATCTGTCTAGCACTGATCTTTTATTTTATATTTTTCCCCACTTTTCTCTTCCCTGTGTTTATCTCCCTTTCTCTCATCCTCTAGTCCTTAGCCTTCATTTCACTTCTCATCTACCTACTGAGTTTTTCCATCTCCCTTTCATTTCCTCTCCAGAACTCCCATTGCCCCCCCCTCTGTCACTCTCCTTCACCAGTCTCCTACCCCTCCATCTTTCACCAACTTCCTTAGTCCCCCATTCCCATCCTCTGTACTCCTGCTCCATTTCCCTAGCCTTATCCATCTTCTACTCATTTTCTCAGGAGTCTCTCATGAGGAACTTTGTCAAAACATTTCTGAAAATCCAGATATACTACATCAACTGGCTCATCTTTATCTACATGTTTATTTACGCCTTCAAAGAAATGAAGCAAACTGGTAAGGCAAGACTTCCCTTGGCTGAACCCATGATGACTCTGTCCCATTAAACCATGTTTGTCTATGTGTTCCGTAATTTTATTTTTTATAATAGTTTCCACTATTTTCCCCAGCACTGAAGTCAGGCTTACCAGTCTGTAATTTCACTCCTGAAACTTTTTTTTTTTAAATTGGCATTACATTGGCCACCTTCCAATCTCCAGGTGCTATAGATAATTTTAATGGCAGGTAATAGAACACAACAACATATCAGCAATTTCAAGTTTGAGTTCTTTCAGTACCCTGGGGTATGTGTCATCTGGTCCAGATGATTTATCACTCTTTAACTAGTCAATTTGGCTCAGTACGTCTTTCAGGTTCACTGATATTTCTT
This sequence comes from Microcaecilia unicolor, assembly GCF_901765095.1. NCBI lineage: Eukaryota > Metazoa > Chordata > Amphibia > Gymnophiona > Siphonopidae > Microcaecilia > Microcaecilia unicolor. Next base: position 625,706,278 of record NC_044031.1, read on the forward strand.
TCACTTCCTCCGCATTGTCACCCTTGAAAACCATTTCCGGTACAGGTAGATCTCTTACATTTTGTTCCGTAAAGACCGAAGCAAAGAATTCATTCAGTCTCTGCACTATGGCCTTGTCCTCCCTGAAAGTCCCTTTTGCTCCTTCCTGATCTAATAGTTCCACTGATTCACTCACAGGCTTTCTGCTTCTGATGTACCTGAAAAAATGGTGTCACCATCAGTTTTTGTCTCCACGGCAAGTTTTTCTTCACATTATCTTTTAGCCTTCTTTATCAGTTCTTTGCATCTAGCTTGATACTGCTTATGTTGCTTCTTATTTTCTTCATCTGGATCATTTTTTCAATCTTTGAAGGATGCTCTTTTGGCTCTAATAGCCTCCTTCAGTTCACCTTTTAACCATGCTGGCTGTCTTTGCTCTTCTTTCCATGTTTGTTAATGTGTGGAACACATCTGGTCTGGGCTTCCACGATGGTATTTTTAAACAATGTCCACACCTTATTTAAAGTCCTAAACTTTGTGGCTGACCCTTTCTGAAACATTTTCCTCATTTTTCCATAGTCACCCTTTCGAAAATTTAATGCTGCTACAGAAGATTTTATTAGTGACTTCATTCCAGATATCTGCTCAAATTTGATCATGTTATGATCACTGGGTATCCAACACTGTTACCTCTCGTACCATGCCCTGCATTCCACTAAGGACTAGATCTAAAATAGCACCTTGTCTTGTCAGTTCTTGGACCAGCTGCTTCAAGAAGCAGTTATCATATCTAAAATTTTTTACTTCCCTAGAGCTCCCTGATATAGCATTTATCCAGTCGATATTGGGGCAAAATTGAATGACAAGGCGGTGGCTGTAGCTAGAAGGTTGTTAGGCTGTATAGAGAGAGGTGTGACAAGCAGAAGAAAGGGGGTGTTGATGCCCCTGTATAAGTCGTTGGTGAGGCCCCACCTGGAGTATTGTGTTTAGTTTTGGAGGCCGTACCTTGCGAAGGATGTAAAAAGAATTGAAGCGGTGCAAAGAAAAGCTACGAGAATGGTAAGGGATTTGCGTTACAAGACGTATGAGGAGAGACTTGATGAACTGAACATGTATACTCTGGAAGAAAGGAGAAACAGGGGTGATATGATACAGACGTTCAAATATTTGAAAAGTATTAATCCGCAAATGAACCTTTTCCGGAGATGCGAAGGAGGTAGAACGAGAGGACATGAAATGAGATTGAAGGGGGGCAGACTCAAGAAAAATGTCAGGAAGTATTTTTTCACGGAGAGAGTAGTGGATGCTTGGAATGCCCTCCCGCGGGAGGTGGTGGAAATGAAAACGGTAACAGAATTCAAGCACGCGTGGGATAAACATAAAGGAATCCTGTTCAGAAGGAATAGATCCTAAGGAGCTTAGCCGAGATTGGGTGGCACAGCCGGTGGCGGGAGGCGGGGATAATGCTGAGCAGACTTATACGGTCAGTGCCAGAGCCAGTGGTGGGAGGCGGGGCTGGTAGTTGGGAGGCGGGGATAGTGCTGGGCAGACTTACACGGTCTGTGCCCTGAAAAGGACAGGTACAAATCAAGGTAAGGTATACACAAAAAGTAGCACATATGAGTTTATCTTTTTGGGCAGACTGGATGGACCATGCAGGTCTTTTTCTGCCGTCATCTACTATGTTACTATTATAGCGTTGCCCAATTTGCCAGCTTTCCTAATTTCTGTAGACGTTTCTTTATCTGCCTAGATGCAGTTTCAAGGTGGTTTTTTGATCATCAACTTGTATTGAATATTGACAAGACTGTCCCCTGTTGGTTTTTGGGTTCTTACCCAGCCCCTTCCTCACCTATTATGCTCTTCAGATTGCCTGTTTCCCCAGTTCCCCTATGTCAGGGTGATTCTTGATTCTTTTCTCTCCTTCCTACCCCATATTTCGCACTTGACAAAACTCAGTTTCTTCACCCTCTATCAGTTAAGAACCATCTGCCATCTTTTTGACCATCATCAATTTCAATCTCTTATTCTTTTGGTCTTCAAATCTCGATTAGATTATTGCAATATCAGTTACAAACACTTCAAAATACCACTATAAAACTACTCTGTCAAGCTTGTCCTCTAAATCACACAACTCTTACGTAAATGTCACCATTGTTACCTGTAGAGCAACGGATCACATACAAAATAGCAGTACTCACCTGTAAGGTTTTCAGAATAGGTGTCCTGTCTCTCTCTCTAGGCTCACCGTTCTGTACACACCTTCTAGGGTCCTCTGCTCACTAAATAACCACCGTTTAGTCCTTCCAGGACCCAGACTCACTCACCTAGAATCCACCAGGCACTGCACTTTCTTTTTCTTTTTCCCCCACATGTGAAATAATCTTTCTCTTTCTCTCTGCAGTGAACTCTCTCTTTAAAATGTTAAATCAAACCTGAAGACCTGGCTCTTTAAAAACAAGCCTTTGGAGAGACATATTGACAAGAAGTGCCAGCCTGAGTTTACAGAGTTTCTAGTTTTTACAGTGTTTTGTTTTCTACCCTGTTTTCCCTATACAGTTATGTTCTCCCTTCTTATCACTCTTTGTGTTTTCTTCTCCTGGAATGAATGTTGCTGTTTCCTATCATTAATTGGAGTTCCTTTCACTTCTTATTTTATGTTTTTTGTATTAGCCTGCACACCACTCTGTTCTGACTGAGCATCTAGGGCAGTCTAGTAAGTTCCAATAAATGAAACTAAAAATGTTTGGGTGCATAGGGAGAGGAATGGCTAGTAGGAAAAAGGAGGTGGTGATGATGCCCCTATATAAGACTCTGGTGAGACCTCATTTAGAATATTGTATACAATTCTGGGGACCGCACCTTCATAAAGATATAAACAGGATGGAGTTGATCCAGAGAGTAGCTACTAAAATGTCACAGACTTAAAGATATGTATACTTTGGAAGAAAGGTGGGAGAGGGGAGATATGATAGAGATGTTTAAGTACCTCCATGGCATAAATGCACAGGAGGCAAGTCTCTCTCAATTGAAAGGAAGCTCTGGAATGAGGGGGCCTAGGATGAAGGTGAAAGGGAACAGACTCAGAAGTAACCTGAGGAAATACTTCTTCACGGAAAGGGTGGTAATTTCATGAAACGGCCTCCTGATGGAGTAGGTAAAAATGAAAACTAGCAATTTATGAAAGCTTGGGATAGGTACATAGATCTCTAGAGGAAAGGAAGGGAGAGTAGATGGCATGGATGGACAAGACTGGACAGACCATACGGTCCTTAACTGTTTTTCATTATACTGTTTCTATCATAAAGCCCCTCTCCCCCTCTCCCCCCCCCCCCCCCCCCCACAAGCTGAAGAGCCCAAACCTCTTTAGCTTTTCCTCATGAGTGTCATTTCATCCCCTTTATCAATTTGGTCGTCCTTCTTTGTACCTTTTCTAATTCCCCTGTACCTTTTTGAGATTCAGCAACCAAAATTGCACAGAATACTCAAGGTGAGGTTGCCCTAAGGAGCTATACAGAGGCATTATAACATTCTTTGTTTTATTTTTTATTCCTTTCCTAATAACATACTAAGGAATCGGGGCTGTGCACTACTCCCTACAGAAGCCTCATGCCAGGATGTTAGCATATGTGCAGATGTAGGTATTCATTGCAATCCTCTCTTCGGTGATAAGTACATTGATTAATGGTTATTACCATGGCTACAGCATTAGTAGTCCAGCCTCCACAGAAGAGTTTAGTGTTACAGAAATCACCACTATTCCGGGAAATACACTTACTAAAAATTTCAGGATTCTGGAGGAGTTGTCAGCAAATACTTGTGGCTTGCAAATAATTTAGTGCTATCACAGAGGGGCTAGTGGAGGTAGAATGTACAGCCAGTAAGCTGGAGAAAGAGAAAGATCAGTTTTCCAGAAAAATAGTGCAGGCAGAGAAAATTGTTTTTACATGTCTGTCAGGCAGACTTATTTATTTGTTGATAAGATGGTATATAAATATATATCATTCAAAATGGTTTATAATTTGTAAAACAGTAAGCAGAAAAACAATTAGAATAAGTTATCAAATCCAACAAGATGTACAATCTCAACTATATCCTAAATTACTATTCCACTGGAAATAAAAATATCTTCACATCCTCCTAAAAACTATCATCTTGGAACAGTATCTCAGTTCCAAAGGCAACTTAACCCTCCATTGCCTCAGGTACAAATCTAGACTGAGCCATCCAGGGATTGAAAAATACCTACTGTTCCTGAATGTACAGTGTTTTGACAGCTTGCAAGCATGCGGGCAGTACATAGAAATTTTAATTAAATTTAAAAAAGCATTTTCCAGTGTTCAGGAATAGTTACTCTAAATGCCTTTGACCTACAGATCACTGTCCTAAAAACATCCCAATCTGGAATTACTAAAGAATTTATCTTGCGATTATCTCAGAGATCTCCTTTGGCAAGAAAACTGCAATTTCTTCAACAAATATGCAGGTCTTCAATTGTGTAAAACCTTAAAATCCAGTAACCATAATTTAAAAATACCCCTCTTTAATTGATAACTTATGTAACTTACATTATTCAGGTTTTGCACTTTCATTTCTCTTAATACCCAAAAGAATATGGATCACAGAATTCTGAGTGATCTACATATACATGCAAAACTTTACTAAGCCTTCATATAAAATATTACAATAATCTAAAGAGAACGCAGGACTGAAGCCAAAGTTTTGTCTAATCAACTTCAATTTTTAAAATGCTGTTTTAGTAACTTTCTTTATCTGTTTCCTACCTATTCTATGTTTTTCTAAAAATACACCCAAGGATCTCACTGAATCCACCCAAGAAATCAACTCCTGACTTAGAAGTACAACTATTTCAGAAAAGGACACAGACTTTGAAATGGATAGTCTATTTCTCCAGTACCAAGAAGTTCACAGGAAGAGGAATAAGATTGGTCATTGCATTTTGGACAGTGGCGTTTTTGGCACCAAGGCATTTTCATACAGCATTCCTTGCTGACTATACCTGATTAAGTCAACGCAGAGCAGTTTTTACTTCAGGCAATTGACATAGCTTTGCTGTTTTAAGTGTATCTGACCCCTGAGGCACACCCACCGAAATATGGCCAGTGTCAGCTCTTTTGTTTGTGCCACAATAAAGATTTATGTTTGGACACTCCCTGCGTGAAAGTCAGGGTGTTATCCTCTACTCTGCTGTTTGTTTTGTGATATTGATTTAACATTTCCTTTCTTTCCTATACTCAATGCTGTTCTTTTCTATTGATTTAGATTTATACACCACTTAGATCCACTGGTTTGCTACATGTGGTATAGTACATTTTTAATAAACAAACATAAACATAACACAAACTGTTTTCCTGTGCTGCTGAATACTTGATCCCTCAGTTAAGGCAGAGAGATATCTTATAATCCTTTACCACTGGCAACGGTCCCAGACTGGAATTGTGCTGCAAACACAGAGCTATTGTGCCTCTCTGAGCACAAGGACAACCTGGAAACGATGAGGCTTGAATTAAAAGTAATGCCTCCACCTCCATAATTCATCGGCATTACTACTATCCTGTGCTGATTTATATTATGTTGTTGTTGCTAGTTCCAGCCTTACAGCCCGATTTGGTAAACTTTTTATAAAAATGCCAGGTTTTTGAAAATAGTAAATTCCATCTTTTCAGTATTGGGAGTAGCAGGGCCGGTCTTAGCAAGTGCAGGGCCCTATGCAGACCAATTTGATGGGGCCCCACCCTAGCCCTGCCCCCATTGTAACTCCACCCCACCTAGCTCCACCCCATGCTAGCTCCACCCCCACCCTAGCTCCAGGGCCTGCCACCCCTTCCTCCAAGCTCCCGGGCCGCTCCCTCCGAGCTCCAAGGCCCCCAGCTCCAGGGCTTCTCCCCTAGGGCTCCCAGCTCCAAGGCCCCCCCTCCCTTCCTCCCGGTCATTTTTTAACACCCCCCTCCAAAATCTAGTACTAGGTATGCCGAGAATACAAAACACTCAGGACCTATAGAGCAATTCTACCACACCATAAGCAGTCATTTCTACGAATCACACAAAGAAAAGGAAAACATCTTAAAACACTACAGTGAGCACTAGAACATCAATTCACCTATTGTAAAATGAAACCAGACAGAATAGTACAGATCGTCGATCCTGCACAGTCAATGCCAACTGAAAGCCATGTCTTTTTCACAAACACAGATACACCCTAATCCACTATAGAATAAGTAGTAATATTTAAACTTTCTATTTAGACAAAAATTAAACTGAACCCCCAAGATGTCAGACGCTGCATACAATGCAACGCCACAGAAACAGAAAATGTCCCCTAGTACTGTGCAAAATACAAAGACAGCAGATGTAAATTTGAAAAAAAAACTAACAAATACCAATCACCACTTCACAAATTAACAAATAGAAATAAAACAAATATAGAACATAAAATAATAACATTTTATTGGACTAATAGATTTAGTTTTCAGAGGCCAAAACATCCTTCCTCCGGTCAATATAGTATAGTACTACTACTACTACTAACTAGCATTTCTAAAGCACTACTAGGGTTACGCAGCGCTGTACAATTTAAACATAGAAGGACAGTCCCTGCTCAAAGAGTTTACAATCTAAAAGACAAGTGAACAATCTAGAGGACGAGTGAACAGATAATCTGATAGGGTGGATAGATTGGAGGACGAGTGAGCAGTTAATCTGATAGGGTGGATAGATTGGGCCATTTCATATTTCTAGAGCGGTTAGGCGCTGAAGGCAGCATTGAAAAGGTGAGTTTTAAGCAGAGATTTGAAGATGGGTAGGGAGGGGGCATGGCGTATGGGTAAAGGAAGATTATTCCAGGCATAGGGTGAGGCAAGGCAGAATGAGCGGAGCCTGGAGTTGGCAGTAGTGGAGAAGGGTACTGAGAGAAGGGCTTTGTCCTGTGAGCGGAGGTTGCGGGCGGGAACATAGGGGGAGATGAGGGTGGAGAGGTAGTGAGGAGCCGCAGACTGAGTGCATTTGTAGGTAAGGAGGAGGAGCTTGAATTGTATGCGATATCTGATCGGAAGCCAATGAAGTGATTTGAGGAGAGGGGTGATATGAGTATATCGGTTTTGGCGGAATATAAGACGTGCAGCAGCATGCTGAACGGATTGAAGGGGGGATAGGTGGCCGAGTGGGAGGCCGGTGAGGAGTAAGTTGCAGTAATCAAGGCGAGAGGTAATGAGAGCGTGGACGAGAGTTCTGGTGGTATGCTCAGAGAGGAAAGGGCGAATTTTGCTGATGTTGAAGAGGAAGAAGCGACAGGTCTTGGCAGTCTGTTGGATATGCGCAGAGAAGGAGAGGGAGGAGTCGAAGATGACTCCGAGGTTGCGGGCAGATGGGACGGGGAGGATGAGGGTGTTATCAACAGAGATAGAGAGTGGAGGAAGAGGAGAGGTGGGTTTAGGAGGAAAGACGAGGAGCTCGGTCTTGGACATGTTCAGCTTCAGGTGGCGGTTGGACATCTATGCCGCAATGTCGGATAAACAGGCCGATACCTTGGCCTGGGTCTCCGCGGTGATGTCAGGTGTGGAGAGGTATAGCTGGGTGTCATCAGCATAAAGATGATATTGAAAACCATGAGACGAGATCAGCGAGCCCAGGGAAGAGGTGTAGATTGAGAAGAGAAGGGGTCCAAGGACAGATCCCTGGGGAACTCCAACGGATAGTGGGATGGGAGTGGAGGAAGATCCATGGGAGTGTACCCTGAAGGTGCGGTTGGAGAGATAAGAGGAGAACCAGGAGAGGACAGGGCCTTGGAACCCAAAAGAGGACAGCGTGGCAAGAAGTAAATCATGATTGACAGTGTCAAACGCGGCGGAAAGATCGAGGAGGATGAGGATGGAGTAGTGACCTCTAGATTTGGCCAGGAGCAGGTCATTGCAAACTTTAGAGAGTGCCATTTCAGTCGAGTGCAGGGGGCGAAAACCGGATTGAAGTGGATCGAGGATGGCATGAGAGGAGAGAAAATCAAGGCAGCGGCTATGAACGGCACGCTCAAGTAATTTGGAAAGGAAGGGTAAAAGAGAGATGGGGCGGTAGTTGGAGGGGCAGGTAGGGTCAAGTGAAGGTTTTTTGAGGAGAGGTGTGACAACGGCGTGCTTGAAGGTGTCAGGGACAGTTGCAGTGGAGAGAGAGAGGTTGAGGATGCGACAGATGGCGGGGGTGACAGTATGGGAGATGGTGTTGAGTAGGTTGGTGGGGATGGGATCAGAGGAACAGGTGGTGCATTTTGAGGAGGAAAGAAGGCGGGAAGTTTCATCCTCGGTGATCTCAGGAAAAGAGGAGAAAGAGACCTGGGTAGGTTGGTTGAGGGAGAGGGTTAAAGGGTGAGGAGGTGGTGGTGGCTTGGTCGTGAACTCAAGGTTGATCTTATGCACTTTGTCACGGAAATAGTCGGCCAGTGATTGAGGAGAGAGAGAAGGGGGAGTAGGAGCGGGGGGCACTTTTAGGAGGGAGTACTGTTACAGTATCCTATCCAGACCTGAGGAAGGGGGTTTTGTTCTCCGAAAGTTAGCCAAAATGTATTAAAATTAGTCCAATAAAAAGATTACCTTGTTTACATGTTCTGTTATAAACATTTATTAACACATCTACAATACTATTTTATCCTAGAGCAAAAAAATAAAAATATATATTTTATTTACAGTTTGTTGTCTCCGGTTTCTGCTTTCCTCATCTTCTTTTCACTGCCTTCCTTCCATCCAGCATCTGTCTTCGGTCTCTCTCTGCCATCCAGTGTCTGCCCTCTCTGCTGTCCCCTCCATCCAATGTCTGCCCTCTCTCCCTGCCCCTTCCATGATCCATCCACCACCTGCCCCTGTCTGCCCTCTCTCTCTCCCCCATCCATTCACTGTCTGCCCTTTCTATCCCTTCCATCCACTGTCTGCCCTTTCTCTCTGCCCCTTCAATCCACAATTTGCCCTCCCTCTCCCATCCATCCAGGGTTTGCCCTCCCTCTCGCTCCCCTATCCAGGATCTGCCCCTCTCTCCGCCCCTTTTTTCAGCCCCCAGTTCCAGCCCCACTATCCCACCAGTCCCCCATTTCAGCCCCAGCCCTTTTCTCCCACCAGTCCCGAGCTTCAGCCCCCCAGCCACTTCTCCCTGTCCCCTTTTCAGCCCCCAGTCCCCAGTTTCAGCCCCTGCCCCTTTTCAGCCTCCAGTCCCAGTACTAGCCCACTTATCCCACCTACCCTCCTTTTCAGCCCCCAGTTCCAACCCCCTTCATCCACATGCCTTGTATTAGGGCCCCCCTTTTCAGAACCATTCTCCCACCTGACCCACGCATGCCCCATTTTCCCACCAGCCCCAGGCATGGCCCCTTCTCAGACCCCAATGCCAGTCCCTTTCTCCCAACTGAGAACCCCCTCCCCAGTCCCCTTCTCCCATCCAAGAACCCCAGTCCCCTCCCACCCGTCCCCTTCAACCATCCAAGAACCCCCTCCCCACCCCCTTCTCCCATCTGTGAACCCCCTCCCCACCTCAGTCCCCTTCTCCCATCCAAGAACCCCAGTCCCCTCCCCACGGACCCCACCCATCCCCTTCTCCCATCCGAGAACCCCCTCCCCAGTCCCCTTCTCCCATCCAAGAACCCCAGTCCCCTCCACACCCGTCCCCTTCAACCATCCAAGAAACCCCTCCCCACCCCCTTCTCTCATCCGTGAACCCCCTCCCCACCTCAGTCTCCTTCCATGGGAACCCCCTCCCCACCCTTCCCCCACCTGAGAACCCCCACCCCACACCTTTCCCCATCTGAGTCCCCCCCCGACCCACCTACCTACCAGCTCCGTTCTTCTGCCACTGACCCACCACACTCACTGCCTTCTGAAAAATACAATTTGGAAGCGCCGGAGTGACAGGCAGCGCCTCGTGTCTGCCCTGCTACTAAAAATCTCTTCGACGTCGTTCGGGCCTTCCCACATTGAGTCCTGCCCACCCTTGCAGTAATTGGAAGTTACCTCAGAGGAGGGGGGGACTCAATGTGGGAAGGCCCGAACGACATCAAAGAGATTTTTAGTAACAGGGCAGACGCAAGGCGCTGCCTGTCACTCCGGCGCTTCCAAATTGTTTTTTTCGAGGCAGGACAGGGTGGGAGCAGCGGGAACGGACTCGGAGCACCCCCCCCCCAGCCGCTGACATCTGGGGCGGACCGCCCCCACCACGCTGCCGTCGCACACCGTTGGGAGGGAGGGAGGACTGGAGCTCGGGCGGTCGGGGCGGGGCGACCTGAGGCGCGCCGCGCGAGGCCCTATGCGGCCACCTCGCTTTAAGACCGGCCCTGGGGAGTAGCACTGTGGAATTCTCTTCCTTCTTATATTAGTACTCAATATAACTATGCTACTTTTAGGAAGAAGGTGAAAACCTTTTTTATTTCCTATAAAATGCTAATGATTAGTAGGATTATATATATATATTTTTGCTATGTTTGTAACTTGAACTAATGTTGTACTTTATCATCTACTTTGCACACTGCATTGAACCTCAAAGTGGGGATACTAGCGGTCAACAAGTTAGTAGTTTTGCACACTGCTCTGCCCAGACAGCTAGGGTGGTTAAGCAAATTCAATAAACTATAAATATTTTTACAATTTTAAACTTGTTGATAATGCAATGGAAAAGGATTTGGAAAGTATGGTTTGTCAATTTTTAAATAATGGTGGCAAGAAAAGTATGTTTTCTCTTTCTCTATAGACCACCAGGTATTTGGAATTTGGCTCATAAAAAAAGTAATTGAAGTTATTAGTCAATATATGATAATGTTTGATTGATTTTGTTAGATTTCAATCTTCATTTAGAAAGTGATTGACTTATTGGTTCATTCTTTTAAGGAATTTTTACTATCATTAAATCTACTGCTTTGCCCTATTAGTGTGACCCATAACAAAGGTCATATGTTAGATAGATATAATTGCATATTCTAATAATAATGGTACTGAACCCCTTGTTGGTAATAAATCTTGGGAACCTATGATATTGACCAATCATTATTTGGCTACATTTTAGCTCAGAATACTTGAAAATTTAAATGTTATTAAGAGTAATGGGAACTTTGAAAGAAAGTTTTGTTCTGTAAGTATCCAACAACAGATATATTCTGGAATTAAGTTACAGAAGCTTGATTGACTGCACTTTTTGTCCTTTAGATTGTAAGCTCCTTTGAGCAGGGACTGTCCTTCTTTGTTAATTGTACAGCGCTGCACAACCCTGGTAGCGCTTTAGAAATGTTAAATAGTAGTAGTAGTAGTAATGTCTTAAATGTACAAGGAATGCTCCAAATTTGGAATGTAACAGTAACAGGGATATTAGATAAGCTAGCTCCTTTGCATGAGAAATTGATAAATAAGAAGTCTGAAAATCCCTGGTATACAGAGGCACTACAGGAATTAAAAAGAATTTATAGAAAGTATAAAAGGCAATGGAGGAAAACCAGAGAAAGCTGTATGTATCAGACTTGGAGAGATAATATTCAAATTTATAGAAAAGCTATTCAGGAATCTAAATTTCAATTTTATAAGATAAGTGAATGAGAACTCTTCTAAAATGCTTTTTAGAATATATTCGGAATCGACTAAAATTGATAGGACTAAAAACATTCCTGAATCATCTCAGCCTTCTGCAGACTAATTAGCTACTTTTTTCAATCAAAGATAAATAACATCCACCAGATACTAATGATGTTCAGGAATTTATTGGTCGCAAAATGAATACCGGCAGATATAAGTTAGAAAGAATTTTCTGTTGTACCTCCTGAAACGATGAAGAAAATTATTGGTAGAGTTGCTAGGACAAGTAGCCATCTTGATGTTTGTCCGTTTATTTTATTTAACATCAACTTCCCCAATGATTTTGTTTTAGCTTACTGCTTTTGCTAATGTTTAAAAAGAAGGTATCTATCCTAGTGAAATAGTTTCAATTGCATTAACCCCTATACCTAAAAATTCAGATGGAGATCTTACACAGGTAGAAAATTTTATGCCAGTTGCTAGTATCCTATGGCTGGCAAAACTTTTGGAATTTGTAATAAATTTTCAATTGTCATCTTTCTTGGAAGAATCTACATATTTGCACTCATTTCAGCATGGATTTTGTTCTGTGCATACTGAAACCATGCTTGTAGTACTTACAACTGAGATTAAATACTATTTAGCTATCAAGAGTTCTTGGAATAATTTTGGATTCTAGACTTACTTATGAACATCAGATTGATGCCATAGTAAGGAAATTCTTTTTTCATGTAAGAAAACTTTGAGCAATTTGAAATTCTTTAAGTCCTACAGGATTTCAAATAATTGATTATGGTAATTCACTATACTGCAGTGTAAACAAAAAGCAGATGTGTCAGCTTCAACTTCTTCAAAATACAGCTGCCTATTTGGTTTATGAAAACTTAGGTTAACCCTTTGTTGTGTGATTTACATTGGTTGAGATTGGAATCTCACATTTAAATTTAAGATTACTTGTCAAATTTATAAGTGTATTTATGGTATGAATTCTGTTATGGTAGGAAATTTAATTTAATTTCCAAGGTTAAAAGATTATCTGAGGAGTTCAAAAATTTTGACTCTTGATATTCCATCTATGAAGAAGACGAAGTTGAAAGTTGTCTGGGAATGCTTTTTTGCATTTCAGGGTTTGAGAATTTGGACTAGTTTGCCAGTGTTCATATTATAGTCTTTTTCATAAAATACTAAAACCCTACCTGTTCTCATTGTAATTTCTCCAGTGAATGGATTATTTAAATTTAATTCTATATCATGAGATATTGAAATTTTGCTAAAAGATATAGAATAGAATAAAAAATGTAGTTGTGACGAAAGTGGGTTTCTGAGCCTATGAAATGTATTGTTTTGCTGATGAAATGTATTTCTCCTGGTTGGCCAGCAGATGGCGATTGTCTTTTCTTTTTGTTTTCTTTTAAGCTGTATGAGAAGTGACAATTTTGTTTTTCCCACCTAACTGTAAGGTAGTAGAGGGAAGTAGAGGGAGAAAGATTTCTCTACTGAGTCCCTGTGATCAGTTATATTCTGTAACTTGTTGAGCAGGCACTGTATTGCCTGTATTTCCCAGGCACTATTCCGGTAGTGATAAAATGTTTAGATAGTTTTATAACTAATCCTATTTTAGTTACCTGTTATTGTATGCTGTTTTCCCCATCTGTTTTATAGTTCCATATTTTTATAAAAATAAACATAATTGTTTATTCGCTTTGCTTGTCTGGACTGACTAAGAATCCTGTTGGTTTGGGTTTGTGGGTGCTTTCTGGGAACTGTGGGACCTCTGGGAACTGTGGCCCCACTGTCCTAGAAATCACTGGGGAATAATTTGAGAGCGGGAGACTCACCCAGAGGTGGTTGGAACCTAGTTGGTGGGAGGAGGGTACTAGTGCAGAGCACAATAGGCAGGACCTGAGCTGTGCTGGGGACAGACCCTCCAGGTGGCTGCAGGGTTAGCCCCAGGCAGGTGACTAGGTGTTATGTTACAGACCCTTGTCCTTTTTTCTGGTGGCAGCATGGTGTGATTGTCAGGCTCAGGGCGTGGAGTGAGAGTCACCATCCATTGAGTGGTTCAGTTTGTTTGTTTGTTTTAAATCTGTAACCTCCAGACACAGAGCACAGTGAACGAGTGCAGCAATTCCTTCCCCAATCAGTTTTATTTTTGTTAGCATCAGGAGATTAGCAGTGTGCTGATAGAGAGCAGCCACCAGACACCGGATATGCCTGTCCTACCACCAGAGCGACCAGATGAGCTCATCAAGGAGGAGATGCATGCAGGACCTGCCTGCACAAAGCTCTCCTGTGGGAAGACCAGACTCCTTGTGGGCAGAGGCCCGTGAGTTGCCAGGGCCGGATGCCACACCAGCTGAAATCCAGCAGCTCTACAGGGAAGAGTGACAGCCCAATATTCCTGTAACCTTGGAGTCTGTCAGCAAACCCTCCAGTGTTCCCCAAAAACCTTAGGCACAAGTGTCCTTGTTACCAGTGTGGGCATACTGGGCATTTCAATGCAGCTTGCCCAGATAATCCCAAGCCTGCACTAGCACCAAAGCTGGTGGCTTTTATGGGTGGCTCCAGTTCCACAAAAGAGGCCCACGCGGTTGGCTGCAGCACAAAAAGTTACTGGTCATTTATCAAGCAAGAAAGCATATTATTTTTTTTATTTTTTATTTGTTACATTTATATCCCACATTTTCCCACCTATTTGTAGGCTCAATGTGGCTTATATAGTACCAGAGAAGCATTACAGACTCCAGTGTAAACAAATACAAAGTGATGTTGTGGTAAGATAAAGTTCATGTGGCACAGCCACACTAGGGAATCATATAACGGAAGAGTTGTGTTATGTCCATTACGTTCTTTAGTTTTGTTGTGTTGCAGAGATCAGGCATTTAGATGGTCGTTCATAGTTTTCAAGGCTTTTGGTAATGCGTTCCACAGTTGTGTGCTTATGTAGGAAAAACTGGACGCATAAGTTGATTTGTATTTGAGTCCTTTGCAGCTTGGGTAGTGCAGATTGAGGCACGTTCGTGTTGATTCAGATGTGTTTCTAGTTGTAGGTCGATCAAGTCTGTCATGTATCCAGGAGCTTCACCATAGATAATTTTGTGAACCAGAGTGCAGATTTTGAAAGCAATGCGTTCTTTGATTGGGAGCCAGTGTAGTTTTTCACGAAGGGGTTTTGCACTTTCAAATCATGTTTTTCCGAAGATAAGCTTAGCTGCCATGTTTTCAGCGGTCTGAAGTTTCTTTAAGGTTTGTTCTTTGCATCCCGCATAAATTCCATTGCAGTAGTCTACATGGCTTAGTACCATTGATTGTATCAGGTTGCGAAATGTTCCCCTCGGGAAGAATTGTTTCACGCGTTTGAGTTTCCACATTGAGTGGAACATTTTCTTTGTTGTGGATGTCACTTGGCTCTCTAGTGTTAAGTTGTGGCCCATTGTAACACCGAGGATCTTCAGGCTATCTGAGATAGGGAGGGTGTAATCTGGGGTGTTGATAATTGTGGGGGTTATCTGTGCTGTGTATGGATGAGAGGATGAGACAGTGTGTTTTTTTCTTTGTTTAGTTTTAGTTGAAATGCATTTGCCCAAGAGTCCATGATGTTCAAGCTGATCTTGATTTCGTTGGTGATTTGTAAGGAAGGAATATTGTGACATCGTCTGCAGAGATGAAAGGGTTAAGGCCTTGGTTGGATAAGGACTTGGCTAGTGGGATCATCATTAGGTTGAAGAGGCTCAGTGATAGCGGTGATCCTTGTGGTACTCCGCAGTCTGCTTTCCACGGAGATGATATGTTTGAGTTTGATTTTACTTAATTTGTTTTTGAATTTTTTGTTACATTTGTACCCCACGCTTTCCCACTCATGGCAGGCTCAATGCGGCTTACATGGGGCAATGGAGGGTTAAGTGACTTGCCCAGAGTCACAAGGAGCTGCCTGTGCCTGAAGTGGGAATTGAACTCAGTTCCTCAGTTCCCCAGGACCAAAGTCCACCACCCTAACCACTAGGCCACTCCTCCACTCTTAATATGTCCTTGTGGTTAGGAAACCCTTGATCCAGCTAAGTATGTTTCCACCAATCCCAAATTTATCTAGTAATCTTATTAATATATTATGGTTTACCATATCGAATGCACTAGACATGTCGAATTGGAGGAGGAGGATGTTTTTGCCAATTGCTATTTCCTGCTTGAATTTGGCTAAGAGAGTGAGTAGTACTGTTTTTGTGCTGTGGAGGGGGCAAAAACCTGACTGTGATTCGTGTAATACTGAGAATTTGTTTATATAATCTGTAAGTTGTTTGGCTACCATACTTTCCATCAGTTTGACTGACAACGGAATGGATGCTACTGGACGGTAATTAGTGATTTCATTTGTTTTTTCTTGGTGTCTTTTGGTATCGGAGTGAGTAGGATATTGCCATTTTCCTTAGGGAAGAGACCTTGCTGAAGCATGTAGTTTAGGTGGGATGTGAGGTATGCTATGAAGCGGTCAGGGGCAGATTTCATTAGGTAGTTGGGACAGGTATCTAGTTTACAGTGTGTTGGAGAACCTGCTGATTGCCTGTGCAACTTCATCGACGGTAAGGAGGGCGAATTTTAACCAGGTTCAGTCAGCCGGGTATTCTCCAGTGGTTGGGTCCAACTCATTAAGGAAGATTTCAATGTCAGTGTTGCCCTGAGGTAGCGTGTTGCGTAAGTTTGCAATTTTTTTCATTGAAATACTTAGCAAGTTTGTCTGCAGATGGGATGTCTGTATTTGATGTAGTGATCAAGTTGGTGTCTAAGAGTTTGTTCATGAGTTGGTATAGTTTCTTCGTGTCTTTGTAATCTGTCCCTATTGTAGTTTTATAGTATGATCTTTTGATCTGTCTTATTGCGTATTTGTATTTTCTTTGAGATTGTTTCCATTTGTTGAGTGTGTGTTCGTCTTTTGTTTTTCTCCATGCTCGTTCGAGTTTCCTGGATTGTGTTTTTAGCTTTTTCAGTTCATCTTTGAACCATGGTATTGAGTTATGCTTACGTGAAGTTCTTGTTCGTAAGGGATGCAGTTGCATCTTTTATCTCATCCCATGAGGTAATATATGGAGTCTGTTTGTGCTGTCCATTCATTGTTGTATATCTATTGCCAGAATGTTTTCATGTCTACTTGACCTCTTGTGCTGTAGGATGTGTGTTCTTGTATTTGGTGTAATCCCTTCTTCTGTCAGTGTAGGGATAAATTTAATTTGTAGTGATCAGTCCAGGGTGTTTCTGTCCATTTAATATCTGTTATTATTAGGTTCTGGTCTGTTGAAAGTTTGTGTGAGATAAGATCAAGTGTGTGCCCTTTGACGTGGGTTGCTTGCATTTCTGGCCATTTGAGATCCCATAGGTGGAGGAATTCCTTACATTCTCGTGCATTGATTGAGTTTGGGTCTTCTAAGTGAAGGTCGATGTCTCCTAATACTAGTACATTGGAGTTGGTTACATATGTGTTTGAAATGAAGTCCATGAAGTTAGTGTGGCCTTCATTCCAATTACCTGGAGGTCTGTAAAACAAAACTTGTAAGTACTGGTTAGGGTGTGGAAATACACAATCATTAGATAATACCCAAGCACAATGATTTCCACTGAATGAAAATGATCAAAATATCAAACGATAATACCGTTCTGTAGTTTAGAAAGAAAAAAGCCTCACAGAGCTCCTAGATTGTAACCATCTATTGGAGCTTAAACGGGTCTAAAAAAATTCTCTGTTCATCATTGGCCAAAAAACCTTCTGTAATGTGTGATGTTTTAATGTCTCTCACACATTTAATATGTTGTGATGAATATCACTTATAATTTAACGTTACTGCTACATTGATCTACAGGGTAAAGAAAAATATGGTATTGAAAGAACACGTATCCTTCAAACCGCCAGCTGCCAGCACCAGGAAGTTCTTTAACTGATTTCTCTCTTTTGCACCAAGCCAACGATGGCCAGCGTTTCATCAAGCTGTCTTGGTAGCGGGACTATTTCTGTTAGCACAAAAAGAACAACATGTATCCTTACAGTCTAAATATGCATAGTGCTATATTAAAATAAGTCTCAAAACCACTGTACTGGAAACGGTCTCTAGTTCTGTCATGTCTTGCCTGTACTTAGCGCTATGGGTTACAAAATGGCTCTCGTTTTATACGGTAAGTGACGTCAGACGCCGATGATGATTTCAACCAGTCAGTTGAAGGATTGATTCATATGTTTAAAGAGACTCAAATCTATCACAAAGATGTATGAACTTCAGAAGTGGCACCATTCTATGCGTGAGTTGAGGCCGTTCGGTTCTAGAGAATGTAATTGAAAAATCCATTTCTGTTCAAGTTGTAACAGAATCTGACGTGCATCCCCTCCTCTAGGGGAACATCGCACTGCTTGCAAGATGACATCACAGATCTTCAAAATATTGTTGCTTATGTTTGTAGTGTGCTACTAGCGGTACTCCAATCTTGTCCAGACGTATGGCACTCTTGTGTTCTGTTAAACTAATTAATTTTCAAGACGTCTGACCTACATACATTTTGTTGCAGGGACATTTCAAACAGTAAATTACATGATCTGATTTACATGTTGTGTTACAAGAAATTATTTATTTTGGGGGAAATAGCTCGAGAGCACTCGCTACTGTTTATAATTTAAGAGCAGATGCTGTATTTATAAGTTTTAGGATATTAATTTCTCCACCAATCACCAAAGGTGATAATTGCAATAAATTAAATAGATTAAGTATATATAAAAGATACCATATACTCAGAACACAAAAGAGACCGTAATTTTAGCTTCAAAAAGGTTGATTTAATATACAATTGCTCATGAGAGGTAGGTTTTAAGAGATCTTTACAGATAATCTGTGCTTAAGTAAGGCAAAGTAGCAGGTCTAGATCAAAAGTTATGTTACTTACAAGTCCTTGTTACACAGTATGAACAGCATTAGGTAAGCACATGTTTGCAGGACAGGAGAGCTTCTGCAGTGAGTGGATTCCTGAGTTGCTTGCAGTTGAAGAGAGTCTGAGTTGCTTGCAGTTGAAGAGAATCTGACTCTTGGGAAACAGCTTGTCCTTTTATATCTTGCAAGCTGCAGGAGGATATGCCATGTGGATCTTTGTCCTGGTTTCCACACGACCCTTGGGCATTTGCAAAGCATTGTGGTATCTTGGTCTCATGTCTGCACACAACCCCTGAGTCTTGGTCTCATGTCTTATGACATCACGAGACTTACAGGGCTTCCTGCTCAGTCTCTGGAGCAGATACACATTACAAGTCCTTCCTTCCTGCACATGTCTGAAAGCTGATGGGAGGGGCAGGTATACCTTTGACAAGCAAATGTCCTGTTTATGGTTTCCCCTCTGAAGTCTTTGTTTTCAATGGGGTATTCACACCTTTCCCACCTGCTTGACTCCTTGCATCCTCTGGTTAGGTCCAAACTTTGTTGTGTTGATCAGAGGAATAGAGTCAATTTAAAACTTTAAAGCAGTCTTAAGTCTTTTGTTTAAGGAATGAGAAAAGGCAAGGTGAGGTCCCTGCCACTGCAGCAGTACCTTTGTCTTGTAAATATTCCCCAAAGGGAGAGGGAAGAGGGCTTTTGGAATGAGACTATTTTCTCTGCTGCAGTGTCAAATATATATATATTTAAAAGCTGCACAAATATATTGGTGTATATATATGTATCTGATCCAACACAACATCATGCTACACATTTAATTCTGATGATTGGCTTATACCATAACAGTTGTAGTAGTTTTTAATTTATACTTCCTTTGGTCTATAGGATTGATGAAATCTATCGTTTCTTCCATGAGTGGCAGAAAGCACAATTGCCGCATTTAAAGTGCCCTTGAACACTTTGTGTCTGACCAGTCACTTCATCCCATAACACCGCAGGGATTAAATGCTCTTTGAGGTTTCTACCTCTACTGTAGGCTACTCGAATGTGGGAGTCTTTAAAAATAAGGATTGTTTGAATCAAAGGCCAGTATTTTTTTTAGAACTTTCACTACATGAGGCGTGCCAGAATTATACTGCATGACATATGTTATTACGTCTTCATCATCAGTTGGACATGTTGCTTTTGGTAACAACAGCAATTCTCTGTGATTACACTTTGCTCGTCAGTATGCTGTGTGTACCACTTATTCTGAATATCCACACTTCAATAATATGGTGGATAAATCCTTTGATTGATGCTTGAACTCCTCATCACTAGAGCACACCCTACGGTATTTTAAAAATTGGGAGAAGGGCAAGCCATTTTTCAAAGTACTGGGATGACAACTTTTATATGATAGAAACGTGTTCCTATCAGTACTTTTATGAAAGATCGTCGTTGTAAAGCCCTTTCCTGTGTTGTGAACTAAGACATCTAAAAAAGAGATCATCACAGGGTCTGTGTGTAACACAAATTGTATGCGGGGATGACATTGATTCAAATCCAGTACAAACTGTTTTAATGTCTGTTCGTCTCCTGTCCAAAAAAGGAACACATCATCTATGAACCTGACCTGGAGAGATTTAATAGGACATTAAACCATATGTTAAAGATTGAGGGCCAGCAGGTACTTGTTTTAGTCCAGTACGTAAGAAAAAACTTCTGGCTAAGTGGGCGGGATCTTACAAGGCTATAAGTTACCTAAATGATACAAACTATGTTATATCTATGGTCTCTCAAGATAGAAAGCAGTGTACTTTTCATGAAATATGTTAAAAGCCTATGCCGGTTGCACAGCCATGGTGTTAGCTGTGTGCAGCCCACCAGAAGTGTCAGGATAGTGAGCCCATACCTGACCTCTTAGCTGAGACATTACCAAAGGGATCTGACACTGAAGAGAGACTATCTAAATGTACAGACTGTGGAAAAACTTTCTGTCAAAAGGGAGAACTACAAGGACAACAGGAAACATGTATAAAAGAGTCACATTTTACATTCTCTAAGTATGAGAAAGATTTCAGTATGAGGAAAGAGGTAATGCAGCCCCTGAAAAATAATAAAGAAACTGGAATATGTACAAGTATAGAATATGGAAAAAGCTATAACAATAAAGCAAACATTACAGAATATCAGAAAAACACTGATGAGAATATCTTCATGTCCTGGTTATGACAGTAGCTTCAATCAGGAAGAAAGTTCCACAAAAAGTACAAAATTTCACCCAAGAGAGAGACCGGTTTCAAGTACAGAGTGTAAGAAAAGTTTCAGTTGCATGTAATTATTCACAGAACATAAACAATTATATACAAGTCTAGAATCAATCTCTTCTAAATCTGAAAAATTCTTGTGTCGGAAGGGAAAACTATCAAAATACAAAAAAATTCAGAAAGATGAGAGACTATATCCCTGTTCTGTCTTTGACAGCAGTGTCCATTGAAAAAGAAAATTGTTAATGCAACATAGAATCCCTTCAGGAATGAAACCATTTACGTATAGTGAATGTACAAAAAGCTTTATTCATAAATCACAGCTAACCAAGCACCAGAGAATCTACCAGAGAATCCACACAGGAGTGCCGAGTGTGGTAAAAACTTCTGTCAGAAGATATTCCTCATTGTGCACAAAATGAAGCATACCGGATTAAAACTATTAGCATGTACTGATTGTGGTAAAAGTTTCTGTCATAAGGTATATCTTGCAGCACACCAGAAAATTCATTCCAGGGTGAAAACTTTTATATGCAGCGAGTGTGGAAAAAGCTTTATTCACAAATCATTTCTTACCATACAACACAGGATGGGCAGAGAACATGGAAATGCTGAGGGACTCTCCAGGAAGGAAGAGCTAGAACCGCCCTGACACTGCACTGTCGAGACCTGGCCAGCAGACTGAAAAGGCCATAGTCCAGGGTCTCTCTTAAAGAGGGGAGGTATAATGAAACAGTGGGCTTCTGAGCCTATCAACTGTATTGTTTTGCCAATGACATGTATTCCTCCTGGTTGTTTTGCTGATGATGTTTTTTTCCTGGTTGGCCAGCAGATGGTGATTGTCTTTTTTTTTTTTAAAGCTGTACCATAAGTGACAGTTTTGTTTTTCCCCACCTGTGAGTAATTTGTTAGTCTCAGTTTGGAAGCAAAGGGAGAAAGACCTCTCTAATGAGACCCTGTGATCAGTTATAATCTGTAACTTGTGCGCAGCTATATTTCCTGTACTTCCCAGGCACTATTCAGGTAGTGATAAAATGTTTAGATAGTTTTATAATTAATTCTATTTCAGTTACCTGTTATTGTGTGCTGTTTTCCCCATCTGTTTTATAGTTCACCATTCAATATTTTTATGAAAATAAACACAATTGTTTTTTTTTTGTTACATTTGTACCCCGCGCTTTCCCACTCGCTCTGCTTGTTTGGACTAAGAATCCTGGTGGTTTGGGTCTGTGGGTGCTTTCTGAGAACTGTGGGACCCCTGGAAGTGTGGCCCCAGTGTCCTAGAAATCACTGGGGAATAATTTGAGAGCAGGACACTTGCACAGAGGCGGTTGGGACCCAATCGGTGGGAGGAAGGTGCTAGTGTACAGCACAAGCGGCAGATGCAGGTGGGCCTGACCTGTACTGGGGACAGACCCTTCAGGTGGCCCCAGGGTTAACCTCAGGTGGGTGACTATGCATTATGTTACAGTAGTCATCAACTCAGAAAATGTGGAAATATGTATCATGCCTACAGTACCAATATCTACATAAAGCGATACAAATGCATAGTCCAAGTGGAGCGTACTAGAGAATAAGGGGACAAAGTTTGTCCCCGCCCCCACCCCATCCCCGCAGCTTCTGTCTCCATCTCCGTCCATATCGGCTCTGTCCTCATCTGCAGAAGCCTCGTACAATTATGATTTTACTAGTAAAAAAGGCCCGTTTCTGTTAGAAATGAAACGGGCGCTAGCAAGGTTTTCCTTGGAGTGTATGTTTCAGAAAGAGCATGTGTGAGAGATGGAGCGTGTGTGTCAGAGAGAGAATGTGAGAGAGACAGAGTATGTGTTTGTGCGAGAGAGAGAGTGTGTGAGAGACAGTGTTTGTGTTTCTGTGTGACACTGTGTGTGAGTGAGAGTGTATGTGGCAGACAGAGAATGAGTGACTGCGTGTGTGGTGTGAGGAACCCCCTCACCCCCTCCCTCTCCCCTGCCCCCTTGCAGCCAGGCATGTGCAGCGACCCTCCTCTCCCCGTGTTCCCCCTGCAGCCACCCATGCCCATCAACCCTCCTCTCCCCCTGCTGTGTCCTTCCTGTCTCCCCTGCTCCCCCTGCAGCCACCCATGTGGTCTCAGGCCCCCCCCCCCTCAGCATCCCTCCTGTCCCCCTGCAGGCATGCATGTGCAGCATCCCTCCTCTCTCCCCTGTCCCCCCTGCAGCCAGCCATGTCCAGCGACCCTCCTCTCCTGTGCAGCCACCCATGTCTGAGGACACTCCTCTCCTTTTTCCCTGTTCGTCCCCTGTGGCCAGCCATGTCCATCGACCCACCTGATGACCAGCAAGCCTTCTGTCCCCCTGCCCGCCCTGCAGTGTCCGTCCTGTATCCCCTGTCCCCCTTGCAGGCACCCATGTGGTGTGTGGAGCCCCATCCCTATCTCCCTGTTCCCTGCCCCCCCGCAGCCACCCTTGTGCAGCGACCCTCCCCTCGCTCGCTTCCTTCCAGCCACCCATGTCCAGCGAGACCCCCCCTTCCCCCCCCAGCCGGCGCAGCACCCAAAGAAAGCCCCTTGTCCCCCCCTTCGCGCATCACCCGACCCCCTCACCGTGGCACATCACCAAGCCCCTCCCCCATCAACCCCCTCGCCACCCGCAACCGCTAATACAACTGTGTCCAGCGGCTGCTGCTTCTGCTATTCAGCAGCAGCAGCCCGTACATAAAGAAAACAAAATGCACCTCCGTTGAGAAGCATCTCACATTGGCTGAAGTCTCAGCATGCGCTCCTCCTCTCCCCTCTGACGTCTCGGCGTTTCTCCGGGGTCTTCCATCAGGGGCACTGACGTTGAGGGGAGAGGAGGAGCGGCTGCAGAGACGTCAGCCAATGTGAGATGGTTCTCCACGGAGGTGCGTTTTAGGAGGTTGTTATTTTGTTTGTTTGTTTTCTTTATGTACGGGCTGCTGCTGCTGAACAGAAGCAGCAGCAGCCGCCATACAGAGTTTGTATTAGTGTGTTTGTGTGTGTGCGTTTGCGTGTGTGTGTGTTTGTTTCTGTGTGCGTTTGTGTTTGCGTTTGCGTGTGTGTGTGCGTTTGTGTTTGTTTGAGTGTGTTTATGTGTGTGTGTGTGTGTGTTTATGTGTGTGTGTGTGTGTTTATGTGTGTGTGTGTGTTTGCGTGTGTGTGTGTGTTTATGTGTGTGTGTGTTTGCGTGTGTGTGTGTTTATGTGTGTGTGTGTGTGTGCGTGTGTGTGTGTTTATGTGTGTGTGTGTGTGTTTGCGTGTGTGTGTGTTTGTGTGTGTTGGCGTGTGTGTTTGTGTGTGTGTTTATGGGTGTGTGTGTGTGTGTGTGTTGGCGTGAGTGTGTGTGTGTTTGCGTGTGTGTTTGTGTTTATGTGTGTGTGTTTATGTGTGTGTGTTTGCATGTGTGTGTTTGTGTTTATGTGTGTGTTTGCATGTGTGTGTGTGTTTGCGTGTGTGTGTGTTTGCGTTTGTGTGTGTTTGCGTGTGTGTGTGTGTTTGCGTTTGTGTGTGTATGTGTGTGTTTGCGTTTGTGTGTGTGTTTGCGTTTGTGTGTGTATGTGTGTGTTTGCGTTTGTGTGTGTGTTTGCGTTTGTGTGTGTATGTGTGTGTTTGCGTTTGTGTGTGTGTTTGCGTTTGTGTGTGTATGTGTGTGTTTGCGTTTGTGTATGTGTGTGCGTTTGTGTGTGTATATGTTTGTGTGTGTGTTTGCGTTTGTGTGTGTGTGTTTGCGTTTGTGTGTGTATGTGTGTGTTTGCGTTTGTGTGTGTATGTGTGTGTTTGCGTTTGTGTGTGTATGTGTTTGTGTATGTGTTTGTGTGTGTGTGTGTGTTTATGTGTGTGTTTGCGTTTGTGTGTGTTTATGTGTGTGTGTGTGTTTGTATGTGTGTGTGTGTGTTTGTATGTGTGTGTGTGTTTATGTGTGTTTTGTGTTTGTGTGTGTGTTTATGTGTGTGTGTGTGTTTGTATGTGTGTGTGTGTTTATGTATGTTTTGTGTTTGTGTGTGTGTTTGCGTGTGTGTGTGTATGTGTGTGTGTTTGCATTTGTGTGTGTGTTTATGTGTGTGTGTATGTTTGTGTGTGTGTATGTGTTTGTGTGTGTGTTGTGTGTAATCTGAAGAAGCTGGAACAATGGTCTAACGTTTGGCAATTAAAATTCAATGCGAAGAAATGCAAAGTGATGCACTTAGGGAGTAGAAATCCAAGGGAGGCGTATGTGTTAGGTGGGGAGAGCCTGATAGTCACGGACGGGGAGAGGGATCTTGGGGTGATAGTATCTGAGGACCTAAAGCCTATGAAACAGTGCAACAAGGCGGTGGCCGTAGCGAGAAGGTTGCTAGGCTGTATAGAGAGAGGTGTGACCAGCAGAAAAAAGGAGGTTTTAATGCCCCTGTATAAGACGTTGGTGAGGCCCCACCTGGAGTATTGTGTTCAGTTTTGGAGGCCGTACCTTGCGAAGGATGTTAAAAAAAATGGAAGCGGTACAAAGAAAAGCTACGAGGATGGTATGGGAGTTGCGTTCCAAGACGTATGAAGAGAGACTTGCTGACCTGAACATGTATACTCTGGAGGAAAGGAGGAACAGGGGTGATATGATACAGACGTTCAAATATTTGAAAGGTATTAATTCGCAAACGAATCTTTTCCGGAGAGGGGAAGGCGGTAGTACGAGAGGACATGAAATGAGATTGAAGGGGGGCAGACTCAGGAAAGATGTCAGGAAGTATTTCTTCACGGAGAGGGTGGTGAACGCTTGGAATGCCCTCCCGCGGGAGGTGGTGGAGATGAAAACGGTAACGGAATTCAAGCATGCGTGGGACAGGCATAAAGGAATCCTGTGCAGAAGGAATGGATCCACAGAAGCTTAGCTGAAATTGGGTGGCGGGGGGAAGAGGGGTTGGCGGTTGAGAGGCTAGGATGGGGGAGGGCAGACTTATAGGGGGTCTGTGCCGGAGCCGGTGATGGGAGGCGGGACTGGTGGTTGGGAGGCGGGAAATACTGCTGCACAGACTTATATGGTCTGTGCCCTGAAAAAGACAGGTACAAATCAAGGTAAGGTATACACATGAGTTTATCGTGGGCAGACTAGATGGACCGTGCAGGTCTTTTTCTGCCGTCATCTACTATGTTACTATGTTACTATGTGTATGTGTTTGTGTGTGTGTGTATGTGTTTGTGTGTGTGTGGGGGGGGGGTTGCGGGTGGCTTTTGTGGTCGTGTGGTTGGGGAGTTTGCCAGCAGTCTGTAGCGATTCCTAGGCAGGGGGAGGAGTACGGAAACACTCCCCCTGCCTGGGTCGTTGTTTGTTGGAGGGGGTTGCCAGTTGGTAGGGGTGCCTTTATGGATCCCTTTACTCTCTGTGTTCCGCCCTCGAGGGCGGGGCAGAGAGAGATGGTGAGTTGGATGACTTCACCACCATGAACTTACGAACTGTTTAGGGATTTTGCAGATGGCTTCAGCAGGTTGTCTTCAGAATGTTGAGGTAGCGTTTTATGTACAGATGGGGCGTGGCTGAGGGCGGGTCTATGAGTGAGGGTGACTGGTCCTAGCCTATGAAGCCTACAGGATTTTTGTGTTTCTCTGCCTTGGAGTGAGCTTCTCTGCCTTGGAGTGAGCTTCAGAACGTTCAAGGTGGGATTTATTAATATAGAAGATATTTAAATCTTTTTATTAAAGTATAAAAAGGAACAATATGCTGTGCAATTGTTGTATATAAATTACAAATAGAAAACAATAACAGCGAGCAACTATAACCTTCCTCACCACCACCTTCTACCCTTCCAACCCTATCACTAGCTACTTTATACTACCCCAAGGAATCCTAATCTACCCTGTTAAAACGTCCAGGATTACAAAACACAACCCTTTCTGTATGCCCTAGAGGGGAGAACTATGCCCTATGAAGCACTGTTATGATTTTTAATCTGTGAATGAATAAGAAGACATCAACAATCTCAGGATTCAGTCTAGTGTTCCTGTCTTCCACAGTCCTTCCTGCAATAGATGTCTTCTTAGAAGATATGCTGATAGCAGGATGTACATGATCCCCCATGCAAATTTTGCTAGTTGTGGCCAGCATGTTTACTTGTTTATCCAAAAAATCAAAATATTGTTGTCTGCATCACTCAAAAATAAATAAGTCCAGTTCATTAATAGGCTTCAAAATAGAAAATGACATGGGGACAAAGTTTATCCCCGTCCCTGTGGGCTCTGACCCCATCCCCGCCCCATTCCCGTGGGATCTGTCCCCATCCCTGGCCCATCCCCATAGGATCTGTCCCTGCCCAGCTCCCGCAAGCTCTGTCCCCGTCCCCATCCCCACAGTTACTGCAGGTCCCCATCCCTGTATCATTCTCTACTGCGTACTTTTTATGTGTTAGTAGAATGTAAAAAAACAGTCAGTCACTTTACTATTGTAAAGGGTATCTTTGTCCACATATATAACATGCTATCTAATAATATGTTAAAATTATGCATACTTCTTATGCACATTATTATTAATAAACTGTGTTCATGCTCAAAAATAATATGTTTGTTTGAATACTAAAAAACATGAACATACCACACTATCCCCCAGATTCTATATAGTGTGCCTAGTGTTCCGCGCTGAAATACAAACAGATTCCATAACAGCACATGCAACTTAATTAGCTTAACAAGCCAATCAGCATTATTAACAGCATTTAGCAAGCAATACATAAATAAAGCGACGATATATACCTGTAGCAGGTATTCTCCGAGGACAGCAGGCTGATTGTTCTCATGACTGGGTCGGCGTCCACAGCGGCCCAGGAACGGAAATCTTCCACAGCAACAAAAAAGTTTGCCATAGCCTTCCAGCATGCGCAGTCATCTTCCCGCTCGTCGTGCGAGAGCCCAGATCGGTTAGATAAGAAAGCAATAACAAGGAGAAGGAAAACTCCAAAGGGGAGGTGGGCGGGTATGTGAGAACAATCAGCCTGCTGTCCTCGGAGAATACCTACTACAGGTATGTATCTTTGTTTTCTCCGAGTGAGCTTGTTCTCACGACTGGGGTATCCCTAGCACCCAGGCTCACTCAAAACAACAAAGAAAAGGTCAATTGGGCCTCGCAACGGCGAGGACATAACAAGGATTGACCTACGAAGTAGAACATCTAACTGAGAGTGTAGCCTGGAACAGAATAAAAATGGGCCTAGGGGGTGGAGTTGGATTCTAAACCCCAAACAGATTCTGCAGCACCGACTGCCCGAACCGACTGTCGCATCAGGTATCCTGCTAGAGGCAGTAGTGAGATGTGAATGTGTGGATTGATGACCACGTCGCAGCCTTGCAAATCTCTTCTATAGTGGCTGACTTCAAGTGGGCCACCGACGCTGCCATGGCTCTAACACTATGAGCCGTGACATGACCCTCAAGAGTCAGTCCAGCTTGGGCATAAGTGAAGGAAATGCAATCTGCTAGCCAATTGGAAATGGTGTGTTTCCCGACTGTGACTCCCCTTCTGTTGGGATTAAAAGAAACAAACATTTGGGCGGACTGTCTGAAGGGGCTTGTCCGCTCCACGTAAAAGGCCAATGCTCTCTTGCAGTCCAAGGTGTGCAACTGACGTTCAGCAGGGCGGGTATGAGGACGGGGAAAAAATGTTGGCAAGACAATTGACTGGTCCAGATGGAACTCCGACAGCACCTTCGGCAAGAACTTAGGGTGAGTGCGGAGGACTACTCTGTTGTGAAGAAACTTTAGATAAGGAGCATGTACTACCAAGGCTTGAAGCTCAATGACTCTACGAGCTGAAGTAACAGCCACCAAGAAAATGACCTTCCTGGTCAAGTACTTCAGATGGCAGGAATTCAGTGGCTCAAAAGGAGGCTTCATCAGCTGGGTGAGAACGACATTGAGATCCCATGACACTGGTGGAAGTTTGACAGGGGGCTTTGACAAAAGCAAACCTCTCATGAAGCAAACAACTAAAGGCTGTCCAAAGATAGGCTTACCCTCTACATGTTGATGATAAGCACTAATCGCACTAAGATGAACTCTTACAGAGTTGGTCTTGAGACAAGACTCTGACAAATGTAGAAGGTATTCAAGCAGGGTCTGTGTAGGACAAGAGCAAGAATCTAGGGCCTTGCTATCACACCAGACAGCAAACCTCCTCCATTTGAAAAAGTAGCACCTCTTCATGGAATATTTCCTGGGTGCAAGCAAAACCCGGGAGACACCCTCAGAGAGACCCAAGGAAGCGAATTCTACGCTCTCAACATCCAGGCTGTGAGAGCCAGAGATCGAAGGTTGGGATGCAGAAGCGCCCCCTCGTTCTGAGTGATAAGGGTTGGAAAACAATCCAATCTCCATGGTTCTTCGGACTCCAGAAGAAGAGGGAACCAAATCTGACGCGGCCAGAAGGGAGCAATCAGAATCATGGTCCCGCGGTCTTGCTTGAGTTTCAGCAAAGTCTTCCCCACCAAAGGTATGGGAGGATATGCGTACAAAAGGCCCTTCCCTCAATGTACGAGAAAAGCATCCGACGCTAGTCTATCATGGGCCTGAAGTCTGGAACAGAACTGAGGAACTTTGTGATTGACCTGAGTGGCAAAGAGATCCACCGAGGGGGTGCCCCACTCTCGGAAGATCTTGCGAAGAACGCCCGAATTGAGCAACCACTCATGAGGTTGCATTATTCTGCTCAATCTGTCGGCCAGGCTGTTGTTTACGCCTGCCAGGTATATGGCTTGGAGAAACATGCCGTAACGGCGAGCCCAAAGCCACATCCTGACGGCTTCCCGACACAGGAGGCGAGATCCGGTGCCCCCCTGCTTGTTGATGTAATACATCGCAACCTGATTGTCTGTCTGAATTTGGATAATTTGATAGGACAGTCATCTCTGAAAGCCTTTAGAGCGTTCTAGACCACTCGCAACTCCAGAAGATTGATCTGAAGACCTTTTTCCTGGAGGGACCAAACTCCTTGAGTGTGAAGCCCATCCACATGAGCTCCCCACCCCAAGAGGGATGCATCCGTTGTCAGCACTTTTTGTGGCTGAGGAATTTGAAAAGGACGTCCCAAGGTAAAATTGGACCGAATTGTCCACCACTGAAGGGAATTGTGAAAATCAGTGGACAGCTGGATTGCATCCTCTAGATTCCCTGCAGCTTGATACCACTGAGAAGCAAGGGTCCATTGAACTGATCTCATGTGAAGACGAGCTATGGGCGTCACATGGACTGTGGAGGTCATATGGCCTAGAAGTCTCAACATCTGCCAAGCTGTGATCTGCTGAGATGCCCTGACCATGGAAACTAGAGCCAGAAGATTGTCTGCTCTCGCTTCTGGAAGATAGGCATGAGCCATCTGTGAGTCCAGCAGAGCTCCTATAAATTACAGTTTCTGAACAGGGAAAAAATGGGACTTGGGGTAATTTATAACAAACCCGAGTAGCTCCAGCAGTTGAATAGTCATCTGCATGAACTGTAGAGCTCCTGCCTCTGAGGTGTTCTTCACCAGCCAATTGTCAAGATAAGGGAACACATGCACTCCCAGTCTGCGTAGCAACGCTGCAACTACTGCCAGGAATTTTGTAAAGACCCTGGGCGCAGACGCCAGACCAAAGTGCAGCACACAATACTGGAAGTGCTGCGCTCCCAAACGGAATCAAAGATACTTCCTGTGAGCTGGAAGTATCGGGATACGTGTATAAGCATTCTTTAAGTCCAGAGAGCATAGCCAATCGTTTTCCTGAATCATGGGAAGAAGGGTGCCCAGGGAAACCATCCTGAACTTTTCTTGGACTAGGAATTTGTTCAGGGCCCTTAGGTCTAGGATAAGACGCACCCCCCATTTTCTTTTGCACAGGGAAGTACCTGGAATAGAATCCCAACCCTTCTTGGCCTGGTGGAACGGGCTGAACCGCATTGGCGCTGAGAAGGGCGAAGAGTTCCTCTGCAAGTACCTGCTTGTGCTGGAAGCTAAAGGACTGAGCTCCCGGTGGGCAATTAAGAGGTTTGGATATCAAATTGAGAGAGTATCCTAACCGGACTATTTGAAGAACCCACCGGTCGGAGGTTATGAGAGGCCACCTTTGGTGAAAAATTTTTAACCTCCCTCCGACTGGCAAGCTGTTCGCACGGACACTTTTACATCGGCTATGCTGAACTGGAACTAGTCAAAAGCCCGATCCTTGCTTTTGCTGGGGAGCTGCAGGGGCCTGCCGAGGCGAACGCTATTGACAAGAACGAGCGCGCTGGGGGTGAGCCTGAGAAGGCTGTCGAGAAGGAGGATTGTACCTACGCTTGGAATAAGCATAGGGAGCATTCTTCCTTCCCCGGAAAAACCGTCTACCTGATGAGGCAGTAGTAGAAGGCGCCCGGCAGGAGAGATTGTCCATAGCAGTTTCCTGCTGAGTGATCTGATCGACCACCTGTTCGACTTTCTCACCAAAAATATTATCCCCCAGGCAAGGCACATCCGCAATCCGCTGCTGGACTCAATTGTCCAGGTCAGAGGCACGCAGCCATGAGAGTCTGCGCAACACTATACCTTGGGCTGCAGTTCTGGATGTAACATCAAAAGAATCGTAACCACCCCTGGACAGAAATTTATGACTCGCCTTCTGCTGCCTGACCACCTCCTGAAAAGGCTTGGCCTGCTCCGGAGGGAGGTAATCAACCAAGTCCGCCAGTTGCTTCACCATGTTCCGCAAGTGAATGCTTCTTAGCCTTTGCTCGATGCACGTCATCGATACTCCTCGGTACAGATGAGGAGAACGTGGAATCCACATGCCTCCTCGGGGTCGGGTCTGAGAGTGGTCGATCCCGGTGGGCCTGCACAGTAGGAGTCTTCGAGACAGATGTGGATAGAAGACCATGTTGCTGCCCTGCAAATTTCTTCAGAGCGGAAATGGACTACTGAAGCCGCTGTGGCTCTTACAGTGTGAGAAGTGACCTGGCCCTGAAGGGTCAGCATACATAAATGCAGGAGATACAGTCAGCCAGCCAAACAAACAGCAATAGTACGTTTGGTGATGGGAATCCCTAATCTGTTGAGTCAAAGTATATAAAAAGCTGGGAAGACTTCCTATAGGGTTTTGTATGCTGCAGATAATATGCAAGAGCACGCTTGAAGTGTGAAGTATGCAGTGCTGCTTCTCCAGGATGAGTGTGTGGCTTAGGGAAGAAGACAGGAAGTACAATAGACTAATTGAGGTGGAACTCCGATACCACTTTTGGGAGGAATTTAGGGTGGATTTGGAGCACAATCCTGTGAAATTCACTGACTCTTCTAGCAGAAGAACTATTAAGCGCACTACCTTATATGTGAGGAACTTCAGAAAACAGAAATGAAGTGCTTCAAAAGGAGGTTTCATGAGAGTTGCAAGGATGACATTGAGATCCCATGCCACCGGAAATGGTTTGATGGGAGGTTTGGTATAAAATAAATCTATCAAGGGATGAACAGAAATTGGTTTGTTAACTCTGGAGTGAAAAGCACTAATGGCACTCAAGTGTACTCTGACTGAGTTAGTTTTGAGACCAGAATCAGAGAGATGAAGAAGGTACTCCATAAGGGTAGGAAGAGAGCATGTAGCAGGGTTGAGTGCTCTAGCCGTACACCAGAGGGAAAATCTTTTCCACTTGAAATGGTAACACTTCTATGTAGAAGGTTTCCTAGGAGCTAATAGTATTCTAGAAACTCCTTCTGAAAAGTTTAAGAAATTTAAGTCTATGTTGTCAAAAACCAAGCTGACAGGGCCAGAGAGCAGGGGTCTGGACGGAGGAGGGACCCCTCGTTCTGTGTTATTAGGTTGGAAAAGGATCTAACCTGAATGGTTCCTTGGACGATAACTCTAGAAGAGGGAACCAAATTTGAAGTGGCAATAGGGAGCAATTAGGATCATAGTCCCCTGGTTTTGACATAGCTCTAGAAGATTTTTCCCTATGAGAGAAAGTAGGGGAAAGGCATACAGAAGATTCATTCCCCAGTGGAGCAAGAGGGGCTACATGGTTGGGAGTATACAGTCTGGAATAAAAGTGGAAAAGCGAAAAGGTCTATCACTAGGATTCCCCACTGCTGGAATATTCAACAAGCTACAGGTATACTGAAGGACTTTGCTCAATGTGTCTACTACAGCATATTGTTTGCCAGCTAGGTAACTGCTCTTATAGAGATGTATTATCTGATCAAGTATGCAGTCCTGGAAAATTTTGAGGGTGTTCCAGACTGCTCACAATTTCAGGAGACATGATGTCATTTCTCCCATGGGGACCAAGAACCTAGGGTGTGGAAACTGGGCTCTTGGTCAAGGTAAGTAACCCAACCTATCATGGAAGCATCTGTGGTGAAGACTTTGTGATATGTAAGGAGGTGATACGGAAGTCCCCTGATGAGATTTTGGGAAACCATCCACCACTGTAGTGAGTGGCATAGCTGTAGAGTAACTCAAATACAGGCTGAAAGCAATCCCATGGCTTGGGACCACTGAGAGGAGAGTGTCCACTGAGGAATTCAGATGTGGAATCGAGCCAATAGTGTTACATGGACTGTTGAAGCCATGTGACTTGAGTAGGTGGAGCATCTGATGAGCAGATACTTGGGTGAATTTGGAAACCTGAGCAGAGAGATGCATTATGTTGTTTGCTCTCAGTTGAGGGAGGAAGGTTCGACTATGAGTAGTGTCCAGGAGAGCTCTGATGAACTCTTCAGTTCTGAACAGGTTGAAGAAGTGATTTGGGATAATTTATGACATAAACCAAGAAGTTCTAGGAGTCTTATGGCAGACAGAATTGAAGTCTTTGCCACCTCTCAGGAGGCTGCCTTGATTAACCAGTTGTCGAGGTAGGGGAAGACATGTATGTCCCACTTGTGAAGCGTTGCAGCTACCATTATAAGGCATTTTGTGAAGACTCAAGGAGCCAAAGTTAAGCTGAAAGGTAAGACCTTGTACGGATAATGTAGAGTTCAACAGCAGAAGCGCAGGAACTTTCTATGGGCAGGAAGGATAGGTATTTGAGTGTATGCCTGCTTCAGATCTAGAGCGCAAACCCAGTCATTGAGATGGATCATAGGGAGTAGTAATCCCAAGGAAACCATGCAACATTTTTGAGTAGAAATTTGTTTAAATTTTGCAGGGTGAGAAATTTGGTCATACTCCCTCTGTCTTTTTTGGTATGAAAGAGTACCTTCAGTAAAACCTTCAACCCTTTTCTGGCAGAACTGATTCTATTGCATTCTGCTGGAAGAGGACAGACAGCACCTCCTGAAGTATCATTTGGAGGGAGCTGAAATGAGACTCTCTTGATGGATGGTCAGGAGGTCTTTTTCCTAACGCAGAGCATAACTGTGCTATATGATATGTAGCATCCAATGAGTGGAGGTAGAGGATAAGTCTGCCTTCCACTGGTAGGTCGCTTGGCATGCACAACTGGATGGTGGAAATGTTCTCTAGGAAGGAGTCAAAAACTGGGCTGTTGTATAGACGGAGAAGGATTCTGATTTCTGTCCCCACAGATGCCTAGGCCCTGAGCATTGAGGCGTAGTCCTTTGAGGTGGAGGAGGAATGGGATTGAAACAACGCTTAGATGTATAGTAATTTGAGCACTGAAAACCTTCTGCAAATCTTCTAGAAGAAGAGGCAACAGAAGCCTGTGGTCTAGATTTCCTTTTAATTAGGTCGTCCACTTTCTTGACTTTGTCACCAAATAAGTTAGTTCCACGACAAGGGACATCTGCTAGACACTCTTGGACAGCAGATTCAAGGTCGGAGACTCTGGCCAGGAAAGACGCTGTACAACTACTGGGTTTAAAAAAAGATTTGGACACGTTCTTGGAGGAAATGTCCATAGTCTGCTATTGAGATGGACCTGGGGGAAGCCACTGCTTGCTCTGGGATAGGTAGCATGGAATGTTGCAACTAATTGGTTTTCTGATATTTACTTGTGACCTGGATTGGCCACTGTTGGAAGAAGCAGGATAGTGGACTAGATGGTCCATTGTTCTGACCCAGTACAGCTATTCTTATGTTTTTGTGTTACTCCTTTGCAGAAATGCATGAAAATACATCATCAAAGACCTGCCTTGCCAGATATTTATGACAATCTAGAAGTTTCATGTGAAGTTTGAGAAACCCATCAGCCTTTTCAGGAGGAAGGAAGTCTGTAAAGGAGAGAGTACTCTGTATTAGATACTTTAAATAAATTGTAGAATAAAGTTGATAATCTAAAATACGACTGATTAGCATTGAGATCTGAAATGATTTTCTGCCAAGAGTCTAATGTTCTAGCTTCTCTGCCTGGAGGAGTAGAAGCATGAGATCTCACAGTAGTACGTTTTAAAGCAGATTCCACAACTAAGAAATGATGTAACTGAGTTTTCTCAAACCTACTGCATTTCTGTATCCTGTACATTGTATCAATTTTCTTTGTGGCACTTTGAACTGTCACTATTTTCGATAAGAGTAGTCTTCATAACTGTATGAAGTGGAACAGTGATTGACTCTCCTCCTAGAGAAGGAATCTAGAACCTCAAGTTCTGAACAAGGTTCTTCCTCTGTCTCCAATTTGAAAGAATGACTTGGGCCATCTCATGGACAAAGCCGGGAAAGGATATACTTTCTTCTGGAGACCTACGTCTCTCATGTGGCGAAGAAGGATCACATGGAATGCCATAGGACTCCTCAGCTGAGAGGTCCTGAGTCCTGATCTGTTTCCCAGGAGAGGTTTGAGTCCGACTCTTCTGATATTGGAAGGTAAATGAGCAAGAGAGTGTCGACTAGAGCATCAGCTCTGCGCTGAAGTGCGTTGAGACAGATGAGTTTCCGAGGCTGGAGAAAGTTCCTCTGCTGAAATTGACATGTGTTGATTAGGTTCATGGTGCCCCCGACGGTCAATGCTGAGCCAGCGACTTCTCCCGTGACTGTCTCTCCGAAGTATCAACGGGCTGGGCTGAGGCTGGCACAAGCACCCTGTAAGCCTGTATAGACTGCATATGCTGTAGCCCTAGTGGAGGAGTGGCCTAGTGATTAGAGTGGTGGACTTTGGTCCTGGGGAACTGAGGAACTGAGTTCGATTCCCACTTCAGGCACAGGCAGCTCCTTGTGACTCTGGGCAAGTCACTTAACCCTCCATTGCCCCATGTAAGCCGCATTGAGCCTGCCATGAGTGGGAAAGCGCGGGGTACAAATGTAACAAAAATAAAATAAATAAATAATCGTTCCTCTTTGAGCATAGCCCAGATTTCCTCCTGTAGAGTAAGCATCAGTACTGGCTGAGAAGGCAGTGGGGATACAGCCTGAATTATAGTCTGTGCAGGCATAGGAGCTCTCAAAGACCTTGATGGCTCTCAATGGGAAAGAAATTGAAGAAAAGGAGAGCAGTCACTGCAGTATGGATACTAAACGTGCTTCGAGGATGTTGATGCAGGGTAGGTGTTGGCAGAGTGCCTGGGGGGCGAACAATGGTGATGCTTCTTAGGTTTTTTTACGTTGCAGGTCCCACAATGCACGTGGCACCAATGAAGAGGATGTAGAGTTCTCATGTGGTCATGATACTGAGTCTGATGTCAGACTCTCACGATGTTGCACTGCTGCACCCAATGTCGATGTTGGCGCAGGTCCCATGTCGACCACTGAATCTCTTTGTCATGCTCGATGCAGATGCCAATGTCGATGCACAACCAAAAAGATTTTCACGCTGGACTCTATGGGCTTTAAGTGTCGTTTCCATACGCAGCCAGGGGCTACAATATATGTCCCGGTGCTCCAGACCCAAGTCCTGAATACACCAGTTATGAGGGTCTGTGACTGAAATGGTCCTATTGCATCAAGTACACTTCAGCACCCTCTGACATGGAGGCAAAAATGGTCGACAAACTCAATGGCCCAGGGAGGTTGTTTAAGCAAAAATGATTCATGCTTCACGGGCAAAAGAAGAACCCGGAGGCCCTAAAGGCCAAAATATGTAAACTAATTTTAAAAAATGAATAAAATTACATAAAAAATAAAATAAGATTATGAAGAAAAAATATTCAGAAAAGGGAAGGCACCAAAAGGCAAAAGTTTGACACGTTGAGGAGAGATTAGAAAACCAATCTCTCTGCTCTGCGGAAAATGGTGGACTACTGGTCCCATGCCTGAGTGTCGGGCAGGAAGGCACCCACGCAAGCACAGTGAGGGCACTGCCTTAAAGTGACAGTGCACTATGGCAGTGTCCGCACCGGGCTCCATGGATGACATCATCCACATGTGAGAATATTATGCCTGCTTGTCCTTAGAGAAACTCTAGTATTCTATAAAAGGTAAGTAGGCACCTACTTTCCTTTACAGAATAGGCTCCAGTTAGTTGTTGCTTTATAGACCTGCCCTCACCATCTTTTCCTATTTTAAGTTGCAATAAATTATGATTGGAACAGTTAAAGTGTGGAGGGGAAGCTGCATGAATTGATTGGCTTTAAGTTTGGTAAGAAACATAGGATAGAACAATGAGTTTCTGTGTTTGATATATTGATATGAATGCTGCAGTAGAGAGAATAGAAAGAATGATAAACATAGCATGACAGATGAAGGGGAAAGCAGGAGGTGGTTTTGATGAATAGATAGAAGTTCTAGGCTGAGTAGACAACAACTGGAATGAGCTGACTGAACAGATAGACAAGATGAAATGGGCAACTGACAGGTAATTGAAGCACACAGGTTTTCAGGTCATAAAATTAAAAACATAAGTCAAATGAGACTGCAACTCAGGTTTTTATGTCATAAAATTAAGTCACTTGTTCACACTTATTCATGAAAAAAAAACCCAGTGACAATCCTGTTGCCAAGGGACACTGATCACAACATTCCATAGAACCTGCCTCTCTGCGCTCTTAATGTGGCCCAAACAACAGTCAGGACTGCCTCCTGGAATGCCTGGAACACCATCTCAACAAGCCCAGGCTTGGGAATCAAATCCTAGTCCTCTATTCATGCTCCTCTGGCTATCAGACTGTCCTGGTATTCACACAATCCCTAAAATAGTGATATGCAAACCAGCCTTTGGGTATCTTTCTTCTGGCCTGCAGTGGCAATACTACTTTCAACACACAAGGCAGGAATAACAATGGCAAGATCACTTTCAAGGTGAAGAGCTTGGACAGCACACCAGTTTTATGTCAGGCTACATACAGGTGGAAGCACAAATTGCAAGAACTGCTGCCCCATCAGCTCTCCCGTGCAGGGAAGGATAGGACTGTGAGAACAGTACTGGATTTTTTAATATGAATGTGAGGTCTGCTGCTGCTGTGATGAAAACCGGTTAAAATGGTCCAGCACCATCATGGTTTAGTGCCCAGGGGACTGGGCTATAACAGAATAAAAGAATACAGCAATGCTTGATCTTTGTTTCTGCATTACCATGGAATAAATCATTTTTCAAATTAAGGACTTTGTAAAACCCCAATACTAATAACAGACTCTCTTACTAGGAGGTTAATAGTCCCCAGACGCTCAAAAAGGAGTGGGACAGTAATTCTTCCTCCCTGAAAGAATCAGACTGCATTTTTGCACATTACCTCAGTTACATCATCCTTGTGCTTACCTCCCTGTCAACTGACATCCAGAACATTAAATTCAGTAGTCTCTTCCTTTGTAAGGTGTATCCCAGGATGCTAAACTTTGGCTATCTGCAAGGATGTATAGGCCAATGTACTGGGATTGTAGGCATGCAGCCCAATTTGGGTCTCCACTGCCTGCAAGTAGACCTGTCAGGGAAGCCTCCAAACATAATACTATGACAAGTTTAAATAACAGACTGCAGAAGGCACAACAGTGTGCTCTGTAAGAACACTGGAAACTGGACCACATTAACTCTGTCTGAAGATTGGATTTTTTTAAATTTCTGTAATGTTTCTGGGGTTTAAAGGATTAATACTCAAATATGAAAGTATTCTGAGGTATAGAAAGGCCAGGACAAGCAAAAGAAAACACCAACATCAGATTCATTGTCTTTGCCTGTACTGGGGCTGTGCAGCCTGGCTGTGTCTATGTCATGGTCAGTGATGCCCTATACTGGCGTTATGCAACCTGGTTGTGGGTCCATGGCACCATGTCCTGGGATTGTGCACACTGGCTGTGCATGGCTCATTGGAGCAGTGACTCCAGCTTTATCTGTCTCTTGGAAGATGGTGTCCTGCTATCACACTCTATATGGAGAACAGGTGCTCAATGTCATTCTCTTGCATATATTAAAAGTTATGTCCCAGCATTTGGCGGCTGATACTGATCGGAAAAGAACATTCCTGGAAGTCTCTTGGGAGCACTGCATATGTTAGGGTTCATATCTCAATACTTGAGCCTGATAGTGCAGAAGGAATAGCCTCACTTCTCTGACCAGGTGGTTGTCAGCATCTTTCTTATGGTGAGGTGCTCCGTAGTGGAAGACTCTGTAGTGCTGCTTTGCTGATGGTCCCATAGGCCTGGGTATAGCTCTGAAGATTTGCTTTGGGGTCCCCTGCTGCTCCTACATTTGAGGTAGCTTGGAACATCTTCTTGCTGAACTTCTGAACTGGACGAGTCTCTCTGTTCTGGAATGGAGGTGCCCTCTGATTCTGCACATAGAGGAAAGAAAGGGAAAATCTTATAGTCACTGGCATGCCATAGCATTCATGTCAAGACCTGTAGCCAAATGGAATTCCAATGCTAACCAACCATGATTAATGCAAAAAAAAAAAAAAAAAAAAGTGGTGGTTAACTTATCTGGTTAAGGGCTGAATATCAGCACTTAACTGGGTAAGATAAACCGGACTAAGATAGGACTGAGTTTTACGCAGTCTGATTAGTCTGGTTAGCTCATCTGGTTAAGGGCCAAATATTTATTTATGCCAAGAGTAAGGGTTTGATTTGTGTTGGAACAGGGTAGAAGGGTGTTCAGGTGCTTCTTGTGGCTCTTGGGAGTAACACCACCATCCGATGGCTCTCCCCACCTGCTGACCTCCCCCATGGTCTGGCTTCTCTCCCTTGTTCCTCCTCCAAGCCGGCAAACCTGCTGTCCTCATGTCTTTCAAATCCCCCTCCCCCAGTCCAGTGTACTTTTTAAAAAGTTTTCTTCTCTTCTAGTAGTTGCTGGAAGTGGGCAGTGATTCACATGTGTTGCTTGCGCCAACCAGGCAGCCTTTTCTCCGACATAACCTCCTGTTTCCACAAAGGCAAGAAGCATCAATGAGAAGGGTGTGGAGTCAGCAGGAACAGTTGAATTGCTGCTAGCTGCCGACAATTGCTAGAAGAGAATTTTTAAAAAGTACATGGGTAGGGCAGGGGGGGTTAAGAGAAGAAATGCTAGCCCATTGGTGGAGGAAGAATACAGCACACAGGAGAATAAAAAAGAGATATGCTGAACTACTGGTGAAGAGCAGGAAAAATGCTGAACAATAGGTATGAAGAGGGGGAGAAGGAAAAAGCCGGACCATTGGGGGGAGGGGAAGAAGAAATGCTGGACCATTGGGGGGGGGGGGGGGAGAAAATATGCCGGACCATTGATGGGGGGAGGCAGAAATACTAGACCATAGGGGGAGGGGGGGCAGAAATGCTGGACCATATGGCAATGGTATAGGGTAAGGGAGCAATCCATGATGTTACTTTTCCTTGCTTTGATTCTATCACTTCATTTTAGGTGCGCACAGCTGGCATCTTTTTTACCGTTGTTTTGAAACTTTGCTGCACATCGCCTTACCCCCATTTTTTAACTTAATAATGATTTTTTACTTTTTTTCTCTCTTTTGATTTTTAGTGATACCGTTTTTTTTTGCATATGTTTACTTTTCTTTTCTCTTTATGTTCCTCCTGTTGCTTCCATTCCACTTAACCAAGATGTGTTTCTCCCTACACTGTCTCTGTCATATATATTTTTAAAACTTTAATTCTCTAATTTTTTTCACTGATTGCCCCCTTACTCACCCTTTGCCACTGCCATTGCCATATTCATACAAATTTCTTTGTAAGCTATTCTTCAAATTCCTAGTGTTTTATTTATTTTCAAATTTGTTTATTAGTTTTCACATAATATGACATAACATACAATTCCCCTTAATCACCAATATTCAGTGAGCAAAGAAATCTGCTGAACAACTACACACTAAACTATAACATTAGTCAAACTCCTTGCCGTTATTGAGTCTTAACATTTCCAACTATCATGAAAACTCACTATGGCCTAAGCTAATTACATCAACTTAATTATCTGAGTGAACTCGTTTCCAGCTCCTATCTAACCCTCCCCCCTATTCCCCCCACCTCCCGCCCCTTCCACCCTCCTTAAGGGATTAACCATTCTGACTGATAATTGATACATGTCCGTACAGCTAATTTACATATTCAGGATGCGCCCTCTGCCTCCCGAGGGGATGGTCTGCCAGAATGGGGTCCAAATCTTGTAAAAGTCTTTTTCTGTAAATCTCCGATCTCCAGTATATTCCGCCATTCTCTTTTCAAACCTCATATAATCTATCATCAAGCCCCGCCACTGTTGTAGCACAGGTGGTTTATTTGTAATCCACTCGGTAAGTATTATCTTTTTGGCTGTCATTATAGCTCTGTGGGTGAAACCTTTGAACCCTGCTGGGACCGGGCGCACCAAAACGGGTCTCCCAAACAACATTTGAGGACCCTTCTTCCAGGTTACACCCCACATCCTTGAGGTTGACTGTGTGATTGAAGTCCAGAATTTTTGTATGGTAGGGCATGTCCAAAACATATGCCCAAGTGTCGCTCCTTGTGCCCCACACTTGGGGCAATCTCCATCTGGAGAAACTCCCATGTGAAACGCCCTCCTCGGAGGGATATGGGTCCGCGTGACAAACTTGTACTCCATTTCACTATATGAAATCACCTTGGAGGAGTTGTGGACCGAATAAATATACTCCTGTAATGATTGTGGTGTCAAATTTGTTCCCAAGTCCCTGTTCCATTTCTGAGACAAAGATTCATAGTCTAGCTCTGCTGTCATATCTCTTAAGTGGCGATGATGCATTGTCAATGGTACTCTACCCTGAGATTGCAGGGAATAAGCTGACGAGAGTTCCTCCTGCACATCTTCTGTAAGACACTCCCAGGGCAAGCTTTTCACATAGTGTTTTAATTGCCAGTAGTGGAAGCGGTCTGAGGGTTTTAGGGAGAACTTGAGCTGGAGTTCTTCAAATGTTCTCATTGTCCCCTCCTCAGTCAAAACCTGATGGAGGTATACCAACCCACTTCGCCTCCAGTTGCGAAACCTTCCATACAGAGTTCCAGGGGGAAGTTTGGGTTATCACATATTGCTAAGAAAGGGGTGACACTTCCGGAAAAATGATGAAACCTGCAGACCCACCGCCACACTGCTCGTGCTGTAGTAAATATATGGGACTGACTCAAGACAGGAGGTATTTGTCCCATATGCAATAAGCAACTAAAGTGAACTCCTTGTGTTAGGGAGGTCTCCAGAGGTGTGTCAGAGAATTCTGAAGTAGATCTATACCAGTCAGAGACATGACGCATGCCGCTGGCTATTGTGAGATATCTCATACTCAGTAAGCTCAAGCCTCCAAACTCCCGTGGTATTTGCAATGTCGAGATTGGGAGTCTTGCTTTCCGGCCTCTCCACAGGAACCTTTGTACAAATTTGTTAAGACGCTTTTCATCCTCTGGTTTTAAGAAAAGTGGTAAAGTCTGGAACACGTACATCCATTTGGGAGCTATCATCATGTTGTAGACAACAATCCTGCCCATTAACGACAAAGGGTAATTCTCCCACAATTGAAGCTTTGTTCGTGTTATCTCAAGTAAGGGTTCAACATTCTCCTGGTATAGTCGAGCCAGATTCTGTGGTATGTTTGTACCCAAATATCTTATCTTGTCCTCCACTCTTGTCAGGGGGCAGACCCCCCCTGACTGGCCCTGGCTAGGGTACACCTCCATAGCCAA
Organism: Microcaecilia unicolor; assembly: GCF_901765095.1. Classification (NCBI taxonomy): domain Eukaryota; kingdom Metazoa; phylum Chordata; class Amphibia; order Gymnophiona; family Siphonopidae; genus Microcaecilia; species Microcaecilia unicolor. The sequence goes on from NC_044031.1 coordinate 625,748,848, forward strand.
TGACTTCTTGTTGTTTAGGGTGAACCCCAAAAGCCGGCCAAACTCCTTAACTAGTTGTAATGTCCAGTCTAGGGAATCTGAAGGATGGGTAGTCACGATCATCAAATCATCTGCAAATGCTAGGGCTTTGATAATTTCTCCCCCAACCTTCACCCCAGGAATTTCTTTTGCATTTCTCAATACCCGAAGCAAGGGCTCCAAAGACAGGATGAACAGGGCCGGGGATAGGGGGCAGCCTTGCCTGGTGCCTCCAGTGATCGCAAAGGGTTGTGCTCTTATCCCATTCACTAGCACTGAGGCTGTTGGATTTGTATATAGTGTGGCTATGGCTCTGTATACCCATCCCCCTATGCCCATGTGCCTTAAGACTGTGAACAAGTACTTCCACCCTACTTGATCAAATGCTTTTTCGGCGTCTAATGAAAAAGGGAGGCCGGGGTTTCTGTCAGCTGTCCCATTGACATGGCCAGCAACAATCTACGAACATTTCTGGCCGCTTGTCTGGTCCTAACAAATCCTACTTGTTCCTCTCCCACTACCCTTGGCAATATTTGGGCCAGATGATTAGCAAGGACCTTGGCTATGATCTTTATGTCTACGTTAATGAGTGAAATGGGTCTGTAAGCGTCTGCCTGAAGATCTGGCTTTCCAGGTTTTTTTTATCAGTGAGATTAATGCTGTGTTTGCATATCGTGGAAAGTGGCCCATACCAACCACCTGTTCATAATAGGCAATGATCATGGGATAAAATGAGGGGGGCAAAGATCTATAGAATTCCCTTGTAAATCTGTCCGGACCCGGGGCTGATCCTGTGGGCAAGGACTTTATTACCTCCTGTATTTCCTTTGCGTTAAGGGGCACCTCCAAACTCTCTAGCTCCTCGTTGGTCAATTTTGGGAGTCCTGCTTTTTCTAAGTATTTTGTAATTTGCGCTTCATCTGGTTCACTAGGTGATTTATATAAGGTAGAGAAAAATTGTGTTAAAATCTTGGCTATTTCTTCACTCTTATTTTGTATATTTCCCTTTTGGTCTCGGAGCGCTACTATCGGGGAGCGAGGCCCCCACGCTTTGACTAAGTGCGCTAGCATCTTGCCAGACCTGTTTCCAAATCTACGGAATTTATGCTGCTTAGAAGCTAGATATCTCTGCCCGCGTTCATGCAATAAAGCATTGAGAGTCACTTGTATGGCTCTCAGTTGTTCCCTTGCCTCAGCTGACGGACGTTTAATATACTGTTGTTTAGCTTGCCTGAGACTTTTCTCTAGCCTTACTATTGCTATTGTTTGTTTTTTATTCCTTGCATGAACAAAGGCAATGACCTCGCCTCGCAAGACCGCTTTGGCTGCGCTCCAAAGCAAATCTGGCTGGTCCAAATGCGCTCTATTATTATGAAGATAGTCTTCCCATCTCTGTCTTATGAATTCTTGAAATTCTCTATTTTGGGAAAGGTAGCATGGGTATCGCCAAGTTCGTGCCTGCTGATAAAAATTCGGTATCTCAATATCTAACCACACCAGGGAATGGTCCGATATCTCCTCCGGGCCTATCTCGGAGGACAGCACCCAGGGAAATGCTTGTTGGGCTATAAAAATATAATCTAGTCTAGAATACGTGCCGTGGGCCCTAGACAGATGTGTAAAGTTACGCTCCCCGGGGTGCAAGCAACGCCATGTATCTACTAAGTTAAGAGATCGTTGGAAGGATGAAAGCGCATGTGCTCGGGGCCCCCCTCTCGTGGCCACCCTTGGGTTGGAACAATCTTCTCTGGGGTCCATGACTAAATTGAAATCTCCCATCACTAAAAGATGTGCGGACTTATAATGAAGGCATATCTGTACTAGGCTCGAATAAAATTTTGCATCATATACGTTAGGTCCATACACCCCCAGTACTAGAAAATCCCTTTGCTGGACCCATAATCGAACCAATACATATCTTCCCTGTGGATCTGCTTTTACGAGTTCTGATTTTGTGGCCATCCCCTTACTAATCAACACAGCCACCCCAGCTCTGCGGTCTCCTGAAGATGCAGCATGTACCTCTCCCACCCACTGTCTCTTTAGCTTGTTATGTTCTTCGATGGTGAGTCTAGTCTCCTGAAGGCAGCCTATGTCTGTTTTGTGCCTTTTAAGGCTCGCTAATATCTTTGCCCGTTTTATCGGCGTGGAAATACCACCCACGTTCCATGAGGTAAACCGTACAGTCCTAATGACGTGATGTTCTACGGGAGTCTGCCTGCTGGCTGTGCCTGCAATTAAGCCTTCCCGGGTGCCCAGCCTCGCCCCGGAAAATAATGGTGCCTGTACTGTTCCAACCCCCTGCTATTCTTAATGGGGACATCCATATGTTTCTGTGTGTATTGGACATGATTTGTGGTCTTCCCTCCTTTTTATTCCTTATAGCTTCCTGATAGCTGAATCTAATCCCTATGCCCTCCCCTACCCCCCCTCCCCGACCCATCTCTTTCCCTACAGCCTCCAATCTACCCCGCTTCTATGTGTGGGGTAGAGGGATCAATGATGTGGGGCTCCCCCCTCCCCCGCCAATTTTTGATGATATAGTGTGTCCAGTACCTCCAGTATAATATCCTTTGAGTTGTTCTCACTCTGGAGCTTCGCGCAGCCATCAGGGCTCTTGTTTCAATGTAAGACTGTCCTTTGGATTTGCGATATTTAGGTTTTCAGCCATCCATGTTTGTGCTTCCTTAGGGGTTTGGAAAGCGTTCCATTTGCCCTGGTAATGTATCCACAGCGTGGCCGGGTAAGTCAGCATGAATTTATGGTTAGTGTCCACGAGAGATTGGCACACCGCCCCATAGGCCCGCCGCCTTTCTTGTAGGGCAAAAGAGTAATCTTGAAAGATTTTGATTGGGGAACCATCATAGTTCAGAGTGCCTCGCTTTAGTCGTGCGCCTCGTAAGATTTCCACTTTGTGGACGAAGTTGTGTACTTTAATCATAACTGCTCTAGGCCTCTGATCACTGTTTGTTTTCCGTCCCACGTGGTGCGCGCGCTCCAGACAAAGTGCTCCGATACTGTCAGAGAGGGCAAACTCTGTTTGAAGCCACTTTTCCATCATAGAGGGTAGAGAGCTGTCAGATACCGTTTCTGGAATTCCAATGATGCGGAGATTGCCCCTTCTGGAACGATTTTCGACGTCGTCAAGTAAGTGAGATTGTTTTGCTACTGTGCGTCGCAACTCCTCAAGCTCCGTTGTTGTGCCGGCCTGCTCATCTTCTATGGTGGAAACTCTTTGCTCTAACTCTCCCGTTCGCCTGGTCGTGTCCGCTAACAGATTCTCCACCGCCTTCAGCTGGCTGGAAAGCTGCTGCAATTGCGGGTCTAAAGCTATCTTCACAGCCTCCGTTATTTGGTGGAGTTGCGACGGGGTATACAGCGTTGCTGGCTCTTCAGGTGCTGGGCTCGTCGCCATCTTGAGTTCCATGCCGCGGGGCTTTTCCGCCTCTTTTTTTCGTTGTTTTCGGTGGCATCTTAGTATCTAACCAAGTTACAAAAGGGTCCATGCACCCGCGGGTCACTCTCTGCAGGATCTTCGGTTGTGGAGGTTTATTCTGCGGTCTTTAGCTGGCGGGAAGGAGGGTTCGGCCTAAGAGAGGAGCTTTCCTACCTCCGCTCCCTTCAGCACATCACGTGATCTCCCCATTTCCTAGCGTTTTAAATGTGATACTTATCTGGCCTCCCTGTTTTGCTTTCATTCCCTGCATTTTATCCCTTGCATGTCTGTAGAGCTTGTATTTGTATTATTGGTTACCTTTTGCTCTCTTACACCATAGGATCCACCTTATTCTTTCAAAGTTGTATGTGATCTTGGAAACATTGCCTACCTTTGTATCACGTACATCACAAGGTCAGCTTTTCATTATTATTGTTATTACTATTGTTATTACTATTTTTTAGTATTACTCTTTATTATGGTTTTATTATGTTTTTTTCATTTTCATTCTATTTGTATGCTTTAGATTATGCAAATACCATTTTTATATGCCTTTCTATTTTTTATTGTTTTGAATTGTATGTTTTTTCCTTTAATTACTTGTTTATCCTATAATTCATATATTCTGATTGATGAGTCTTTGTATTTGTGATTTATATGCTTATACCAGTGTTGTACATGTTTTTGTAGACTCCTGAAGCAGGCGTTTTTGACGCCGAAACACAGCAGCTGTGTCAAATCGTTTGAGTTTGTTTCAATAAAGTGAATGATACATACCTGTAGCAGGTGTTCTCCGAGGACAGCAGGCTGATTGTTCTCACGACTGGGTGACGTCCGCGTCAGCCCCCACCAACCGGAAGAAGCTTCGCGGGCGGTCCGCACGCAGGGCACGCCCACCGCGCGGCCGTCTTCCCGCCCGTGCGCGACCGTTCCCGCCAGTTGAATGACAAGCAAAAAGATGAAAACGCAACTCCAAAGGGGAGGAGGGAGGGTAGGTGAGTACAATCAGCCTGCTGTCCTCGGAGAACACCTGCTACAGGTATGTATCATTCACTTTCTCCGAGGACAAGCAGGCTGCTTGTTCTCACGACTGGGGTATCCCTAGCTCTCAGGCTCACTCAAAACAAGAACCCAGGTCAATTGAACCTCGCAACGGCGAGGGCATAACAAAAATTGACCTACGAAGAACAACTAACTGAGAGTGCAGCCTGACCAGAATAAATTCGGGTCCTGGAGGGTGGAGTTGGATTTACACCCCAAACAGATTCTGCAGCACCGACTGCCCGAACCGACTGTCGCGTCGGGTATCCTGCTGGAGGCAGTAATGAGATGTGAATGTGTGGACAGATGACCACGTCGCAGCCTTGCAAATCTCTTCAATAGTGGCTGACTTCAGGTGGGCCACTGACGCTGCGCCATGGCTCTAACACTATAAGCCGTGACATGACCCTCAAGAGCCAGCCCAGCCTGGGCGTAAGTGAAGGAAATGCAATCTGCTAGCCAACTGGAGATGGTGCGTTTCCCGACAGCGACCCCTAGCCTGTTAGGGTCGAAAGAAACAAACAATTGGGCGGACTGTCTGTGGGGCTGTGTCCGCTCCAAGTAGAAGGCCAATGCTCTCTTGCAGTCCAATGTGTGCAACTGACATTCAGCAGGGCGGGTATGCGGCCTGGGAAAGAATGTTGGCAAGACAATTGACTGGTTAAGATGGAACTCCGACACCACCTTCGGCAGGAACTTTGGGTGGGTGCGGAGCACTACTCTGTTGTGATGAAATTTGGTATAAGGAGCATGAGCTACCAGGGCTTGAAGCTCACTGACCCTACGAGCTGAAGTAACTGCCACCAAGAAAATGACCTTCCAGGTCAAGTACTTCAGATGGCAGGTATTCAGTGGCTCAAAAGGAGGTTTCATCAGCTGGGTGAGGACGACGTTGAGATCCCATGACACTGTAGGAGGCTTGATAGGGGGCTTTGACAAAAGCAAGCCTCTCATGAATCGAACGACTAAAGGCTCTCCAGAGATGGCTTTACCTTCCACACGATAATGGTAAGCACTAATAGCACTAAGGTGATTCCTTACTGAGTTGGTCTTGAGGCCAGACTCTGACAAGTGCAGAAGGTATTCAAGCAGGTTCTGTGCAGGGCAAGAACGAGGTTCTAGGGCCTTGCTCTCACACCAAACGACAAACCTCCTCCACTTGAAAAAGTAACTCTTTTTAGTGGAATCCTTCCTAGAGGCAAGCAAGACACGGGAGACACCCTCAGACAGACCCAACGCAGTGAAGTCTACGCCCTCAACATCCAGGCCGTGAGAGCCAGGGACTGAAGGTTGGGGTGCAGCAACGCTCCGTCGTTCTGCGAGATGAGAGTCGGAAAACACTCCAATCTCCACGGTTCTTCTGAGGACAATTCCAGAAGAAGAGGGAACCAGATCTGACGGGGCCAAAAGGGCGCTATCAGAATCATGGTTCCGTGGTCTTGCTTGAGCTTCAGTAAGGTCTTCCCCACCAAAGGTATGGGAGGATAAGCATACAGGAGGCCGGTCCCCCAATGGAGGAGAAAGGCATCCGACGCTAGCCTGCCGTGTGCCTGTAGTCTGGAACAGAACAGAGGCAGCTTGTGGTTGGTCTGAGAGGCGAAAAGGTCCACCGAGGGGGTGCCCCACTCTCGGAAGATCTTGCGTACCACTCTGGAATGAAGCGACCACTCGTGCGGTTGCATGACTCTGCTCAGTCTGTCGGCCAGACTGTTGTTTACGCCTGCCAGGTATGTGGCTTGGAGAAGCATGCTGAACCGGCGGGCCCAACTCCACATCCCGACGGCTTCCTGACACAGGGGGCGAGATCCGGTGCCCCCCTGCTTGTTGGTGTAATACATTGCAACCTGATTGTCTGTCCGAATTTGGATAATTTGGCAGGACAGCCGATCTCTGAAAGCCTTCAGTGCGTTCCAGATCGCTCGGAGCTCCAGGAGGTTGATCTGCAGATCCTTTTCCTGGAGGGACCACAGACCCTGGGTGTGGAGCCCATCGACATGAGCTCCCCACCCCAGGCGAGATGCATCCGTCGTCAACACTTTCGTGGGCTGCGGAATTTGGAATGGACGTCCCAGGGTCAAATTGGTCCGAATGGTCCACCAGAGCAGTGAAGTGCGGCAACTGGTGGAGAGGCGGATGACATCTTCTAGATTCCCGGTGGCTTGGAACCACTGGGAAGCTAGGGTCCATTGAGCAGATCTCATGTGAAGACGAGCCATGGGAGTCACATGAACTGTGGAGGCCATATGACCCAGAAGTCTCAACATCTGCCGAGCTGTGACCTGCTGAGACGCTCTGGTCCGCGAAGCAAGGGACAGGAGGTTGTTGGCCCTCGCTTCGGGAAGGAAGGCCTGTCTGGGTATTCAGCAGAGCTCCTATGAATTCCAGAGACTGGGTTGGCTGGAGATGGGACTTTGGGTAATTTATCACAAACCCCAGCAGCTCCAGGAGTTGAATAGTGCACTGCATGGACCGGAGGGCTCCTGCCTCCGAGGTGCTCTTGACGAGCCAATCGTCGAGATATGGGAACACGTGCACTCCCAGCTTGCGTAGATACGCCGCCACCACCACGAGGCACTTTGTAAACACTCGTGGGGCAGAGGCGAGCCCAAAGGGCAGCACACAATACTGAAAGTGCCGTGCGCCCAGGCGGAATCTGAGATACTGTCTGTGAGCTGGCAGTATCGGGATGTGAGTGTATGCGTCCTTTAAATCCAGGGAACATAGCCAATCGTTTTTCTGAATCATTGGCAGAAGGGTGCCCAAGGAAAGCATCCTGAACTTTTCTTTGACCAGGAATTTGTTCAGGTGTGCGGATGTTATAATGCCGTTGTATCGCTCCATGGTGCGACCGCACCTGGAGTATTGTGTTCAGTACTGGTCTCCGTATCTCAAAAAAGATATAGTAGAATTGGAAAAGGTACAGCGAAGGGCGACGAAAATGATAGTGGGGATGGGACGACTTTCCTATGAAGAGAGGCTGAGAAGGCTAGGGCTTTTCAGCTTGGAGAAGAGACGGCTGAGGGGAGATATGATAGAAGTGTATAAAATAATGAGTGGAATGGATCGGGTGGATGTGAAGCGACTGTTCACGCTATCCAAAAATACTAGGACTAGAGGGCATGAGTTGAAGCTACAGTGTGGTAAATTTAAAACGAATCGGAGAAAATTTTTCTTCACCCAACGTGTAATTAGACTCTGGAATTCGTTGCCGGAGAACGTGGTATGGGCGGTTAGCTTGACGGAGTTTAAAAAGGGGTTAGATAGATTCCTAAAGGACAAGTCCATAGACCGCTATTAAATGGACTTGGAAAAATTCCGCATTTTTAGGTATAACTTGTCTGGAATGTTTTTACGTTTAGGGAGCGTGCCAGGTGCCCTTGACCTGGATTGGCCACTGTCGGTGACAGGATGCTGGGCTAGATGGACCTTTGGTCTTTCCCAGTATGGCACTACTTATGTACTTATGTACTACTCTCAGGTCTAGGATGGGACGCATCCCCCCTGTTTTCTTTTCCACAAGAAAGTACCTGGAATAGAATCCCTGCCCTTCCTGCCCGGGTGGTATGGGCTCGACCGCATTGGCGCTGAGAAGGGCGGAGAGTTCCTCTGCAAGTACCTGCTTGTGATGGGAGCTGAAAGATTGAGCTCCCGGAGGACAATTTGGTGGCAGGGAGGCCAAATTCAGGGTGTATCCGCACCGCACTATTTGGAGAACCCACTGGTCGGAGGTTATGAGAGGCCACCTTTGGTGAAAAAATTTTAACCTCCCCCCGACCGGCAGATTGTCCGGTACGGACACTTTGAGGGCGGCTATGTTCCCGTGGATCCAGTCAAAAGCCCGTCCCCGGCTTTTGCTGTGGAGGCGCAGGGGGCTGCTTAGGCGCACGCTGACGAGAACGAGCGCGCTGGGGCTGTCCCTGTGCCTGACGAGGCCTTCGGGCCGGCTGGGTGTACCTACGCTTTGCAAAAGAATAGGGTGCAGCCTGCCGGGCCCGGGAAAAACGTCCACCTGCTGAGGTGGATGCTGAAGGCGCCCGGTGGGAGAGCTTGTCGAGGGCGGTTTCCCGCTGATGCAGTTGGTCCACCAGCTGCTCGACCTTCTCACCAAAAATATTATCCCCCCGGCAAGGGACGTCGGCCAGTCTCTGCTGGGTGCGGTTGTCCAGGTCAGAGGCACGCAGCCATGAGAGCCTGCGCATCACTATACCTTGGGCCGCAGCACGAGATGCCACGTCACAGGTGTCATAGATACCCCTGGACAGGAACTTTCTGCACGCCTTCAGCTGCCTGACCACCTCCTGATAAGGCCTGGACTGCTCCGGCGGGAGCTTATCGACCAGGTCCGCCAGCTGCTTCACATTGTTCCGCATGTGGATGCTCGTATAGAGCTGGTATGACTGGATGCGGGTCACGAGCATGGAGGATTGGTAGGCCTTCCTCCCAAACAAGTCCAGAGTGCGAGACTCCCGCCCCGGGGGCGCCGAGGCGGTATCCCTCGAACTCCGTGCCCTCTTGAGAGCAGAATCCACGACCGCCGAGTCATGGGGCAATTGGGGCCGCATTAACTCTGGGTCAGAGTGGATTCTGTACTGGGATTCCGCTTTCTTGGGGATGATGGGATTAGATAGCGGTCTCATCCAGTTCCGAAGCAGTGTCTCTTTGAGGACATTGTGCAACGGCACCGTGGAGGACTCTCTAGGTGGTGATGGATAGTCGAGGACCTCGAGCATCTCAGCCCTCGGCTCATCCACAGAGACCACGGGGAAGGGAATGCAGATAGACATATCCCTGACAAAGGAGGCAAAAGAGAGGCTCTCCGGGGGTGAGAGTTTCCTCTCCGGTGAAGGCGTGGGGTCAGAGGGGAGGCCCGCAGACTCCTCTGAGGAGAAATATCTGGGGTCCTCCTCTTCCCCCCACGAGGCCTCTTCCTCGGTATCGGACATAAGCTCATGTAGCTGAGTCCTTAACCGGGCCTGGCTCGACGTCGAGGCACCGAGGCCTCGGTGTCGTCGAGCGGTGGACTCCCGCGCCGGCGGGGACGAAGCTCCCTCCATCGACGTCGACTCCACCTGCGTGGCGGTCGAGACCGGCGCCGCAAGCGGCGGCGGTGTCGACGGCCTCAGCACCGGGCTAGAGCTCGCCGGCGCCACAGTCAACGGCGCCGAGGGCGCAAGCACCCCCGGCTCCGGCACAGCCTGGCGCATCAGCCCTTCCAGGATCCCCTGAAGGATGGCTCGGAGGCACTCGTCCAGGCCCGCTGCCGGGAAAGACGGTGGGGCCGGTAGAGGTGTCGGTGCCAGAAGCTGCTCGGGTCCAGGAGACGGCACCGAAGTGCTGGGACCCTGACGCGGCGGTACCTCCACAACCGAAGGGGATCTCTCCTCTCGACGAGGACGCTTCGGCGTCGACTCCTTGCCGGCACCGGAACCCTGGTGCATCGAGGGCGACCGATGACGGTGCTTTTTTGATTTTTTGCGATGCCCGTCATCGGCGCCAGGTGGAGCAGAGGAGGAGGAGGTCGATCCCCCTCGGTCACGAGGAACCGGGTCCGACAGGGTTCGGTCCCGAGGGCCATGGGCCGAGGGAGTGACCGGGGCCGATTGCCCACACGGCCTCTCACCCCTACCTTCACCGGAGGACCGGCGGGCCGACGGGACCTGTGCTCCTGGGGTCGATGCCATCGGTGCTGATTTCTCGGGCATCGATACCGGTACCGAAGAACCGGCCGTCGATACCGATGCCGTCGAGGTCGACGTCGAGGGGCCGGCGCAAGTTCCAAATAGACGGTCCCGAAGAACTTGCCTCGCAACCTGAGTCCGTTTCCGGAGACCGAGACACAGGGAACACGACTTGATATTGTGCTCCGGCCCGAGGCACTGGAGGCACCAAGCGTGGGTGTCGGTCTGCGAGATCGGCCGGCCGCACCGACCACACTTTTTAAATCCACTCGGGACCTTCGAGGACATCGACGGAAAAATCGCGTCGGCGAAGTTAAAGTCGTCGATGGTTGCGGTAATCACACCTCGAAAAAGAAATCGACCGTGCGGCCACTAGGCCGCAACGCGACGCCCCCGCTAGAAACGAGGGAAAATGGGAGCGCGTGCTCCTTTTTTTTTTTTTTTTAAAAAGAAAGAAAAGTGGAGTGCGCGGCAACGAAATAAAGTAAAATAAAAAGGTTCGCGTAAACGCGACGGTTTTTCCGGGGCTGAAAACAGAGAGAGCGGCGAAGGCACGACTCTCTCCAGTCGCGGAAAAAAAGGAACTGGCGGGAACGGTCGCGCACGGGCGGGAAGACAGCCGCGCATGCGCGGTGGGCGTGCCCTGCGTGCGGACCGCCCGCGAAGCTTCTTCCGGTTGGTGGGGGCTGACGCGGACGTCACCCAGTCGTGAGAACAAGCAGCCTGCTTGTCCTCAGAGAAAGATCACCTTCCTGAACTAGTGTCTCCCTTGGTTCTTTGGAAGAGCCTATCTACCCTATTCCTTGGATTCTCTCTACCCCCTGCACCATTCAGCATTGCCCCTGCCCTGCCTCTCTTTCTCTCCCCACCATCTAGTATTGCCCCTATGTTCACTCACTCTTTTCCCCCCACCCTTCTTGACTACTCATTCTTTCTCCCTCTTCTTCCATTTACTGACATCATGCAGCACAATTTTCATCCCACCCTCCTCTTGCAGCTCTTCTGGCCTGCTCTAATAACTAACCAGACGTGCGGGACCGCAGTTCTCTGCCTGCCACTGCTATATCCTGTGCTGGTCAGTCTCCTCACATGTAATCTTCCAGGGGTGGAACAGGAAACAGTAGCGGTAGGCAGAGAGTTGCGGTCTCACGTGTTTTCTTGGGTTATTTATTAGAACGGGCCAGCAGAGCTGCAACAGGACAGAAATGTAACCCGTCCCCGCTGGAATCTAACCCGCCCCCACCCGTCCCTGCAAGAATTTAATGCTAACTAAAAAAATGCTGGTCGGCACTCAGTCTCTCTCTGGGTTCAAGACGCAGCACTGCAGGCAAGGAAGGAACTTGGAACAACTGGTACGCGCAAGGAAGATTCATTTCTGATTCGCTGGCACTGTGTACTGAGAGGTTGCCACATGCATGCTCGTGACTGTGTCAGACCTGAGGCCTGCGCATCAGCCCAAGAGTAGAAAGAGTTAATGGAAGACATTCTGCATCTGCACTGTTAAAGCAAGGAGGAGGAGGTGGCACTCAAAGAACTTGGCATTTGGTAGATGAGAGGCTGCGCAGGTGCAACTTAAACTTCCACGGGAATTCCGCAGGAACCACTTCCGTCCCCGTGGTAGTCCTGCAGCCCCAGAAGGGATTTCTACAAACGCTGTTCTTGTCAGGTCTCTATTTTAAACGGGTGTGTCTTTAGTATCTTCTTAATGGAATCCATAGCTTTTTGTAGAATGTAAATTGGTAGGGGGTGGGGTGGGGGGGGGGGGGGGTAATGAGTTCCAAAGGTTTTGTCCAGCAACACAGAAGATTCACAGTTCTATTCATTCAACCTGATGGTGTGGAAAGATGGAATCTCTAGTACTTCCTGGTTAGCTAAATGCAAGGTTCCTGAAGGACAGTAGGCATGTAAGGCAGTAGCAATAGCTGAAGGGGCATTGCTGTTTAGCATCTTGAAGATAAGAGAAATTACTTCAAATTTGAATCTCCATTCAACAAGGAGTCAGCGGAGGTTGAAAAGGCCTAGGGAAATGTGTACGTGTTTAGAGCATCCTACCAATAAACAGGCAGCAGCATTTTGGACAACTTGTAAGGCTTTGAGGGCTTATGCTGGGAGACCAAGAAACAGGGCACTGAAGTAGTCACAATGTGATATAATGACACTTTCAATAATCAGTTTCAAATTGGCATGTCAGAAAAGAAAATAAGTGTTGCCATATGGGACACACTGAAGGTCCATGAAGCCCAGTATACAGTTGCCAATCCAGGTCACAAGTACCTGGCAAGATCCCAAAAGAGTAAAACAGATTTGATTCTGCTTATCCTAGAAATAAGCAAAGGATTTTCCCTATTAATGGCTTATGAACTTTTCTTTTAGGAAATTATCCAAACATTTTTTTAAACCCTGCAAACCTGTTTTTACCACATTCTCTAGCAACGAATTCCAATTACACGTTGAGTTTGTTTTAAATTTACTACTTAGTAGCTTCATTGTTTGCCCCCTAGTCCTAGCATTTTTGAAAAGAGTAAAAAAGCGATTCACGTCTACTCGTTCCATTCCACTCAGTATTCCTTCAGATGTCTGATTAATTTTATTTTGTGGAATATGTTCTGAACAACTTTCTGAAGATGAAATCTTAAAAAAAAAAAAAAAAAAGAGATCATGAGGACATAAGAATAGCCACACTAGGTAGACTAATGGTCTATCTAGCCCAGTATCCTGTTTCCAAACAGTGGCCAAGACAAGTCATAAGTACCTAGCAGGAACACAATTAGTGGCAACATTCCATGCTACCAATCCCAGGGCAGGCAGTAGCTTCCCCATGTCTGCCTCAATAACAGACTATAGACTTTTCCTCCAGGAACTTGTCCAAACCATTTTTAAACCCAGATATACTAACTGCTGTTATTACATCCTCTGGCAAAGAGTTCCACAGATTAACTATTCATTGAGTGAAAAAAATATTTCCTCCTATTTGTTTTAAAAGTATTTCCATGTAACTTCCTTGGAATGTTCTTTGTACTTTTCGAACAAATAAAAAATCGATTCACTTCTGCTCATTCTACAAAACTCAGAATTTTGTAGACCTCAATCATATCTCCCCCTCTTCCGTCTCCTTTCCAAGCTGAAGAGCCCTAACCTTTTTAGCCTTTCCTCATATGAGACGAGTTCCAGCCCTTTTATCATTTTGGTCCCTCTTCTTTGAACCTTTTCTAATTCCGCTATATCTTTTTTGAGATATGGCAACCAGAACTGAACTCATTACTTAAGATGAGGACAAACCATGGAGCGATACAGAGGCATTATATTATTCTTGGTCTTAGTCACCATCTCTTTCCTAATCATTCCTAGCATCCTGTTTGCTTTTTTGGCCGCTGTCGCACACTGGGCAGAAGATTTCAGAGTATAATCTACAACAAAACCTAGATCTTTTTCTTGGGTGCTGATCCCCAAGGTGGACTCTAGAATCAGGTAACTATGATTTGGATTATTCTTCCCAATGTGCATCGCTTTGCATTTGTCTACATTAAATTTCACCTGCCATTTGGATGCCCAGTCTTTCCAATTTCCTAAGGTCTTCCTGCAATTCTTCACAGTCCACAAGTGTTTTAACAACATTGAATAGTTTATATCATCTGCAAACTTAATCACCTCACTTATTGTTCCAATTTCCAGATTATTTATAAATATGTTAAATAGCACCGGTCCCAGTACTGATCCTTGTGGCATTCTACCATTCACCCTCCTCCACTGAGAACAATGGCCATTTAACCCTACTGTGAAGAAACTGTGTTTTAAACCTGTAAAATGTATTGGATATTTTCCTGCATTAATTATGTCCTGAAGTGTATTTCCCATATTTGGCCAGCAGGTGGTGTTTCTTTGCTGTAAAGCTGTTACAGAGAAATGAATATACTTTTCTTTAGTTTTAGCACACAAACAGGAAGCAAGAAGCTGCATATTTTTGAAATTTTCTTATTCTGGGCTCTGATTGGTCCAGGAGCTCATTTTCATTTGGAGACTACTGGCTTTTGCTCCAGTCTTCTCCAGCCAGGAAGAAGGGAGAGACAGATAGATCTCTTTGATGAGGCTCAGTGAATTATATGTCCTGATCTTTCCAGGTACTTTTTAGAAAGTAAAACAAATGTTTAGCTAGTGTTATAATTTATCCATATTTCAGTTACCTGTTATTGCACATTTTTTGTTCATTGCTCAATTTTTAAGACAATAAACAAGTTTCAGTTTATTGCCTCTTTGTTTGGACTGATAAAGAATCCTTGTGGTTTGTGTTGGGTCTGTGAGTGCTTTCTGGCAACTGTGGAACCACTGGGAGTGTGGGTCCAGTAACCTAAAAATCACTGGGGATAATTTGAAAGCGGGAGACTTGCCCAGAGGCGGTTGTGACCTAGTCGGTGGGAGGAGGGTGCTAGTGTACAGCACAAGCAGCAGGTGCAGGTGGACTTGAGCTGTGCTGGGGATAGACCCTCTAAGTGGCCATGAGGTAACCCAAGGCGGGTGGCTACGCATTTTGTGACACCTATCCTCTGTTTTCTGTCCAATAACTAATTCCTAATTCACAACAGAACATTGCCTCCTATTCCATGACTCTTTAATTTTCTCAGTTTTAGCCTCTGTGGCAAGTTTCTCTTCATATTCTTTTTTAGCCTTCATTATTAATACTGTGCATCTGACTTGCCAGTGCTTATGTTGCTTCTTCTTTTTGTTTTGTTTTTTTCATTTGGGTCCTTTTTCCATTCTTTGAAGGACTTTCTTTTGGCAATAATAGCCTCTTTCATTTCACCATTTAACCATGTTGGCTGTCATTTTCTCTTCTTTCTAGCTTTGTAAATATGTGGAATGCATCTGACCTGGGTTTCCAAGATAGTATTTTTAAACAATGTCCATGCGTCATGGGGAGGCATATTTCAAAGTACTTAGCCGTACAAAGTTACACAGTAAGTCTAAGTGCTTTGAAAATGAGCTGCATGGAGGGGAATAATCGAAAGGGACGCCCAAGTTTTCCTGAGGACGTCCTCGCAAAACTTCCCGGTGAAGGGGCAGGGAAACCCGTATTATCGAAACAAGATGGGCGTCCATCTTTCGTTTCGATAATCCGGTCAGGGTCGCCCAAATCTTGACATTTAGGTCGTTCCTAGAGATGGTCGTCCTTAGACTTGGTTGTTTCTGATTTTCGGCGATAATGCAAGCCCTTTGGTCGTGGGAGGAACCAGCATTCGTAGTGCACTGGTCCCCCTGACATGCCAGGACACCAACCGGGCACCCTAGGGGGCACTACAGTGAACTTCAGAAAAAGCTCCCAGGTACATAGCTCCCTTACCTTGTGTGCTGAGCCCCCCCAACCCCCCCACCCACTACCCACCACTGTACACCACTACCATAGCCCTTACGGGTGAAAGGGGGGGCACTTAGATGTGGGTACAGTGGGTTTCTGGTGGGTTTTGGAGGGCTCACATTTACCACCACAAGTGTAACAGGTAGGGGGGGATGGGCCTGGGTCCGCCTGCCTGAAGTGCATTGCACCCACTAAAACTGTTCCAGGGACCTGCATACTGCTGTGATGGACCGGAGTATGACATTTGAGGCTGGCACAGAGGCTGGCACAAAAGATTTTTAAAAACGTTTTTTTGAGGGTGGGAGGGGGTTAGTGACCACTGGGGGAGTAAGGGGAGGTGATCCCCAATTCTCTTCGGTGGTCATCTGGTCAGTTCGGGCACCTTTTGTGGCTTGGTCATAAGAAAAAAAAAGACCAGGTAAAGTTGTTCAAGTGCTCGTCAGGGACACCCTTTTTTTTTCCCATTATGGGTCAAGTTCCACCCCTTTGAACTTTGATCGTCCCTGCAACGGAAAGCAGTTGGGGACGCCCAAAATCGGCTTTCGATTATGCCGATTTGGGCGACCCTGTGAGAAGGACGCCCATCTTCCGATTTGTGTCGTGAGATGGGCGTCCTTCTCTTTCAAAAATAAGCCTGTTAGTGTCCTAACCTTTGCAACCAATCCTTTTAGTTTCTTTTTAACCATTTTCCTCATTTTATTATAGTCGCCCTTACGAAAATTAAATGCAACTATACAATTCAATTCTTGTATACTGCTAATATACCCTTTCCAGGGTTCAGTGCGGTTTAAATTTTAGGTGAGATAAAAGCAGATAGTGTTTATTACAGCAAGAGGCCCTCACTGGATGCCCACCGGAAGGGTGGAAGGCCAGATTTTAGGACTCAGGCTGTAAAAATACCAGCTGGGTTTAAAGATCTATGACTGGCTGAGCAAGGACTTGCTTTTCCTGTAAGTTAATATGTGTCCCCGCTTGGGATCCATCCACTGGAATAGTGGTGGGTCAATTTACATACCTTAAACAGCTTAAACTGCTAAAAGGCACTGACTAGGCCTCATTAGAATTTAGTGTGACATTCAAAAGCAGTGCAAAAGCCAAGATCAAGGAATTGATGGCTAAAATCCTAAGTCAGATCACAAGATGATATAAGACAGAGATGTCCATGTTTGGATGTTTGGATGTCCGTATCTAGGGAAGTGTTTACAAAAAGGGAGCTGTCCAAGAGAGGAGGGAGACTTTCCTGTGAGCAGGGTCTTGCTTAAGAAGCGAGCTAAAGACAAAACCATGTTAGCAAGATAGAAGCTACTCATTAGCATGAGCCAATCAGTGACAACCATGACATTAGCATAGATCCAATCAGGTATATCTACTGTCATATTATCCATATCCTGAAGGCACTTATAAAAATCAGGGTATTTCCTGGTTTGAGTTAGAGAGACAAGGGTTGGTACTCTCTCTCCAAGGGAAACCAATGTGTCCAGCAGAATTAACAAATTACCTAATTGCTTTCCCTTGTAAAACCTCTAATTGGTAAAAGAAATTATAAAAGATTAGCAAATAATTAACACCTGTTTGCAGCTTATTATATTCCTATAATTAATTGATTGTACATGCCTGTTGTCAATCACTGATTTGACTTATACCTTAGCAAATAAACTCCTCATTCCAAATGATGATTTGTGGGCTTCACTTAATGATGAAAGGCTGTAAGTATAAATGCTTTTGCTACATCAGGCTATCTTTCGCGGCATTGTATAACTTGTAACCTAAATCCAGTTTGTCATAAGGCTGGTATCTTTTCCTTAGACCAGTACTAGTGTTATTTAGAGATGGAGTCAGATTAAGGTCACTCTAGCCTTCTTGGGGGGGGCTCGGGACCCCCCAATTCTCAACATTGGTGACCCTCCGTTCGATTTGAACACGCCACCAGAATTTTTGTCAAAGTGGGGTTACTTATAGTTCTTGACTAAAATTCTGTTGTTTTATCTTCCAATTGATTGCTGTCCCTCATAAAGATCCAGAATTTCCTCCCCGGTGTTTCATACCCCTTATTACAGCATTCTGCTTTCTCTCTCTAAGCTTTCACTCCTTCCTGTGGTTAAGTCCATTTCATGGACTGCTTATTGACTGATATGTTAAATCCGTTTCTCTGAGCTATCTGCCAGCGTTAAGTTCCCTCTGTAGGCATGATACTTTTCTTTCAGACTTTCGTGCTTGAATTGCAGTGCTCATTTTTGTATTTTGATTTGTGGTTGAAACTGCACAACTTTTTACTTGTTTATTTCTAATTACATTGTCTTTTTCACTCCTGGCATAACTGAACAAATGAATTTGTACTGCTTGCTTTTGCATTATAGGCTTCTTTACTGTCAGCTATTCCGTTCTAATGCTTTTGAGTTTCTTTCTTGTGATTTGTTGAGTGGAAAATCTATTGTCTAGTGAATGATGAACGTGAAATTTTTCACATTTTTGGTTCTGGCTAATGTGTTCCAACTAATGGCTCTTTTATGGTTGTACCTTTCCCGATGAGCTTACATGTGTTTTGTTTTGCTTTAAAATATTTATTTCCTTTTTATCCTCTTTTATTTTACCACCTCTGAAGTAGGTTTCAGGGGCTCTTCCCTGGGACATGCTATACTTTTATTATTTTCTTATGTACCAGTGTTACGCTATAACCATTGGCTTTAATACCGATGCTTGAGGAATCGCTTACACCCACCTATGGGACTCATATCTGCCCCTTAGGTGGATGACGGTATAAATAGATTTTTAGAAATTGAGCTAAATTCCACTTCATTTTCGAAGTGCGCTTGCTCCATAGTTGGACCTTTTGCCCCGACATGAGTTTGCTTGGTTCTGATACGCGCTATGCTATAAGGGGACGCTCAAAGCATCAGTTGCAAGTCGGACAAGTTGACCCGGGGATTTTTAATTTTTACTTATAGTTTGGTGTACTGAATTGAGCAGAATCTTCAGTTGAATTGAGCAGAATCTTCGTTCTAAATTTTTAGGTGTATATTCAAATATCCTGTGGAGGTTAGTTGAATTGAGTGGAATCTTCATTTGAATAGAGCAGAATCTTCCTAACCAGCGAAAAGCCATAGGGTATCTGTTCTCCGAGTTCAGGGAACTAGTTTCGCAGCTTCCTGGACACTTTCAGGGGTAGTAGTCTCCCCTCCTTTGAGGGTTCTACCATTGGAGTGAATCATGGCCAATGGAGCTGAATCTTGGCAGCTAGTAGAGCAGAATCCTAGTTGTAGAAGCCTACCCTGGGGAACAGTTTTCTCGATTTTAAAGTAGGATACATAATAGCTGACACCATTCACTTTTTGTACTTTTTTCTTAAACTCTCCTTTCCTTTTCTCCTTTCCTCTTTGTGACTGTCATTTGTCAGTTAATTTAATCTGCGGTAAAAGCGTTGAGCTTTCCGCCAATTAGTAATTTTTATTTTAGGTCCCTATGTTGGAGTACATTAGCAGATGCGTGAGTATGAATGTGTTATGTCTCTGCATGTTTTACTATTAGGATAATCATTGCATGTTTTTATAAACTGTTAGCACATTATCATTTCTAGGTCTCCTTGTTATCCCTGAAGCTGCTTTTTGAACCACTGACCTTGTACCAGGTTCTAGATCTGGTCAATATATATATTATTATTAATCTAGTTCATTTTTTCTATAGCAAATTACAGGTCTGAAGCTTATTTGTAGACCACTTGCTCACTAGGTTCCGTTATTATATATATTGGGTGATGATGTTCACTACCCATTATATCATATCTTCCTCTCCGCACCAAACACCAGATACTGGTGATCTGACATCTATTCAGATCTCTGGTAAGGACTTTCCGTCCGAAACAAACCTTTCTATTTTGCGGTTGACCTCCCTATGCCACCGAGAGTTCGGAAGGGCATAGTGATCCCGCCAACTGTCCTCTTTCTCAATTGATTTTCTACCCTGGAGATTACATTGAACGAATCGTGAGTATATTTTCATTTATTGTATGTGTTACTATTAAGCTTGCCGTTGTATACTTTCATGGCCTGTTGGATTAGCTGTAATGTAAATGTTTTATCTTACCAAATTAAGATTTTGTCCTCAATACACAGGGACGCCTCTGTATGTGGGACAATGACTTTGTATGTGTATGAACGTGGTTTTTCTTTTCTGTCCGTGTGCTGTGACTTGTAATTGGCTACTGGAATATTTATTTTTATGTTTTTTTGCTTTGAAACCCTAAATAATTCCTTAACTGTGCACAATTCCAATGATTGGTTTTGAACTACATTTAGAAATATCTTGCTTCCTCTTCTGAGCTTTAAGTTTTCTACGTATCAGGATTAAGTTACAGTTTTAATTTTATGTCTGAATGTTCCTGTGTGTCCTGTGGTAAATAGCATAAACTAAACCAGCTAATTATTAAGGAATCATTTCTTTAGTTTTAAATTAATGCTTTAAGGTTACTCTGCGAGATTGCCTATCAACTGCAGTGGTAGTAAATCTCAAAGGAGTGTTTTTTCTTTCAGGATTGTATATTATTTCATTTAAGCAATGTTTGTTTTATTTGTGACATGATATTAAATAGATTGTCGTTATGTACTTCTGGTAAATTGCTTTTACTAGAAATGCAACTACTTTTTTGTTATAGAAGCTATAAATAGATTAAAGGTTTTCGATAATTTATCTTTGTTAGCTCCGGTACTCACATCCGGATTCTAAATCTGAATAAGACAGATATACCGGACATGATACTTATTCAGGTCTCATATGACAGACTTTTAAGTAAAAGAGATCCACTTACAGTTTTAATTTTATAGGTGTGCGTCCGCGTATGTGTTCATTGAAAATTGCTTAATTATTCCAGATATTTACTATGAAAGGTTCTATATTATATGCCATCAAAAACACTGTTTATTTGTGACGTTGTTTAAAATAACTAGTGCTGATGTTCACTCCCTGGCTTTTTATTGGGGATGTGTTCCGTAAGAATGAATTAATTGTTTTAATTTTGCTTTTCACGTCTTATCTAGTACTTTCAAACTTCCTTCCCTGCCTCTTAAAGATTTATAGTTTTAAGATATATTATTGTATAGAGTTTCAGCATTTTTGGTTCTCAAACCCCAAATGGCACAGTTAAATTTCGTTTCCGGATTCCATAATACTACGGTGCCTGCCTTATTATCTATGCAATAGGGTTCGGAGATTAACCCTTGCATAACATAATTAACTAGTAAATCTGAACTAAAGAAATTCAGGTTGCTATTATTTCAGAGCTATGTTCAGATAAGACTAGCTACAATTGCCAATTTCCTCTTCATTGAGAACCGTACCTCTGGAAGCAGATAAAGTAATAACCTTCTTTTCCTTTTTTTTCCTCTCCTTAAGTATTAATTCTATGAAGACTAATTACACCAGCATGAAGTATTAATATAAAAACTTCAACTTACAGTTTTGATCTGATGTATAGCCCTATTTTCAGTCACCATAATATCCAATGCTTACAGTGAGCAGTAAACTCAAATTAGACACTGGAAGCACCGTTATTTCGTGATTTCCTTAAGACCGAATGACAGAGATTAATCCTTGTAGTTCTTATTTTCTGTAAAGTTCATCTTTACAAATGCTTTGAACTCAGTATATATTACAGGAATTCATTACATTTTCAGATTAAAAAAAAAAAAAACTTAATTGGTTTTTCTATGATTCTGTGTTATCTTTGCTACTCTTTGTTTTGAATTCAATTTACAATGTAAGCTGTTCCATTTATCATACTGGTCTATATGAACATATCATACTGGTCAATTTATGCATTTATTGCATTAATAAAAATTGTTATTATATCCTTGATTTTTGAATTTTACTAAAATGTTTAAAGAACTGCTTCTATTTGTTTCCTGCTTATAAAGCTGCTTATCCTCTGTATTTAAAATATACTCTAAATTGTAAATTGATTCCTGGGAATATATAAGCTTATTTTTAGCTATCCCTCTGAATGTGAATCTTGATATGCTGTCATAATTTAGGGCCCAAATTGTGAAAGCATAGAAAGGATCAGTTTAAAATTTAATATAATTTTCATTTTCCAAATTGGCTGTGAACTATTACAGAGGACTATAGGTTATTGTCCTTCTCATTTGACCTATTTAAACCTTGTAAAGGTCACGTGAGTAGGCCTCATAGAAATATATAGTTTTTACATCTTTCTTTTCTGATATTGGCTTTTCTCTATCTTTTAAAATATCATGTTAAAGGCTGCATTTTCCTGGAGCAGACTCTGACCACAATGTTTCCTCAGACTCTGCTGACTTCCTGTGCCAGCAACACCTAATATACAGAGAACATTTTTTTTTATTCCTACTGGTAATTTGTGATATTATATATTGACACTATGCTCCACCTACTGGTGCACAAAGGAACTAACAATGCATTCTTTGATCTATTCTTTCTAATGGTCCTGTGCTGAGATTTGACCACTTGATATTACTTCTTATATTAGCTCTATTTATTAAGTCCTGTAGGTTGAGTGACGACTGTTACTCCAATTCCTGATCTACCGCCTCTGTTCCAGTTTGATACTTCTGCTACAACTGACCTCTGGCATGAAAAAGAAGCGCCACCTCCTCCAATGAGAATTTTCTTTTGTCCAAATGATGTCATTAATTTAGACCTTCTTGGTTATGCTTTTAAATGTTCTGCTGTATTAAATATTTTTGCAGGCTCATCTTTTCCAGAACTTACATGACACTTTACGTATAAGCTCTCTATTACAACAGACAGCGACCGTGATTCCAGAAGATACTTCCATCACCTGGACTGGTTATGAATTTTAAATTTCTGCATATTAGTCTTATGCTTTGATTATGACTATTTCCTAAGCTACCCTTCTTTCTGAATCATCTAGCTCGTAAGTCCTGCTGGCCTCCTGCAACTGAGGGCCCAACCCTTGGTGAATGTTAGTCATCGCAGGTGAAGATTCCATACCTATTGGCCATAGATTACAACGCATTGCCTGTGTCTTTTGACTATTTTTGTGCACCATATTCCTGACCCTCCATACCTAAAGAACTTGAACAATCAACATCATCTCTTAATTTTTAATTTATATTGTTTTTTTTGTACTCTTTTCTTTTGTCCCATATACTTTACCATTGTTATTTGATCATGTCTTTGTAATAATTACCAATCTGTCTTGCACATTATGCAAGCCAGAAGTGGGGATATATTATGCAAATCCCAATTCCTAGTATTAAGAGGGTTGAAGTTGAAGCTCTGATCCCTACCAATCAGGAGATATAATTTCATATATACTATTGCTAATTGTAAAATTGGCTTTTCATTATTGAACCCTTATGGTTTCCCTTTTGTTTTTGCACTTAATTAGCACTGTTTTCTCCATGTTTACATTGTCTTTCATTTCTGTTGACATTTATATATTATTTTTGCTTATTCAATTCACACTGATTATGCCCACCAAGATATAGCAATGTATCATTCAGGCATACAGTTATTTTGCTTATTCCTTTGCCAGCCTCTGACTCTTGATGGACTTGATGGTATATGCCTAGAATAAAGACATGGAAAGATCCAAGTTTGTACACCACAAGTACGTCTTCAAGATCTATCCAGGCCCAAATGATGTTAGATCCCCCAAGGTTGTGGCAATAATCTTTACACCTTGCAAACTACTGGACCACAAGTCTTGGGTCCATGTGAAAGATATACGGGTTTACTCAGCCGCAGAACCAGATGTTACCAGCCTAACCATCTCAAGACCAGCCACTCCCTTCAGCAGGCCAGTCTGAAAATCCAGCCCTGTTAGATCTTCCAGATCTCCGTCCAGATTCTTCTGCGCTTCCATCGCCTCAACCACGACCGATGAAAGAGAATTTAGAACTGATACTTAATTTGAGATTTACTGTTGCTGTTTATGGACATTATAGATTCATATTTTGTTTTATTTTCAGTTTAGCAGTAATCCTGTCTATATAATGAAAAGGTTTTATTTTTATTTTCCTATTATTTCCTTTATTGTTCTAATTGTTTTTCTAAGAGTTTCCCCGTTATTTCTGTTTATGTAATTTAAATTGAAGTTGATATTGCTCAGATACAAGGGTAACATCAAACCCTAATACTGGCTCTGATATCATAATGTAGGTGTAAACCCTGTTAGTATCAACCTGTTATGCAATTGTTTAACTTTGGTGTAGGCTTACTTAAGCTGCATGTCTTTCTGTAGGTTTGACTAAGCTCCAAGTGGGGTAACGGATATATAAAATGCTTCCCATACTTCCAGGTCATTATGCATATGTCAAGATCCATGCATGACCTTTGTTAATATAAATTTTTCTAGGATTGACCCTTTTTTTTTTTTGCTGTATGAGGCAACCTCATACTTGCTATCCACTTTGTAGTGCTCGTGATTGGATGCTAATGATGAGTAATAGTAAGGTCCAGGAATTCCGACCTGTTTAAGGATTCTGAATACCTACAACCTTAAACAGCCTGCAATCAGAGTACTAACCATATATTTGTTGAGCCCATAACAATGCTCAATCGAAACCACTGTTCCTTCCCACTGAGATAGATACATTAGATTATCTCCCCATGCACTATGCAACAGATACAATAGAAGCCATAGCAAGACCTGAAAGTATTTATTAGCATGATCCACCTGAAATTGCTATTACCCACCTACCTATACTTCATGAGATTTTGTAGATGAACTCATGGATTTGTCCCATTCATAAAACCTTTCTCACCACAGGTTTGAGTAAGTCTCAAGAGAGATGACATCAGGATTAAGGCCCAAGGGATTAGGTAATATAAAGGGAATTCCATATGCCCAAATAATATATCACCTGAGAATGAAGTTTCCTGTCTTTCACCATACCTTCTAGCAATTTGTAAGACCAAAACTCCCCCTCTCGTTTGATAGCTTGCCACCTTCTGGAATGGATGATGACGAGCTTGACGAGCTTTGTGTCACCCCTCCTCAGAGGGGGTGACAAGTGGGGAATGTATAATTATACTACAGCAAGAGGCCCTCACTGGATGCCCACCGGAAGGGTGGAAGGCCAGATTTTAGGACTCAGGCTGTAAAAATACCAGCTGGGTTTAAAGATCTATGACTGGCTGAGCAAGGACTTGCTTTTCCTGTAAGTTAATATGTGTCCCCGCTTGGGATCCATCCACTGGAATAGTGGTGGGTCAATTTACATACCTTAAACAGCTTAAACTGCTAAAAGGCACTGACTAGGCCTCATTAGAATTTAGTGTGACATTCAAAAGCAGTGCAAAAGCCAAGATCAAGGAATTGATGGCTAAAATCCTAAGTCAGATCACAAGATGATATAAGACAGAGATGTCCATGTTTGGATGTTTGGATGTCCGTATCTAGGGAAGTGTTTACAAAAAGGGAGCTGTCCAAGAGAGGAGGGAGACTTTCCTGTGAGCAGGGTCTTGCTTAAGAAGCGAGCTAAAGACAAAACCATGTTAGCAAGATAGAAGCTACTCATTAGCATGAGCCAATCAGTGACAACCATGACATTAGCATAGATCCAATCAGGTATATCTACTGTCATATTATCCATATCCTGAAGGCACTTATAAAAATCAGGGTATTTCCTGGTTTGAGTTAGAGAGACAAGGGTTGGTACTCTCTCTCCAAGGGAAACCAATGTGTCCAGCAGAATTAACAAATTACCTAATTGCTTTCCCTTGTAAAACCTCTAATTGGTAAAAGAAATTATAAAAGATTAGCAAATAATTAACACCTGTTTGCAGCTTATTATATTCCTATAATTAATTGATTGTACATGCCTGTTGTCAATCACTGATTTGACTTATACCTTAGCAAATAAACTCCTCATTCCAAATGATGATTTGTGGGCTTCACTTAATGATGAAAGGCTGTAAGTATAAATGCTTTTGCTACATCAGGCTATCTTTCGCGGCATTGTATAACTTGTAACCTAAATCCAGTTTGTCATAAGGCTGGTATCTTTTCCTTAGACCAGTACTAGTGTTATTTAGAGATGGAGTCAGATTAAGGTCACTCTAGCCTTCTTGGGGGGGGCTCGGGACCCCCCAATTCTCAACATGTTAAAAAGAAAGCGCGGCACCGCAGGCAGCCATCAGGCATTGGCTGTCGGCTCTGCAGCCGCTCCTCTCGCCTATCACATCGCAACGCTCCTCTGGGGTTCTCAGGCGAGAGGAGCGGCTGAAGAGCCGACAGCCAATGCCTGATGGTTGCCTGCGGTGCCGCGCTTTCTTTTT
The DNA here is from genome assembly GCF_901765095.1 of Microcaecilia unicolor. Taxonomy (NCBI): domain Eukaryota; kingdom Metazoa; phylum Chordata; class Amphibia; order Gymnophiona; family Siphonopidae; genus Microcaecilia; species Microcaecilia unicolor. The sequence goes on from NC_044031.1 coordinate 625,774,646, forward strand.
AAAAACAGCTGTTTATGTTTTTGTAGTGGCCGCTGCTGCTCAACAGGAGAAGCAGCAGTGGCTGAAAATGGGAGCTGGCACCGCGTGTTTCGCGGGAGACTTGGCAGGTCTGTGTTGGGTGGGCGGGCCTGGAGGGAAAGAAAGGGATAGAGAGAGAGAGACAAGGGATGGAAGAATCGGGAGAGCGGGGGGAGATGGATGGAAGGATGGGGAGAGAAAGAGGGAGATGGATGAATGGATGCAGAGAGAAAGGGGAGAAACTGGAGAGAGAAGGGACAATGAACAGAAAAGGGTAGAGAGATAGAGAGATACTGGATAGAAGGAGGGGGAGAGAGACATTAGATGGAAGGATCAGGAGAGAGGGAAGATGGGTGGAAGGATGGGGAGAGAAAGAGGGAAGACGCTGGATGGAAGGGTACGGAAAAAAAAAAAAAAGGAGACACTGGATGGAAGGATGCAGAAAGAAACAGGGGAGACATTGGGAGGGGGTCCTGAGACCAGAGGGGAGGGGTGGTCCTGAGACCAGAGTGGAGGGGGTCCAGAGACCTGAGATGGGGAGAGGGTCCTGAGACCAGAGAGGGGAGGGGTCCTGAGACCAGAGGGGGAGGGGGTCCTGAGACCAGAGAGGGAGGGGGGGAGGTATCTCTGTCACACACACACACACACACTCTCGCTCTCACAGTCAATGTCTTTCTCTCTCTCACTCTCACAAACTGTCTCTCACACACTATGTCTCACACTGTATCACATTCACTCTCTATGTGTCACACAGTCACTCTCAAACAGTCTCTCAATCTCATACACTCTCTCGGTCTCACAGAGAGTCTGTGTATCGCACACATACTCTCACACTCTGTCTCATACACACACACTCACAGACACAATCGCACCCACACTCACTCTCTGTCACACACACACACTCACACAAATCTCTCTCTCTCTCTCACACAGTCACTCTCACAAACATACACACTCCGAGGAAAACCTTGCTAGCGCCCGTTTCATTTGTGTCAGAAACGGGCCTTTTTTACTAGTAGAAAATAAGGGTGCCCTCTCTATAGGATTTATAATGCAGAGGTTCATTACAGAATTAAAGGTGCCCCATCTTTTTATTTATTTTTGTTACATTTGTACCCGCGCTTTCCCACTCATGGCAGGCTCAGTGCGGCTTATAGGATCAATAATGTGGGGGAGAGGGGTCAGCTAGGCATTAAGTATCCTGCTTCTAGGATTTATAATAGTTGTGGTGTTGGAAGGTGGGGGGGGGGGGGGGGGATCTACTTGGAATTTACTACACTCTTGTGTATAAGGTTTATAATAGGAAGGATCCTGGCTGGAATTAAGTGTGTCCTGTTTATGGGATTTATAATAGTAGTGGTGGTTGTGGTCCTGGTTGGAATTTAGTACGCCCTTGTATGTAAGATGTATAAAAGGGATGGTTCCGCCTGGACCTAAGTGTGTGCTGTCTGTAGGATATATAATATTGGTAGTGGGGGAGGGAGGGGAGGGCATTCTTGGTTGGAATTGAGTATGCCCTTGTCTGTAAGATTTATAACAGGGAGGGTCCTAGCTGGAATGAAGTGTGTCCTATCTATGGGACTTATAAAATGGATAATGGAGGGGTTCTGTTTGAAATTAGTTGTACCATGTCTGTAGGATTTAAAATGTAGGTAGTTTTAAAATCCACAGGGGGAGGAGGTAGTTCTGTCTGGAATGCATGGTTCCAGGTCTGTGAAATATGTTATGTGAGTTTTGTTTTGAGGGGAGAGGCTGGAATTTAGGGTGCTGCATTGGTAGAAGTATTATTTATGTTATTCCATACATACACCTTTAGTCTGCTATTCCTAAAATACTTGCTTCCAGCAAACAAGTTTAAAATGAAAAACAAGTATATTCAAAGAAAGATCAAGACAACATCACAAACAAAGAAACAGAGACAATAAAGGTGGATAAAATCTCTAGTCTGCCAGTTTCATTCCTGGTGCATAGATATAGACCCCAACTGATCTGTGGCACTGAGGATCTTCTATGCTTATCTAAGTAGAGAATGACACATGGACAAAGTTTGTCCCCATGGGTTCTGTCTTCATCCCCATTCCATCCCCACAGGTTCTGTCTCAGTCCCCGTCCCAACCCATCCCCACCCCCATCCCCATGGGCCTCATCTGCAGAAGCCTTGAACGCTTAGAAATCTTTTCATTAACGTATAAAAAGGAACAATATGCTGTGCAAGGTAAAATTATGTATCATACCTGATAATTTTCTTTCCATTAATCATAGCTGATCAATCCATAGACTGGTGGGTTGTGTCCATCTACCAGCAGGTGGAGATAGAGATCAAACTTTTGCCTCCCTATATGTGGTCATGTGCTGCCGGAAACTCCTCAGTATGTCGATATCAAAGCTCCATCCGCAGGACTCAGCACTTAGAGAATTACACCCACGAAGGGACACTCTGCCCAGCTCACCACCGCCGAAACGGGGGAGGGGAATTAACCCAGCTCATCCCCACACAAGTGGGGGAGGGGAATCCGTCCAGCTCATCCCCGCGGAGCGGGGGAGGGACACCACACCCGCCGATGCGGGGGGATCTGGCTTATCCTGCAACCGCAACCGCGGGAGGAGCTGACTGACCCTAACACCGCCGAAGCGGGAGGGGTACAAAGCTGCCCCTACAGCCGCACGAAGCGGGAGGGAGTGCCGGCAGAATTTAATGTCTCAATCCAGCCCCGTAAAACGGAGGGGAGAGGAATGCAGCAGCTCACTGTAACACAAACTCGTCTCAACTCTTGTAGGATCCAAGTGAAAAAACTTGAACACGAAGTCTTCTGAAGTAACTGAAGACTAAACTTGAACCTGAAATGCAACCAGAATAAAAACAGTACAGATATCTGGGAGGGGCTATGGATTGATCAGCTATGATTAATGGAAAGAAAATTATCAGGTATGATACATAATTTTACCTTCCATATCATCAAGCTGATCAATCCATAGACTGGTGGGATGTACCGAAGCAGTACTCACCCAGGGCGGGACATTGAAATCCCTGACCTCAACACTGAAGCTCCAAACCGGGCCTCCGCCCGTGCAGCCACAGTCAAGCGGTAATGCTTGGAGAATGTATGAGCCGAAGCCCAAGTTGCCGCCTTGCATATCTCTTCCAAGGAGACGGACCTGGCCTCTGCCATCGAGGCCGCCTGAGCTCTAGTGGAGTGAGCCTTCAGCTGGATAGGCGGCACCTTCCCCGCGGCCACATAAGCCGCTGCAATGGCTTCCTTGACCCATCTTGCCACTGTAGGCTTAGCAGCCTGCAGACCCTTACGAGGACCTGCAAACAGGACAAACAGATGATCCGATTTCCGGAACTCATTGGTCACTTCCAAGTATCTGATGATGACTCGTCTCACATCCAGATATTTAAGAGCAGAGTACTCCTCTGGGTAGTCCTCCCTACGAAAGGAAGGGAGACAGAGCTGCTGATTCACATGGAAGCGAGAAACAATCTTGGGCAGGAAGGAAGGCACTGTGCGAATAGTCACTCCTGCCTCAGTGAACTGCAGAAAGGGCTCTCGACATGAGAGCTGCCTGGAGCTCGGAAACTCTTCTGGCTGAAGTGATAGCCACCAAAAAGACTGCTTTCAACGTCAGGTCTTTCAGAGATGCCCTCGACAAGGATTCAAAAGGCGGCTTCTGCAATGCTCTTAGCACCAGGTTGAGATTCCACGCAGGCACCACATGAGTGCAGAGGAGGGCGCAGGTGATTAACTCCCTTGAGAAAGCGCACCACATCTGGCTGCGAAGCCAGGGAAGCACCCTTCAGGCGGCCCCTGAAGCAAGCCAGAGCCGCTACCTGGACTTTAAGGGAACTGAGCGACAGGCCTTTCTCCAGACCTTCTTGCAGGAACGCCAACACTGAAGAAATTGGAGCAGTGAAGGGAGAAAGTGAGCCTGCTTCACACCACGCTGCAAATATACGCCAAACCCTGGCGTAAGCAGTAGAAGTAGAGCGCTTCCTCGCTCTCAGCATAGTGGCGATGACCTTGTCTGAGAAGCCCTTCTTTCTCAGACGCTGCCGCTCAATAGCCAGGCCGTAAGACCAAAGGGGGAGGGATCCTCCATCACCACGGGACCCTGATGCAACAGGCCCTGCTCCACTGGCAGCCGCAGATGATCGTCGACTGAGAGCCTGATCAAGTCCGCATACCAGGGACGTCTGGGCCAATCCGGACCCACCAGGATTACCCTGCCGGGATGCTTTGCCACCCGGTCTAGCACCCTGCCCAACATGGGCCAGGGCGGGAACACATAGAGAAGCTCTTGTGTCGGCCACTGTTGGAGAAGAGCATCTACTCCCAGGGATCGAGGGTCCCGTCCTCTGCTGAAAAAGCGCGGCACTTGGCAATTGGCCGATGACGCCATCAGATCTAGGCTCGGCTGGCCCCAGCGCTTCGTGATGTCCAAGAACGCCTGAGCAGATAGCTGCCACTCTCCGGGCTCCAAAGTATGGCGACTGAGAAAGTCCGCCTTGACATTCATGACTCCGGCAATGTGGGCCGCTGACAGCTGTCTCCAGGTTCGCTTCCTGCCCACTGGCATAGATTCATAGCCTCCTTGGCTAGAGGGGCGCTCTTGGTACCTCCCTGGCGGTTGACATAGGCCACAGCAGTGGCATTGTCCGACAGGACCCGTACTGGCTTCAACGCCAGTACCGGGATGAACTCTAAAAGCGCCAACCGAATGGCTCTGAGTTCCAGGAGGTTGATAGACCACTTTGCCTCTGCAGGAGACCAGAGCCCCTGCGCTGTCCTTCCCAAGCAGTGGGCTCCCTAGCCCGTACAAAGAGGCGTCCGTCGTGACGACAATCCACTCCTGGGGTCACCAGAGGCATTCCCGCAGACAACTTGTCTGTCTGCATCCACCAGCTCAGCGCCTTGCGCACTGCTGGGTCCAAGGGAAGGCGCACAGCATAATCCTCCGACATCGGAGTCCAGCGCTGCAGCAGAGAGTGTTGTAGTGGTCTCATATGAGCCCTGGCCCAGGGCACTACTTCCATCGTGGCCATCATAGAGCCCAACAGCTGCACATAGTCCCAAGCCCGAAGAGGAGAGGCTACTAGGAACTGGTCCACCTGAGCCTGAAGCTTGACAATCCGATTGTCTGGCAGGAACACTCTGCCCACTTGGGTGTCGAATCGAACTCCCAGATACTCCAGGTACTGAGTCGGGCGCAGCTGGCTCTTCTTCCAGTTGATGATCCATCCCAGGGAGCTCAAAAGAGCAACTACCCGGTCCACAGCTTTGCCGCACTCTGCATAAGAGGGGGCTCGGATCAACCAGTCGTCCAGATAAGGATGGACTTGTACTCCTTCCTTTCGCAGGAAGGCCGCTATGACCACCATTACTTTGGAAAAGGTCCGCGGAGCAGTAGCCAACCCGAACGGGAGGGCTCTGAACTGGAAGTGTCGTCCCAGGACTGCAAAACGCAGAAAGCGTTGGTGAGGAGGCCAGATGGGAATATGCAGGTACGCTTCCTTGATGTCCAAGGAATGCCAAGTAACTCTCCTGCCTTCACTGCCGCTATAACAGAGCGGAGAGTCTCCATGCGAAAGTGCCGCACTTTCAAGGCCCGATTGACCCCTTTGAGGTCGAGGATAGGCCGGACAGAACCTCCTTTCTTTGGTACCACAAAGTAAATGGAGTAACGTCCCTTGCCAATCTGATTTTCTGGCACCGGAATGACCGCCCCCAGGCGGATCAGGTTGTCCAAGGTCTGCTGCACTGCCACAGCTTTGACCGGAGACTTGCAGGGAGAGAGTACAAACCCGTCTCTTAAGGGTCGGCAGAACTCTAGCTTGTAGCCGTCTCTGATGACTTCCAGCACCCAAGCGTCTGAAGTTATTGTGGTCCACTCGCCCAGAAACGAGGACAGCCGTCCTCCAATCTGCACTGGGGCGTGGACCAAGGCCCCGTCATTGGGTATGAGACCCTGGGGGAGGACCGGAGGGAGCACCTCCGGGACGGCGGTCTCTGCGAAAGGAATGCTGCTTGGGGGAGAAATTCCTCTTGAAGGAAAAGGGGGCAGAGGAGCCCGACCTCCCGGGCGGTACCGACGGGCTTCCTGAAACCGTCCTTTGGAGGAACCGGGGCGGGCACCATTGGCCCGAGCCCTGACCTCTGGTAACTTCTTGCCCTTAGACGTGCCGAGATTGGTCACGTTTTGTCCAGCTCGACCCCAAAGAGCAGCTTGCCTTTAAAAGGCAATCTAGCCAGGCGGGATTTAGAGGCGTGGTCAGCAGACCAATGTTTCAGCCAAAGCCACCGCCGCGCAGAGACTGTCTGAGCCATGCCTTTAGCTGAGGCTCTCAAGACATCATACAGCAAGTCTGCCAAATAGGCTAAGCCCGATTCCAGGGCCGGCCAATCATCCCTCAAGGAATGATCCGAGGGGGAAGCCCGCTGCACCATAGTCAGGCACGCCCTGGCCACATAGGAACCGCAAACCGAGGCCTGCAAACTTAAAGCAGTCGCCTCAAAGGACGACCTTAAGGCCACCTCCAATCTTCTGTCTTGGGCGTCCTTTAGGGCCGTGCCACCTTCCACCGGCAAAGCCGTTTTCTTAGTCACCGCAGTGATTAAAGAATCCACGGTAGGCCACAGATAGGCCTCACGTTCACTTTCAGGTAAAGGATAGAGGCGGGACATAGCCCTAGCCACTTTGAGGCTCGCTTCCGGGACATCCCATTGAGCCGAAATTAAGGTGTGCATGGCATCATGCACGTGGAAGGTTCTAGGCGGGCGCTTCGTCCCCAGCATAATGGCAGAGCCAACAGGGGCTGAGGGAGAGATGTCCTCCGGAGAGGAAATCTTCAAAATGCCCATGGCCTGCACTAACAGGTTGGGCAAATCCTCTGAGCTAAAAAGCCGCGCTGCAGAGGGGTCATCCGCTCCAACCGAGCGGGGATCCGTCTCCTCCAAGGAATCCGCAAAGACCGTTGGGAGAACTCAGATACGCTGCCCTCATCTACATCGGAGGACACAAAGTCCTCCAAGGCCTGGGAATCAACCCGAGGGCGTTTACCTCCGGGGACCTCAACCTCTTTACCAGACGAGGGAGCAGGGGCAGCGTTTTGCATAAGGAAGGCCTGATGCAGCAGCAAAACAAACTCAGGGGAGAAACCCCCCAGACTGTGCACTTCCGCAGCCTGGGCTACAGCCCTAGACGCACTCTCAACCGGCGCTCGCAAGAGCGGGGGAGAGACATGCTGCGCATCCAAGATGGCGTCCGGCGCGACACTCCGCGAAGGAGCCGCGCGGGAAGAACGGCGCTTAACTTTAGCCGTTTTGGTGCCGTCGCCCAAATTAAGGGCGTCCATGGCATTAATGTCTCCCTCAAGGGCGGCCCAAGAAGAAGCCGTCCGAGCCGCGTGGCCGGCCAAGATGGCGGAGGCGAGTAGCGGGGGATGGGCGTTTATGGCGGGAAAAACCGCCACGCCGGAGGAAGGACCGGGTCACTCGTCGGTCATGAAACTGTCACCCAACAAGGGCGAATCAGATTTTAAGACCCCCGCATCCCCTCCAGAAGCGCCGAAGCGATCCGGGGAGCGACTTGCGCCCTCGCCCTCCGACGCCATATGCCACGTGGAGAACAATCGGGGAACCCCCTGCCCGCTATAAAAAGGTAAAAATTACCTGCTTCCCGCTCCGAGCTGTAACGACCTGGTGTCCCAGTGAGTATGCTGCAATAAACGTTTAAATAAACGTCGAAATAAACGCCTTTAAGGACGTTCAAAATCTTTTTTTTTTTTTTTTTTTTTAACGGAGCCAGTGGGAGGGGGAGAAAAGGAGGGACCTGGCGCCACCAGGTTTGCACTTGCTCAAGAAGAGCCCTCAACCCCAGGCACTCAACAAAACCTAAAAATTAGGCTTGGAGGCCTAGCCAGAGCTGCTGCTGTGTGTGACCACCACCTGCTGAGATAGAGAACATACTGAGGAGTTTCCGGCAGCACATGACCACATATAGGGAGGCAAAAGGATTGCTCTCTATCTCCACCTGCTGGTAGATGGACACAACCCACCAGTCTATGGATTGATCAGCTTGATGATATGGAACCTCTCTTCCTCGGTTGTACTTCACCATCTCGGCTAAAGGTGCATACAAAATTCCCATTTACTTTCCTCCAGCACGTCCACCTTTCTCATGTTTCACTCTAAAGCTCTAGAATAACTGAGACACCCAGCAAGAGTAGTATGGTTGCTGCAAGAAAATTCAGGCTCCTGTGTCCCTTGCACAGTCTGCCAGGCAGATCTGGAAATGTCTCTATATAATTAGGAAACTTACAGCCTGCCAGAAAGACCCAACTACTAGTTTGATTCTTATATCCTAATGATTTCAATAATCACATTTTCTAGGGAACCTCCTGGGTCCCCTTATGCATCCAGGTATCATTTTTATTTTTTTGTTACATTTGTACCCCGTGCTTTCCCACTCATGGCAGGCTCAATGCAGCTTAGGCTCAATGCAGCTTACATATTGTATACAGGTACTTATTTGTACCTGGGGCAACGGAGGGTTAAGTGACTTGCCCACAGTCACAAGGAGCTGCCTGTGCCTGAAGTGGGAATCGAACTCAGTTCCTCAGTCCCCCAGGACCAAAGTCCACCACCCTAACCACTAGGCCACTCCACTCCTCATAACTTGTATGGCAACAAAACAGCTGTGGAGACTCATTTTCTCAGAGATTTATTAGAAAAATAGAGATGCCAACAGTATATAAGAACAAGGTAATTACAGTTAGCAGCAGTTTTGTTTTCAGGCCAAGTACCTGAAAGTGTGGAGGGTGGCCAACTTAACATAAGTATTTAAATAAGGGTTCCAGGGGTTATCCAGGAAACTAAAGGCTGATGGGCCTGATATCAGAGCTAGGCAAAATGGTAGAAACTATTATAAAGAGCAAAATTACTGAACATATAAATAATCATGGCTTAATGTGACAAAAGCAACACAGATTTAGCCAAGAAAGTCTTGTGTCACCAAGCTGAACAACACTAGAGAACAGGCAAAAGAATGTGCCAAGAGAAATACAGGTTATTTCAAAATTAAAAAAAAAAGACTAAAAGCAATAGTGATGTCAATACATCTGGCCTTGGATCCAGAGAAAATTAAACGCTCATAAACAACCTGACACGTTTTGGCACTGATGCCACATTAGAGGTCTGTAAACCACTTTTCCAAAACTGAAGCATTAATCAAAATGAAGAGAAATAGCTATGGAGCAAACAAGGAAAAGGAAACCCCAAATAAAGAAAACCAGAAAATGTACTATAATAAAACTGAGGATGAAGCCCCTGTAACCACCAGAAGGAAGGAACAGGGCTTTCTCCATGATTTCTTAAGCATATCAGTTCAAAGGAAACGGAACTCTCACACTTCCATTCTCTAGGATGCCATCTTTTAAACGCTGGCTGCCACAGGTTTTTTATATTCAGCACTGAGCCGTACTTCCCTTAATCCTTTCAGTGGAGCACTGCACAAAAGGCGCAAATCCTGACAACCCTTTTTTGGACATAGTTATGTATCTCCTATCTGAAGTGGGGAGTACAGAAAGATGGGTCTTCAAGTTAAGACCATATGGTTCCACAGTATTTAACACAAACACTGAACAACAACACTTCCCCTGATCAATTATTTTTAATATCTTTAAGATATTTTTGAGCTGGTTTTGAAATAAAATTTTGTAACAAAGATGATTGGTTGGTTCAAGTTATATGATTTAATGTTAGTGTCCTATTTAAAGCACTGCCATGTTGACAAGTTGGTAAGCAGCAGGGCCGTCAAGGGGGGGGGGGGGCAATATTCCCCAGACCTGGTGCTGCCACCGCAGGAGGAGTCATTTAAGGTTGTTTGCCCCAGGCCTGGCTTTGTCTCTCGGCAGCCCTGGTAAGGAGAACTTTGTTCATATCTGCTAATTTCCTTTCCTTTAGTTCTGCTAGACCAATCAAGACAAATGTTGTGCTTCCCACTGACAGAGGCAGAGAATACAGTTTCAGTGATGTTATCTACCCTTAAGGATGGTGTGGACCTGACCCCACCAGTATACACCTTACAAAGAAGTTGCTTTGTAAGGTGTAACCTCATTCAAACAAATAGGCTAAAACCATGAACATAATCTCTCCTCCCCAATTGAGCAGTATTTCAACTGTACAGTGCCAGCAAAATGGGCAAGGATCCTGATTCTTTCATACCAACAATAAAAAAGGATGCATGGGTGAGACCTGGACTGATCTAGAAGAACTAACGGAATGGAAATTAGCAAATAAGAACAAATTTCACCTTCCTTAGAATCCTGTTAGACCTGTCCAAGTGGGATGTTCCCAAGCTTCACTGATCTGCGATGAAGTCCTCCCTAGTATGGAAATTCAACTGGAATGTTTAATGAAGGAATGCAGCAAAGACCTAATACAGTGCGCCCACAGGGCAGAAGCTACCACCTTAGTACTCAGCAGATAACCCAGCTCTGGATACTACTTCTTCCTTACACAAGTCACTGCCCAGCACAAAGAGATGAGCTGACTTTACATTTCATCACATGTTCTTTGGGTCTAATTCCGGGTGATCGAGATTCAGGACTTAGTTGGCATCCCGAATTTTACACAATCCATTTGCTGGAAGCAGGATACTGGGCTAGACTGACCCTGTTAAAATCCAGGAAACCCTCAAAGAGAAAACCATTACCTTGGTACTCTCCAACATTAAGCTCAAGAAAGAGTGAATGTATGAGGTTAAAAAGAAAATGGCAGAAGACTGGGAACCGCAAGAAAAAGCAAATGAACTTATGGAAAAAGAAACAAAAGTGAACAGTCATCTTTAGTTCCTGACAATCTGCAAGAAGAATGACATCATTCAAAAATCCTTTGGCTACTACTTACAATTCTGACTATACAGAGAAACTAAGAAATGAACTTATACATCAACTCTACAAGAAGAAGAAAATGATAAAAATCCAAAAGGATGAAATCATGAGGAACATGGAGGAACTACATTCACACCGTATGAGCCAACTTAAGGAGGACCTGCAGAACATCCAAGGAGAAAAACAATACATCGCTACCAGCAAAAAAGAAATAAAGCTGTCTTCTCTCCTGCAGAATCACAGAGAGAAAAACAGCTTATCGTGGAGCAGAAACAGAACTGCAGAACTAACATTCCTAGACAACTTGGATACACTTTCCAATCCATCTGAGGTATGTGAAAATCAGAGCCCAAACAAACCAAGAAATCAGGGAAGTCTGCAGAGACTCTGTAGACAAACCACTGATCACACTATTGGAGATACAGATCAAATGGGGATAGTAAACCTCTCAAACCATCAATTATCACAGCATGAAGTCTTTATACTCTCCAAAGGACTTTCATTTTGCCCATCCAGCAAGCTGGATGAAATTCAGTTATACTCAGACCTGGAAGAATTCTTCAGAAAACTGCACCTGAAGGCACATTTTCACAACAAAGGAACTCCCAACAGACCGGAATACAGTTTTAGACAAAAGAACACTTATTTCACCCCATAGGATGGAAAAAACAACAAGCTGGACAACTAAATAGAAAGCTTCAGAAGTAGGGTAAAATCACAACTTTCCAGCAAACAAAAGAAAATTCTGTACAATCTTACTCCCCAGTAAAAGCGGCCATAAGAACTCTACAAACTAACCAACGCATTATCATCAAACCCACAGACAAAGGAGGCTCAGTGGTGATTATGGACACAAAAAAATACATTGGGCACAGACAGCTCTCAGACAATACATACTACAGGAAACTAACTGAGGATCCCACACAGGATTATACAAAGCAGCTGAAAGACCTTATCAGAACATTTCCTAAACAAGTACAGCCACATCTGAAGAAACTCATACCAAACCAGTCTTCTGTGGGCACATTCTACATGCTACCCAAAATCTACAAACCTGGAAACCCTGGCAGACCAATCATATCGGGTATTGGCACACTTATGGAGGAAATATCTGGACTCATAGAGGGGATTCTCAAACCTCTCGTGCACAACAAAAAACAGCTTCATACAAGACACCACAGATTTTCTGAATAAATTGAAAAATATCAAGCAATTACCACCAAGTAGTTTATGTGAGTGCAATGTCTAAAACAAATTGTTGACCACAATATCTAGCTTAGTCAGAAGTGCAAAGTTCCATGAACTGGCACTAGTATTTTGGCAAACTGCTTGCTTCAGAGAATTTCATGCTTCACAGATCTCCCAGCAAACTCTTGGATCTCAAGACTTCCAAAAGTCAACCTTCAACCCTACAAGTAAATTTAATTTATAGGTACAATTCCAGACACAATGCAAGCAATCCCTGATGCTTCACATCCTCATAATTGACTTCTCATGACGTTCATAGGCAAGGCCTAATTACAGATGTTAGGTCATGTGATTGCTGCTGTACATGTGGTCCTGCTTGCCTACTAAAAGATGAGAAGGCTTCACTGGGATCTCAAATTCCTGTGGAGTTAACATACCCAACCATTATCATTTCCACTTTGGCCTTCAGTTAGGCTACAGACTATACTGTACTAGTGCAATTCCCAAACTGTCCTTACCACAGGTGTTCCCTTTACTCTGCTGGAATATCACTGTTTTCTAACCGATGCTTCCAACAATGAGTGGGGCATTCCTTTGGACTCCAGCCTTTTCCAGAGAGCCTATTTGAAAGTCTCAGACTTCTCCGTATCAATCATCTGGAGCATCAGCCTCTTTTGAGAGTTTGTCCACCACCTATGAGACTACTTGATAGTTCAATTAGACAACCAAATTCCCATGTTTTATATCAACAAGCTAAGAATGGTACTCCACCTTTGCCAGGAAGCAGCAAAATATGAGACTATGTCATTGTCAGTTGCATTCAGATAAAAGCTGCTTATCATCCTGGAATGCAGACCAAGTAGTAGACAAGTCTAAGAGAGTTTTTCAGCTCCACAAGTTGTCCCTGCACTGGGAAACTGTCTACAGCATATTTCAGTCTTAGGAATACTCTAAATAGAACTTTTCACAAGTAATGAAAACACAGAACTACTACTTTGTAATGTCAGATACCTGCTAGACAATGTCAAAATATACCGTCAGAATAGTACTGTGGTTACAGGCCAGAACAAAATTGCTAACTTTCGACAGCCTAAGAAAACTTCGCTACCTTTTGCAATTAACCAAACAACTCTTCCCTTTGAAACACACATCTCAACTCACTCCTGTCCCAGTCATCTATATCAATGCTAGATCTGAGGGTAACAAGGCTCTCTTAATCAGGGATCTGCTAGAATCTTCAGATCTGGGCTTTCTGTTTATCTCAGAAACATAGCTTACAAAAGTTGATAGCCCGATACTGCCCCATATCTATCCACCCGGCTATGGTATTCTTCATTCTCCAAGACGGGGTAAAAAAGGAGGCGGACTTGTTCTTATCTTTAAGAGTTCTTTTCCACGTGTCTTTAGTTAGTTCTGGGGGTTTTCCCTGAACTGGAATACATGCTATGCAAATTCTGAGATGATTCAAAAGAAGCAAATCAAATCGCCCTAGTCCTCATTTACCATCCTCTGGGAGCTTGGCCAAGGGAGAACCACAACTTGTAGAGAATACTTCCTCTGCCATGTCACAATTCTCAAGGATTATCTTGCTGGGAGACTTAAACCTACACTTGGAGAATGATGCAGACACCAATGTCCACAACTTCAAATCATTCCTGAAGGATTGCGAACTAACTACATTCTCTGAGGATGCAACTCACGAAAAAGGACATATGTTAGACTTCATGACATCCTATCCTGATTAGTTCATTCAAATGGAAGCCAGTACCATGGTCTGAGCATTTCCAACTGGATATCACCACTGATATCTGTATGTCAAGCTTAACCAGACACAAGTCATCCAAACATTAAACTTCAATAAAATTTCATGGAAAAAACAAATCAACAAGGCCACTTTCTGGTCAGAGCTAACAGATTCCCTTACTACCTCATCTCCTACACATGGTTCGATCAAATCTCGCTGGGACACCAAGGTGAAAGCCATACTAGACAAAAAGGCTCCATTTACTACTAAAAAGGTTAAGGAAAAGAAATTTGCCATGGTTTACAGAGGAACTATCCATCCTAAAAAAGGAATGCCAACACCTTGAAAAGCAATGAAGAAAGAACAAAGATACTACTGATAAATCCAAATGGAAGTCAGCCTTCCAACACTACAAAAAGAAGGTAGTTGACTCAAAATGCCACTACTATAGCAGCCTAATAGGTCAAGATGATCTTGACAACAAAAAACTTTTCTCCTTAGTTAAAACACTAGCTTCCACTAATACACATTAACATTCACAGAAAACATGTCCCACCATCCAAGACCTTGCTGATAATTTCGCCAATAAGATCCTCCAAATTAGGTCTGAACTATCAAAGGCTACTCCAACAGAGGAAAATAGCCCAACCCGTAGTCCAGCCTTAATCGCCGCAGATCCTACAACCCAAGGACTCAAAACTGACCAAAACTGGAAATCTTTTCAATCACTGAGATCAATACTGCTGAAATGCTCCCGAGCCAACTGCTCCCTGGATCAATGCCCAAAACACCTACTCAAATCCATCCCTATGGAAGCAGTAAACAGGTTACTCAACTATCTCAATGAGCTGTTAAAAACTGGCTCTCTTCCTCCCGATATGGGCAAAATTATTCTCACTCCAGTACTGAAGGGATCAGGGCTAGACGTAACATTGCCAGCAAACTACTGCCCAGTGGCAAGCATACCCCTTTTTCACTAAACCATTAGAAACCTACATTAGTAAACAGCTTTCTTTTTATCTGGAAAAATTTTCCATTTTACACTGCTCACAATTTGGCTTCAGATCGTCACATAGTACGGAAACATTACTGCTAGTTCTAACTACATATGTCAAACAACACCTATGCAAAGACGACCAAGTAATTCTTCTCCAATTCGATATATCAGCGGCATTCGATGTGGTTGACCACACATTGCTACTCGAACGCCTGGATCAGATAGGAATAACAGGTGTGCTCCAATGGTTCAGTGAATTCCTTTCAAATCGAAGTTATTCTGTCAAGCAAAACAACCAACTTTCCAACTACTGGTCTACTAACTGCGGGGTCCCGCAGGGATCTCCCCTCTCACCGATCCTATTCAATCTCTTTGTCATCCCTTGCCTCAATACACCTGGGACTTAATGAACTACTATTATACTTCACAGATGACATCCTGCTTTTCTTACCAGTAACAGAATCAAACAATGATCCAACTCAGTCTGTAGCAAATGGTATGACTGCTGTTAGCACCTGGGCCCTGATCAATAAACAAATTGAATGCACAAAAAAACAAGGTTCTGTGGTTCTGAAATCAGGGAGTTGAGGTCCCATCATCGATACCTTTGTCCAATGGTCATAGCTTTACAGTCGAATCTGAAACCAGAGTATTAGGGGTCTTGTTTGATTCTTCACTCACCTTCTCTTCCCATATTAATCAGCTTTGGAAGAAAACACTATTCAAAATGAGGCAGCTACATCTAGTCAGACCATTAAGTACATAAGTAATGACATACTGGGAAAAGACCAAGGGTCCATCGAGCCCAGCATCCTGTCCACGACAGCGGCCAATCCAGGCCAAGGGCACCTGGCAAGCTTCCCAAACGTACAAACATTCTATACATGTTATTCCTGGAATTGTGGATTTTTCCCAAGTCCATTTAGTAGCGGTTTATGGACTTGTCCATTAAGAAACCGTCCAACCCCTTTTAAAACTCTGCTAAGCTAACCGCCTTCACCACTTTCTCCGGCAACGAATTCCAGAGTTTAATTATACGTTGGGTGAAGAAAACTTTTCTCCGATTTGTTCTAAATTTACTACACTGTAGTTTCATCGCATGCCTCCTAGTCCTAGTATTTTTGGAAAGCGTGAACAGACGCTTCACATCCACCTGTTCCACTCCACTCATTATTTTATATACCTCTATCATGTCTCCCCCTCAGCCGTCTCTTCTCCAAGCTGAATAGCCCTAGCCTCCTTAATCTTTCTTCATAGAGAAGTCGTCCCATCCCTGCTATCATTTTAGTCGCCCTTCGCTGCACCTTTTCCAATTCTACTATATCTTTCTTGAGATGCGGCGACCAGAATTGAACACAATACTCAAGGTGCGGTCGCACCATGGAGCGATACAATGGCATTATAACATCCTCACACCTGTTTTCCATACCTTTTCTAATAATACCCAACATTCTATTCGCTTTCCTAGTCGCAGCAGCACACTGAGCAGAAGGTTTCAGCGTATTATCGACGATGACACCCAGATCCCTTTCTTGGTCCGTAACTCCTAACGTGGAACCTTGCATGCCATAGCTATAATTCGGGTTCTTTTTTCCCACACGCATCACCTTGCACTTGCTCACATTAAACGTCATCTGCCATTTAGCCGCCCAGTCTCCCAGTCTCGTAAGGTCCTCTTGTAATTTTTCACAATCCTGTCGCGATTTAACAACTTTGAATAACTTTGTGTCATCAGCAAATTTAATTACCTCGCTAGTTACTCCCATCTCTAAATCATTTATAAATATATTAAAAAGCAGCGGTCCTAGCACGGACCCCTGAGGAACCCCACTAACTACCCTTCTCCATTGTGAATACTGACCATTTAACCCCACTCTCTGTTTCCTATCCTTCAACCAGTTTTTAATCCACAATAGGACATTTCCTCCTATCCCATGACCCTCCAATTTCCTCTGTAGCCTTTCAAGAGGTACCTTGTCAAATGCCTTTTGAAAATCCAGATACACAATATCAACCGGTTCCCTTTGTCCACATGTTTGTTTACTCCTTCGAAGAATTGAAGTAAATTGGTCAGGCAAGATTTCCCCACACAAAAGCCATGCTGACT
This sequence comes from Microcaecilia unicolor, assembly GCF_901765095.1. Taxonomy (NCBI): domain Eukaryota; kingdom Metazoa; phylum Chordata; class Amphibia; order Gymnophiona; family Siphonopidae; genus Microcaecilia; species Microcaecilia unicolor. Next base: position 625,791,591 of record NC_044031.1, read on the forward strand.
TGGTCTCAGTAATCCATGTCCTCGGATGTGCTCTGTAATTTTGTTTTTAATAATAGCCTCTACCATTTTCCCCGGCACTGACGTCAGATTGTTTGACCAAAATGTCTTTGCACTACTAGTCCAAATGTTAGTCCTACCTCACTTGGATTACTGTAACGTTCTATTTCTTGGTACAGTCAATATCAGAAAAGGCTGCAAATCATACAGAATACAGCTGCAAGACTAATATACAGATTGACTAGTGTTTCGACTCATCAAAAAAAAAAATATTGCACTGGCTTCCCATAGTAGAAAAACTCAGGTTCAAAGCTGCTTGTTTAGTTTTTCAAATCTTACAGGGCTTCACCTCTGAACTGCTAAGAACACTTCACTATATCTGATCCAGTCTAAAAGACTGAAACAACAACTGATGCTAGAATCACCATTCCAAAAGACAATTAGAAAATCAGAAGATTTTCAGCTCTCTATTCCCCACACTTGGGAGTCAAAATATGGAACTTTCTACCTATTCCCATCAGAACAGAAAACAGCAACGTCAACCTCAGGAAGAGGCTAAAAACCTTTCTCTTCCCAAAGACTGCTTCATAATAATCCATCATGACTTCTACTTCCTAGTATCATCCATTATCTTTTCCTTTAATGTTTTTAATCTCATGCATTACACCAATGGTCTCTAATGTTTCTCATACTTCACACTAACACTATCTGCTTTTGTCTCACCTAGAATGTAAACCGAACTGAACCCTGGAAAGGTGACATTAGCGGTATACAAGAATTGGATTGACTTGAATTTTAGTGGTCAGCCTGCCCATCCTTGGATGAACCAATGAAGGATGACCTGGCAATTCTCCAGAGCTGGTCTTTATTGTGCACTAATCCCCCTCCCCCATCCAACTCAAAGTAAAGGCCCTGCGCAAATTCCAACAGATACCTGGTGCAACAATATCATAGTGCCCGACTGGTCTTGTCAGAGTTTCATATTCTCAACACTGTATCTTCATGCAGGCTTCATATTTCCCATCTTTAATCACTAAGAGGACTATCCTCTTATCCTACTCTCAAATAGCCAGCCCTCACAGCATGGAAATTGAGCAGCATTTAGCCTCCACTTTAAACATACCATCACCTATTCAAAGTATATTAGCTGCAGCAAGTACAAAGATTAGGGGACACTTGAAGTTATGTAAATACTTTAAAAACAAATAGGAGGAAATATTTTTTTCACTGAACAAATAGCTAGGCTCTAAAATTCATTGTAAGAGGCTGTGGTAACAGCAGTTAGCGTATCTGGGTTTAAAAAAGGTTTGGACAAGTTCCTGGAGGAAGTCCATAGTCTGCAACTGAAATAGACATAGGAGATAGGTAGCATGAAATGGTAAAATTATGTATCATACCTGATAATTTTCTTTCCATTAATCATAGCTGATCAATCCATAGACTGGTAGGTTGTGTCCATCTACCAGCAGGTGAAGATAGAGAGCAATCCTTTTGCCTCCCTATATGTGGTCATGTGCTGCCGGAAACTCCTCAGTATGTCGATATCAAAGCTCCATCCGCAGGACTCAGCACTTACAGAATTACACCCACAAAGGGACACTCTACCCAGCTCACCACCGCCGAAACGGGGGAGGGGAATTAACCCAGCTCATCCCCACACAAGTGGGGGAGGGGAATCCGTCCAGCTCATCCCCGCGGAGCGGGGGAGGGATACCACACCCGCCGATGCGGGGGGATCTGGCTTATCCTGCAACCGCAACCGCGGGAGGAGCTGACTGACCCTAACACCGCCGAAGCGGGAGGGGTACAAAGCTGCCCTACAGCCGCACGAAGCGGGAGGGAGCGCCGGCAGAATTTAGGTATCAATCCAGCCCCGTAAAATGGGGGGGGGGGAGAGGAATGCAGCAGCTCACTGTAACACAAAATCGTCTCAACTCCTGAAGAATCCAATTGAAAAAACTTGAACACGAAGTCCTCCTGAACAGGAACTGAAGACTAAACTTGCACCTGAAATGCAACCAGAATATAAACAGTACAGATATCTGTGAGGGGCTATGGATTGATCAGCTATGATTAATGGAAAGAAAATTATCAGGTATGATACATAATTTTACCTTCCATATCATCATGCTGATCAATCCATAGACTGGTGGGATGTACCGAAGCAGTACTCACCCAGGGCGGGACACAGAAATCCCTGACCGCAACACTGAAGCTCCAAACCGGGCCTCCGCCCGAGCAGCCACAGTCAAGCGGTAATGTCTGGAGAAGGTATGAGCCCATGCCCAAGTTGCCGCCCTACAAATCTCTTCCAAGGAGACGGACTCGGCCTCTGCCATCGAGGCCGCCTTCTAGTGGAGTGAGCCTTCAGCTGGATAGGCGGCACCTTCCATGCGGCCACATAAGCCGCTGCAATGGGTTCCTTCACCCATCGTGCCACTGTAGGCTTGGCAGCCTGCAGACCCTTACGAGGACCTGCGAACAGCACAAACAGATGATCCGACTTCCGGAATCATTGGTCACTTCCAAGTATCTGATGATGACTTGTCTCACATCTAAATATTTGAGAGGAGAGTACTCCTCCCTACGAAAGGAGGGTAGACAGAGCTGCTGATTCACATGGAAGCGAGGACCAATCTTGGGCAGGAAGGAAGGCACTGTGCGAATAGACACTCCTGCCTCAGTGAACTGCAGAAAGGGCTCTCGACATGATAGCACCTGGAGCTCGGAAACTCTTCTGGCTGAAGCGATAGCCACCAAAAGACTGCTTTCAACGTCAATTCTTTCAGAGATGCCCTTGACAAGGGTTCACAAGGCGGCTTCTGCAAGGCTCTTAGCACCAGATTGAGATTCCACGCAGTTACCACTGCGTGCAGAGGAGGGCGCAGGTGAATAACTCTCTTGAGAAAGCGCACCACATCTGGCTGCAATGCCAGGGAAACACCCTTCAGGTGACCCCTGAAGCAAGCAAGAGCCGCTACCTGGACCTTAAGGGAACTGAGCGACAGGCCTTTTTCCAGACCTTCTTGCAGGAACGCCAACACTGATGAAATTGGAGCAGTGAATGGAGAAAGTGAGCCTGCCTCACACCACGATGCAAAGGTACGCCAAACCCTGGCATAATCAGTAGAAGTAGAGCGCTTCCTCGCTCTGAGCATAGTGGTGATGACCTTGTCTGAGCAGCTCTGCTTGCTCCGACGCTGCCGCTCAATAGCCAGGCCATAAGACCAAAGGGGGAGGGATCCTCCATCACCACGGGACCCTGATGCAACAGGCCCCGCTCCGCTGGCATCTGCAGAGGTCCGTCCACTGAGAGCCTGATCAAGTCCGCATACCAGGGACGTCTGGGCCAATCCGGACTCACCAGGATTATCCCGCCCGGATGCTTTGCCACCCGGCCTAGCACCCTGCCCAACATGGGCCAAGGCGGGAACACAAAGAGGAGCTCCTGAGTCGGCCACTGTGGGAGAAGAACATCTACTCCCAGAGATCGAGGGTCCCGTCCTCTGCTGAAAAAGCGCGGCACTTGGCAATTGGCTGAAGACGCCATCAAATCTAGGCTCGGCTGGCCCCAGCGCTTCGTGATGTCCAAGAACGCCTGAGCAATATTCATGACTCCCGCAATGTGGGCCGCCGACAGCTGTTCCAGGTTTGCTTCCGCCCACAGGCATAGCTACATGGCCTCCTTGGCTAGAGGGGCACTCCTGGTACCTCCCCGGTGATTGACATAGGCCACAGCTGTGGCATTGTCCGATAGGACCCGTACTGGCTTCAGAGCCAGGCCCGGGAGAAACTTCAAAGGCGCCAACCGAATGGCTCTGAGTTCTGGGAGGTTGATAGACCACTCTGTCTCTGCAGGGGACCAGAGCCCCTGCGCTGTCCTTCCCAAGCAGTGGGCTCCCTAGCCCCACAAAGAGGCGTCCGCCGTGACGAAAAACCCACTCCGGGGTCACAAGAGGCATTCCTGCGGACGGCTTGTCTGGCCTCAGCCACCAGCTCAGCGCCTTGCGCACCGCTGGATCCAAGGGAAGGCGCACAGCGTAATCCTCCGAAGCTGGAGTCCATCGCTGCAGCAGAGAGAGCTGTATAGGTCTCATATGGGCCCTGACCCAGGGCACTACTTCCATCGTGGCCGTCATAGAGCCCAACAGCTGAACATAGTCCCAAGCCCGAAGAGAAGAGGCTGCTAGGAACTTGTCCACCTGAGCCTGAAGCTTGACAATCCGATTGTCTGGCAGGAACACTCTGCCCACTTGGGGGTCGAATCGAACTCCCAGATACTCTAGGGACTGAGTCGGGCACAGCTGGCTTTTCTCCCAGTTGATGATCCACCTCAGGGAGCTCAAAAGAGCAATCACTCGGTCTGAAGCTCTGCCACACTCTGCATAAGAGGGGGCTCGAATCAACCAGTCGTCCAGATAAGGATGGACTTGTACTCCTTTCTTGCGTAGGAAGGCCGCGATGACCACCATAACTTGGAGAAGGTCCGCGGAGCAGTAGCCAACCCGAAAGGGAGGGCTCTGAACTGGGAGTGTCCTCAGAACTGCAAAACGCGGAAAGCGTTGATGAGGAGGCCAGATGGGAATATGCAAGTAAGCTTCCTTGATGTCCGATTGACCCCTTGAGGTCGAGGGTAGGCCGGACAAAACCTCCTTTCTTAGGTACCACAAAGAAATGAAGTAACGTCCCTTGCCAGAGGATCTTCTGGCACCGGAACGACCGCACCCAGGCGGATCAGATTGTCCAAAGTCTGCTGCACTGCCACAGCTTGACCGGAGACTTGCAGGGAGAGTGCACAAACCCGATTCTTAAGGGTCGGCAGAACTCTAGCTTGTAGCCATCTCTGATTACTTCCAGCACTCAAGCGTCCGAAGTTACCCTGGTCCACTCGCCCAGAAACGAGGATAGGCGTCCTCCAATCTGCTCTGGGCCATGGACCAGCACCCCGTCATTGGGTACGAGACCCTGGGGGAGGACCGGAGGAGGCACCTCCGGGACGGCGGTCTCTGCGAAAGGAATGCTGCTTGGGGGAGAAATTCCTTTTGATGGAAGAGAGGGCAGAGGAGCTCGACTTGCCCGGGCAATACCAACGGGCTTCCTGAAACCGTCCTTTGGAGGAACCGGGGCGGGCACCATTGGCCCGAGCCCTGACCTCCGGTAACCTCTTGCCCTTAGACGTGCCGAGATCGGTCACAATCTTGTCCAGCTCGACCCCAAAGAGCAGCTTGCCTTTAAAAGGCAACTTAGCCAGGCGAGACTTAGAGGTGTGGTCAGCAGACCAATGCTTCAGCCAAAGCCACCGCCATGCAGAGACTGTCTGAGCCATACCTTTAGCCAAGGCTCTCAAGACATCATACAGCCAGCCTGCCAAGTAGGCCAAGCCCGATTCCAGGGCTGGCCAATCAGCCCTCAAGGAAGGATCCAAGGGGGAAGCCCGCTGTGCAAGCGTCCGGCACGCCCTGGCCACATAGGAGCCACAAATTGAGGCCTGTAAACTTAAAGCAGCCGCCTCGAAGGACGACTTTAAAGCCGCCTCCAAACTCCTGTCTTGGGCGTCCTTTAGGGCCGTGCCACCTTCCACCGGCAACGCCGTTTTCTTAGTCACCGCAGTGATTAAAGAATCTACGGTAGGACCAAGAAAGGCCTCCCGTTCACCTTCAGGCAGAGGATAGAGGCGGGACATAGCCCTAGCCACTTTAAGGCTTGCTTCTGGGAAATCCCATTGAGCCGAAATCAAGGTGTGCAATCATGCACGTGGAAGGTTCTAGGCAGGCGCTTAGTCCCCGCATAATGGCAGAGCCAACAGAGGCTGAGGGAGAGACATCCTCCGGAGAGGAACTCTTCAAAATGCTCATGGCCTGCACTAACAGGTTGGGCAAATCCTCTGGGCGAAAGATCCGTGCTGCAGAGGGTTCATCCGCTCCATCCGAGCGGGAATCCGTCTCCTCCAAGGAATCCCCAAAGGACCATTGGGAGAACTCAGATACGCTGCCCTCATCTACATCAGAGGAGACCGAGTCCTCTAGGGCCTGGAAGTCCACCCGAGGGTGTATGCTTCCGGAGGCCTCAGCCCCTTGATCAGAGGGGGGAGCCGGGGCAGCATTTATCATAAGAAAAGCCTGATGCAGCAGCAAAAAGAACTCAGGGGAGAAACCCCCTAGACTGTGCACTTCTGTCGCCTGGGCCACGGCCCTAGACGCACCCTCAACCGGCACTCGCAAGAGCGGGGGAGAAACATGCTGCGCATCCAAAATGGCGTCCGGCGCGAAACTCCGAGGAGCCGCGTGGGAAGAACGGCGCTTAACTTTCGCCGCTTTCTTGCCGTCGCCCGAATCAAGGGCGACCATAGCATTAACATCTCCCAGCTCGAGGGCGGCCCAAGAAGAAGCCGTCCGAGCAGAGTGGCCGGCCAACATGGAGTGGGCGAGCAGCGGGGGATGGGCGCTTATGGCGGGAAAAACCGCCGCACCGAGGAAGAACCGGGACACTGACCGGACTCCAAACTGATGCCCAACAAAGGCGATTCAGGCTTTGAAAACCCCAGCACCCCCGCTAGACGCACACACGCGGTCCGGGGAGCGAATCTTCGCGCCCTCGCCCTCCGACGCCATAAGCCATGTGGAGACCGAACGGGGAACCCCCTGCCCGCTATAAAAAGGTAAAATTACCTGCTTCTCGCTCCGAGCTGTAACGAACTGGTGTCCCAGTGAGCAGCTACAATAAACGCTGATATAAACGTTGAAATAAACGTTGAAATAAACGCCCTTAAAGGATGTCAATTTTTTTTTTTAAAACGGAGCCAGCGGGAGGGGGGAGAAAAGGAGGGACCTGGCACCACCAGGTTTGCACTTGCTCAAGAAGAGCCCTCAACCCCAGGTACTCAACAAAACCTAAAGATTAGGCTTGGAGACCTAGCCAGAGCTGCTGCTGTGTGTGACCACCACCTGCTGAGATAGAGAACATACTGAGGAGTTTCCAGCAGCACATGACCACATATAGGGAGGCAAAAGGATTGCTCTCTATCTCCACCTACTGGTAGATGGACACAACCCACCAGTCTATGGATTGATCAGCATGATGATATGGAAGTTTCTATTTGGGTTACTGCCAGGTACTTGTGACCTGGATTGGCCACTGCTGGAAACAGGATACTGGGCTAGATGGACTATTGGTCTGACCCAGTATGGCTATTCTTATGTTCTTATGTACACTCTGACTCCGGGGAAGCTTCCTCTCCCGACGTCAAGAGCTGTACTGTATGCATCGAGGATGACGTCGAAATCTGTCCAGGTGCCAGTGTTGAGAATCTCTGCACCAGCATGGAAGGAGCCTCAGGAAGAATTTGGGCTGGATCCGCAGTTGGCACAAGCACCCTTTATGCCTCACAGCTCCTCCCTGTGCATGGTTCATCGAAGGAAGCATCGGTAAAGGCAGAGGAACTGGAAGAGAGGAATATGGCTGCTGAAAGACTTGCACACTGGCATCTCTTCCAAGGAGGGAGAGAGCTCCTCCTTGTGCCAGCACTTCTCGGATACCAGTGACGCCAATGCCCTGGTGTTTCTGGCATTGTGCAAAGAGGACCAATGCTTATGCTTCTTGGGTTTACCCCGCATGCACATCATCGTGGTCCTTCAGTGCAGAAGAGGACGATGTTGAACCTGCAAGTGTCCTCGGTGTCGGGTCTGATGCTGATCAGTTCCAGAGCGTGCTCTCAGCACTATTTGTCAAGGGAGGTGGAGACCTCCTCGATGCCAGTTCACATCCCAGTGGATGCTGAAATCTTGGCAGCCACTGATGTTTCTGGTGCCGATGTCAATGTATGGCCCTTTAAGGAGCCAAATAGCTTCTCCTGTTGAACCTGCTATGCCCTCTGTGTCCTCAGCTGCATTTCTAAACAGACAGAACAAGAGTTAGGCTCATGGTCAGGTCCAAGGCACCCGATGCATCAGTTGTGCAGGTCTATCACAGAAATCACCCAATTATATTGAGTGCATCTTTTGAAGCCACTGGGGGTTTTCCTGGACATCGAGAAAATAATTGCGGCCAACTTAAACTCCTCTATCTTGAACTGGAAAAATTGGAAGTGTTCAAATTGAGATCAGGGTTCTGGCCTAAAAGAGCCTAGAAATACGTGAAAAATAAAGAAAACTTAAAGGGCTGAAAAACTAATGAAATCAAAAAGGAAATTGAAGAAAGGGTAAATTTAGAGGAAAAATTATCTGTAGGAACTTGAAAAATCCGCACTGGAAGGCACAGGAAAAAAAAATACGAAGGCACAGGAAAAATCCGCACTGTGATGAGAACACGAAGAAGCGGCCTCCCTGCTCCGTGGAAAAACGAAAACTGAGGGACCCATGCTCGCGTGGGAAGGCACCAGTGCATGCACAGTGGGACGCTGCTATAAAATTCTTTAACTCACTAGTCAGTGTCTGCACCAGACTCCATCGGATGACGTCACTCAGATGTGTGAATATGACGGCACACTTGTCCTCAAAGAAAAAAAAATACATACACTTTATACAATCTGTATATAGGCATTCCTGGGAAGGCAGTATAGGCGAAGCAGAAGTGGATTGTACTGTACATGCATTATATGAATGTACACACATAGAATACAAGCTATTTTATACCTTTTTCACAACATGTGTTAAAACTGTGCATCAGTATTTGTGCAGTCTTTTTGAAAATCTCACATAAGCATTCTGTTAAAAAAATGAAGCCCTAAATATAAAAATATACTTAAAAAACTTTACATGTAACTCACCTGATAAATACCATGGCCTTCTTTTCCAGCATGCTGTGCTGGCAGGTTTTCCTGGCTAGCTTGTCTCCCCAGCTTCCGGTTAAGTGATATGCTTCTTGGATAAGGATGTAATGTTGAGCCATTCTGAGCCTCTTGGCTACTGCCCTGACTATCTGTGGAAAAAATGAGAGCAAGCAACAAGTTTTTGTGAGGACAGTATCTGAATTCAAGAAAGCAAGGAACAAGCACACAGGATCTCTGGAGAGGGACTGTATAATTCAGCAAGTGGTATAGGTGGGCTGACTGATTAGGCTGTATGGCCTTTATCTGCCATCATGTTTATTTATTAGGATTTATTTATTGCCTTTTTGAAGGAATTCAGTTAAGGCGGTATACAGCAAGAATAAGTCAAACATAAGCAATAGACAGTTACAGCGGTAAAAATATTCAAACCGAAAGGGAATGTGATAGAAATTTCTAGTTCTTATAACAGAACACACCCAACTATTCATGTTCTTTGTCTCTAATAATGACTTGGAAGGTGCTAATTTTCAAGTTTACTGAGAACTTACTACCCCCCACCTATCAGAAAAGTCATCTGGGCAGCTTACAGGCTAATGAAAGGCGATAACAGCAAATAAGCCAGACAGGACAGGAGGGAGAAAAGGGATAACTACAATTTACAATTTCTGATAGCACGGGGGGGGGGGGGGGGGGGGGGGGGGGGGGGGGGGGGAGCACACTAGGGTCAATATCTTTTTAAAGGAATGTAGCCAGGAAGATGATTTATGCTGAAAATTATCCTTCCTCTACAAATACACAGAGCAGTTAGATTGTGGTCACTCAATTTGTGGGTAGTCACAGGGTAAGAGAAAGTACTTCACTGGCTGACACTGTCTCTTCATTTGATTTATTCATTTATTATACTACCTTGGTCAACCTGGCATCAAAGTGGCTTACAGCAACCAAAGATAAAATAATAAAGCGAAGATACTTATCTGTAGCAGGTATTCTCCGAGGACAGCAGGCTGATTGTTCTCACATGTGGGTCGACATCCGCGTCGGCCCAGGAAACGGAAATTTTTCCAAGCAAAAATATAAAAGTTTTGCCAGGGTCTTCTGGCACGCGAATTGCACGTACCGCGCATGACTTCCCACCCGTTGCGTGAGCATGCCCCTTCAGTTAAATCAAAAGGCATACAAATAACTAATATCAACTCCAAAGGGGAGGTGGGTGGGTTTGTGAGAACAATCAGCTTGCTGTCCTCGGAGAATACCTACTACAGGTAAGTATCTTCGCTTTCTCCGAGGACAAGCAAGCTGCTTGTTCTCACATGTGGGATATCCCTAGCATCCAGGCTCACTCAAAACAATGAACATTGGTCAATTGGGCCTCACAACGCCGAGAATGTAATGAAGATTGACCTGAAACTATAAACAACTAACTGAGAGTGCAGCCTGGAACAAAATAAAAAGGGCCTAGGGGGGTGAAGTTGGATTCTAAACCCTGAACAGATTCTGTAACATTAACTGCCCAAACCGACTGTCACATCGGGTATCCTGTTGAAGGTAGTAGTGAGATGTGAATGTGTGGACTGATGACCACGTTGTAGCCTTGCAAATCTCTTCAATGGAAGCTGACTTTAAATGAGCCACTGACGCAGCCATGGCTCTAACATTATGAGCTGTGACATGGCCTTCAAGAGTCAGCCCAACTTGGTCATAAGTGAAGGAAATGCAATCCGCTAGCCAACTGGAGATTGTACGTTTTCCGATGGTGACTCCCCTCGAAAGAAACAAACAACTGGGCGGACTGTCTGAAGGACTTCATCCGCTCCACGTAAAAGGCCAATGCTCTCTTGCAGTCCAAGGTGTGCAAACTGCTTTCACCAGGGTAGGTATGAGGACGGGGAAAAAATAATGGCAAGACAGTTGACTGGTTCAGATGGAACTCCGACACCACCTTCAGCAGGAACTTAGGGTACGCGTGGAGGACTACTCTATTGTGATGAAACCTTGTATAAGGTGCATCCACTACTAAGGCTTGAAGCTCACTGACCCTATGAGCTGAAGTAACAGCCACCAAGAAAAATGACCTTCCAGGTCAAGTACTTCAGATGGCAGGAATTCAGTGGCTCGAAAGGAGCTTTCATCAGCTGAGTGAGAATGACGTTGAGATCCCATGACACAGGTTGAGGTTTGACAGGGGGCTTTGGCAAAAGCAAACCTCTCATGAAGCAAAAAACTAAAGGCTGTCCAGAGATAGGCTTACCCTCTACATGGCGATGATAAGCACTAATCGCACTAAGATGAACCCTTATGGAGTTGGTCTTGAGACCAGATTCTGTAAGTGTAGAATATATTCAAGCAGGGTCTGTGGAGGCCAAGAAAGATGATCTAGGGCCTTGCTGTCACACCAGACGGCAAACCTCCTCCATTTGAAAGAGTAACACTTCTTCGTGGAATCTTTTCTGGAAGGAAGCAAGACTCGGGAGACACCATCTGAAAGATCCAAGGAGGCAAATTCTAAGCTTTCAACATCCAGGCTGTGAAAGCCAGAGACTGGAGGTTGGGATGTAGAAGCGACCCCTCGTTCTGGGTGATGAGGGTTGGAAAACACTCCAATCTCCACGGTTCCTTGGAGGACAACTCCAGAAGAAGAGGGAACCAAATCTGGCGCGGCCAGAAGGGTGCAATCAGCATTGTTCCGCAGTCTTGCTTGAGTTTCAGCAAAGTCTTCCCTATAAGAGGTATGGGAGGATATGCATACAGAAGGCCTGTCCCCCAATGTAGGAGAAAAGCATCTGATGCTAGTCTGTCATAGGCCTGAAGCCTGGAACAAAACTGAGGGACCTTGTGATTGATTTGAGTGGCAAAAAGATCTACCGAGGGGGTGCCCCACTCTCGGAAGATCTTGCGGGCTATGCCCATGTTCACAGACCACTCGTTAGGTTACATTATGCTGCACAGCCTATCAGCCAGACTGTTGTTTACGCCTGCCAGATAAGAGGCTTGGAGAAACATGCTGTGACGACAAACCCAAAGCCACATCTGGATGGCTTCCTGACACAGAAGGCGAGATCCGGTGCCCCCCTGCTTGTTGGTGTAATGCATGGCAACCTGATTGTCTGTTTGAATCAAGATGATTTGATTGGACTGCTGATCTCTGAAAGCCTTTAGAGCACTCCAGATCGCTCGTAACTCCAGGAGGTTGATCTGAAGACCTTTTTCCTGAAAAGACAAGGCTCCTTTAGTGTGAAGCCCATCTACATGAGCTCCCCACCCCAGGAAGGATGCATCCATCGTCAGCACGTTTTGTGGCTGAGGAATTTGGAATGAACGTCCCAAGGTCAAATTGGATTGAATTGTCCACCAGTGAAGGGAATTCCGGAAGTCGGTGGACAGCTGGATCACATCCTCTAGATCCCCTGCAGCTTAATACCACTAGGAAGCTAGAGTCTATTGAGCTGATCTCATATGTAGATGTGCCATGGGAATTACATGAACTGTGGAGGCCATGTGCCGACTCTCGAACTATGGACACCAAGGACAGGAGGTTGTCTGCCCTTGCCTCGGGGAGATAAGCTCGAGCTGTCTTTGTGTTCAACAGAGCTCCAATGAATTCCAACTTTTGGACTGGGGTGAGATGGGACTTGGAATAATTGATCACAAACCACAGTAGCTCTAGCACCTGAATAGTCATACGCATGGACTGTAGAGTGCCTGTCTCCGATGTGCTCTTCACCAGCCAATCGTCAAGACAAGGGAACACATGCACTCCCAGTCTGCGTAGCGACGCTGTGACTACCGCTAGGCACTTTGTAAACACTCTGGGTGCAGATGCCAGACCAAAGGGCAGTACATGGTACAGAAAGTGCTGTGTTCCCAGCCGAAATTGAAGATACGTCCTGTGAGCTGGAAGTATCGAGAAGTAAGTGTAAGCATCCTTTAAGTCCAGAGAGCACAGCCAATCGTTTTCCTGAATCATGGGAAGAAGGGTGCCCATGGAAACCATCCGAACTTCTATCAGCCTAGAAATTTGTTCAAGGCCCTTAGGTCTAGAATGGGACGCATCTCCTCCTGTCTTTTTCTGCACAAGGAAGTACCTAGAATAGAATCCTAGCCCTTCTTCCCCTGGTGGAATGGGTTCGACTGCTTTGGCCCTTAGAAGGGCGGAGAGTTCCTCTGCAAGTACCTGCTTGTGCTGGGAGCTGTAAGAATGAGTTCCCAGTGGGCAATTTGGAGGTTTGGATTCCAGATTGAGGATGTATCCTAACCGGACTATTTGAAGAACCCACCGGTCCGAGATTGAGAGGCCTTCTGCTGCCTGACCACCTGGTGAAAAGGCTTGGCTTGCTCTGGAGGGAGTGCATCAACCAAGCTAGACAGTTGCCTCACCGAGTTCCGCAAGTATACACTCGTGAAGAGCTGGTATGATTGAATTTTGGTGGCGAGCTTAGCGGCCTGATACGTCTTCCTCCCAAAAGAATCAAGTCCTAGCTTCTCTGCCTGGGGGCGTCGAAGCATAGTCCCTAGTAGTCCTGGCTCTCTTGAGGGCGCAGTCCACCACCATAGAATTGTGGGGTAACTAAGACCTCATCAATCCAGGTTCACCATGGATCCGATACTGGGATTCAGCTTTCTTCGGGATCACGGGGCCAGACAGAGGGACCGACCAGTTCCGCATAAGGACTTCTTTCAGTACCTTATGCAGAGGAACTGTTACAGCCTCTTTAGGTGGAGAAGAATATTCCAGGACTTCGAGCATCTTAGCCCTGGGTTCATCCTCAACCTCCACAGGGAAGGGAATAGCCGTAGCCATTTCCCGGACAAGAGAGGAAAAGGATAAACTCTCTGGTGGAGATAGTCTCCTCTCTGGTGGAGGGGAAGGTTCAGAGGAAAACCCATAGGACTCATCAGAAGAAAAGTACCTGGGATCTTCCTCTGACTCCCACGAACTCTCCTGTTCAGTATCGGATAAGACCTCTCTTAAGGTACTCCGAGATTGAGCCTGCCTCGACGTTGAGGAACGACATCCTCAATTGTGATGTCAAGAGGCCGACGCCCGCTCGGACTGTGGCGAAGCTTCCTCCACTGACGTTGAAGGGGAGTTGACCTGGGTGGCTGCCGACGCAGATGCCGTAGGCAGCACCGGGACTGGGGACCTCACCGCAAGCACCCCCGACACCGAAGCTGACTGACGTAGCAGTCCTCCCAGAAGTTCTGGAAACAAGGCCCGGATGCGCTCGTCAATAGCCGCCATCAGAGAAGGCTGCAGGGTTGGTGGAGCAGGCGATGTCAGAATCTGTCGGGCTGCTAGGAGACTGACGCATCGGCCCCTCTTGTATAGAGGGGGAGCGATCCTCTCGGCGTCGACGCTTCTCGGGTGCCGACTCTCTCGACACCCTGGAGCTCCCGGCACCATGAGTTGAAGGAGAATGTTGACAGTGCTTCTTCGCCTTCACTCGACACCCGTCATCGAGACTCCTCGGTACCGATGAGGACGTGGAATCCTCACATCTCCTCGGGGCTGGGTCCAACGAAGATCAGTCCCGGGGGACCTGCTTAACAGGAGGCCTCAAGGCAGGTGGAGACCCACTCGACACCTCACTGCTCCCAGTGCGAGTTGGTCTCTCAGCAGCCATTACCTCTGCTCCAGACGTCAATGCTCCTCTCGATGTCGATGCCACCGACCTCGGTACCGATGTCGAAGGACCAGACCGAGCCCCAAAAAGCTTTTCATGTTGGGCTTCTCGAGACACTTGGGTCTGTTTCTTCATACAAAGACACAGACTACAAGCGGCTGGGCTATGGTCGGGCTCAAGGCACTGGATACACCAGGTGTGGGTATCGGTACCTGAGATGGTCCGGTTGCACCGAGTACAATGTTTGAAGACGTTGGGTGTCTTCGATGACATGGAAGGAAAAACGGCTTCGGCGAAATCAAAAGACGTGATTGTGCCTTTGAAAAGAAAAAAAGGCACAAAAGAAAGGGAAGAACCCAACCGCGCGGCCTAAAAGCAGCCGCGTCGAAAAGAAAGAAAACTTAAAAGAGGGCTAAAACTAAGAAGATAACTACAGGAGAATTTTTTTTTAAAATATGACGAAAAAATAAAATAAAAATAGGAAAATAGAAAAAAAAGTCATCAGACTCTTGTTCCTGGGCCAAAACAAGGAGACTAGAAAATCTTGTCACCTCGTCACAGACAAAAAAAGAACTGAAGGGGCATGCTCGCGCGATGGGCGGGAAGTCGTCCGCGCATGTGCACCAGAAGACTTTGGCAAAACTTTTATATTTTTGCTTGGAAAAATTTGCTGTTCCCTGGGCCGACACGGATGTCAACCCACATGTGAGAACAAGCAGCCTGCTTGTCCTCGGAGAAAGTGAAGTTACTCACATGTAGCAGGTGCTCTCTGAGGGCAGAAGGATACAAATTCTCACACATGGGTGACATCATCCGACAGAGCCCCGGTGTGAATGCTACCCTGCATTCTACAGCTTTAAGCTTTTGGCAGTTTCTCATCATGCATGCATGAGTGCCTTTCTGTCCAGCATGACTACATAGGACCATCAGTACAATACCAAAGCAGAAGAATACAACTCCTGGAGGAGGTGAAAGGAGAGGTAAGAGAAGATGTGAGTCCTGCGGTCCTTGGATGTCACACCGCTACGGGCGATCCGGAGCAGTGAGCCCTTGGGCTGCTGCCAGAGACCGGCAACAGCAGGATAACCACCCAAACTGCTGGAACTGGCTTGGCTGGACTGGAACCAAATGCTGGAACAGACTTGGCTTAGCTGGACTGGAACCAAATGCTGAAACAGATTTGGCTGGACTGGAACCACCAAATGCTGGAGCGGACTTGGCTTGGCTGGACTGGAACCAAATGCTGGAACAGAATTGGCTCGGTTGGACTGGAACTGGATTCAGGATATTCACACAAAGCAGACACAAGCAGGGTAGGGCAGAAGCTAGGACAAACAGGGTGATACAACCAGAAAGGGAACTAAAGCTGAAGACAGACAGAGCAGAAACACACAGTACGAAGACAAGCAAGGCAGCTACAAACAGTAGGGAACTGAAGCTAAAGACACACAGGGCAAAAGCAATAGTACGGAAGCTAGGACTGAAGACAAGCAAGGCAGCTACAAACAGTAGGGAACTGAAGCTAAAGACACACAGGGCAGTAGTAGTAGTAGTAGAAACAATAGTAAGGAAGCTAGAACTGAAGACAAGCAGGGCAGCTACAAACAGTAAGGAACTAAAGCTAAAGGCACACAAGAAAAGAACTAGCAGAGCTAGAGCTGCAACAAGCACTCACAGACGAAAGCAAACTGAAGACCTCTGTTGCAAAGGCAAGTCTGGGAAGCTCGCCAGGTGTCCTTGGCCTGGATTGGCCGCTGTTGTGGACAGGATGCTGGGCTTGATGGACCCCTGGTCTTTTCCCAGTGTGGCATTACTTATGTACTTCTCAGGATAAAGGCAATTGCAGAGGAGGTCACAGGTGAGGCTTGTCAGTAGAAGCATCAGGGCAAGTCTGGAGTGCTGGAACATCAGGACCGGAATGGAACCTGGAAGATGTCTGGGAAACAGGGAAAAAAATAGTCTACAGCAACCACAGAGCCCGGTCACCTGGGGGCAAGGTGAGTAAAGGCATGGGATATAGTCACAATCATGACTTTGGAGAACACCTGCTACAGGTGAGTAACTGCTTTTCTCCCCTGAAAACAAGGAGGACAATGATTCTCACACATGGGAATACCTAGCTACCAGGTTCACTGAAAACAGCAGGTACTATTTTGTACCCAGGACAATGGAGGATTAAGTGACTTGCTTAAAGTCACAAGGAGCTGCACTGGGATCTAGGGCCCTGCCTTCACACCAGATGACACTTAAAAAGGATAGTGGAATCTTTCCTGGAAGCCAACAGGACTCTGGAGACACCCCCAGGCAATTGAAGGGATCCAGGCTATGAGGGTCAGGGACGGAAGGTTGGAATGCAGAAGAGACCCCTTGTTCTGAGTGATGAGAGTCTGAAAGTAGTTCAATATCCTCAGCTCCTTGGAGTACAACTCCAGAAAAAGAGGGAATCAGATCTGTCTTGGCCAGTATGGTACAATAAGGATCATAGTATCTCGGCCCTGCTTGAGTTTTAGCAGAGTCTTCCCTATCAGAGGGATTGGAGGACAAGCATAGAGGAGACCCTTCCCCCAATTAAGAAGGAATGCATCTGATGCTAGTCTGAAATGTGACCTGAGCCTGGAGTGGAACTGAGGTGAGTGGCAAAAAGATCCACTAAGGGGGTGCCTCACTCTCAGAAGATGTTCTGGCCAACGCCCATGTTGAGAGACCACTCATGAGGTTGCATTACCCTGCTCATTCTGTCCACCGGGCCTTTCTTTTTCCCTACCAGGTGTGTGGCTCAGGGCAATATGCCATGGCTGATGGCCCACTGCCACATCTCGATGCATCCTGACACAAGGGGTATGAGCCCGTACTCTGATTGTTGACATAATACATGGCTGCCTGGTTGTTTGAATCAGAATAATTTAGTTCAGCATCCAATCTCTGAAAGTCTTTAGAACATTCCAAATCGCCTGCAGCTCCAGGAGGCTGATATGAAGTAAAGCCTCCTGAGCAGACCAAAGACCTTGGGTGTGAAGCCCATCTACATAAGCTCCCCATCCTAGATTGGACACATCTGTTGTTAGCATCCGCTTAGGTGGTGGAATTTGGAACAGAAGTCCCAGGACCAAATTGGGCTTATCATCCACTAGAGAAACGACTGGGGTTACGGAGATGATGTCTGCAAGGTTCCCCATGGACTGATGCTACTGGGAAGCAAAGGTACATTAGGTGCTCCTCAAATGGAGGTGAGCCAGGGGAGTAACATAAATAGTGGAGGCATGTGGCCCATCTCAACATCTGCTGAGCTGTGACTTGCTGGCTGCTCTGAACCTGAGTGGAGACGGCAACAAGGGCATTTACTCATTCTGGCAGCAAGTAGGCCTGAGTCTATAGCATATGTAGAAGGGCTCCTATGTGCTTCAATTGTTCCTCTGGGAGGAGGTGGGAGTTGGGGCACTTTACAATACTTCAACAAGAAAATTATAAAGCTATGAATCATGTTACCACTTAATACCACCGCCCACGAAAAATTCTTTAACTGATTGAACCCAATCCTTGATGAATATCCAGCAGACCGAATCTGGACAAACTTCGCTCTACTTACTGATGAAACCGTCACCCAAGCGATCAACAGGTTCACAAAATCCCACTGTAAACTGGACATATGCCCCAACAACCTATTAAATCCGCCCCTCAACGCTTCATAACAGACCTCACGTCGCACCTCAACTACATGTTACAACACGGACTCTTCCCTAAGGATAAAGGAAACATACTACTCACCCCAATACCTAAAGATTCAAAGAAAAAAGCAAATGACATAACCAACTACTGCCCGGTAGCATCTATCCCTCTGGAAGTCAAACTAATGGAAAGTATGGTAACCAAGCAGCTTACTGAATACTTAAACAAATTCTCAATATTACATGAATCACAATCAGGATTTTGATCCAACCACAGCACCGAAACAGTACTAATCACTCTCCTAACCAAATTCAAACAAGCAATTGCAACTGGCAATAGTGTACTTCTCCTAAAATTTGACATGTCCAGCGCGTTCGCCGTGGTAAGCCATAAAATACTATTAAACATCCTAGAATACTTTGGGATTGGAGGAAGTGTACTTAGTTGGATCAAAGGCTTCCTAACCGCAAGAACATACCAAGTGATATCAAATTCGAATACATCATCACCATGGAAACCAGAATGCAGAGTACCCCAAGGATCACCGCTTTCATCGACCCTTTTCAACCTAATGATGACACCTCTAGCCAAATCGCTATCCAACCAAGGCCTTAATCCCTACATCTACGCAGATGATGTCACGATCTACATCCCGTTCAAACACGATCTAAAAGAAATCACAAATGAAATCAAACACAGCCTCCAAATCATGAATTCATGGGCATTTCAATTAAAACTCAACGCAGAAAAACACAATGTCTCATCCTCTCATCATAATATAACACGAACAAACCCACCACTATAAACACCCCAAACTACACCCTTCCTGTTTCAGATAGTCACAATCGACCGAAACCTCACACTAGAAAGCCATGCAAAAAATACAACAAAGAAAATGTTCCATTCAAAAGAGTAAAACCTTTCTTCCCAAGGGAAATATTCCGCAGCCTGGTACAATCACTGGTGTTAAGCCACCTAGATTACTGCAATGCAATCTATGCCGAATGCAAAGAACAAATCATTAAGAAACTCCAGACTGCCCAAAACACAGCAGCCAGACTCATATTTGGAAAAACGAAATACGAAAGCGCCAAACCCCTAAGAGAAAAATGACACTGGCTCCCACTTAAAGAACGTATTGCGTTCAAAATTTGCACTCTGGTTCATAAAATCATTCACGGGAAGGCCCCGGTCTACATGTCAGACCTCATAGACTTACCAATCAGGAATACAAAAAGGTCAGCACGCACATTCCTGAATCTCCACTACCCCAGCTGCAAAGGACTAAAATATAAATCAACATATGCATCCAGCTTCTCCTACATAAGCACGCAACTATGGAATGCACTACCAAAAGCCATAAAAACAATGCACGACCTAACTAACTTCCGAAAATCACTAAAAACCAACCTGTTCAATAAGGCATACCACAATGATCTATCCTAAACACCTGAAACGAAACTTATACCAGAACTGGACAAAACTGAACACTCTGTACTTGACTGCTTCAGTTACTCTGTCACGAATGAACTCTAACACAATACCACTCTATTTCTCATTCCGAATATGAATTCTCTACACTTGACTGCTTAATCTACTCTGTCACTTATGAACTTTAATGCAATACCTCCTGTATTTCTCATTCCGGAAATGGTGATCGCCATTACGGAATAATGTAAGCCACATTGAGCCTGCAAATAGGTGGGAAAATGTGGGATACAAATGCAACAAATAATAATAATAAATAATAATTTTATCATAGTCTCCTTTTTGAAAGTTAAATGCTAACATATAAGATTTTCTATGTGTACTTAGTCCAGAGCTGATATCAAATCTGTTCATACTATGATCACTGTTATCAAGTGGCTCCATCACCATTACTTCCCGCACCAGATCATGCGCTCCACTAAGGATTAGGTCTAGAATTTTTCCTTCTCTTGTCAGCTCCTGTACAAGCTGCTCCATAAAGCAGTCCTTGATTTTGTCAAGGAATTTTACCTCCCTAGCATGCCCTGATGTTACATTTACCCAGTCAATATCGGGGTAATTGAAGTCACCCATTATTACTGTGTTTCCCAGTTTGTTAGCCTCCCTAATTTCTGATAACATTTCTATATCTGTCTCTTCATTCTGGCCAGGTAGACAGTAGTACAATCCTATCAATATCATTTTCCCTTTTACACATGGAATTTCAATCTGTAGGGATTCCAAGATGTATTTTGTATGCTGCAGAATTTTCAATCTATTTGATTCAAGGCCCTCCTTAACATACAATGCTACCCCTCCACCAATTCATAATAACATAGTAGATGATGGCAGATAAACCATATGGCCCATCCAGTCTGCTAAACAAGATAAATTCATTGTATGTGCAACTTTATATGCAACCTGACCTTCATTTGTCCTTGCCATTTTCAAGGCACAGACTGTAGAAGTCTGCCCAGCACTAGCTCTTTCCAATTACCGGTGTTGACACCCAATCTCCACTAAGCTACTGTGGATCCATTCCTTCTCAACAGGATTCCTTTGTGTTTATCCCATGCATTTTTGAATTCCGCTACGTTTTCATCTCATTGAATAAAGAAAACTTTCTCTGGTTTGTTTTAAATTTACTACTTAGTAGCTTCATTGCATGACCCTAGTTCTTGTATTCTTGCGAAGAGTATACAAGCAATTCATGTCTACCTGCTGCACTCCACTATTTTACAGACCTCCATCATACCTCCCCATCAGCCGTCTCTTCCCCAAGCTGAACACCCTAGCCTCTTCAGCCTTTTCTCATAGGGAAGTCGTCCCATCCCTTTTATCATTTTCGTTGCCATTCTCTATACTTTTTCTAATTTCGCTATATCTGTTTTGAGATGTGGTGACTAGAATCATTTGATACAAGGTATTATCAGTTTTATTTTCCATTCCTTTCCTAATAACTTCTAACATTCTATTTGCTTTCTTAGCAGCCACTGCACACTGCATCCACGATGACACCTAGATCCTTTTCCTGGTAGGTGACTCCTAATATGGAACCTTGCATCATGTAGCCATAATTTGAGTTCCTCTTTACCATATGCATCACTTTGCACTTGCTCACATTCAATATCATCTGCTATTTGGATGTCCAGTTTCCCAGTATTGTAAGGTCCCCTTTCAATTTTTCACAATCCTTTTGCAATTTAACTATTTAGAATAACTTTGTGTTATCAGCAAATGTAATTACCCTCACTAGTTATTCCTATCTCCAGATCATATATGAATATGTTTAAAAGCAGCGGCCCTAGCACAGACCCCTGGGGAACCTCCCCATGAACCCTTCTCCATTGAGAATACTGACCATTTAACCCTACTCTCTGGTTTTTTTTTTTAAATCTATCTTTTAACTAATTCGTAATTTCCTCAGGAGTTGTTCAGGAGGTACTTTGTGAAATACCTATTGAAAATTCACCAGATATGTTAAATATCTATTCGATAATCCTGCACATCCTCCTCCTACATAAACCTTCTTAATATCCAGAAAGGCTTACAAATTGATCAGGAGAGAATATATACTTAGATTGGGGGGAAGGGGGGCTAACAATACATCTATAGTGGTAAGCCAGCAAAAATGCAGCATCAAGATTCTTTACCCTTCCTAGATTGAATGGAAGACAGAACATGTGATTATGTTAAGCTTTTCTTTCTAATGTTTACTTACTTCTTTGGGTCTCCTTTAATTTCTTAGTTCACTCCCCTCTTTATGTTATTGTGGTCTAATGAAGATTGTATATTTTCTAATGGTATAATTTTTTTCCTCTGTTACAATTATTTTCTGTGTTTCTGGTTCAAGAATAATCTTGTATGTTATTTGGAATATTTGTAAATAAAAATTAAAAACTATATATGTTAAATATCAAAGAATCTTTAGTTCTAGTTGGAACTTTCTACTGATGTCCATTAGTTTAGTTAGTTTATTAAAAATGTGATATATTGTCCTTCACATGGGTATCACAGCCCTGTACAACAGGCTGGAAAAGAACTACAAACTGCAGAAAGGAAAGAGGAAAAAGTACACTGGGCTATTAATGCGACACTGATTATTTAGGTTTTAGAAAGAAACTGAAGACATCACTGTTTCTAGATTCCTTTAAGCAATGAGTAAATATGTTATAATTATTGAGATTTGAAATATGTATTGGGAGTTGTCCCTTATTCCTTTGTTATCCACGTCAAACTGGTCAGGTGTTGGCGGAATATAAGCCTTGTAATGTAAAGTAACAATACTGACCAGCTCACCTTTATCCACGTTTACTCAACCCTCAGGTATCACTTAGAATGCCCAGTAGTGCTATAATAATATTAAGTATTATTAAGAAAGCTGTCAATCTATGAGCTCATTATTCAGTGGAATGGCTGCTGTTTAAAGATACTCAGATAACCTATCTAGATGTCTTTCAGTCCTAAATTTAAATGAATAATTTATCCATGTAAGCTACAATTTATGCATTCCTACTTAAAAAAATAAAGTGGATAGAGTCTTTATATTGCCGCTGTTTATCGATTAGGCCCAGCTTGGAATGCCTCTGATCCCTCCCCTCTTCTAGCCAATTGTTTTGACTATCCACCACTGTTTTTCATGTTATTGCTGGGTAATAATGTGTCTTTTTCCAGGATGAGAGACGTTAGAAGGTTTCCAACTAGACTTAAGTTAATTTTCTCTCTTAGAAACATCTACTGTTTAAATGGTAATTTGTCACATCTCTTGCCAAAAGCAGAAGGCTTATACGAGATAATTATGAGCCACATAGAAAGACAGCTGTACAAGAAGCAAGAAGGAGCGTGACATCGCACAAGGTGTATTACATACATCCCCCAGACACAGAGAATGTTGTACATACTTTGAGAGACAGTGTGTGTTATTGGATTGTATGCTGGCAAGTTGGTTTTGGGACTCTGGACTGGTTTCTCACTGAGTATGCTGTTGTCTTGAGGCTCAGTTATTGCTTCTGCTTTGGAAATGTTTTTTGGAACAGGAGACTTGGGCTCCTTCACATCCTTCTGATTTTCTCTGACAAAGGCAGCTCTTGAAGTGTTTAATTCCTTTGCTTCAGACTTCTCTATTACAGCACCAGAGGTAGACACTTTCTTCTGTACATCACGCTTCTGACGACGAATGTGTGTCTTTCTTTCTAGGATCATCTGAAAAAGAATGAAAACAGGATGGGTAAATACAATTATAAAATAGATCAAGTGAAGACGTGTCTACATGGAAGGCAGAAGGGAGAAGGAGTGAAACTATGACAGCTTCTCTTGCCCAATAAATCAAACATGGGCTGAGCTACAGGAAATAAAAACAAGTATCAGGTGATAGTCCACTAAAAAAATAAACAGTAGCACAGTATATCACCTGTTAATACAGTATCCACTGCTCTATGCAGGCTAACAAAAATACCTTTAAGAAAACACAGCAAATTAAAATTCTAACTAAGCCCAATTCTATTGTACACAGCTTCTCCACTAATTACTCTCTGCAATATATTCATATCATTCATATCAGTGCATTTTTGGGGTTTAATTGCTGCTCTGTGCAAATTACCCAGTGCTTCATTATCCTGGGATTCTCTCTTTATTCCAAGCTCTATTATTGGTTTTCTCTCCACCACCTCCCTTGGGAAAAAAAAATACCAGGCACCTACCATCTATTCTGTAAAAAAAAATTTCATGATGTTGCTGCCAATTCTACCCTTTGGGGCTCCATATCATGACACCTTGGTTCTACAACTTACAAACATGTTTCAGTGTAAATGTACAGAAAGAGAGAAAGAGAGAGAATTACCTCATAAAGCTTATTA
This sequence comes from Microcaecilia unicolor, assembly GCF_901765095.1. Lineage (NCBI taxonomy): Eukaryota > Metazoa > Chordata > Amphibia > Gymnophiona > Siphonopidae > Microcaecilia > Microcaecilia unicolor. The sequence goes on from NC_044031.1 coordinate 625,815,464, forward strand.
CGATATTCGGCCACAGACAATTGGATATCATCATCAACAGGAAGAATAACATCATAATCCAGGGCAGGCTCCCTTAAAGGACAGTGGAACCTACAGAGAAGACACATTGTGCTCTTACTGTTAATTCTACCTTCTCATTCTTTGTTATTCAGACTTGTTCTAACACCCCCCCCCCCCCAACCCTCACTGCGCCTCATAACATTACCTCCTCACCCCTTGCCTGACTTCTGTCCCATCACTGCTACTCAGACCAACATTTCCCTCTAACCTTCTTCTAAGATAAAAAAAAAAATCTATGCTGACAAGACAGAGCTTGGTGATGCACACAGATGGCTGCCTAAGACTGATTCAGAGAGGGAGAGTGACAATTTAAAGTCTCCATGGGAAGTTTACAGTAATCTTTCCAGTAGTCCAACAGTGATTAAAGATTGGAAATCATGGCAGGTGGAAAGCAAAAGAAAAAGAGCTTTCTGGGGTGAGTGGAGGAAAATGACTGAAGCAAGACTTACCTGTTCAAGTCAAGATGGCAGCCTGTCAGGAGATTCAGGAGCTGCACGGTCCAATTATGGAGGAGCTGCATACTATACAAATGATGATTAAAAAAAAAAAAAAAAAGAGTGCTCACAGTATTGTGGTACTCTGAGCAGAAATAATGAAGCTGGGTATTGAGATGAATGTGTGCACTGAAAGAACTACTCAAACTGAGACGCAAATTTTAAAATGCAATTTTGCCAGGTAGACAGAAAGCACCTGAGAGAGGTGCAAACTGAGATGAAAGATGTGAGCAATTGGAATTGCAGAAATAATATTCATGTCATGGGGTTACTGGAAGGCATAGAGGACATGCTGCCTGTGGAATTTCAAGTATCCTTTTGAAGTTGAAAGGGCCTTCTATGTTAGTTAGTGACCCTGACCACGTCCTCTGACAAAGGATTCCACAGCTTAATTAAATGTTAAATAGAGGTCACGTGATGCCACACTGAATAGCAGACGTGGAGGAGAGGAGCTCCCATCCCTCGGCTGAAAGAACAGCAAATTGTAGCATAAAAATTAGACCGTGACCATCGCTTTTGTGAGGGCTGCCAAGATAAACTGATCGAGCAGTACAATCGCGACCACAAAGTACAAATAGCAACAAAAACGCCAAGGAAACAAGGAGAGAGAAGGCGGCGGAGGTCCATAAAATGGTGGCTGTAGAAGAGGAAAGCTCGAGTACAGTCAGTTCCACGTGGGTGGCCGAAATCATCACAGAAGTCACCCAGGCCCTAAATACATCGCTGGATTCAAAATTTCAGAAGTTATCAGACAAACTTGAAAAGCTTGATGAGAAAATGGAAGCGCTCACGGGAGAGTTCACAGCCTCGTGTCAACAAATTTCCGATCTTGAAGACCACGTACAGAAAATTGATACGGACAACGGGGCGATCACTGCAAAGCTCACAGACCTAGAGAATAAATTAGATGATTTGGAGAATAGGTCTAGAAGAGCAAACCTCCAATTAGTGGGCATACCTGAAACTATCACAGATGCAGAGTTGCGCCCGTTCCTGGAGGAGTGGCTGTGGACCAAGCTCCATACATAGTCAGCAAGCGGACCGCTCAGGATCGAACGGGCCCATAGGTTAGGCCCGAAACGGAACGGTGACGCGAAACCAAGAGTGGTTAATTCTTAAGCTGCTGAACTATGCTCCCAAGATGGAACTTCTAAAAGCAATTCGGGCAATCCGCTGCAGTATGAAAATAAGTCAGTTTTATGTTTCCAAGACTTTTCCACTAGAGTATCGCAGCTAAGGAAGGCGTACTCACCCATATGCTCAGCCTTACATCAGCGACAAGTGCAATTTGCATTGTTATATCCAGCTCGCTTGAAAGTATTTACAGACGGAAAAGCGACCATCTTGGAGACACCTGAAGCGGCACGAGTGTTTCTAAATAATCACGCATCGCAGCAATGAGAGAGAGCTGAAAAACAGTAGTGGCCTGAGACCGCGAGCAACGCAAGCATGAAGACGAGAAGGGTGATGACGCTTGGATAATAACAACTTAATGAAGACAAATTATGTTTATGTTGGAAATTTGGAATACATCTGGCTGATGGGAGATGGACCAGGACACTAAGCAAATTTGGTAAGCATGGAAATTTATGGATCAACATACACGCGGCAAGTGACCCGAAAAGGTCCAGTGGTCCCCAGGGGAATAGTGGTGAAAGATCGGGGATTGGAGAAACCCATTCTGCACCCCACCTCCTAGTTCACACGGAGGTAGCGAGCAGACAAGCATGTCGGTAGGGAAGGGGACGCAATTTGAACATAATTTAAAAATTATTCCCTTCCTGACGACTGTATTGTATTGGATTTGAAATCAATAATAACTTGTAAAATCAGCAGAATTGGAGAGCCCGCTGTTACACTGGGGGACCTGTTGGCTATATGGATGCGAAGCGGGGAGCGATACATGGCAGAGCAGAATGCTGGACTTAACGAAATATATAAATGAAAGGAGAGTGGGGGGAGATCAGTGGTGAACTACAAGGGGATGAAGGATGTATACTATGCTGTGAATGAATGAAAAAGAATGAAAGTTCCACTGTAATATTTGATTTGATGGAGTTTTGACTATATAATGCTTGGTTAATTACATGCACTAAAGAAGGGTATATCACATTAGCTGACCTGAAATACTGACACAGACGAGGGTGGATAGCAAAATGAGCTACAGGTTAAATATATTATTTGTCAAATTAGAAAAAGTAAAAAAACTGACGGTCAGTGGATAGGCTGTTCGGGGGGGGGGGGGGGGCTCCTCTCTGAGGGTGATCGGATAGGAGAAGCCAACCACGGAATTGCTGTGGACGGGCACGCCTCCAAAGAGGTAGTTTAAAGAACTATGGGGTACTGAGGGGAAGAAATATGGAGGGGGGGGGGGGATTTCAAAGAGGGGAGGGGAGGGGGGGAGGGCGGGAGTGGCTCTGCGCTTCCCCGGGAGGGAACCGGACATGACGCATGACAATATACTGGAAGTATACGGAGATAAGGAGGGAGAGTTGGAGGCTGGGTCGACTCTCCTGAAAGTGGGGAAATTGACAGTTGAGATTAAATGGAAGTTGAAAGGGGAAGGATGAACCCATTGAAATTTATATCCTGGAATGTGGGAGGAGTAAAATCACCGATAAAACGCCAAAAAATTCTCCAATTATTAAACAGACAAAAAGCAGATGTCACCTTTCTGCAGGAGACACACCTTACATCAGTGGAACATGCGAAATTCAAAAGATGGTGGGTTGGGTCACTGATAGAGGCCCCAGCTCAACATGGTAAGGCAGGGGTAATGATATTATTCCTGAAAACATTGGATGTTCAAATTAAAAATAGTTGGCAAGGAGAAGACGGGAGATATGTCATAGCCAAAGTGCTAATTAATCAACAGCCATTTTTTCTGGCTAACATTTACACGCCCAGTGTATATAGTAAGGCATTTTTTAAGTCGCTGGTCCATGCCCTAGCTCAGCATGAGGGAATTCCAGTGATTATGGGAGGTGATTTGAACACGGTCAGTGATCCAGGTATGGACTCCTCAAAAGGCCAGAGGGCAAATGAGAGGACAATTCAGAAGGAAATCCCAATGCTATGCGAGGCCTTAGATTTAGTGGATGTGTGGCGTTTGCTCCACCCGAATGAAAAAGATTATACTCATATTTCTAGAGCTCACTCCTCACAAGCTCGCATAGATTATTGGCTTCTTTCCAGCTCCTTGTTTGCGAGAGTTCAAGATGCAGGAATTGGACCCTATGGGGTCTCGGATCACGCTTATGTATGGTGGACAATGAGGGGTCACTCAGGACAGGGGCAGCAATTCCAATGGCAATTTCCAACATATTTGATCCATGATAGGGAGTTTAAGGAGCACCTAGGGAAGCAATGGCAAGAATATCAGGTACATAATGCAGTACATGGTGATGACCCCATACTTTTTTGGGATACCGCAAAGGCAGTATTAAGGGGGGTTATAATTGCTTATACGAGCTATAACAAAAAGATGAGACAAAGATATTATTAGATTAAATAAACAGGTAGGAGAAGCCAGGAAACATTGGGCGGTTAGACCCTCCGCACAAAACAAAATGAATCTTTTGGCGATACAGGCCGCCTTGAAAACTCAGTTACATGCTAGGGCTGTTAAGTCACTGCAGTATTATAAATATCAATTATATCTCCATGATAACAAACAAGGGAGAATGCTAGCTGGTCTGGTTAACAGGAAAACCAGAAAGCAAAAGGTTTTACAACTTAAGACAACTGGGGGCCGAATGGTACGAACAGATGAAGAAATAGCTGCTACTTTCCAAAAATATTATCAAGAGCTTTACACACGCCCATCTCAGGATGTTTTGGAGAGTCGGGCCTATTTAGAAGGACGTGTATTGCCAAGTTTAAAGGAAGTAGATCGAGATAGGTTGAATCAAGAAATCACAGAGGATGAAGTGAATCAGGTGATACAACAAGGGACTTAAGTAAGGCTCCGGGCCCAGATGGGTTTCGATATGAATTTTATAAAATTCTCCGACAGCAGATTAGCACACCCCTGACAGCTCAGTTTAATAAATTCATAGAAAATGGAGATATATCAGACTCATTGAAAGAAGCTAAGGTAGTGGTCTTGCTTAAGCCGGGCAGGAACCCAGAATGCGCAACATCTTACCGGCCCATTTCCTTTATCAATGTGGAGGCCAAGATGTATGCAAAAATTTTAGCTAATCGGCTGGCAATAATTCTACCTTTGCTGATTGAGAGTAGTCAAGCGGGATTTGTAAGGGAAAGAACAATTGCAAAAAATATGAGGAAAATCTGGGCATCAATGGAGTGGGTGGAAAGATATGAAATGCCTTCTCGGCTCATAAGTTTTGATGCAGAGAAGGCGTTTGATAGAGTAAGTTGGGAATTCTTGTTTGCTACTTTAACAGCCTATGGTTTTGAGGGGACCTGGGTTCGAGCAGTGCAGGCATTGTATAAACAACCAATGGCAGTGATTTGGGTTAATGGAACCAGATCAGAAGCTATTACATTGCAAAGGGGGACCAGACAGGGCTGTCCGCTTTCCCCATTACTGTTTGTGCTTAGCATAGACCCACTGATTAGGGAGATAGTGATGAACCCGGAAATTAATGGGATCAAAATGAGAAATCAAGAGTTTAAAATATCGGCTTTTGCCGATGACTTACTGGTCCACCTGACTAAGCCCAGGAATTCTTTATCTGTGTTGATGGAAAGTTTTGAGGAATTTGGGGATTTCTCTGGGTTTAAATTAAATTTAGATAAATCATTGGCGTTGCCTACTAACAGCTTGATACGAAGACAATGGAATGGCAACTTTCCTTTAAAATGGGCTACTCGTCATTTTCAATATTTGGGAATTAAACTGCCCTATAAAACGTTTTTGATACATGATCTTAATGTCAGATATCTCTTAGATCAGACGAAACAATCATTATCCAACTGGCACCTGTTGCTGATTTCGTTTACACGGGCGTATCCAGTTGTTTCGCATGATCTTGTTTCCTAGGTGGCTTTATATGCTACAAACATTTCCTCTTAAACTCATAAAGAAAGAAGTAGACGAGCTTTATAAAATGATATCCCATTTTTGCTGGCAAGGGAAAAAACCTCGAACCCCTTTTAGATATTTAGTTGGTGGTTGGAGACAAGGAGGACTAGGAATTCCAGATATGCGGAGTTGCAATTGGGCTTGTCTCTTGCGATATTTAGGAGATTGGATGCTAGACACTCAACAATACACACCTAGAGCACTGGAGTAAGCCTTATATGGTACATGGAATATTTTATCTTTGTTCCAATGCCCGAGGACTCGGATCCCCGAGGAACAAAGGCCCGGTCTCTTTCTGAAATCGCTTAGGCTGAAATGGAAATATTTGATTCCCTTATTGAAAGGAAATGACCAGCAATCAGATTTACTGCCGTTGGTGGGCAATGTAGAGTTTACCCCGTGGATGGAAAATCAGAGTTTCAAGCAATGGGCAAAAGTTGGGATTCAATATGTTGGAGATCTCTTAGATGAAAAAAAGACACTTATACCATGGGAGACGACATTACGCTCCAGAAATGTTGGGTAAGAGAGTTATTCTAGGGGTGTGGACTAGCGACTTGGCTCCCTCCTTTTGGCAGTGGAGGAACAGGCTGCATAACTTGATGCTGTTGGAAGCGCAATATGCCAGACTTACTTTTAGATGGAAACAACAATTTTTGTTGGTTTGGGATTCATATATTCAATCTTTATCCCACCGAGCCAGAAGCTTAGTGTTAAACTCTTTCTCTTAGTCAAGATCTAGACTATTAGGCATGGAGTAAAAGTACTACTGGCAATGGAGAAGGTCAGGAGTTCTAGACTGGGGAGGACGCAGAGCCACGGGACAGAGGGGTAGATAGGGGGGGGGAAGGGAGATTGTTAATCTAAACGGTTAAGGAATCAAGAAAGGGGAAATAGGGGGGAAAGGGTAGGAAGATTAGTTGTTTAATTACTAGATAAGTGTTATGATCCAGGGTTCAATCTCCTAAGAATAGCTTTTAGTTCAGATTAGGATGTGGGAATGACACCTAGATGGGATGACTCAGGATGTAAGTTTCCACCAAGGTAGATATAGAAGGAGAGGAGAAAAAGTTAAAGTGGGATGATTGAACACAATGGATATCAAAGTTGAGTGTCCTCTAGGAGACATGTTGTACTTAAAAATGTTGTGCTCTACAGTCCCAGTACTTTAGTAAACTTTATTGCGGTAAGGTTATGTATAACCACATAGGGTGGAGTTACATAAAGAAGTTATAAGGTTCACTTAATACAATGAGAGGGAGAGGAGGAGGGAAGAATATATATATGGGAAAAATTTGATGACTGTATAATAGATTTGACTGAATGGTTCCTATTGGAGAACTGTACACAGATGTGGATACTGTTATATATGAAGAATTTATGTTTTATGATTGTCATCAATAAAAAATTTAAAAACTTAAATGTTAAATGGAAAAAAACCCTCTTTCTATGATTTGTTTCTGATCTGTTGGTCCTTAGTTTCATGGAGTATCCTCATGTTTTTTTTGTTATGGAGTATGGAAAAGTTAAATAACCCCACCCTATTTAAACATTCCACCCCACTCGTGATTTTATCATATTCCCGTCTCAGCTGTCTTTTTTCCAAGCTGAAGAACCTTATACCCATTTAGACTTTGTGCGTTTCATTTTTCTCTCCCTTCTCTGAACCTTTTTTTTGCACTATATCTAGAAATGCACACAGGACAGTCATAGCAGGGACCTATACAGATGCATAATGTTATTCTCAGATTTGTTCTCCATCCTTTTTTTTCAGATAACCTCTAACATTCCATTTGCTTTTTTACACTGGGCTATAAATTGCACCTTAATTGTTAATTCTAATTGTCATATAGCAAGTTAGGAGGAAAAGACAAAATACTAATTCTCTGTGAAAACCATTTCTTTCTGTTCCAGGGAGGGTAATTTTATAACAGGTGGCTAAGTTTTACAGCAAGTATCTCAGAAATTACAGAGCTTTGAAACATTTAACCTAGCTGTTTCATGCCCATATGCATGTATTTTATAAATTATACAAGTAAACTCTGGGAACACCTATGCTCAGTTCTGGCAAACTAATCATATACAAGCTGTATGCACATACATTTACTCGCATAAAGTCTGGGCCATTATTAAAAAAAAAAAAAGAAGACGACATCCCCAGAAGGGATCCCCAGAAGCTTAGCCGGTGGTGGGAGGCAGGGCTGGTGGTTGGGAGGTGGGGATAGTGCTGGGCAGACTTATACGGTCTGTGCCAGAGCCGGTGGTGGGAGGCGGGGATAGTGCTGGGCAGACTTATACGGTCTGTGCCCTGAAAAAGACAGGTACAAATCAAGGTAAGGTATACACAAAAAATGGCACATGTGAGTTTATCTTGTTGGGCAGACTGGGTGGACCGTGCAGGTCTTTTTCTGCCATCATCTACTATGTTACTATGACATAAGTGGCTTTAAAATAACCTCCTGCCCCCACACATGGCAATTAGTTTAAAAGAAATCTAGAAAAATGAAGACAGATAAAGATCATATGGCCTATCCAGTCTGTTCATTCATGTCATCTACTCTCCCTATCACTCCCTTACAGATCCCTAAGTACCTGTCCCAAGCTTTCTAGAATTCAGATACAGTTCTTGTCTCCACCACCTCCAGTGGGAAGCTGTTCCACAAATTAACCACCCTTTCCATTGAAGGGTATTTTCTCAGGTTATTCCTGTTACCTTCAACCTACATCCCCTCATTCCACAGCTTCTGCTCTATACACATAATGGCAAATCTCCCCTCTCCCGCCTTTCTTTCAAAGTATGCATATTGAGATCCTTAAGACTGTCCCTATATGCTGACTCCATCCTGTTTATATCTTTTTGAAGATGTGGTCTCCAGAATTATGCACAGTATTCTAAATGAGGTCTTACCAGAGTCTTATACAGAGACATTATCACCTCCTTTTCCTGTGCTCATTCCTCTTTATTAGGTGTACTTAAACAATAAAACAAGGAACAATGCGAAAATGAACAAAGGCGTCTTTCTGCAAAGTGCGCAGTGTACTTTTATCTGGGCAAACAATGCATACTAACAGTATACAATATACAACAAAAATAAAAACATGCCAATGACCATCAGTCAAAACCTTGTCTATGAATGTGGCAAATTATAAAGTAACACTCAATATTTTTAATGTATATTTCCACCCTCCCCCATACATCCATTTTCCTTGCATCTTTCCACCGTCCCTTCCCCTGTAGATCCAACAGCAAAAGAACCTGATAATATATTGCCCAAACTAGTGGCAATTAATCTGTTTAACAAAATGCTATGTTCCTTATGAGGGACAGCCAAACAGAACGGCTATCAAACAGCTTGAAAAATCCGCCAGCTAGGGCTATCCCCATGACCAGCAAAGCGCCATTCCATTAGCGCCATGTCAAACAATAGGAGGTCACAAAACCACAAAATGTTTTTGCCTGTACAGAAAGAGAAAAGGGGCACTGTTCTAATAACATAAATCTTAAATAAAGGAGCCTCAACTGCCTAAGATTGTGTTCAGGTACATGACCTGCATTGACTTTTCACAATCTAAATTAGGCTTCTATCATGGGCTCAGTCGTGAGGTGTAAAAACAGCAGTGATAAACAACTCTCCTCAATACTTTAAGAGAGAACAACTTGCTGCTGAAAAAAAAGTTACCCCACTGATTCGATAACAACCACCATGTCTTTAACATACCTGAACAATGTCCTCTTACCTCAATCAAAAAATTATATCAAATGTACGTATTAAGGATAGAAGGGCATGTCCAACATAAAAACTTACAAGGAATCTTCTACTTCTCCGAACAACTCTTCCGGTCCTTTAAAGTTAGGAGCTGCCACTTGCAAATCCAGTACCCCTACAAGGGTCCCCTGTTTCGTGACATGCGTCAGCAGGAGGAACATGAGGAGGGGTTAAAGTGAAGTTCCTCCTCCTGACGCAGGTCACAAAACAGGGGGCCCTTTATAAAACACGTACATTCAGTGGTGTGCTGGTAAATTTTTAACAACAGGCTCTCTTCCCCAGGTATAGCCAGCCCTGCAATTTGGGGGGGGGGGGGGGGGGCAATGCATTATTCTCTCTCTCTCTCTCCTTCTCCCCTCATGTCAGAGCGCCCATTAAACCATGACCCCCATTAAACAACAAATCTTTATAACCCAAATCACATGCCTATAAGCCTCCAGCATTTCCTTCCCTCTCATTGTCCCACCCTTGCATAGAGACGAAATGATGTCAGAGGAGGGCGGAACACAGAGGGAACGCAGGAGGCGACGCGAGCCCAGCCTGCCTGCCACTGCTCCGACCTGAGATAAGATGGACGGCCTACAGGCAGGGCGGCATCACTGGCCATGGAGGGGAGGGAAGGGGAGAATCGTTGCACATGGATGATATGGGAGGGCAGGGCACAGGACAATCGCTGCACATGGACGGGATGGGAGGGAAGGGCAGAAGCGAATCGCTGGATTTCATAGGGATGGGAGGCGAGGGGACAATTGCGGGACACGGATGGAAGGGGAGGGGAGGGCAGGGTAGAGGAGAAATGCTGGACATAGAAGGGAGGCCAAAATCGCGGGACACGGAGGGGATGGGAGGTGAGGCGAGAATTGCTGCACACGAAAGGGAGGGCAGGGCAGAGGAGAATCGCTGGACACGGAGGGGAGGCCAGAATCGCGGTACACAGAGGGGACTGCAGGGCAGAGGAGAATTGCTGCACATGGAGGGGAGGTCAGAATCGCGGGACACGGAGAGGAGGGGAGAGAGGAGAAATCGCTTAGGCGAGAGCCTTCCTAGGGCCCGTTTCATTTTTGATGACACGGGCTTGGTTGCACTAGTATATATATATATATATATATATACACACCATGAGATATATATATATATATCATGGTGCATGACTAAAAGCTTTCACAAACTACTGCCCAGCTGTTCAGCTTGCACTTTGGAATTTCTCCCCTGAGGCTTCTTATCCTGAGATCCATCCAAAAAATCTTTAGGGTCCAGACCTTCAGTTTCAGAACTCTTTCCTGCCTGAGTAAACTGCTTGGATCAAAGAAACTAAAGGAGAAGGTTGTCATGTTGAAGTACAAATTTTGATAATGAAACAGTGATTGAATAGATAGCAAACACCCTGAGCCAACAGATTTCTTTTCCAATGAACATAATTAACTTTGTATGATCTTGGCTACTAATAGTGTGCTGAACTGGACAATGTTGGCACATTAAGACCGAATCTGGACAGTTCTGCATGAAGGAAACCCTTCCCTCATTAATCAATACCTTCTCTGTGAAATAGTAGTAATAAAAAAAGGCAAGTGCATTTTTATAATATACCACTGAATTCCATAAAGCAAAAGGAGCAAGTTCTCACATGCCATCTTTTTTTCTTTTTGTAGGCACAGGAAAAGAAAAAAAAGATTTTTAATGCACCCAGGTTTCAATCTAATTCATGTTTAATGTGGGATAAAATGCCATAAATAAGTAAATAAATAGATAGATAGAAACTCTGAATGTTGTGCACCTGATTCTCATAACATGATGTCTGTTTAGTGGCCTTTTACCAGGACAAAAAAAAAATCTCTGCATGAATATAAAATTACAATAGAACTAGGGTGTTCCTTTTACCAGCCCCTCCAAATGACACACTGATTACGATTTATAACAAATTACTACTCTACTTATTATACTTTCTTCTGTGTATAATCCGTATGAACAAGCCAGAATATCTGAAAATCTAAATGAGATTAAATAAAAACTTCACCAACAATAAAGAAAGACAATGTGGATACAGCAGCTTGAGTGCACAGGAATCCGGCTGTGCGGGAAGAAGGGGACAGATATTACCTTGGGTTTTTTTTTTTATAGTATCCTCCCCACCCCACCTATTCCAGACCTCCTCCCCGTTCCCCCGAGCCTCAGGGTACCCTCCCGGCACATACCTGAAGCCACCCTGGTGGTCTAGTGGATTCTTCAGGGCAGGAAAGATCCCCAGTCTTTCCTGCCCGCGCTGACCCTCTTGCTGCTGTATCTTCTTTAAAATGGCTACCAAGACTTACAACAGCAGCCTCACAAGACTTCAGCGGCAGAAAAGTGATGCGGCAGAAATGAGGGTCAGCGCCGGTAGCAGGCAGGAGACTGGTGATCTTTCCTGCCCTGAAGAATCCACTAGATCACCAGGGTGGCTTCAGGTATATGCCGGGACCCTGTGGCTCGGAGGAGGAGAGGCAAACAGATCACGGCCCTTGCATAAAGGCAATAGCAGGGAGCGGGAGGGGGCCCTGCCTGACTAACAACCAGCTCGCAAAATGTTTAAAAACTTAACAACCGGCTCCTGCACACCACTGCGTACATCTGACATAATTTTTGGACTGAGTTAAATGAACATTGTTCTGGTATGTTAAAGACATGGTTGTCATTATCAAATCAGTGGGGTAGTTTTTTTCAGCAGTAAGTTTTTCTCTCAAAGTATTGAGCAGAGTTGTTTATCACTGCTGTTTTTGCACCTCACTTAATTGAGCCCATGATAGAAGCCTAATTTAGGTTGTGAAAAATCAGTGCTGGTCATGAACCTGAACACAATCTTAAGCAGTTGAGGCTCCTTTATTTAAGATTCATGTTATTAGAGCAGTGCCCTCTTTCTCTTTCTGTACAGGCAAAAAAAGGTTTTTTGGTTTTGTGTTTATATGAATTTTGTCTTCCATATATTTTTTGCTTAGAATAGGAGATGCCACGTCAAACTGTGGAGCATACTTTTCTCTACAGTTAAAAACAACCTTCTTCCCCAACACTAACGTTTTACATATAAATAACCACTATCCTTTTAACAATGAGAGGTCCTCCCAAACTCCCTGAAAGAGTAAAAAGGAAGGTTGTAGTGACTAATGGTGACCCAATATTGAGGTAAGAAAGGTCTAGGTCTGTTTCCAAAAATGCTCGACCTCTGGACATCCCCAAAAAGGTATCACCTAAAGCAGCCTGAGGTGCAGCGCATTTTGGGCAACTTCCGTTCGAGCAGGAAAGCTTGCCATGTAGCTATGTATAAACGTATGTAGTAAAAATTTATATTCCAGCTCTTGATTAAGCATGTTAATAGATAGGTTAGCAATATCTTTCAAGTTTCTTTGTAGTAATTTAGCTATTATTATGTCATTCAATTCATCACTCCAGACTTTGCCTGTTTATCCATATATAGGCCTGGGAGAAGATCCTGACTAGAACTATAAAAATATCTCATTAATAACTTCTTATCCTCACCCAATCCAAGTCATCGGTCCAAACTCTGAGCTACTTGAATGGATAAGTGTATTTTCCGAGATGGTGGTTATGCAGTGTGTTACTTGCAGGTAGGCAAACTTATCTGCCTGCGTAAGTTCGAATGAGGGTCGAAATGCTTCAACAGAAAGGACTTTGCCCCTCTCATCTAGTACATTTCTTATCCTTCTCAGCCCTTTAGCCTTCCATCTTTTGAAAACCATATTATCAATTCCCAGATGAAATTCCAAATTCACCATAAAGGGTAAGAGATGAGTCACCAGGGGACTACAATGTAACCTATGACAGAGTTTCTTCCAACAACCTCTCATATGGTTCCAAATCCCGTGCCTGGATATGTTCTCCCCCAGGGAAAGGGACCTAGCGTGAAACACAAATATCCCTGATAAGGGGTAGAGAATAGCATTCTCCAATTTAGTAGGTGCAAAGTAATCTGATAGTTTAATCCAATCCCTAAGACATCTCATAGCACATGCCAAATTATATATTTTCAAATGTAACAGGCCCCGACCTTCCTTGTTTCTGGGCAACTTTAAAATTTGCAAAGGAAGCCTAGGGTGCTTGCCTCCCGGTCCCTCCTCATGTTATCCACACAATCAAGTGTATCTACCCTACTGCAGATTTTGGTATCATCCTCAAACAGGCAAACCTTACCAGATAGCATGAGTATGTAGTGTTACTGATGCATGTATGCTCCCACCGTTATACATGTTATAAAAGACTCCATGCTTACTGAGAAACATTGAAATATGAAAACAGATTAAGACCATATGGCCTATCCAGTGAGCCATTTATAAGATACTCTCCCATTTTTACATGGGCAGACAACTATAGCGGGAGTTCTCAGAGAACAGCAGGCCAAATATTCTCACAGCTGGGTGACGTCACCTGATGAAGCCTGGTGCGGATGCTGACTAGTGAGATTTAATCAGAACTTTCTAGCAATGTCCCACCTTGCATGCGCTGGTGCCTTCCCACCCAACGCGCAAGTGTGGATTCCTCAGTCATTTCAAAAAAGCTAAAGGATAAAACTCCAAGAAGAGGTGGAAAGTTTGTGAGAAAAGTTGGCCTGATGTCCTTGGAGAACACCTGCTAAGGTAAGTAACTTTGCTTTCTCTGAGGACAAGCAGACTGTTGTATTCTCATAGCTGGGAATCCCTAGCTACCAGGCTCATCGAAAACAACGCTAAAATAGGGACTCAAAACATTGAGGCCTATAAGTCAATTAACCTGAAACTATTTATATACTAGCTGTGACGGAGTTAAAGAACTAAAGAAAACTGGGCCTAGGGAGGTGGAGTTGGATTCTAGACACCAAACAAATTCTTCAGGACTGCCTGCCCGAACCAGAAGTCATGTCAAGTATCCTGCTCAAGGCATTAATGAGATGTCAATGTGTGGACAGATGACCACGTGACATTATAAGCCTTGGTATGACTCTTTAGGGTCAGCCCAGCCTGGATATAAGTCAAGGGGAGGCAGTCTGCTAGCCAATTTGAGCACTTGAAGATGGCTACCACCATCCAATTTGGGTCAAAAGCAACAAAAAGCTGGATGGACTGTCTATGAGCTTTAATAAAAGGCAAGGCTCACTTGCAATCTAGGTAGGCAGTATACTCTTGCCAGGTTATGCATGTAGTTTTGGGAAAATGTTGGTAGGGCGATTGACTGATTAAGATGGAACTCCAACACTACTTTAGGAAGGAACTTAGGGTGTGTGCAGAAAAGCAAATGCTACATACCTGTAGAAGGTATTCTCCGAGGACAGCAGGCTGATTGTTCTCACTGATGGGTGACGTCCACGGCAGCCCCTCCAATCGGAATCTTCACTAGCAAAGGCCTTTGCTAGCCCTCGCGCGCCGATGTGCACCGCGCATGCGCGGCCGTCTTCCCGCCCAAAACCGGCTTGTGCCGGCCAGTCTCATATGTAGCAAGACAAAGACAAGGGAAGACACAACTCCAAAGGGGAGGCGGGCGGGTTTGTGAGAACAATCAGCCTGCTGTCCTCGGAGAATACCTTCTACAGGTATGTAGCATTCGCTTTCTCCGAGGACAAGCAGGCTGCTTGTTCTCACTGATGGGGTATCCCTAGCCCCCAGGCTCACTCAAAACAACAACCATGGTCAATTGGGCCTCGCAACGGCGAGGACATAACTGAGATTGACCTAAAAAATTTACCAACTAACTGAGAGTGGAGCCTGGAACAGAACAAACAGGGCCCTCGGGGGGTGGAGTTGGATCCTAAAGCCCAAACAGGTTCTGAAGAACAGACTGCCCGAACCGACTGTCGCGTCGGGTATCCTGCTGCAGGCAGTAATGAGATGTGAATGTGTGGACAGATGACCACGTCGCAGCTTTGCAAATTTCTTCAATAGAAGCTGACTTCAAGTGGGCTACCGACGCTGCCATGGCTCTAACGTTATGAGCCATGACATGACCCTCAAGAGTCAGCCCAGCCTGGGCGTAAGTGAAGGAAATGCAATCTGCTAGCCAATTGGATATGGTGCGTTTCCCCACAGCCACTCCCCTCCTATTGGGATCAAAAGAAACAAACAATTGGGCGGACTGTCTGTTGGGCTGTGTCCGCTCCAGGTAGAAGGCCAATGCTCTCTTGCAGTCCAATGTGTGCAGCTGACGTTCAGCAGGGCAGGAATGAGGACGGGGAAAGAATGTTGGCAAGACAATTGACTGGTTCAGATGGAACTCAGACACAACCTTTGGCAAGAACTTAGGGTGAGTGCGGAGGACTACTCTGTTATGATGAAATTTAGTGTAAGGGGCCTGGGCTACCAGGGCCTGAAGCTCACTGACTCTACGAGCTGAAGTAACTGCCACCAAGAAAATGACCTTCCAGGTCAAGCACTTCAGATGGCAGGAATCCAGTGGCTCAAAAGGAGGTTTCATCAGCTGGGTGAGAACGACATTGAGATCCCATGACACTGTAGGAGGCTTGACAGGGGGCTTTGACAAAAGCAAACCTCTCATGAATCGAACAACTAAAGGCTGTCCTGAGATCGGCTTACCTTCCACACGGTAATGGTATGCACTGATTGCACTAAGGTGAACCCTTACAGAGTTGGTCTTGAGACCAGACTCAGACAAGTGCAGAAGGTATTCAAGCAGGGTCTGTGTAGGACAAGAGCGAGGATCTAGGGCCTTGCTGTCACACCAGATGGCAAATCTCCTCCATAGAAAGAAGTAACTCCTCTTAGTGGAATCTTTCCTGGAAGCAAGCAAGACGCGGGAGACACCCTCTGACAGACCCAAAGAGGCAAAGTCTACGCTCTCAACATCCAGGCCGTGAGAGCCAGGGACCGGAGGCTGGGATGCAGAAGCGCCCCTTCGTCCTGTGTGATGAGGGTCGGAAAACACTCCAATCTCCACGGTTCTTCGGAGGACAACTCCAGAAGAAGAGGGAACCAGATCTGACGCGGCCAAAAAGGAGCAATCAGAATCATGGTGCCTCGGTCTTGCTTGAGTTTCAACAAAGTCTTCCCCACCAGAGGTATGGGAGGATAAGCATACAGCATACCCTCCCCCCAATCCAGGAGGAAGGCATCCGATGCCAGTCTGCCGTGGGCCTTAAGCCTGGAACAGAACTGAGGGACTTTGTGGTTGGCTCGAGATGCGAAGAGATCCACCAAGGGGGTGCCCCACGCTTGGAAGATCTGGCGCACCACTCGGGAGTTGAGCGACCACTCGTGAGGTTGCATAATCCTGCTCAGTCTGTCGGCCAGACTGTTGTTTACGCCTGCCAGATATGTGGCTTGGAGCACCATGCCGTGACGGCGAGCCCAGAGCCACATGCTGACGGCTTCCTGACACAGGGGGCGAGATCCGGTGCCCCCCTGCTTGTTGACGTAATACATTGCAACCTGGTTGTCTGTCTGAATTTGGATAATTTGGTGGGACAGCCGATCTCTGAAAGCCTTCAGAGCGTTCCAGATCGCTCGTAACTCCAGAAGATTGATCTGTAGAACGCGTTCCTGGAGGGACCAGCTTCCTTGGGTGTGAAGCCCATCGACATGAGCTCCCCATCCCAGGAGAGACGCATCCGTGGTCAGCACTTTTTGTGGCTGAGGAATTTGGAAAGGACGTCCCAGAGTCAAATTGGACCAAATCGTCCACCAATACAGGGATTCGAGAAAACTCGTGGACAGGTGGATCACGTCTTCTAGATCCCCAGCAGCCTGAAACCACTGGGAAGCTAGGGTCCATTGAGCAGATCTCATGTGAAGGCGGGCCATGGGAGTCACATGAATTGTGGAGGCCATGTGGCCCAGCAATCTCAACATCTGCCGAGCTGTGATCTGCTGGGACGCTCGCACCCGCGAGACGAGGGACAACAAGTTGTTGGCTCTCGTCTCTGGGAGATAGGCGCGAGCCGTCCGAGAATCCAGCAGAGCTCCTATGAATTCGAGTCTCTGCACTGGGAGAAGATGGGACTTTGGGTAATTTATCACAAACCCCAGTAGCTCCAGGAGGCGAATAGTCATCTGCATGGACTGCAGGGCTCCTGCCTCGGATGTGTTCTTCACCAGCCAATCGTCGAGATATGGGAACACGTGCACCCCCAGCCTGCGAAGTGCTGCTGCTACTACAGCCAAGCACTTTGTGAACACCCTGGGCGCAGAGGCGAGCCCAAAGGGTAGCACACAGTACTGGAAGTGACGTGTGCCCAGCTGAAATCGCAGATACTGTCTGTGAGCTGGCAGTATCGGGATGTGTGTATAGGCATCCTTCAAGTCCAGAGAGCATAGCCAATCGTTTTCCTGAATCATGAAAGGAGGGTGCCCAGGGAAAGCATCCTGAACTTTTCTTTGACCAGATATTTGTTCAGGGCCCTTAGGTCTAGGATGGGACGCATCCCCCCTGTTTTCTTTTCCACAAGGAAGTACCTGGAATAGAATCCCAGCCCTTCTTGCCCGGATGGCACGGGCTCGACCACATTGGCGCTGAGAAGGGCGGAGAGTTCCTCTGCAAGTACCTGCTTGTGCTGGAAGCTGTAAGACTGAGCTCCCGGTGGGCAATTTGGAGGTATTGAGGCCAAATTGAGGGTGTATCCTTGCCGGACTATTTGGAGAACCCACTGATCGGAGGTTATGAGAGGCCACCTTTGGTGAAAAGCTTTCAACCTCCCTCCGACTGGCAGGTCGCCCGGCACTGACACTTGGATGTCGGCTATGCTCTGCTGGAGCCAGTCAAAAGCTCGTCCCTTGCTTTTGCTGGGGAGCCGAGGGGCCTTGCTGAGGCGCATGCTGCTGACGAGAGCGAGCGCACTGGGGCTTAGCCTGGGCCGCAGGCTGTCGAGAAGAAGGATTGTACCTACGCTTGCCAGAAGAGTAGGGAACAGTCTTCCTTCCCCCAAAAAATCTTCTACCTGTAGAGGTAGAGGCTGAAGGCTGGCGGCGGGAGAACTTGTCGAATGCGGTGTCCCACTGGTGGAGCTGCTCTACCACCTGTTCGACTTTCTCTCCAAAAATGTTATCCGCACGGCAAGGCGAGTCCGCAATCCGCTGCTGGATTCTATTCTCCAGGTCGGAGGCACGCAGCCATGAGAGCCTGCGCATCACCACACCTTGAGCAGCGGCCCTGGACGCAACATCAAAGGTGTCATACACCCCTCTGGCCAGGAATTTTCTGCACGCCTTCAGCTGCCTGACCACCTCCTGAAAAGGCTTGGCTTGCTCAGGGGGGAGCGCATCAACCAAGCCCGCCAACTGCCGCACATTGTTCCGCATGTGTATGCTCGTGTAGAGCTGGTAAGACTGAATTTTGGCCACGAGCATAGAAGAATGGTAGGCCTTCCTCCCAAAGGAGTCTAAGGTTCTAGAGTCCTTGCCCGGGGGCGCCGAAGCATGCTCCCTAGAACTCTTAGCCTTCTTTAGGGCCAGATCCACAACTCCAGAATCATGAGGCAACTGAGTGCGCATCAGATCTGGGTCCCCATGGATCCGGTACTGGGACTCTATCTTCTTGGGGATGTGGGGATTAGTTAAAGGCTTGGTCCAGTTCGCCAGCAATGTCTTTTTCAGGACATGGTGCATGGGTACAGTGGACGCTTCCTTAGGTGGAGAAGGATAGTCCAGGAGCTCAAACATTTCAGCCCTGGGCTCGTCCTCCACAACCACCGGGAAGGGGATGGCCGTAGACATCTCCCGGACAAAGGAAGCAAAAGACAGACTCTCAGGAGGAGAAAGCTGTCTTTCAGGAGAGGGAGTGGGATCGGAAGGAAGACCCTCAGACTCCTCGTCAGAGAAATATCTGGGGTCTTCTTCCTCTTCCCACGAGGCCTCACCCTCGGTGTCAGACACAAGTTCCCGGACCTGTGTCTGCAACCGTGCCCGACTCGACTCCGTGGAGTCACGTCCACGATGAGGGCGTCGAGAGGTAGACTCCCTCGCCCGCATCGGCGAAGCTCCCTCCGCCAACGTAGTCGGGGAGCCTTCCTGGGAGGCGACGGCAGCCGGCACCGCACGCGGCACCGACGCTGGAGACCTCACCTCGGGCGATGGGCCAGCCGGCGCCACGCTCGACGGTACCGGTGGCGCAAGCACCGCCGGTACCGGAGGGGTAGGGCGCAACAGCTCTCCCAGAATCTCTGGGAGAACGGCCCGGAGGCTCTCGTTCAGAGCGGCTGCAGAGAAAGGCATGGAGGTCGATGCAGGCGTCGACGTCAGAACCTGTTCCGGGCGTGGAGGCTGTTCCGGGCTGTCCAGAGTGGAGCGCATCGACATCTCCTGAACAGAGGATGAGCGGTCCTCTCGGCGTGCTGGGTGCCGACTCCTTCGGCGACCCAGAGCTCTCGGTACCGACATGGGAAGGGGACCGGTGACGATGCTTCTTCGACTTCTTGGGACGAAGCATGTCACCGGAGCTTCCCGGCACCGACGAGAAGGACGTAGAATCCAGCCGTCGCTTCCTCGGGGCCGAGACCTTAGAAGGTCGGTCTCGGGGGGGCTGTACCGCAGGAGCCCTCAGGGTAGGGGGAGACCCACCCGAAGGCTCACCGCCACCAGCAGGGGAATGGACAGCCCTCACCTGCACTCCAGACGAAGCACCACCGTCCGACGACATCAGCAGACGAGGTCCCGGTACCACCGACGTCGATGCAGCTGTCCGATGTCTCGGCGCCGATGCAGAGGGCCGATGCCTCGATGCACTCGATGCACTGGTCGCCGAGGATGAAGGTCTGGACGCTGAAGACGTCGATGCACTCGATACCCCCGGTGCCGATGCCGACGAAGAGCTCGAGAACAAAATGTTCCACTGGGCTAACCTCGCTACCTGAGTCCGCCTTTGCAGAAGGGAACACAAACTACAGGCCTGAGGGCGGTGCCCAGCCCCCAGACACTGAAGACACGACGCGTGCCTGTCAGTGAGCGAGATTACCCGGGCGCACTGGGTGCACTTCTTGAAGCCGCTGGAAGGCTTCGATGTCATGGGCGGAAAAATCACGGTGGCGAAATCGAAAGACGAAATGGCGAAATTTGGCACAGAAAAAAGGAAATTTCGACCGGGGCCTAAGTAAGGCCTACCCCGACGACGAAAGAAAACTTAACGGGGCGAAAAAACTCGAAGTAGAGGAAGGAAAAAACCAAACGAGGTTAATCCAAACAATTTTTGGAGTTTCTCACAGAAACGAGTCGAAAACGACGCGCGAGGTCGACTTTTCGGGGCACGAACGGTAAAACACAACCGTACCGAGCGCGGAGAAAAGAAGACTGGCCGGCACAAGCCGGTTTCGGGCGGGAAGACGGCCGCGCATGCGCGGTGCGCATCGGCGCGCGAGGGCTAGCAAAGGCCTTTGCTAGTGAAGATTCCGATTGGAGGGGCTGCCGTGGACGTCACCCATCAGTGAGAACAAGCAGCCTGCTTGTCCTCGGAGAAACTACTCTATTGTGGTGAAATTTAGTATAAGGTTGCTTAGCTACTAGGGCCTGAAGCTCACTGACTGCAAGCTGAACTGACCGCCACCAAAAATACAAGTTTTCAGATCAAATACATCAGATGACAGGAATCAAGTGGCTCAAAAGGTGCTTTCATCAGTTGGGTGAGGACAACGTTGAGATCCCATGATACAGTTGGTGGTTTGGCCAGGGGCTTTGTTAATAACAAACCTCGCATAAATTGAACAATTTAAGGCTGTTCAGAGATGTTTACATCCTACATGGTGATAAGTACTAATTGCACTGAGATGAACCTTACAGAGTTGGTTTTCAAGTCAGACTCAGAAAGTTGCAGGAGGTATTCAAGCAGTTTTTGTGTAGGGCAGGTGAGGGGATCTAAGGCCTTGCCCTTACACCTGACAGCAAATCTCCTCCAAATAAATGAGTACCTTCTCTTAGTGGAGACTTTTCTGAAAGCCAGCATGATGAGGAAGACTCCCTCCAGCAAATCTAACAATTCAGATTCTATGGTATCAACATCCAATCTGTGAGGACCAGAGATTGGAGGCTGGGATGTAGAAGAGAGCCCAAGTTCTGTGTGATGAGGGTTGGAAAATATTCTAATCTTCACAGATCTTTGGAGAACAACTCCAGAAGGAGGAGAAAACCAGATCTGCCTTGGCCAGTAAGGCGTGATTAGGATCTTAATTCCCTGGTCTTGCTTGAGTTTCAGCAAAGTCTTCTCTATGAGAAGTATTATAGAATACACATACAGAAGTCCCTTCCCTCAATGTAAGAGAAAGGCATCTGATGCTAGTCTGCCTTGTGACCTGAGCTGGAACAGAACTGGAGGACCTTGTTGAGATGAGTGGCAAAACTTCCGAGGGGGTGTCCCACACTCAGATGATCTTGCGGGCTACGCCCATGTTGAGAGACCACTCGTATGGCTGCAAAACTCTTTCTGTTAGGTATGTGGCCAGGAGATGCATTCTGTGAAGGATTGTCCACTGCCACAATCCCACAGCTTCATGACACATGGCGCAGGATCCTGTAACCTTCTGCTTGTTTACATAATACATAGCAACCTGCTGTTAGTGATCTGTAATCTGTCATTAAAATCATCCGTAGTACCAGAAGATTGGAGAGTGGTTGATGTAACACGGATTTTTGAAAAGGGTTCCAGGGGTGATCCGGGAAATTACAGACTGGTAAGCCCGACGTCAATGATGGACAAAATAGTGGAAACTATTATAAAGAATAAAATTATGGAACACAGAGACAAACATGGTTTAAGGGTCAGAATGGGTTCGGCCAAGGGAAGTCTTGCCTCACTAATTTGTTCCATTTCTTTGAAGGCATGAATAAACATGTGGATAAAGGTGAGCTTCTTGATGCAGTGTATGTAAATTTTCAGAAAGCTTTTTACAAAGATCCTAATGAGAGACTCCTGAGGAAATTAAAGCGTCATGGGATAAGAGGCACTGTCTTTCTGTGAAATAGGAACTGGTTACTGGACAGAAAACAGAGGGTAGGGTTAAATAGCCATTTTTCTCAATGGAGAAGGGTGAATAGTGGAGTGACGCAGGAATCTGTACAGAAATAGTTATAAATGATCTGGAAATCAGAATGACAAAATGACAAGTGAGGTGATTAAATTTGCAGATAACACAAAACTATTCAAAGTTGTCAAAACACATGTGGACTGTGAAAAATTGCAGGAAGACCATAGAAATTAAAAAAGAGAGCATCCAAATGGCAGGTGAAATTTAATGTGGACAAATTCAAAGTGATGTACATTGGGAAGAATAATTCAAATCATAGTTACTAGATGCCAGGGTACAAGTCAACACCCAAAAACAAGATCTAGGTGTAATTTTAGACAATATGCTGAAATCTTCTGCCTAGTGTGCGGAAGAGGCCAAAAAAACAAACAAGATGCTAGGAATTATTAGGAAAGGGATGGTAAATAAGACCAAGAATATTATACTGCAACTTACTCCTCACCGGCCTCCCACTTAGCCATCTATCCCCCCTTCAATCTGTTCAGAACTCTGCTGCACGTCTCATATTCCGCCAGAACCGATATACTCATATCACCCCTCTCCTCAGGTCACTTCATTGGCTTCCGATCAGATACCGCATTCAATTCAAGCTTCTCCTTCTTACCTACAAATGCACTCAGTCTGCTGCCCCTCACTATCTTTCTACCCTCATCTCCCCTTACGTTCCTGCCCATAACCTCCGTTCACAGGATAAATCCCTCCTCTCTGTACCCTTCTCCACCACCGCCAACTCCAGGCTCCGCTCATTCTGCCTCGCCTCACCCTATGCTTGGAACAACCTTCCTGAGCCCTTACGCCAAGCCCCCTCCCTGCCCGTCTTCAACTCTTTGCTTAAAGCCCACCTCTTCAATGCTGCGCTCGGCACCTAACCCTTACCGTTCAGTGAATCCAGACTGCCCCAATTTGACTGCCCCTATCGGACCGACTGTTCACTTGTCTATTAGATTGTAAGCTCTTTGAGCAGGGACTCTCTCTCTTTGTTAAATTGTACAGCGCTGCGTAACCCTAGCAGCGCTCTAGAAATGTTAAGTAGTAGTAGTAGTAATATAATGCCTCTGTATCACTCCATGGTGCAACCTCAGCTTGAGTATTGCATGCAATTATGTTCACCGTATCTCAAAAAAGATATAGCAGAATTAGAAAAGGTTCAAGAAGAGCAACCAAAATTATGGCTCTTCAGCATGGAAAAGAGACAGCTGAGGAGGGATATGATTAAGGTCTAGACAATCCTGAGTGGTGTAGAACAGTTAAAAATGAATCGATTTTTCACTCTTTCAAAAAGTATGAAGACCAGGGGACACTCAATGAAATTACATGGAAATATTTTATCACTCAGCGTATAGTTATGCTCTGGAACTCGTTGCCGGAGGATGTGATAACAGCAGCTAGCGTATCTGTGTTTAAAAAAAAGTTTGGACAAGTTCCTGGAGGGTTTCTGCCAGGTACTTGTGACCTGAATTGGCCACTGTTGGAAACAGGATACTGGGCTAGATGGACCATTGGTCTGACCCAGTATGGCTATTCTTATGTTTCTATGATTCTGCAGCCGATCTATGAAAGCCTTTAGAGAATTCCAAATGGCTCTTAGCTCAAGGAGGTTGATATGGAAATCTATCTCCCGAGAAGACCAAGTTCCCTGGGTATGAAGCTCACCTACATGAGCTCCCCTTCCCAGGTTGGATGCATCCGTTGTGAACACCTTTTGAGGAAGCAGAATTGGGAATGTTAGTCCCAAAGTCAAATTTGTCCGAATTGTCCACCAGAAAAGAGCATGCGTCAGCTCTGGAGGAATGTAGATTACATCCACTAGGTTCCCAGCTGCTTGAGACCACTTGGAAGTTAGGGTCCACTGGGCTTCTCTCAAGTGGAGATGTGCCAATGGAGTGACATTTATTTATTTGGATTTATTTACCGCCTTTTTGAAGGAATTCACTCAAGGTGGTGTACAGTAAGAATAGATCAAACATGAGCAATAGGCAATTACAGCAGTAAAAATATTCGAAAACAATACAAAGTATGGTATGGTATACTAGCAATGTCAATACAATATGTAATAGAACATTATAATTGGTAGTGAAGGGTAAGGCAAAGTTGTAATACATAGATGGGTAAGAAAGTAGGAAGAATTAGAAAGTAAGGTGTCTGATTTGAAGAAAGTTGCACATGGAGGAGTGAATAAACGTGTCTCGCTGCAGTATGTGCAGCCCAAGTCACTCCTTGTGTGTGTGAGTGTGAGTGAGACATGCACTGCTGAGGCCATGTGGCCTATCAATCTCAACATCTGCTGAGCTGTGACCTGACTGCTGCTTCGGACTTGCGAGGCGAGTTTTGATACAGTCTCTGCTCTCGCTTGTGGAAAAAAAGCCCAAGCCTGTAATTTATCAAGCAGGGCTCCTATGTATGTACTCCAATCGCTGGACCAGGAGAAGGTGGGACTTGGGGTAGTTTATGATGAACCATAGTAGCTCCAACACCTGAACAGTTAGGCGCATTGACTCTGATGCCCCCTCCTGTGATGT
The DNA here is from genome assembly GCF_901765095.1 of Microcaecilia unicolor. Taxonomy (NCBI): domain Eukaryota; kingdom Metazoa; phylum Chordata; class Amphibia; order Gymnophiona; family Siphonopidae; genus Microcaecilia; species Microcaecilia unicolor. Next base: position 625,840,330 of record NC_044031.1, read on the forward strand.
GCTCTTAACCAATCAATCGTCTAGATAGGGAAACACAAAAACTCCCAGTCTGCACAAATATGCCGCTTCTACCACTAGACACTTAGTTAATACCCTGGGTGCTGACGCAACGTCAAATGGCAGAATACGGTACTGGTAGTGCTGTTTTCCTATGCAGAATCTGAGATACTTCCTGTGACTAGGAAGTACTGAAATGTAAGTAAAGGCATCTTTAAGTCCAGAGAGCACAACCAATCATTTTCCTGAATCAGGGTGCCCAGGGAAATCCTGAACTTTTCTTTGACCAGAAATTTGTTCAGGGCCCTTAGGTCTAAGATGGGACAACCCCCCCCCCCCCTCCCCACCCCATATTTTTGGGCACGAAGAAGTACCTAGAATAGAATCCCTTCCCTTCTTTCCATGGTGGAACAGGTTTGACTGTATTGGCCAGTAGAAGGACAGAGATTTCCTCTACAAGTATGTGCTCATGTGAGAACTGATGGATGATGCTCTTGGTGGGCAATTTGATGGTCTTTGATGCCAATGCAGGGTGTAACCATGACGGACTATTTGAAGAACCTACCAATCGGAGGTTAGAAGGGGCCACCTGTGATTATAAAAATTCAGCTTCCTCCCTACCAGTAAGCCATCCGGGACAATTACTTATAGTGTAGCTATACGCTCCTGCAGCCAGTCAAAAGCACGTCCCTTGCTTCGACTAGGGAATTGGCTGGGGCCTCTGAAGGCAGGAACGACAAGGGCAAGAACACTGGGTCTGGAGCTGCTACGCAGAGTGAGAAGGCGGCAGAAACCTATGTCTTTGAGAGTTGTAGGTCCGTCACCTAGGCCCCCTCAAACATCTCCTAGGAGGAGGGTGCAGCTGGCAGGGCCAAGGACAGGGTTTGGATGGTATTGGTATGTTTCTTGATGAAGTCTGCAACCTCTTCTGCCTTATCTCCAAACAGATTGCCATTCTGTTAAGGAATGTCTGCCAATCTCTCCTGAGCTGCTACTACTACTACTACTACTACTATTTAGCATTTCTATAGCGCTACAAGGCATAAGCAGCGCTGCACAAACATAGAAGAAAGACAGTCCCTGCTCAAAGAGCTTACAATCTAATAGACAAAAAATAAAGTAATCAAATCAATTAATGTATACAGGAAGGAGGAGAGGAGAGGAGGGTAGGGGAGGCGAGTGGTTACAAGTGGTTACGAGTCAAAAGCAATGTTAAAGAGGTAGGCTTTCAGTCTAGATTTAAAGGTGGCCGAGGATGGGGCAAGACGTAGGGGCTCAGGAAGTTTATTCCAGGCGTAGGGTGCAGCGAGACAGAAGGCGCGAAGTCTGGAGTTGGCAGTAGTGGAGAAGGGAACAGATAAGAAGGATATGCTGTGGTTCCAGGTCAGAGAGATGCAGCCATGAGAGTCTGCGCATCCTCACACCCATGGCGGAGTCTGGACGCTATATCAAAAGAGTTGTATGCGCCCCTGGCCAGATATTTTCTACATTCCAGCTGCTTGCTGGCCTATTGGTGAAGCTCTGCAGCCTGCTGCTGTGGGAGAGAATCCACAAGACAATTTACTGCAGACCAAAGTCTGCAAAGTAAAGGTTCATGTTTTGCTGGTAGAATTGGATGTAAGCAATGAGCATCAAGGCCTGAAAAGCCTTCCTCCCAAACGAGCTACTGTCCAAGCCTCTCTCCTTTGAGCACCAAGGCACAAGTCCTGGAAACAGACAGTGGTGTGGCAGTTGAGCCCTCTAGAATCCTGGAGCCTTCTGGATACGATCTGCATGAGAGGGGAGATTCCCTGTTCTTCATCAGTGCATCTTAAAGGATAGGGTGTAAGGTACCATGACCCCTTACTTAGGAGGAGACTCTTAGTCCAGGACAATTAACATTTCTGCCCTGGGCCCCTCCTCTTGTCTCCAACTTAAATGGGATGGCAGAAGTAAATTCCTTGACAAACCCGGTGAAAGAGACCCTCAGGTGGAAATATACATCTCTCTTGAGGTGGGAAGGGGATCAAAATTATTCCCATGACTTCTTCTCTGAGAAGTAATTTGGATCCTCCTCTGGGTCCCATGAACGGTCTCATTCAGACTCCTCACTGTACTCAGACAGGGTTGATTGAGTCTGTGCCTGTCTCAGCTCAGTGGAACCATGTCCATGCTCCATAGAGCACAGAGGTACAGCCCTACTTTCAGACTCCAGGGAAGCTTCTTCCTCGGACATCAAAAGGAGTACTGTATGTGTCGATGTCGAGTTTTGACACCCTTCGAGGTGCTGGTGTCGAGAATCTCTGAAAAGGCATGCATGGAACCTCAGGAAATATCTGGGGCTGATCCACAGCTGGCACAATTGTCATCAATGCCTGAATGGTTTGAAGTTGCAGCATCTGCACCACCTCCTCCCTGAGCATGGCTTGGAACTGCTATCAAAGGAAGGCATCATTAAAGGCGGGGGGAGCTAGGAGAGAAGCAGCCTGAGGCGTTTATGCCAAACTGGTAACGGGGACCTAGCTGTCTGGAGACTTGCAACCTGCACCTCTTCCAAAGAGGGGAATGCTCCTCCAGGTGCCAGTGCTTCTTGGGTACCAGCGATGCAGATGCCTCGGTGTTCCCAGCACCATGCATTGATGAGGACCGATGCTTATGCTTCTTGGGCTCCCCCCAATGATCTGCATCACAGTCCTTCGGTGCTGACGAAGATGACATTGAATCCGTACGTGCCCTTGGTGTTGGGTCAGATGCTGACTGGTCCTGGGGCCTACTCTCAGCGCCTGATGTTGAGAGAGGTGGAGACCTTCTCAATGCCAGTGCACTCCCAGTGGATGTTAGTTTTGGTAGCCATCGAGGTTGATGCTTCCACTGCTGATGACATACTGGCCTTCGAGGAGCCACAAAATCTCTCCTGTTGGACCTGCCATGTTCTCTGTGTCCTCAACTGCATTTTTAAACAGAAAGAACAAGAGTTAGGTTCATGGTCAAGCCCAAAGCACCCAATGCACAAAGAGTGCGGGTCTATTACAGAAATCACCCGATTACATTGGGCACACATTTTGAAGCCACTGGGGTCTTCTGCAACATCGAGAAAACTTGAGGCCAAATTAAACTCCTCAATTGTGAAACGAAAAAGGGGCAGCGTTGAAATTGAAGTTGGTGCTGCCACCTAAATGGGCCTAGAAACTCATGAAAAAGAAAGGAAATTTAAAGAGCCGAAAAGACTACTAAAATTAAAGGGAAATAAAATATAATAAATAAAAATTAAAAATAATTCAAATAAGGAGTACCTGCACGGGAAGGCCCTGTGAAAAAGAGAAGAAGAAAAAAAGAGAAGTACACACTGTGAGGAAAACAAGGAAGACACGTCCTCGCTGCTCCGTGGAAAATTGAAGACTGAGGAACCCACGCTCATGTGTCAGGCAGGAAGGCACCAGCGCACATGCAATGGGATGCTGCTAGAAAGTTCTGAGTAAATCTCGCTAGTCAGCATCCGCACTGGGCTTCGTTGGATGACGTCACCCAGCTGTGAGAATGCAACGGGCTGCTTGTCCTTGGATATTATTTCCTGGCTTTGTGTTCTTAGAAAACAGTAAAGCACAGCTACTCTGTCAGACACTGGGGTCTGTATGTCAGCATTCCATACAGTTTTTACATCTTTATATTAGTGGGTTGAACACCTGGTCATTTTATTTACGATCATACCTTGGAGACATCATCTTACCTCCTCACATAGGGGTGCTCAAGTGCTTCTTCTGCTGTTAGCCTCTTGTCAGGATTAAATACAAGGAGCTTCTTTACTAGGTCAAGGGCCTCTGGAGGGCAAGATGAAGGTAAAATGTCCTCAAAGATCAGCCTCTCCCTAATAAATGGTAAACATGAGAGTCAATAGTTCATTTTGCTTCAGAATGATAATGGATAGTCATTGTCTGTTGCTCACAAACCCATAAAGAAGAGAGTAGCTGTCACATTCTTGAAATGTGAAGAGAGGACCATTGCCTCACCCAACAAATCTAATCCAAGAAGAGACTGTCATTGCCACAGCCTTAGCTCCCCAATCAAGAAATACAAACAGAGAAGTGTAACTTTCACAATCCCATCCCCAAAACAAACTGAGGGAAATTTAAAACACTATTTTTCACACATAAAACACTGATTTACACAAGTAAATGGGTTCTTATAAAATTAGGTCACATCTTACAATCCATGTACACTTATATAGTAGGCATGCTCAGGTGGGGGGGGGGGGGGGGGAGTGAAGCATAGACTGAGTTGCGATTTATTATTTACGCCTACTCTTAAGCAGGCATGTCTGCTATATACATACCTTCCTGACCTATTACCCTAGGTACCATCTTATGAATTCATCCCCAATTATGTACAGAATCCTTATCTCAAGCCTCACTCCACTAACAAAGAATGAAATATTACTCCCCATCTCACATAACAACTGTTACAATTAGTGAGAATCCACCAGTACCAAAAGGGAAGGAAGCAATAAAAATTATGAAGGAAGAGGAAAAAAAAAACCCAAAAAAAACCTCTTCAAGGAATTAGATCAGCAGATGAGGAAAAACAAGTGACAAATGATAACAGTGATCACAATACCAGTTTTGAAATTGGCATGGAAGGAAGTAAACTTAGGAAATCAAATACACTAGCGTTTAACTTTAGAAAAGGTGATTACCATAAAATGAGAAAAACGATGAAAAAAAGACTAAAAGGAGCAGCTTGCAGGGTAAAAAACTTACATCAGGCGTGGATGCTGTTCAAAAACACCATCCTAGAGGTACAGGACAAATATATTCCGCGTATTAGAAAAAGAGGAAAAAAGACCAAACGTCAGCCGGCATGGCTAAACAGTAAGGTAAAGGAAGCCATTAAAGCCAAAAAAACAATCCTTCAGAAAATGGAGAAGAGAATCGACTGAAAATAATAAGATAAAACATAAGGAATGCCGAGCAAAATGCAAAGCGGAGATAAGGAGGGCTAAAAAGGACTTTGAAAAAAAGTTAGCGTTAGAAGCGAAAATACATATTAAAAAAGTTTTTAGATACATTAAAAGCAGGAAGCCGGCTAAAGAATCGGTTGGGCCGCTGGACGAAAGTGGTGTTAAAGGGGCAATCAGGAAAGACAAAGCCATAGCGGAGACATTAAATGAATTCTTTGCTTCGGTCTTCACCGAGGAGGATTTGGGAGGGATACTGGTGCCGGAAAGGGTATCTGAAGCAGGCGAGTCGGAGAAACTAAATAAATTCACTGTAAACTTGGAGGATGTAATGGGTCAGTTCTGCAAACTGAAGAGTAGTAAATCACCAGGACCGGATGGTATTCATCCCAGAATATTAATAGAACTGAAGAATGAACTTGTAGAGCTACTGTTAGTAATATGCAATCTATTCCTAAAATCAGGTGTGGTACCGGAAGACTGGAGGGGAGCCAATGTTACGCCGATTTTTTAAAAGGGTTCCAGAGGAGATCCGGGAAATTATAGACCGGTGAGTCTGACATCGGTACCAGGCAAAATGGTAGAGGCTATTATTAAGAATAAAATTACAGGGCACATACAAAAACATGGGCTGATGAGACAAAGTCAGCACGGATTTAGTGAAGGGAAGTCTTGCCTCACCAATCTACTGCATTTTTTGAGGGGGTGAACAAACATGTGGACAATGGGTAGCCGGTGGATATTGTGTATCTGGATTTTCATAAGGCGTTTGACAAAGTGCCTCATGAAAGACTCCAGAGGAAACTGGAGAGTCATGGGATCGGAGGTAGAGTATTACTATGGATTAAGAGCTGGTTGAAAGATAGGAAGCAAAGAGTAGGATTAAATGGTCAGTATTCTCAATGGAGAAGGGTAGTTAGTGGGGTCCCTCAGGGGTCTGTGCTGGGACCGCTGCTTTTTAACATATTTATAAATGACCTACAGATGGGAGTAACTAGTGAGGTATTTAAATTTGCAGATGACACAAAGTTATTCAGGGTCGTCAAGTCTCAGGAGGAGTGTGAAAGATTACAGGAGGACCTTGCGAGACTGGGGGATTGGGCGTCCAAGTGGCAGATGAAGTTCAACGTTGACAAGTGCAAAGTGATGCATGTGGGTAAGAGGAACCCGAATTACAGCTATGTCGTGCAAGGTTCCGCGTTAGGAGTCACAGACCTAGAAAGGGATCTGGGAGTCATCGTTGACAAGACGTTGAAAACTTCTGCTCAGTGTGCTGCAGCAGCCAAGAAAGCGCACAGAATGTTGAGTATAATTAGGAAAGGGATGGAAAACAAACACGAGGATGTTATAATGCCGTTGTATCGCTCCATGGTGTGACCGCACCTCGAATATTGTGTCCAAGTCTGGTCGCCGCATCTCAAAAAAGATATAAAGGAATTGGAGAAGGTGCAGAGAAGGGCGACAAAAATGATAAGAGGGATGGAACAACTTCCCTATGAGGAAAGGCTGAGAAGGTTAGGGCTCTTTAGCTTGGAGAAAAGGCGGCTGAAGGGTGATATGATAGAAGTCTACAAAATAATGAGCGGAGTAGAGCAGACAGATGTGAAGCGTTTGTTTACACTTTCAAACAATAATAGAACCAGGGGACACAAGATGAAGCTAGAGTATGGTAGATTTAAAATAAATAGGAGAAAGTTTTTCTTTACTCAGCGTGTAGTTGGACTCTGGAACTCGTTGCCGGTGAATGTGGTGGCAGCGGCTGGCCTTACAGAGTTTAAGAGGGGTTTGGACAGATTCCTGAAGGAAAAGTTCATTGAACATTATTCATTTTTTTTTTTTCGGGGGGGGGGGGGGGGGGGGGGGTTGCCATTTTCAGGGCACAGACCCTAAAAGTCTGCCCAGCACTGTTCTTGTACTAAAATTTCTGAAGTTAACGTCGAAGCCCATTAAAATTTACTCTCCAGCCCATCGATATCTATTCAGTCACGATAAGGGAACAGACCGTAGAAGTCTGCATAGTACTGGTTTTGCTTCCCAAGTACTGGTGTTGCCACCCAATCTCCGCTAACATTTCATGGATCCATTCCTTCTAAACAGGATTCCTCTGTGTTTATCCCATGCATGTTTGAACTCCGTTACCGTTTTCATTTCCACCACCTCCCGCGGGAGGGTATTCCATGTATCTACCACCCTCTCCGTGAAAAAATGCTTCCTGACATTACACCTGAGTCTGCCCCCCTTCAACCTCAATTCATGTCCTGTAGCTCTACCGCTTTTCCATCTCTGGAAAAGGTTTGTTTGCGGATTAATACCTTTCAAATATTTGAACGTATGCATCATGTCTCTCCTGTTTCTCCTTTCCTCCAAGGTATACATGTTCAGGTCAGCAAGTCTCTCCTCATACGGTTTGCAAAGCAAATCCCATACCATTTTTGTAGCTTTTCTTTGCACCACTTCCAACCTGGAAGATGTAATGGGGCAATATCACAAACTAAGGGGCCCTTTTACTAAGGTGTGGTAGTCTGTTAACGAGTGGATTAGCACGCATGAACTGCTAGCGCAATGCCATGGTAATCGCAGATATGTTAAAATTGGCAGCATAGTGCCAATCCTTATGCAAACCTTGGAGGAGAAAGGGGTGTTTTGTAGGCCTGGTATAGGCATGTCAATGAGAGGGTGCTAGTGCAGGCCTGGGCAGGTCCTTAGTGTGGTAAATAGTGCAGGAGGTCTTAGTGCCATGAAAAAAAGCTGTAGACAAGGTATTTTGGGGCATGTATTTTTTTCAGAGTTTTCATCCTTATTGGCTAAAACCGAGTTTACCTATTAGCCAATATTTAAGAGCTTGCAGGATCTGTTCTACACAAAGTGAGTTTGACGAACAGGCTAGAGATCTACATCAGTGGTTTTCGGACACAGGATACCATGCATCAGCTTTGCAGAAAGCCTATTTAAAAACTAAATATGCTCTGAGAGACTTATTTTTGGAATATAAGACCCAGGAACAGGAAAAGAAGTGTTCACATTGCCTTTCATAAAACTGAGTATGAACTTTGTGTCTTTGATTTTCAAGTATTGGTATGTCCTCACTGTGCATAAGTGTGTTGAAAAGCATCCCACTATAGCTTACAGTAGAGGACGCACAATTGGAGAGATGCTTACCTACAAACGGGCTGATTACCAATACACTGTGGAGGTTCAGGTGGGACATAAGAAGTGTGGCACTTGTTAGTGGTGTGAGAAAACAATAGAAGGGATACAAATGGAAAACATCTTCTGGTCATATTTTGACATTGAGAGCCAGTATTAACGATGCACCTAACGTGGTTTACATCATTAAATGCAAGCTGCTATATGTTGGGTGGACATCACAGGCAGTTAAGATCAGACTATAAGAGGACAAGTCATGGATTTCCAACAAAGCCGTGACAGCTCTTTTGGCAGCTCATTGGGCTGAGAAAGAACATATATTAAACAGCATCCGCTGGAGGATATTAGACAAAGTGGACTTGGGGTAAGAGGGCGGGGATCTGAAATGCTAAATACATAAGTATATAAGTGTTGCTATACTGGGACAGACCGAAGGTCCATCAAGCCCAGTATCCTGTTTTCAACAGTGGCCAATGTTTTCTCAATTATACGGAGCAAAAATGGATATTTTTCTTGAACACAGTTAACTTACAGGGTTTGAATTTGGAGATTGATTGGAGCTCTTTAATTTGAAGGGGGGAGGGTCCTGATTGGCTGATCTGACCATGTGACTGTAATTAAAAGGCACTCTCCACATGGTGGCTATTTTGAGAATGCAGATAATCAATAGTGGCAGGAGACGCACAGTATCATTCATGTATGCTTCATTCATTCCTATGTGTTTGGGAGTATATTGGATTTATTTTACATCTGAAGTTTTATTTTTACCTGAGGAAGAGTTGAGAAACATGGCTGTGTTGGTGCTGGGTCCTTTCATCACAAGAAGATAAGTGCTCATTTGTGTTTATGAAAAAGTCTTAAAAGGAGTTTTCAAACTTTTATAAAACACTAGTAAAACGTTGAAGATATTGGGAAAAGTGAATAAAAATTGTTACAATATATTGGACCAATGACAAGGTGAGTCATGAAGCATGTTCCTCATATGAAGAGCCCAGATCCAAGATGGCCACATCATGAAGACATCTGAAGCTGGTTAAACTGACAGTCCTGCCATCTGCTCCTGCCTGCTGGTTTGTCTGCCCTGCCAGAGAGAGCAAGCACCTGACAGCCTGCTATCTGCTCCTGTCTGACCATCCCTGCTGCGACCCTTGCCATCTTCCTGAGATATATCGCTTGACAGCTTCCCGACTGCCTCTGCCTCCAGTGTCCGTGAGTGTTGGAGAGCTCTTTTCCATCAAGTCAGGTGGTAACTGTTGTTTTCATAGTGCCTCAGGGGTTAGAGGTCCTAATCAGTTCAGGACATAGGGTATACAGTGTGTGTTATCTTTACTGTGCTTTGGCAGGTACATAAATACTCATTGTTTTACCATCATTATGGATAATTTAGCATAAGTGCGTCATCTCTGGACACTGTTTCTACTGATGCCAATATAATAAATTAGCTTTTATAATATCTGAGCCTTGTCTCTTCTTCTTTCCCTGTGATTATTTTGGGCTTTAATGAATTCGGGTTTGTAGCTCGAGGGACGTTTGTGACCTGATCTAAATCCCAGAGTGCTACCTTATCATATTTTGTCACTGCTTGTACGTTCCCTCATTGCCTGCCCTACATCTGAGGTTAGGTGTTAGCCCCACAAATCCGATTAAAAGATAAAAGCCTCCTTAGTCTGAAACAACACCTGTTCCATATTACCGCCCCCAAATCATCAACCTGTACGGGAATATTAAAATCACTTAAAACATATAACTATCCATGGTTATAGTTAAACTAAACAAAAACTCAATAAAAGGAGAATAATCAGACTTCATCATTCCAGGAGGTCTGTACACTAAACACACGTCCAAATCTGTACTACTTAAACCTAAAATCTCCCCAAAACCTGTTTAAATTTCAAATCCTTTCTAAAAATTACCAATACCACCCCCCCACCGCACTTCCATTTAAAAACCCCTGGACAACACTGATTCACAGAAACAACATCCGACTTCAGTAGCCAGGATTCTGAAATACATAAAATATCAAAACTCATTGCTTCTATAAGATAATAAATTACAGATGTCTTATTTTTTTTTTTACCAACCTAGCATTCACTAAGCCTACCTTCAATATTCCTGCTTTCAAAATTCATTCCTGCACAATATTGACATTCTTTAAATTCCCTGCCCTACTAGTCCCCACCTGTTGAAGCCCTGACAAAGTAGTCAAAGAACCATACCTCCCCCTCCCAACTATCACCTCAACACCAATCATACTAATACCTTAAATTACACACACTGCACACAAATATTTCACACAAACACCCTCAGTCCCCCAATGTGAACCCAAAGGTACAGCCTAAGGTGCGATCAGCTCCTTCGTTGTGCTCCTTTATCAGTACGATGAAGGAGGTGCCCACTGCTCTGGCGCCTCGCACCTCTGGCGCTGGTCTGGGCCTCTTCACTATGCGTTCAAGAGTGATGTCACTCTGGGGGCGGTGCTAGCAGTGTCAAGAACCCAACAAGTGGATGGCAACAGAGGAGGCTCCCAAAAGGATGACCCGGGGAAAAGCAGCAACCCAATCCAGAGCAGCAGAAACAAGACAACATAACAGACGCTCTTCTCCTCTCCAGCACTGGTCTGGACCTCTGCACTCAATAGTGATGTTACAGTGGAGGCTGAGCTAGCAGTATCCCGGACCCAGTAAGTGAATGGTAACGGAGGAGGGTCCCAAAAAGATTACCTAGGAAAAAGCAGCAACCCAATCTGGAAAAGCTGAAAAAAACCCACATCTAAATATTTCATTGTTTAACTGTAAGTTTAGTATGAATTTGCCTATCCCACATCAAAAAGATGTATGCAACACATCAGTCCCAAATTTCTTACTTGCCATACAACAAAACCAATATATATTCAAATTCTAGTATCACCTCAGTAACAGCAACACAAAATCCCTTCACTGCCAGATACTGTGAAGCAACACAAAAACCTACAAATATGCTACTCAGAAACTATGTAGCAAACAGAAGCTGTGGACAGCAGACCTGCAACATTTTTAGCTAGGGCTGGAAGCAGCAGTTATTATTGGGGGTAGTGGGGAAGCAGAAATAGAAATCAGTTACAGGGATCCCAAGAACCTGACACTCAAGATTGCTGGTCTTCCCAGCTTGCAGGCACTGATGGATGTAAAGGAAAAACAGGCTTGCTGTCTACATCAAATATTTTTGGGACACACCTCCCACCTCTTGGGGACACACCAGTATGTCCCAAAATACTAATTGAGAACCACTGATCTAGAGGAATGGTAGCAGGAATGGCATTATCAGAATTACAAAACCATAACATTTTTGTTTCATTAGTATTCAAGCTTAGCATATTTGTCAGAACTCAGTTCTTGACCTTGGTAATGCAATTCGTGATCTTATTTTCCTTTCTTTTGTTTTATTTGTACTAATTATCTTGAAAAATTTGACAGACTTATTTTTATAAGCAATAGGTGAAAGCTGGGCGGTTTAGTAGGAAAAGGATGTGAATGAGTAATTTGTTTCAATAATTTTTTTTTAAGAACATATTGACCATAGAGCCATGCTAGCATTACTCACTGTGTGCTCATTCTGCTGACAACAGAGGCTCCATAATCTGACTTTATTGCTAGGATATCTGGAAAAGAAAAATGTTTTGGATACGATTACTGCCCTCACTTACCTCTCATCACACAAACCTATTATATGCATCATTGTCCCCTTTAATACTTCTATCCAGTGGCATCATCAGTACCCTTCTACTGCAGTAACCCAATGGAGTCACATAAATGAGTTTACGGGACATGAGTTATGTATAATATTTAATCAACCAATGCTGCAATACAAATCTTTTCTTACTGCACTAGTTACTCAAAATTTAAAATAGAGGAAAAAGGCCTCAAAGGTCTGCCGTGCACACTGACTGAAGCCAGGAATGTTTTTAGCACTGACACAGACTATCCTTCATTATAGGCCTAAAAAAACCTCCAAAAACAAAATTTAATTTATTTTTTACTGTTCATTTTTTACTTTTCATTTCTTCATCAATAATCTTCTGTTTATTCACCAAATTGCATAAAATCGTATAATTCACACATAGTTAGCCATCATAGAGGGGCATAATCGAACGTCACCGGTCAAATAGTTTGCCGGCGATCTATTGTGGTGGCGGCGCTACAGCTGGCTGGAATCGTATTTTCTAAAAAGATGGCCGGCCATCTTTTCTTTCGATAATACGGTTTAGCCCGGCCAAATGCCAGAGTTCGCCGGGTTTGAGATTGCCGGTTTTGTTTTTCAGCGATAATGGAAAAAAATGCCGGCCATCTCAAACCCGGCGAAATCCAAGGCATTTGGTCGTAGGAGCAGCCAGCATTTGTAGTGCACTGGTCCCCCTCACATGCCAGGATACCAACCGGGCACTTCTAAAAATTTAAAAAAATACAAAAAAAACCTCCCAGGTGCATAGCTCCCTTCCCTTGGGTGCTGAGCCCCCCAAACCCACTCCCCACAACTCTACACCATTATCATAGCCCTTATGGGTGAAGGGGGGGCACCTACATGTGGATACAGTGGGTTTGGGGGGGGGGTTTGGAGGGCTCAACACTTAGCACCACAAGTGTAACAGGTAGGAGGGGGATGGACCTGGGTCTGCCTGCCTGAAGTGCACTGCACCCATTAAAAACTGCTCCAGGGACTTGCATACTGCTGTCAGGGAGCTGGGTATGACATTTGAGGCTGGCATATAGGCTGGCAAAAAAGTTTTTATTTTTATTTTTTTTAGTGTGGGAGGGGGTTGGTGACCACTGGGGGACAACGGGGAGGTCATCCCCCATTCCCTCCAGTGGTCATCTGGTCAGTTGGGGCACCTTTTTGAGGCTTGGTCAAGAAAAAAAAAGGACCAAGTAAACCCGGCGAAATACTGCTTAACGCCGCTTTTTTTTGTTCCATTATCCGCGAAAGCCGGCCATCTGGTAGCCACGCCCATGCCCGCCTATGTCCCACCTTCGCTAAGCCGCTGACACGCCCCCTTGAACTTTCGCCGGCGAGGCAACGGGAAAGCGGCGATGCTGTCAAAAATGCTGCTTTCGATTATTAGATTGTAAGCTCTTTGAGCAGGGACTGTCTCTCTTTGTTAAATTGTACAGCGCTGCGTAACCCTAGTAGCGCTCTAGAAATGTTAAGTAGTAATAGTAGTATACGGATTTCGCCGCTTTTGAGAAATCGCCGGTCATCTCCCGATTTATGTTGGGGAAGGCTGGCGATCACTTTCGAAAATAAGCCTGATAGTATATTTATTTCTGCAAATGCTACACATTGAATCTATCGGCACTTATCTGCTAATTCCCAACAGGGTCCTGTTTCGCATTTATGCTTTATCAAGGGAATGCATTTCACTGTGCCTTCATTCTGCAGTAAAAATAAAAGCGCTGTGAATTGAACATCAAAACGTAATTTGCCAGTGCAGAACAGCAAAGTTCTTAAAAAGGACAAAAAAGGAAAGATATACTTCTTGTTACCTATCAGACCACTTGTCTCAGCATAAACAGCGGCCGTTTAAAACCAGGACACCAACTTCAAAATTACCAAGCAACCACTTGATGCTGGAGTCTTGATGAAATCTTCCAATCAGCTGTTACAAAAATTGATCTCTACAGAAACTTCAAAGAGATCAAAAACTTCACAAAAACGCTGTTCACTCTATAGCTGAGTTTAATCCTTTTTCGGTTCTGGAGATTGTAACCTCTCTGCCTCAACCACCAATCTCGATAACATCCACGTGGGGACTGTTTGACATGTTCAATTACAAACATTTCAGATCTGTGAACACATGATTTCTCAGCTTACTAAAGGTGCTCCTGTTTTAGAACAAGCAATACAGGACTTGTGTTCAATCGGACTTTCAAACTTCTTGACGTTTTTCCAACATAAAGTTTATAACACGGGCAACGTAGAACATAAACAACAAATGAGGAGTCACAATCTGTTTTGGATAACTGTTTCCCATCAACTGGATTATAGAATTCAGTATAAGTCTGCATAATTGTACACATGTCAATTTGGGAGGTGATAGATCAGCCGGACTCAATAATTCCTTTCAATTCTCTTCCCTCAAGAAAGCAATGTTGCTTGTGTTGCTGAAACAAGTGTGTCCACATAATATCCCAGTTTTTTTTTTTTAAGAATTTATGCCACCACTTCCCCTCCCCTGAAATATTTAAGTACAAAGGTTTCAATGTCCTCTTCTTTACTAGCTGATTTTTCTAAATCTGTTAGTAAAGCATCTCTGTCATTGTATTTAGCTCTCACATAACTGTTCTTAACAACTCTTGAGGGATAACCTCTTTCTAACAGACTTCTTCCAGATGATTTGTCATGAATTTTAAAATCTTCTTTATTATCACAAATTCTGTGGAATCTTAAGAACTGTGAGTAGGGCAAGCTATTCTTCAATACTTTGAGATGACAACTGTTGTATTGCAAAAATGTGCTCCTGTCAGTAGACTTTTTAAATACTCTAGTCTGGAAACTGCCTCTCTGCCCTATAATCTCCACATCTAAAAAATATATTGTAGATGCATTGATATCTGAAAATCTGAAAACTAGATTTCAGATTTCAAAACTGCCAGATAGTATTAGAACTCTCTTTCTTTTACTAAAATTGTGCTGAACTCTCCCCCTCCCCCATCTCACCTATTTTTCTGCAGACAATCTAAAATGATTAGGAGTGGCTAGTTTCTGTTGAGAGCTGGGCAGCCAGTGGCGTAGGACGGGGGGGCGGTGGGGCGGTCCACCCTGGGTGCACGCGCTAGAGTGGTGTCGGATCCGCTGGTTCCCTGCTCCCTCTGCCCCGGAACAGGTTACCCTAAAACTGTGCTTTTGGACATTTCTGGTGCATTTCGTAACCTTGTCTTCCCCTTAGCCCAACCAGCTGTGTAGATGTGGCTTAATACAGTTCTAGAGATAGGTTTTACATCAAACACATTCCACAGGTTTTAAATTTTAAAACCTGTTTCCTGGAGGGACCAACATCCTTGGGTGTGGAGCCCATCGACATGAGCTCCCCACCCCAGGAGAGACGCATCCGTAGTCGGCACTTTTCGCGGCTGAGGAATTTGAAAGGGATGTCCCAAGGTCAAATTGGATCGAACTGTCCACCAATGTAGGGATTTGAGAAAAACTGTGGACATTTAGGTCACATCCTCTAGATCCCCCACAGCTTGAAACCACTGGGAAGCTAGGGTCCACTGAGCCGATCTCATGTGAAGACGGGCCATGGGAGTCACATGAACTGTGGAGGCCATATGGCCGAGCAATCTCAACATCTGCCGAGCTGTGATCTACTGAGACGCTCGTACCCAGGAAACAAGAGACAGAAGATTGTCTGCTCTCGCCTCGGGGAGATAGGCATGAGCTGTCTGGGAGTCCAGCAGAGCTCCTATGAATTCTAGTCTTTGAACTGGAAGAAGGTGGGACTTTGGATAATTTATCACAAACCCTAGTAGCTCCAGGAGTCGAATAGTCATTTGCATAGACTGTAGAGCTCCTGCCTCCGAGGTGTTCTTCACCAGCCAATCGTCGAGATAAGGGAACACATGCACTCCCAGTCTGCGTAGCAACGCTGCCACGACTGCCAGGCATTTTGTAAACACTCTGGGCACAGAGGCGAGACCAAAGGGTAGCACACAATACTGAAAATGCCGTGTTCCCAGACGGAATCGAAGATACTGCATGTGAGCTGGCAGTATTGGGATGTGAGTATAAGCATCCTTTAAAGACCAGAGAGCATAGCCAATCGCTTTTTTGAATCATGGGAAGAAGGGTGCCCAGGGAAAGCATCCTGAACTTTTCTCGGACCAGATATTTGTTCAGGGCCCTTAGGTCTAGGATGGGACACATCCCCCGTTTTCTTTTCCACAAGAAAATACCTGGAATAGAATCCCAGCCCTTCCTGCCCTGGTGGCACGGGCTCGACCGCATTGGCGCTGAGAAGGGCAGAGAGTTCCTCTGCAAGTACCTGCTTGTGCTGGAAGCTGAAGGACTGAGCTCCCGGAGGGCAATTTGGAGGTTTGGAGATCAAACTGAGGGAGTATCCTAGCCATACTATTTGAAGAACCCACCGGTCGGAGGTTACAAGAGGCCACCTTTGGTGAAAAAACTTTAACCTCCCTCCTACCAGCAGATCGTCCGGCACGGATACTTTTATATTGGCTATGCTCGCCTGGAGCCAGTCAAAAGCCCGTCCTTTGCTTTTGCTGGGGAGCTGCAGGGGCCTGTTGAGGCGCATGCTGTTGACGTGAGCGAACGCGCTGGGGCTTAGCCTGAGCAGGCTGGTGGGCAGGTGGATTGTACCTATGCTTATTATAAGCGTAGGGAGCATTCCTCCTTACCCCATAAAAACGTCTACCTGATGAGGTAGATGCTGAAGGCTTCCGGTGGGAGAGTTTGTCGAAGGCGGTGTCCCGCTGGTGGAGCTGCTCTACCACCTGTTCGACCTTCTCGCCAAAAATGTTATCCCCTCAGCAAGGAGCATCCGCAATCCGCTGCTGGACTCTATTCTCCAGGTCAGAGGCACGCAGCCATGAGAGTCTGCGCATCACTATACCTTGAGCAGCGGCCCTGGACGCAACATCAAAAGTGTCGTAAGCACCCCTGGACAGGAATTTGTGACACGCCTTCAGCTGCCTGACCACCTCCTGAAAAGGCTTAGCCTGCTCCGACGGGAGCTTATCGACCAAGTCCATCAGCTGCTGCACTTTGTTCCGCAAGTGGATACTCGTGTAGAGCTGGTAGGACTGGATCTTGGACACGATCATAGCAGAATGGTAGGCCTTCCTCCCAAAAGAGTCCAGAGTTCTAGACTCCCGCCCCGGGGGCACTGAGGCGTAATCCCGAGAACTCTTGGCCCTCTTGAGAGCGGAGTCCACAACGCCAGAGTCATGAGGCAACTGGGTCTTCATCAACTCTGGGTCTCCGTGGATCCGATACTGGGACTCAATCTTTTTGGGGATGGAGGAATTAGTTAATGGTTTCATCCAGGTCGCCAGCAATGTCTGTTTGAGGACATTATGCAGGGGAACAGTGGACGACTCCTTAGGTGGCGAAGGATAGTCCAGGACCTCGAACATCTCGGCCCTGGGCTCATCCTCAGTCACCATAGGGAAGGGAATAGCCGTAGACATTTCCCGCACAAAGGACTCTCTGGCGAAGGAGTGGGGTCAGAGGGAAGGCCACAAGACTCCTCAGAAGAGAAATAACTTGGGTCTTCCTCCGCCTCCCACAAGGCCTCTCCCTCGGTATCGGACAGAAGTTCTCTGACTGCAGTCCGAAGCCGAGCCCGTCTCGACGCCGAGGAGCTATGTCTTCGATGGCGATGTCAAGACGTCGACTCCCGTGTCGGCGGCGATGAAGCTCTCTCCATCGATGTCGACGGGGAGACAACTTGGGTGGCAGCCGAGGCCAATGCCGCAAGCGGCACCAACGTCAGAGGCCTCACCACAGACGGGGAGCCAGCCGCCGCATCTATTGACAGTACCGTAGGCGCAAGCACCCCCGGTACCGGAACAGACGGTCGCAGCAGCCCTTCCAGGAGCCCTGGAAGAATAGCTCGGAGGCGCTCGTCAAGCGTGTCTATCAAGCAAGGCAGCGGGGCCGGTACAGGCGACGAAGTAAAAATCTGTCTGGGGCGAGGAGGCGGTACCAGGCTGTCCGGAAAAGAGCGCATCGACACCTCCTGTATGGAGGGTGAGAAGTCCTCCCGGCGTCGACGCTTCACGGGTGCCGACTCCTTCGGCGCCCCGGAGCTCTCGATACCGTGACGGGAAGGTGACTGATGACGGTGCTTCTTCGCCTTCGCTCGAAGCACGTCACTGTACCGACGAGGAGGATGTGGAATGCACACATCTCCTCGGGGCCGGGTCTGAAAGAGGTCAGTCCCGGGGGGCCTGTACCGCAGGAGCCCTCGAGGCAGGTGGAGACCCACTCGATGGCTCACTGCTACCAACGTGGGAGGGTCTCTGGACAGCCATCACCTGTGCTCTTGACGTCGATGCACTCTTTGATGCCGACATCGATACCGTCGATGACCTCGGTACTGCTGGCCCCGTTGAAGTGCCGGACGGGGCTCCAAACAAAAGGTTCCACTGAGCCAATCTCACCGCCTGGGTCCTCTTCTTCAGTTGAAGACACAAAGTGCAGGCATCGGGGCGATGACCAGCCTCCAGACACTGAAGACAAAAACGTGCCAATCAGTGAGCGAGATCGTCCGGTTGCACCGCGTGCACTTCTTGAAGCTGCTGGTAGGCTTCGAGGACATGGGCGGAAAAATCGCGCCGGCGAAATCAAAATTCACAATGATGCCGAAAAAGGCACCAAAAACTGGGGAAAAACCCGTATGGGCGGCCAAAATGGCCACTCACGACAACGAAAGGAAACTTACGGGAAAAAAACTAAAAAATACAGGAAAAGTAAACTTTTTTTTTTTAAAACAAAAAACACGAGCGAACTCGCTCAGAAAAAATCCGAAGAGCGGCAAAAACACTGCGAGGGCTCTGAGGCGTAGAACAGCCGAAAACAGCTGTCCTGAGCCGTGGAAAAAAAGAGACTGAGGAGCATGCTCGCGCTACGGGCGGGAAGACAGTCGCGCATGCACGGTGCGCGCGAGGGCTAGCAAACTTTGTTGCTAGGAAGATCTCCGATCCTGAGGCTGCCGTCGGATGTCACCCATCAGTGAGAACAAGCAGCCTGCTTATCCTCGGAGAAACAAAGAAACTACAGTCTTGTAGACATCTCCCCATCCCCTCTAATAAACCACAGGCAGTTTTTAAGAAAAGAGATGAAAATGGTATGGGGTTTGCATAGCAACACATATAAGAGACTCGATAACCTGAACATGTATACCCTGGAGGAAAGGAGAAACAGGGGTGATATGATACAGATGTTCAAATATTTGAAAGGTATTAATCCACTAACAAACCTTTTCCAGAGATGGGAAGGTGGTAGAACTAGAGTACCTGAACTGAGGTTGAAGGTGGACCAAGCAAGAAACATGTCTGGAAGCATTGTTCACTGAGAGAAGGCAGATACCTGGAATGCCCTCCCACGGGAGGGTGTGGAGATGAAAACAGTAATGGAATTCAAAAATGTGTTGGATAAACACAAAGGAATCCTGTTTATAAAGAAGCTTAGTGGAGATTAGGTGGTAACACCAGTAATTGGGAAACAAAGCCAGTGCTGGGCAGACATCTATGGTCTGTGCCCTGATTGTGGCTGAATAGATTTGGATGGGTTGGAGTGGAGCTTTTCAGGGGCTTCGATGATAACTTATGAACTTTTAGAACACGGACTGTGCTGGGCAGACTTCTACAGTCTATGCCCTGAAAATGGCAAGGCCAAATCAAGATCAGGTATACATATGAAGTATGTAATGAGTTTATCTTTTTGGGCAGTCTGGACAGACTGCACAGGTTTTTATCTGCCATCATCTACTACGTTACTATGATTTGAGAAAATCCACTGCTTATTTCTAGGATACGTAGCATAAAATCTGGTTTACTCTTCTGAGATCTTGCCAAATATTTGTGACCTGGATTGGCCATTATTGGAAACAGGATACTGGGCTTGATGGACCTTTAGTATGTCCCAGCATGACAACACTTATGTTCTTATGTAATACAATAAAGTGGAGTAGATTAATGGTTAGTGCAGTGGCCTGAGAACCAGGGGGACGGGTTCAATTCCCACTGCAGCTCCTTGTGACTTTGAGGAAGTCACTTAACCCTCCACTGCCTCAGGTACATAAAAAGTACCTGTATATAATATGCAGTGCTTTTTTTGCGCTGGTACGCACTGGTATGGTGTACCGGCACCTTTTTCCTGAGGTCCTGCTCCCGCGCTCCGTTGAAATATTACCAGGTCACGATTCTCCTATCTCCTCTGCCCTCCCCTCCATGTTCAGCGATTCTCTCTCCCCTCCCCTCCCTGTCCAGCATGTTCCCTCTCCCCCCTGCCCTCCCCTCTCCAAGGCGCGGCGAACTGGTCCGGAAGTGAAGGCAGCAGTGAGGCAGGCACGCACTCAGCAGGCAGGTTCGTCTTCATCTCCTCTCGCGTTGCTTCCAGCGAGGGCGGGACGTGCTGAGAGGGAAGCAAAGCGAGAGGAGACGAAGACGAACCTGCCTGCTGAGTGCGTGCCTGCCTCACTGCTACCTTCACTTCCGGACCGGTTTGCCGCGACTTGGAGAGGGGAGGGCAGGGAAGAGAGGTGACATGCTGGACAGGGAGGGCAGGGGAGAGAGAATCGCTGGACATGGAGGGAAGGGCAGAGGGGAGAGGAGACATGCTGGACATGAGCAGGGGAGAGAGAACGGAGAATTGCTGGGTATGGATGAGGGGAGGGCAGGGGAGGGAGGCGACATGCTGGGTATGGAGGGCAGGGGAGGGGAGAGAGAATTGCTGGACATGGAGGGGAGGGGCATGGGGGAGAGGAGACATGCTGGACATGGACAGGGGAGGGCAGGGGAGAGTGGATGGAGAATTGCTGGGCATGAATGAGGGGAGGGAGGCGACATGCTGGGTATGGAGGGCAGGGGAGGGGAGAGAGAATCGCTGGACATGGAGGGGAGGGCAGGGGAGAGAGGAGACTCGCTGGACATGGGGAGGGCAGGGGGGAGGAGACATGCTGGACATGGGGAGGGCAGGGGAGAGAGGACGGAGAATTGCTGGGCATGGATGAGGGGAGGGCAGGGGAGGGGAGAAAGAATCGCTGGACATGGAGGAGAGGGCAGGGGAGAGAGGAGACATGCTGGACATGGGGAGGGCAGGGGAGAGAGAATCGCTGGACAGGGAGGAGAGGGCAGGGGGGAGAGGAGACATGCTGGACATGGGCCGGGGAGGGCAGGGGAGAGAGGAGAATCACTGGGCATGGGTGGCTGGAGGGGGGCAGGGGGAGAGGAGGGTTGCTGGACATGGGTGGATGGAGGAGAGGGCAGGGAGAGAGAAGAAATGCTGGACATGGATGGAGGGGAGGGAAGAGTGAGGAAGGAGATGAGATGAGGGAAAAGGAAGAGAGGAGAAAAACTGCACATGGATGAAGAAAATAGGCAGAAGCTGGATCCACTGGACAGTCAAGTCTGCGGAGTAGGACCCAGCTTTTACTTACGGATGTAGGGCAAGAAATGAAGAAGAAAGGCGGAAAGTAAAGAAATAAATGGAAAGGAAGCCCTGGAAATGGATTTAAGAGGACAGATAGCAGCAGAATCGGATACTGGGCCAGCATGATAAGAAAAACAGTCACCAGACAACAAAGGTAGAAAAAAATCATTTTATTTTCATTTTAGTGTCTGGAATATGTCCAATTTGAGAATTTACATCTGCTGTTACAGGTCCAGTATCCCACTGGGGATACTGGACCTGTAACAGCTTACAGAAATTATTTATAATGAATAAAAAGCACATTATTTTTTTCTCCTATACTAGTATAATATTTTCAATGATGTCTGTTTATATGCCCCAATGGCTGGTATAAGGGGTGTGGCTAATGTGGGTGTGGCTATAATAGGAGTGGGGGCATATGCGGTGACCCCGCCCACAATGAGTACCAGCACCTTTTTTTCTACAAAAAAAAGCACTGATAATATGTAAACCGCTTTGACTGTAGTCACAGAAAGGCGCTATATCAAATCCTATCCGCCTTCCCTTTCCCTAAATGTTAAAAGTCTAGCTGAAAAAAAAATACATCACATCTGGTACTCTCCTCCAATCCAACTCTCTGGTCATCCAATCAAAGAAATTGATCAGATCTGTCTGACAAGATGCTGTCACTGTTTAATGACTGATTCTGCCACATCTCCGCCCAGGTGCTCTGACTGCTGCCTTTACAGTAACCACTGATCCAATTATACTCAAAAACAGAAGCTGCTCTCTGGAAATACACCCACATCTCCCACATACCAGCACACAGTGCTGTCATTGAGCCATCAGGCTACCCAGTAAAATCTAACAAGAAATTAGGTTCAGCAAGACACTTCCCCATGCACCTGGATTCCTAATGCCCAGCCCATGTGCAACACTAGCAAAATTCTTATCAGCCATCTTCAAAACTAGGACACCTTTCCTCCTTCAGTAAAGTCAAGGTCTTTCTGTCTCCTGCAGCACTCTACTGCATCTAACTTCTAGGTCCAATAACCTGCACCTCACTATCATAATACAGTTACCTCTTCTCTAATTACTGCTACTTGGTTTATAAGCATAAAAAAAACATAACAGTTGCCGTACTGGGTCAGAGCAAAAATCCATCAAGCCCAGTTTCCTGGCCAGTCGAGGTTACAAGTAGATGGTACCAAGATCCCATGCTATTCATCCCAAGGATAAGCAGTTAAATACATAAGTAATGCCACACTGGGAAAAGACCAAGGGTCCATCGAGCCCAGCATCCTATCCACGACAGCGGCCAATCCAGGCCAAGGGCACCTGGCAAGCTTCCGAAAAACGTACAAACATTCTATACATGTTATTCCTGGAATTGTGGATTTTTCCCAAGTCCATTTAGTAGCGGTTTATGGACTTGTCCTTTAGGAAACCGTCCAACCCCTTTTTAAACTCTGCTAAGCTAACCGCCTTCACCACGTTCTCCGGCAACGAATTCCAGAGTTTAATTACGCGTTGGGTGAAGAAAAAGTTTCTCCGATTTGTTTTAAATTTACTACACTGTAGTTTCATCGCATGCCCCCTAGTCCTTGTATTTTTGGAAAGCGTGAACAGACGCTTCACATCCACCTGTTCCACTCCACTCATTATTTTATATACCTCTATCATGTCTCCCCTCAGCTGTCTCTTCTCCAAGCTGAAAAGCCCTAGCCTCCTTAGTCTTTCTTCATAGGGAAGTCGTCCCATCCCCGCTATCATTTTAGTCGCCCTTCGCTGCACCTTTTCCAGTTCCACTATATCTTTCTTGAGATGCGGCGACCAGAATTGAACACAATACTCAAGGTGCGGTCGCACCATGGAGCGATATAACGGCATTATAACATCCTCACACCTGTTTTCCATACCTTTCCTAATAATACCCAACATTCTATTCACTTTCCGAGCCGCAGAAGGTTTCAGTGTATTATCGACGACACCCAGATCCCTTTCTTGGTCCGTAACTCCTAACATGGAACCTTGCATGACGTAGCTATAATTCGGGATTTTTTCCCACATGCATCACCTTGCACTTGCTCATATTAAACGTCATCTGCCATCTAGCCGCCCAGTCTACCAGTCTCGTAAGGTCCTTCTGTAATTTTTCACAATCCTGTCGCGAGTTAACGACTTTGAATAACTTTGTGTCATCAGCAAATTTAACTACCTCGCTAGTTACTCCCATCTCTAAATCATTTATAAATATATTAAAAAGCAGCAGTCCTAGCACAGACCCCTGAGGAACCCCACTAACTACCCTTCTCCATTGTGAATACTGCCCATTTAACCCCACTCTCTGTTTCCTATCCTTCAACCAGTTTTTAATCTACAATAGGACTTTTCCTCCTATCCCATGACCCTCCAATTTCCTCTGTAGCCTTTCATGAGGTACCTTGTCAAACGCCTTTTGCAAATCCAGATACACAATATCAACCGGCTCCCCTTTGTCCACATGTTTGTTTACTCCTTCAAAGAATTGAAGTAAATTGGTCAGGCAAGATTTCCCCACACAAAAGCCGTGCTGACTCAGTCTCAGTAATCCATGTCCTTGGATGTGCTCTGTAATTTTGTTTTTAATAATAGCCTCTACCATTTTCCCCGGCACCGACGTCAGACTCACCAGTCTATAATTTCCCGGATCTCCCCTGGAACCTTTTTAAAAATGAGTGTTACATTGCTTTCCTCAGATCTACTTTAATAATGGTTTATGGACTTTTCCTCCAGGAATTTATCCAAATCTTTTTTAAACCCAGCTATATTAACTGCTTTTATTACTTGTTCCGGCAAAAGACTTTCTCCTATTAGTTTTAAAGGTGTTACTATGTACCTTCACGTGGAAGTGTATTTTCAAAGCACTTGGATGCCCATCTTGTTTCGATAATACCGGTTTCCCTGCCCCTTCGCTGGGATGTCCTGCGAGGATGCCCTCAGGAAAACTTGGGCGCCCCGTTCGATTATGGCCCTCCACGTAACTTAGAAAGTCTATGTTTCGTTTCGATAATACGGTTGGGGACGCCCAAATCTTAACATTAAGGTCGACCTTAGAGATGGTCGTCCCCGGTTTTCAGCGATAATAGAAACTGAGGACGCCCATCTCAGAAACGACCAAATCCAAGCCATTTGGTCATGGGAGGAGCCAGCACTGGTAGTGCACTGGTCCCTCTCACATGCCAAGACATCAACCTTGCATCCTAGGGGGCACTGCAGTGGACTTCACAAATTGCTCTCAGGTGCATAGCTCCCTTACCTTGGATGCTGAGCCCCCAAAAACCCACTCCCCACAACACTACCATAGCCCTTATGGGTGAAGGAGGGCACCTACATGTGGGTACAGTGGGTTTCTGGTGGGTTTTGAAGGGCTCACATTTACTACCACAAGTGTAACAGGTGGGGGGGGGGGGGGGGGGGGATGGGCCTGGGTCCACCTGCCTGAAGTGCACTGCAGTACCAACTAAAACTGCTCCATGGACCTGCATACTGCTGTCAGGGAGCTGGGTATGACATTTGAGGCTGGCAAAAAATATTTTTAAAGTTTTTTTTTAGGGTGGGAGGGGGTTAGTGACAACTGGGGGAGTAAGGGGAGGTCATCCCTAATTCCCTCCGGTGGTCATCTGGTCAGTTCAAGCACCTTTTTGATGCTTGGTCGCAAGAAAAAATGGACGAAGTTGCCCAAGTGCTTGTCAGGGACGCCCTTCTTTTTTCCATTATCGGCTGAGGACGCTCATGTGATAAGCACGCCCCAGTCCCGCCTTCGCTATGCTTCTGACACGCCCCTGTGAACTTTGGTCATCCCTGCGACCGAAAGCAGTTGAGGATGCCCAAAATCGGCTTTCGATTATGCCGATTTGGGCAACCCTGGGAGAAGGACGCCCATCTCCCGATTTGTGTGAAAAGATGAGCGTCCTTCTCTTTCGAAAATAAACCTAATAGTCCCCTAGCCTTTTTCTTTTTCAAAGAGTAAACAATTCGATTTGTTTACCCATTCCACTCCATTCAGGATTTTATAAATCTCTATCATGTACCATCTCAGCACTTAATCATTTTGCTTAGCACATAAGAACATAAAGATAGCCATACTGGGCCTGACCAATGGTCCATCTAGCCCTGTATCCTACTTCCAACAGTAGCCAATCCAGGTCACAAGTACCTGGCAGAAACCCAAAAAGTAGCAACATTCCATGCTACCAATCCAAGGGCAAGCAGTAGATTCCCCATGTCTGTCTCAATAGCAGACTATGGACTTTTCCTCCAAGAACTTGTCCAAACCTTTTTAAAACCCAGATACAATAACCATTGTTATTACATCCTCCGGCAAAGAATTCCATAGCTTAATTATTTGTTGAGTGAAAAAATGTTTCCTCCTATTTGTTTTAAAAGTATTTTCATGTAACTTCATTGAGTGTCAAAAAAGGTCCAAAAATTTCCACAGAAGTCCAACAACGAAAGAAACAAGTGGAAAAACAACTTCAAGGGATCAATCCAAGACAAGAGATAAGGTGCTCCAAAAAACTTTATTGAGGACCCAACACGGTCCGTGTTTCGGTTTTAGAAAAAACCTTCATCAGGGGTCTATAACATAACAACAAAGATATATAAAATAAAATAACAAATCACATATATAATAAAAAATATAAAAATATATGTAAAAAAGGAGGAAATTGTGAACAAATCGAATCACATGTCTGACAATCAATTTTTAAAAAAACATAATGATATTAAATATTATGATAAAAATATTAGAAATGTTAAAAATATATTAATCATCCCTAATATAAATCAAATATACTTACATATAATCAAATATATTAACAAAATATTATTGTTGTACCCACAGACAAGCGACCAAGTATCATTATTATACCAACAAACGACCAAATGGGTGCTGAGCAAATCGACTCTGTCAGGTTAAATTGACATTATAGAAATGTATCTATAATAAAACACAGTGACTCAATGCATAATTATGTATAATGTTAATAATTTCAAATATTAATAAATAATATTTTAAAAAAATTTTTGTAGTCCATGCATATAAATAAGGATATTCATATTAAATATCTAATCATATCCTTATTTATATGCATGGACTACAAAAATTTTTTTAAAATATTATTTATTATTATCATAATATTTAATATCATTATGTTTTTTTAAAAATTGATTGTCAGACATGTGATTCGATTTGTTCACAATTTCCTCCTTTTTTACATATATTTTTATATTTTTTATTATATATGTGATTTGTTACTTCATTGAGTGTCCCCGAGTCTTTGTACTTTTTGAAAAAGAGTGAAAAATTGATTCACTTCTACTCGTTCTACACCACTCAGAATTTTGTAAACCTCAATCATATCTCTCCTCAGCCATCTCTTTTCCAAGGTGAAGATCCCTAAACTCTTTTGCCTTTCCTTTAGCTTCTTTGAACCATTTCTAACGTCGCTATATCTTTTTTGATGTATGGCGACCAGAACTCAACGCAACACTCAATGTAAGGTCACACTATGCAGCAATACAGAGGCATTACAGTATTCTCGGTCTTATTTACCATCCCTTTCCTAATAATTCCTAGAATTCTGTTTGCTTTTTTGGCCACCAGTGCACACTGGATTGAAGATTTTGGCGTACTGTCTACGACGACATCTAGATCTTTTTCTTGGGTGCTGACCCCCAAGGTGGACTCTAGCATCAGCTATGATTAGGATATGGTTATTGTTCTCTGTACCTTTTCCAGTTCCACTATACCTGTTTGAGGTGCCGTGACTAGAACGGCACAGAATACTTAATGTGCAGCCTAATTTAATGTAGCTATAATTTGGGTTATTCTTCCCAATGTGCATCACTTTGCACTTGATCACAATAAATTTCATCTGCATGCCACTCTTCCAGCCTTTCAAGTAGCCCATCATAATCTGTCAGGTATGGTGACAAATACTAGTATAATTCTGTAATGCACACCTTTTGTGTCATCCCCAGGGTTGCCGTCTCCTTTAGTATCCTCATTTGCATTGCACTGTTGTACCTTTGTTTGTACACCACTTAGTTGCCTGTTTGGGATCTATTCTACGGTATGTCTGGCACAATAAATAAAAATACTGTAGAATTTTCTGCTCCTGTGATCACACTCATCTCCTTGGCTAAATAATAAGTAATAAATAATGATATAGCTCAGTGGTTCCCAAATCTTTTCCTGGAAACACCCCAGCCACTCAGATTTTCAGGATATCCACAAAGAATATTCATGTGAGAGATCTGTGTGCAGTAGAGGCAATGCATGCAAATCTCTCTCATTAATATTCATTGTGGTTATGCTGAAAACTTGACTGGCTGGGGAAGAACCACTGCTATAGCTCCTTATTTCCAAAATTCATTCTTACCTTCTGGAGAAGGTGCTGGGATGACGCTCATGATCTTCTCAATCTGGTTAATGGTGGATGTTCCAGTAAAGAGAGGTTTTCCCAGAAGCATCTCTCCTAGGATACAGCCTACACTCCACATATCCACTCCCTTAGTATATCTAAAGAGAGAATATAGAGTATGCATTCAGTATGGAGGAGAAAGAGACAACATAATGGATACATTGGAAAATATGATCTAGCCTACCCTCCACATTATAACTTTACATTAAGGTTCTACCATTGTAACCTCCAACAACATAAATATGATTGTCTAAGGCCACAACTCCTGCTCCAGTGCCAATGGTTCTGTCTATCAAATCCACTCACTACATAGAGAAGGTTATTGCATGCAGCCACCCCAGATCCAACCGGGATACTGATACTGCAGCCACAAATGTCCACTCATCCTTTTTAGAGTCATACTTTGCAACGCTTTGAGCAGCAATGAGCAAAGCTGAAAGGATCTCTTTTAAAAGCAACAAACCTTCAAGTTAGAATATGTAAAAGTAAGGAACAGGAGAGTACAGATAAACTTGGTTAAACAAAATACGGAAAAAAATGTGATGGGGCAGAGCGAATGGACTGTGACTGTGAGGTAGGCAGGCATCATCAGGTGAATGGAGCTGCTGCTCTTATTGTTTCTTTGAGGATGGCAGTTGATATCCTGGAGCCCCTGAGCCCATCTTGCTGGGGATGGGGGTGGAAATCCTCCCAGCCTCAGAGAAACAACAAGAGGGGTTTGGTTGCCCCAACATATCACTATCCACTGAAGGTTGAGCTCCTCTTCTTATTTCTCTGGGGTTGAGATGTGATATGTTGGGGCTGCCAACAGGGATGTGGAGTCAGTACTCTAAACCTTCAACTCCAACTCTATTTTTCTCCACTTTGACTCTGACTCCTACTAATATTAGGCCTTAAATTGTTTTGTTCCGTAAATATTAGATCCAGGACAATGAGAACATATGTAGATATAGATATTTAAAATGATAAATTAACCATCATGATGACTTTTTATTTTGAAGCTGGAGTTGGCACGGTTTTACTGACAGACTCCATCCAAAACTGCTTCCAACTCTGACTCCACAACCCTGGCTGCCAAGCCCCTCTTGATGCTTCTCTGGGGTTGGAAGGAGACATGTTGGTACTCTTGATTGGCTAGCATCAAATATAGTGCAGCAGGCAAGCAGGGGCCTAATAGAAGGGGCCACAATAATCGTGACTCCTCTCTTTCTAATGGGCAACTACCAACACCATTAAAAAGAGCAGTGGTGCAACCTTTGCTAAAGAAGAACAATGTTGACCAGGACAAACTTGAAAATTACCAACCAGTATTTAACATCCCATTTTTAGGGAAACTTATAGAACAAACAGTCTGTGATCAACTGATTGGCTAGAAGAGAGAAACTGGATAGATCCATGCCAATCTGGATTCGGACACAGTTATGGAACAAACAGTCCTTGTATCCCTACTAGATGATCTTCACAGAAACCGAGACAGGGGATTTGCCTCGGTGTTAGTACTGCTAGATTTCTCAGCAGCTTTTGAGACTGTGGAACACAATATTATGCTAGCACAACTGGCAGAAACAGGTATCAGCGGAACAGTACTTGCCTGGTTCAGATCCTATCAGACAGGAAATGGTCCATAGTGTTTGGCAGGACCTCATCACCACCAAGGGCACTGGCCTGTGGGGTACCACAAGGATTGATAGTGTCACCTACTCTATTCAATATCTACTTCATCACTAGCCAAGCTGCTTTGGTCAATGGCTACTCAGTTCTACATCTATGCAGATGATATGCAGCTAATCATACCCACTGAACCTGACTTACCCACAGCCCTGAATAAACTAACATCAATTCAAGAATGGGATAAAAAAAAAAAAGGAGAAATTAGATCTTACCTGCTAATTTGCTTTCCTTGAGTCTCTCCAGACCATTCCTGACGAGTAGGTACTATGCACTCCTACCAGCAGAGGGAGACTGAGAATTATTGAGCAGCGCTCCTGTATAAGGGACTGAGCAACCCTGACCTGCTCAGTAGTTCGAATAGCCAAGCAACACATACTTAACCTCAACACCAAGAACTTAAAAGGTAAAACACAACAAGAAATTAAGCTCCCAAAAGGAACTCCCCAGAAGGAAGAGAGCACCAAAAGAATAACCTTGAACAAACTTGAATTAATACACAGATGCAGTTGCAATCCCAGACAGAAGAGATCCCTACCATCCCATGTTCCCGGGTGTGGCTCGGGAATGGTCTGGGGAGACTCAAGGAAAGCAAATTAGCAGGTAAGATCTAATTTTTCCTTTCTTATTGTCTTCTCCAGACCATTCCCGACAAGTGGGACGTACCAAAGCAGTACTCACCGAGGGTGGGCAAGCCCCTGAAGCAAGACGGATGCCCCAAAGGAAGCATCCTGTCAGGCCTGTAAGTTCCAACCTGTAATGCTTGACAAAGGAATGCAGCGAGGACCAAGTCGCCACCCTGAAAATGTCCTGCGGTGGAATGAGAGAGTGTTCTGCCCAGGAAGAGGCCTGTGCATGCGTAGAATGCGCCCGAAGAACCGCGGGTACCTGTTTCCCTGACAGCAGGTATACGGAAGACATTGCCACCTTAATCCAACGTGCAATGGAGGCCTTGGAAGCCACCTCCCCTTTTCAAGGTCCTGCGAACAAGACCCAGAGGTGGTCGGACTTCCGATACTCCACTGTCCTACACAGATAACACCACAATGCCCAACGAACATCCAACTTATACAACCAAGGGGGCTCCTCCCGCAGGAAAGAAGGCAAAGAAATAGACTGATTGACATGAAAAGGAGAAAACACCTTAGGAAGAAAGGAAGGAATTGTCTGTAACACCACCTTCTCCTTGGAGAAGACCAGAAATGGCTCACAAAAGGACAGGGCCTGCAACTCAGAGATATGCCGTGGTAAAGTGATAGCCACCAAAAAGACTACCTTAAGTGTAAGATCTTAAGGCGTAGCCTGCCCCAAGGGCTCAAACGGGACTTAAACCAAGGCCAACAGAACAAAATTTAAGTTCCAAGGAAGAATCACCGGGCACAAGGGAGGCCGCAATCACTTAACCCCCTGGAAAAACTGAGACTCATCTGGATGAAGGGCTAGCAACTTCCCCTCAAGCGGACCCCGAAAACAGGTGAGCGCCGCCAACTGCACCTGAAGTGAGGACAGAGACAAACCCTTCTATAGACCTCCATGCAAAAAAATCTAACAGATGACCAACGGAAGCCCTCAATGGCTGCACCTCCCGCTCGTCACACCAAGCCTCAAAAACATGGCAAACCTGAACATAGGCCAAGGAAGTGGACCGTTTCCTGGAACTCAAAAGGGTACGCACCACCACAACAGAGTAACCCTTCTTCAACAGTCATGCCCACTCAACAGCCAAGCCGTAAGTGAGAGGAATCCAAATGGGCCCCTGACTCAAGAGACCCTCCTCCGAGGGAAGAGGAAGCAATGCATCCACCTGCAACCGCATGAGATCCACATATCACAGAAGACGTGGCCAATCGGGAGCCACCAGTAACTTGCGACCGACGTGACACTGAATGCGCTGAAGAACCCAACCAATGAGAGGCCATGGAGGAAACACAAACAGGAGAGTTTGATGAGGGCAGGGCTGTGCCAACACATCAAGACCCTCTGACAACGGCTCCCTTCTGCAGCTGAAAAACCACAGAGCCTTGGCATTCTTTGCGGTGGTCATGAGATCCATTACTGGGGTGCCCCACCGATCGACAATGAGCTGAAAGGTGAATGGGGCAAGAGCCCACTCCCCTGGATCCAGACAATGCCGACTTAGATAATCCATTTGCAGATTGGATGCTCCCACAGCATACGTTGCCGAGCGAAGCCAGACATTCTGTTCCGCCCAGGCCATAATCAACGCTGCCTCCTGTGCCAAGAAAGAGCTCTTGGTCCCCCCCCCCCCCCCCCCCCCGATGATTTACATAAGCGACTGCTGTTACATTGTCGGAGAGGACTCGTACATCGCGGAAGAAGAGCATCGGCTGAAATTGAAACATGGCAAGACGAATCACCCGGGTTTCCAGGCGATTGATGGACCACTGGGACTCCTCCGCTGACCAAGAGCCCTGGCAATAGGCCCCCCACCCAGTCAGGCTGGCATCCGTTGTTTCTAACACCCAGGCAGGAGAGTCCGGGGGCATGCCCCGGCTCACATGATGAAAATCTACCCACCACTGAAGTTTGAGACGTACTGGAAAACGGAGAGATACCCTGCAAGAGAGAGACTCCGCCTGAGGGGACCAGCGAGCTAGAAGGGCCACCTGAAGAGGCCTCATATGCGCCCTCGCCCACGGTACCACCTGGAAGGTTACCACCACAGACCCCAGAACCTGCAAAATATCCCATGCAGATGGAGCCTTGGTTGCCAGCAAACGACGCACTTGGGACTGGATCTTTAGGATGTGCACTGCCGGAAGGTGCACCAAGCCCTCCCGTGTATTGAAGAACACCCCCAGGAATTCCAAGGACTGAGAGGGAACCAGCGAGCTCTTGGACGCATTGACAATCCAGCCCAACTGCTGGAGAAGGAGAACCACTCGATCCAAAACCTTCCGGCGTTCCTCCGCCAACTTCACCCTGATTAACCAATCGTCCAGGTAGAGATGCACCAAGATACTCTCCCGTCGCAATTGAGCGGCTATCACCACCATCACCTTGGAGAAGGTCTGTGGTGCTGTAAGCGAGCACGAAGGGCATTGCCCGAAACTGAAGTGATCTCCCAAGACCGCAAACCAAACAAACTTCTGATGGTCTGGAAGAAAATAAATTTTAAAAAGAAGATAATTAACTGCAGGGGAAGACACTTGCGATAGCGAAATGTTTTTTAGAAAAGCGCAGCATGAGAAAAAGACTACGCAAACGCATTCTCTCAGCTCTGTGGAAAAAAAAGAAACTGAGGGACCCATGCTCGAGCGTTGAGTGGGAAGGCACCAGCGCATGCACAGTGGGACGCTGCTGGAACTTTCTCTAATGCCAGTGATTCAGCATCTGCAATGGGGTTCCATCAGATGACGTCACCCACATGTGGGAATAACGCAGCCTGTTTGTCCTCGGAGAACAGTATTTTACAATTGGCTGTCACATCCTATATAATAAAACGCACCTCCAACATTCTGAAGCTGACTGCATGCTGAGGCATTCCTGCTCTCTATATCCATCTCCTGAATTGACATCATGCACTTCCGGGTTCGTCACAAGCAGAAGTGACCAATCACATGAGGTTTCTCGGCTTCAGAATGTTGGAGGTGCATTCTATTAAATAGGATTGGTCAGTTCCTTGAAGTACAGCCAGAGCTCAGCGTCCTGCACAGTAACGCTCAGACACCAGAAAGAGAGAGGAGGGGCATGACACCAGAGAGAGGGAGGGAGGGAGGGAGGGGGGGCCTGACACCAGAGAGGGGGGGGGTATCTCTGTCACACACACACTCTCTCTCTCTCTCAGTCAATGTCTTTCTCTCTCTCACACACTCTATGTCTCACACTGTATCACATTCACTCTCTATGTGTCACACAGTCATTCACACACTCTCTTGGTCTCATACACTCAAGTCTCACAGAGAGTCTGTGTCTCACACACACTCTCTCTCGCACACACTGTATCTGTGTGAAACACACTCTCTCTCTCTCACACTGTCTCACACATACGCACTTGCACACACTCTCATTCTCACACACACACTCTCTCTCTCTCACAAACACACTCGCACCCAGAATCACTTTCTCTCTCACACACACACTCGCACATTCACTCTCTCTCTCACACAATCACTCTCACATACACTCTAACATACACACTCCGAGGAAAACCTTGCTAGCGCCCATTTCATTTGTGTCAGAAACGAGCCTTTTTTACTAGTACATGTATAAATGCCACTATTGGATAAGTTCCTAAAATAATGGCACGTGCCTATCAAACTTCCATGACACGCCATAAAAATCTCCAACACCGATACGGACACATTCTCTGAAGAGCGCAGATAAGAGTCTTCATTGAGTGACTACCAAAGAGCAAATCTTGGATTTTCTTACCTGTGGCAAGCAAGTAAAATCTCTGGAGCTCGGTACCAGCGTGTGGCAACGTATTCAGTCAGTGTGGGATTTCCCTGATCCTCCTGTAGCTGATACAAGGAACGAGCAAGCCCAAAGTCACACAGTTTCACTAAACAATCAGCATCCAGGAGAATATTGGAGGGCTAAGAGCAGAAAAAAAGAGAGAGAGAGAGATCAGAGCATCAGAGGCTGCAGGCAAGTAATCAGAGATTGGGGGGGGGGGGGTGGAAGGTAGGGATAGAAAGGGATGACAAATGTAAGCATCAAAAAAGATGCTGAGCGTTTCCCCACTCTTGATTTCCATCATGACTGCTGTAGGAGGTACAGGATTCAAGAGCTAGGGAGAGAATATAACAGATACTGCAGGAAATCTTACTTCTACTACAACTACTGCTGATTGTTTCTAAAAACTACTAGACATTCACAGTGTTGTATGAATATACACAATACCAATTCCCATCTAATGCTGCAAAAAGGTATGGAGGAGATGTTCACAATACCTCCCTGATTCTTGTTACATAAAACTGAATAAAATAGAAAGGCAGTTCATGGGAATGGAGAGGGGGATATGAGGGTAGATTGGAGGTAGGGGAGGAAGGCCAGATATTTGGATGATGTGTCTATCCACTCTCAGAGGGGTTGCTTATAATATATTGGCGATGGAACCAGTGAACGGGGACTATGATGGAATGCTACAACCCTTGCTGAAATATATCTGAATTGCTATATTTTCATATTATTTGAAAGGGTTCCTCTGAATTGTTATCAATAAAAATGTTGAAATATAAAATGGTTGGAAACAAAGGGGGTAATAGGGGAAGGGTGGCGATAGGGGAGAAAATGTTTAAAAAGTTTTGATGATGTCCAGGAATGTGTTGGACTTATACAGCATGCATTGCGAGTGAAATTTGTTCAGTGAAAGGTACTGTTATGGCTTAACATGCTGAAATATCAATAAAAAATTGTTTAAACATAAAAAAACAGAAAGGGAGAGTCTGCTGATGACAGGATTCTACTGATGCTGTGTAGCAGATAAAGGAAGAAATGTCCCCCTCTATTGCCTCCCCTCCCATTCTCATCACCGATGTTGCAGGACATATACAAAGTTCCCTTCTCCCTCTATATCCTCCTGATTTTTGTCACAGATGCCGTGGGACAAATCTGCCCTCTCTCCCTGACTCTAACCACTTACACAGTAGATACTACTACTACTACTTAACATTTCTAGAGCGCTACTAGGGTTACGCAGCGCTGTACAAATTAACAAATAAGGACAGTCCCTGCTCAGAAGAGCTTACAATCTAAAGGACGAAATGTCAAGTTGGGGTAGTTTAGATTTCCTGAGAAAAGGTGTAGTGATTAGGTGCCGAAGGCGACATTGAAGAGGTGGGCTTTGAGCAATGATTTGAAGATGGGTAGGGAGGGGGCCCGGCGTATGGGCTCAGGGAGTTTGTTCCAAGCATGGGGTGAAGCGAGGCAGAAAGGGCAAAGCCTAGAGTTGGCGGTGGTGGAGAAGGGTACTGAAAGGAGGGATTTGTCAAGAGAGCGGAGGTTACGGGTGGGGACATAAGGGGAGATGAGAGTAGAGAGATAAGGAGGGGCTGCAGATCGAGTGCATTTGTAGGTGA
Source organism: Microcaecilia unicolor (assembly GCF_901765095.1). Taxonomy (NCBI): domain Eukaryota; kingdom Metazoa; phylum Chordata; class Amphibia; order Gymnophiona; family Siphonopidae; genus Microcaecilia; species Microcaecilia unicolor. The sequence continues at coordinate 625,875,708 of NC_044031.1, forward strand.
GTAGGAGAAGCTTGAACTGTATGCGGTATCTGATCGGAAGCCAGTGAAATGACTTGAGGAGAGGGGTGATATGAGTATATCGGTTGAGGCGGAAGATAAGACGTGCGGCCGAGTTCTGGATGGACTGAAGGGGGGATAGATGGCTAAGTGGGAGGCCGGTGAGGAGTAGGTTGCAGTAGTCAAGGCGAGAGGTAATGAGAGAGTGGATGAGAGTTCGAGTGGTGTGCTCGGAGAGGAGGGGGCGAATTTTGTTAATGTTATAGAGGAAGAAGCGACAGGTCTTGGCTATCTGCTGGATATGCGCAGAGAAGGAGAGGGAGGAGTCGAAGATGACACCAAGGTTGCGTGCAGATGAGACAGGGACGATGAGGGTGTTATCAATTGAGATAGAGAGTGAAGGGAGAGGAGAAGTGGGTTTGGGTGGGAACACAATAAGTTCCGTCTTGGCCATGTTTAGTTTCAGGTGACGGTTGGACATCCAGGCAGCAATGTCGGATAGGCAGGCCAGTACTTTGGCCTGGGTTTCCGCAGTGATTTCTGGTGTGGAGAGATAAAGCTGGGTGTCGTCAGCATAAAGATGATAGTGGAAACCATGAGAAGAGATTAGGGAGCCTAAGGAAGAGCTGTAGATTGAAAAAAGAAGGAGCCCAAGGACAGAACCCTGGGGAACTCCAACAGAGAGCGGGATAGGGGAGGAGGATGAGCCATGAGAGTGCACTCTGAAGGTACGATGGGAGAGATAAGAGGAAAACCAGGAGAGGACAGAGCCCTGGAACCCAAAGGAGGACAGTGTGTCGAGAAGTAGGTTGTGATTGACAGTGTCAAAAGCGGCGGATAGGTCGAGGAGGATGAGGATTGAATAGTGACCTTTAGATTTGGCGAGAAACAGGTCATTGCAGACTTTAGATAGTGCTGTTTCTGTCGAGTGTAGGGGGCGAAAGCCGGATTGAAGTGGATCGAGGATGGCATGAGAGGAGAGGAAATCAATGCAGCGGCTGTGAATGGCGCATTCAAGTATCTTGGAGAGGAAGGGTAGAAGGGAAATGGGGCGGTAGTTGGAGGGACAGGTAGGGTCAAGTGATGGTTTTTTGAGGAGTGGTGTAACCACGGCATGCTTGAAGGTGTCTGGGACAGTTGCAGTGGAGAGAGAGAGGTTGAGGATATGACAGATGGTGGGGGTGATAGTAGGAGTGACGGTGTTAAGTAAGTTGGTGGGGATGGGATCTGAGGAACAGGTGGTGGATTTCGAGGAGGAGAGGAGATGGGCGGTTTCCTCTTCGGTGATAGCAGGAAAAGAGGAGAAGGAGGCCTGGGTAGGTTGGTTGAGAGAGTGGGTTATAGGAGGAGGAGAAGGTTTAGTGGTGAATTCAAGGTTGATCTTCTGGACCTTGTCACGGAAGTAGTCGGCCAGAGATTGCGGAGAGAGTGAGGGGGGAGTGGGAGCGGAGGGCACTTTGAGGAGAAAGTTGAGGGTGGCAAAGAGACAACGAGGGTTACAGCTGAGGGAATTAGTCAATTGGGTGTAATAGTCCTGTTTAGCGAGAAATAGGGAGGATTGGAAGGAGGATAGCATGAATTTGAAATGAATGAAGTCATTATGGGCGCGAGATTTCCTCCAGTGGCGTTCAGCCGAACGGGCGCAGGAGCGAAGGTATCGGGTGCAAGGGGTCAGCCAGGGCTGGGGATTGGTACGCCTTGTGGGACGGGAGATGGGCAATGATGTGGGGACAGAGTGGTACCCTCTCCCTTCCAATTACAGATTCTGCAATTAATAGAGTTGTCTCCACCCTTCTCTCCCCTCCAAACTGTCCAAGTTTCCATCACAGCAGGAAATCCTTGGATAATATCTCCAGCTCCTGAATATTGTGACTGAGGGTTTAGCATTTCCTGTGATTGCTTACCTTCTGATCCCTGTGAATGACGTTCCCAGAATGGAGAAATTTGGTAGCTTTGAGCAACTGATACAGAATGTAACGCATGTGAATGTCTTTCAGCAAATTCCCTTTCTTTATTACTGCATGTAGATCTGTTTCTGTGAGAGAGAAAATATCCTGTTACACCTGTAAAGGGTTTATCACAGCATGGTGTAAAAGGGATAAGGATAAATCATGTCTAGGGATTGGACACACCAAAAACTGGTCCTTGAGTTCACAAGCCACTTATTTGCTGATAATGAAACTATCAGACTAGGAGAGGACTATGATAGATAAAGATTTATTTACAAAGCAATACAGATGAATGGCAAGCAGCAGAAAATATTCTTATGAATCCTTACAATTCCTAATACTAACATATACAACTAACAAAGCAAGCACTATGCCCCTGATTTAAACACACACTTCAATTCCTTATAAAAATCAACTAACTAACCTGTGTGATCATAGCACTTAAAATATATATGACCTGCAAATATTGTTGGAGTCCTCCACTTCCCAATGACAGCTGGAACAGGTAACATAGAGGCATATTTTCAAAGCACTTTGGGAGGCAAGTTCCATAGGTTTCTATGGAACTTTGGGAGGCTAAGTGCTTTGAAAATGAGCTTGATGGTAACATAGTAGGTGACGGCAGAAAATCTGGTAGCAAATGATGTAATTTAGAGATGAATCCCTGAGATAACACTGAGCTGAGACCCTCCACAGCTTTATATGCAGTTTCTTATGGAGGAGTGGAGGAGTAGCCTAGTGGTTAGTGCAGTGGACTTTGATCCTGGGGAACTGAGTTCGATTCCCACTGCAGCTCCTTGTGACTCTGGGCAAGTCACTTAACCCTCCATTGCCCCTGGTACAAAATAAGTACCTGAATATATGTAAACCGCTTTGAATGTATATCAAGTCCCATTTCCCTCCCCCCTTCCCTTATCAGACATGTCCTTCAAAGATTGACATTGACCAGGGACACTGGATTATGTTTTTATTTATTTATGTATTTGAATATATATCTACAGTGCTTGATATACCATTATGTTTTTACTTATTTATTTAAATATCTATCTGAAGTGCTTGATATACTGCAAAATGTCCATTCATGGCAACTATTCGGTTTACAATATTCTTTTTTTTTTTCATATTTTTATTAAAGGTTTTTCAAAACATAAGACAGAAAAGTAAACACAAAAGCAAGCAAAAACAACACTCCATGGTAAATAAGCGTAAATAAAGATCAGAACAACATTATCATCGTTCCATGACAATACCTTTAGACAAATATCCTGGATACATAAGGTCAAGTAGTGCTATGCGGTTCCTGACAAAAGAGGTCTAAACGAGCCCAAGTCCTTAAGACAGACTTAACTCTACGAAGTCTATGGGCCAGAATTGTTTCATATTTTCTTATCACACAAACGTAACTCCACTATTCATTATAATTTAGATGCACATTATTTTACAATATTCTAAAACACAGGCAAAAAAGGAAAAGTAGGGACAGAGAAATTAGCAAGTGGGGAGACTGAAGACCTCATGGAAAAGGAAGGCTTTGAGAAACTGCCCAAAGGAGGGTACATGGCAGAGGTATCAAGGGAGGAAATTCCATAGTTTGGGACCCAGGTAGCTGAAGCTGGTTTCTCGGGAGATTGTGAGATGAAGGGCAAAAAGTGAAGGAACAACAAGGAGCTTGTCACTGAAGAGCAGAGCATCCAAGTGGAGACATAAGGAATAAGGAGACTCATTTGCATGCGATTTCCTTCATGCATGCCTGTTCCGTTCTGAATCACTAAGGTACGGTAAGGGAAGGGCTTTTTCCGTTCAGTTAGTGCATCAGTTAGTCCACTGCAGTGCCCCCTAGGGTGCCCGGTTGGTGTCCTGGCATGTCAGGGGGACCAGTGCACTACGAATGCTGGCTCCTCCCACGACCAAATGAGTTGGATTTGGTCATTTTTGAGATGGGTGTCCTCGGTTTCCATTATCGCCGAAAACCGGGGACGACCAACTCTAAGGTTGACCATCTCTAAGATCGACTTAAATGTTGAGATTTGGGCGTCCCTGACCGTATTATCGAAACGAAAGCTGGCTGCCCATCTTGTTTCAATAATACGAGTTTCCCCGCCCCTTCGCAGGGACGTCCTGCAAGGACGCCCTTAGGAAAACATGGGCGCCCCGTTCGATTATGCCCCTCTATGTCAGTGCTAGACTTGTGAAAAATAACTGCAGAAGAAACACATATAGTAGGACACACACTAGATTTTAAGACCCAATTTGCATAGCTATTCGATACAACTGGACAATAGAAAAACACCACAACACACCACAAAGAACGAATTACAATCAGAAACTGGATAAGGACACACGGACACTTCAGCAACAATGTAATATGTTTAGCTTATGTAAAATGTAAGCCATATTGAACCAACAATTTCAACTAGAAAATATGCGGTACAAATGCAGAAATAATAATAATAATAATAGAATGTCTGTAAGTAAGATATTCACAAAAAGCTCTGCTGAATCAAGAGAGGGACCTTGGGGTGATAGTGTCTGAGGACCTCAAGGTGGTGAAACAACGTGACAAGTCAAGGACTAAAGCCAGAAGGATGCTAGCCTGTATAGAGAGGTGTGACCAGCAGAAGAAAGGTGGTGTTAATGCCCCTGTACAAGTCATTGTGAGGCCTTATTTGGAGTACTATGTTCCGTTTTGGAGGCTGTTCCTCGCTAAGGATATAAAAGGAAACAAACGGTATTGGATTTGTACCACAAGATGAATATGTATAACCTAGATGAAATGTGGGAAAAGGAGAGAATGCAGACATTTAAATACATGAAAGGTATTAACATAGAAACAAATCTTTTACAGAGACAGTGAAGCATCTCTTTTACCTTCTTTTTTTTAAAACACAATTTGTCATGCTCACTCACCAACAGAAGCAGCGTCTTATCAGTTCTCCCTCACATTTTAAACACAGCTGCGCTGTGCATATTGCCCCAGCCTTTTTAGAAGGCTGATGCTGCTTTATAACCTTAAAAAGTAGTAGTAATTACCACTCCATGCACATCAATGTTTGCTCAAATGTATAAAGCAGTCATGCTGCTTTTTTGGTGATCTCCATCTCTAGGCCATCCAACCTCCTACCACAGTCTTCTCTGTGACTCCTGGACAAGTCTTACCCATATACTCAAAAATCAGGTAAATATCCTTGTCATTCTGAGCTCTGATGACATTCAGCAATTTGATGATATTCTGATGTTCTCCAAATTCCTGCAGGGAAATACAGTAAATCTGTGGTTACTGTAATCTGGGTTTTTATGTATCGCCTTTTTTAGTTCAATAACCAACAGATGCAGTTTACAACTGTGCAAAGATACTTAACTATATATAAAAACATTCAAATGCAAATTAGTACATTCAAAATACATTATAATTAACAAATAAAAATATAAAAATAATTTATGTGCATGCGGTAACATGAACATGGGTGGACCCTGAGCCCAGGTAAGAGAGACACACAATGGTTGCAGGTGAAAGAAAATATCATTTATTATAAGTATCAGGTGGGGTCCTGTTCAATTATAGGTAGGGGAGAGAAAATAAACACAAAGGTAAAATTATGTATCATACCTGATAATTTTCTTTCCATTAATCATAGCTGATCAATCCATAGACTGGTGGGTTGTGTCCATCTACCAGCAGGTGGAGATAGAGAGCAATCCTTTTGCCTCCCTATATGTGGTCATGTGCTGCCGGAAACTCCTCAGTATGTCGATATCCAAGCTCCATCCGCAGGACAGCACTTAGAGAATTACACCCACAAAGGGACACTCTGCCCAGCTCACCACCGCCGAAACGGGGGAGGGGAATTAACCCAGCTCATCCCCACACAAGTGGGGGAGGGGAATCCGTCCAGCTCATCCCCGCGGAGCGGGGGAGGGACACCACACCCGCCGATGCGGGGGGATCTGGCTTATCCTGCAACCGCAACCGCGGGAGGAGCTGACTGACCCTAACACCGCCGAAGCGGGAGGGGTACAAACCTGCCCTACTGCCGCACGAAGCGGGAGGGAGCGCCGGCAGAATTTAAGTCTCAATCCAGCCCCGTAAAACGGAGGGGAGAGGAATGCAGCAGCTCACTGTAACACAAATTCGTCTCAACTCTTGAAGAATCCAATTGAAAAACTTGAACACGAAGTCCTCCTGAACAAGGACTGAAGACTAAACTTGAACCTGAAATGCAACCAAAATATAAACAATACAGATATCTGGGAGGGGCTATGGATTGATCAGCTATGATTAATGGAAAGAAAATTATCAGGTATGATACATAATTTTACCTTCCATATCATCATGCTGATCAATCCATAGACTGGTGGGATGTACCGAAGCAGTACTCACCCAGGGCGGGACATAGAAATCCCTGACCGCAACACTGAAGCTCCAAACCGGGCCTCCGCCCGAGCAGCCACAGTCAAGCGGTAATGCCTGGAGAAGGTATGGGCCGATGCCCAAGTTGCCGCCTTGCAAATCTCCTCCAAGGAGACGTACCCGGCCTCTGTCAACGAGGCCGCCTGAGCTCTAGTGGAGTGAGCCTTCAGCTGGATAGGCGGCACCTTCCCCGCAGCCACAAAAGCCGCTGCAATGGCTTCCTTGACCCATCTTGCCACTGTAGGCTTAGCAGCCTGCAGACCCTTATGAGGACCTGCAAACAGGACAAACAGATGATCCGACTTCCGGAAATCATTGGTCACTTCCAAGTATCTGATGATGACTCGTCTCACATCCAGATATATGAGAGCAGAGTATTCCTCTGGGTAGTCCTCCCTACGAAAGGAAGGGAGACAGAGCTGCTGATTCACATGGAAGCGAGAAACAACCTTGGGCAGGAAGGAAGGCACTGTGCGAATAGACACTCCTGCCTCAGTGAACTGCAGAAAGGGCTCTCGACATGAGAGTGCCTGGAGCTCGGAAACTCTTCTGGCTGAAGTGATAGCCACCAAAAAGACTGCTTTCAACGTCAGGTCTTTCAGAGATGCCCTTGACAAGGGTTCAAAAGGCGGCTTCTGCAAGGCTCTTAGCACCAGGTTGAGATTCCACGCAGGCACCACTGAGTGCAGAGGAGGGCGCAGGTGATTAACTCCCTTGAGAAAGCGCACCACATCTGGATTTGCCACCCGGTCTAGCACCCTGCCCAACATGGGCCAGGGCGGGAACACATAGAGAAGCTCCTGTGTCGGCCACTGTTGGAGAAGAGCATCTACTCCCAGGGATCGAGGGTCCCGTCCTCTGCTGAAAAAGCGCGGCACTTGGCAATTGGCAGATGACGCCATCAGATCTAGGCTCGGCTGGCCCCAGCGCTTCGGGATGTCCAAGAACGCCTGAGCCGATAACTGCCACTCTCCGGGATCCAAGGTATGGCGACTGAGAAAGTCCGCCTTGACATTCATGACTCAGGCAATGTGGGCAGCTGACAGCTGTTCCAGATTCACTTCCGCCCACTGGCATAGATTCATGGCTTCCTTGGCTAGAGGGGCGCTCTTGGTACCTCCCTGGCGGTTGACATAGGCCACAGCCGTGGCATTGTCCGACAGGACCCGTACTGGCTTCAACGCCAGTACCGGGAGGAACTCCAAAAGCACCAACCGAATGGCTCTGAGTTCCAGGAGGTTGATAGACCACTTTGCCTCTGCAGGAGACCAGAGCCCCTGCGCTGTCCTTCCCAAGCAGTGGGCTCCCCAGCCCGTCAAAGAGGCGTCCGTCGTGACGACAATCCACTCCGGGATCACAAGAGGCATCCCTGCAGACAACTTGTCTGTCTTCAGCCACCAGCTCAGCGCCTTGCGCGCTGCTGGGTCCAAGGGAAGGCGCACAGCATAATCCTCCGACACCGGAGTCCAGCGCTGCAGCATAGAGTGTTGTAGTGGTCTCATATGAGCCCTGGCCCAGGGCACTACTTCCATCGTGGCCGTCATAGAGCCCAACAGCTGCACATAGTCCCAAGCCCGAAGTGGAGAGGCTACTAGGAACTGGTCCACCTGAGCCTGAAGCTTGACAATCCGATTGTCTGGCAGGAACACTCTGCCCACTTGGGTGTCGAATCGAACTCCCAGATACTCCAGGGACTGAGTCGGGCGCAGCTGGCTTTTCTCCCAGTTGATGATCCACCCCAGGGAGCTCAAAAGAGCAATCACCCGGTCCACAGCTTTGCCACACTCTGCATAAGAGGGGGCTCGGATCAACCAGTCGTCCAGATAAGGATGGACTTGTACTCCTTCCTTTCGCAGGAAGGCCGCGATGACCACCATTACTTTGGAGAAGGTCCGCGGAGAAGTAGCCAACCCGAACGGGAGGGCTCTGAACTGGAAGTGTCGGCCCAGGACTGCAAAACGCAGAAAGCGTTGATGAGGAGGCCAGATGGGAATATGCAAGTACGCTTCCTTGATGTCCAAGGATGCCAGGAACTCCCCTGCCTTCACTGCCGCTATAACAGAGCGGAGAGTCTCCATGCGAAAGTGCCGAACTTTCAAGGCCCGATTGACCCCTTTGAGGTCGAGGATAGGCCGTACAGAACCTCCTTTCTTTGGTACCACAAAGTAAATGGAGTAACGTCCCTTGCCAAGCTGATTTTCTGGCATCGGAACGACCGCACCCAGGCGGATCAGATTGTCCAAGGTCTGCTGCACTGCCACAGCTTTGACCGGAGACTTGCAGGGAGAGAGTACAAACCCGTCTCTTAAGGGTCGGCAGAACTCTAGCTTGTAGCCGTCTCTGATGACTTCCAGCACCCAAGCGTCTGAAGTTACTCTGGTCCACTCGCCCAGAAACGAGGACAGGCATCCTCCAATCTGCACTGGGCCATGGACCAGGACCCCGTCATTGGGTACGAGACCCTGGGGGAGGACCGGAGGGCACACCTCCGGGACGGCGGTCTCTGCGAAAGGAATGCTGCTTGGGGGAGAAGTTCCTCTTGAAGGAAGAGGGGGCAGAGGAGCCAGACTTGCCCGGGCGGTACCGACGGGCTTCCTGAAACCGTCCTCTGGAGATACCGGGGCGAGCACTGGCCCAAGCCCTGACCTCTGGTAACCTCTTGCCCTTAGACGTGCCGAGATCGGTCACGATTTTGTCCAGCTCGACCCCAAAGAGCAGCTTGCCTTTAAAAGGCAACTTAGCCAGGCGGGACTTAGAGGCGTGGTCAGCAGACCAATGTTTCAGCCAAAGCCACCGCCACGCAGAGAGCCATACCTTTAGCCGAGGCTCTCAAGACATCATACAGTAAGTCTGCCAAATAAGCCAAGCCTGCAAACTTAAGGCAGCCGCCTCGAAGGACGACCTTAAGGCCGCCTCCAATCTTCTGTCTTGGGCGTCCTTTAGGGCCGTGCCACCTTCCACCGGCAACGCCGTTTTCTTAGTCACCACAGTGATTAAAGAATCCACAGTAGGCCAAAGAAAGGCCTCACGTTCACTTTAAGGCAAAGGATAGAGGCGGGACATAGCCCTAGCCACTTTGAGGCTCGCTTTCGGGACATCCCATTGAGCCGAAATTAAGGTGTGCATGGCATCATGCACGTGGAAGGTTCTAGGCGGGCGCTTCGTCCCCAGCATAATGGCGGAGCCAACAGGGGCTGAGGGAGAGACGTCCTCCGGAGAGGAAATCTTTAAAATGCTCATGGCCTGCATTAACAGGTTGGGCAAATCCTCTGAGCGAAAGATCCGTGCTGCAGAGGGGTCATCCGCTCCATCCGAGCGGGAATCCGTCTCCTCCAAGGAATCCCCAAAGGACCGTTGGGAGAACTCAGATACGCTGCCCTCATCTACATCAGCGTCCTCTAAGGCCTGGGAATCCACCCGAGGGCGTTTACTTCCGGGGGCCTCAACCCCTTTATTGGACAAGGGAGAAGGGGCAGCGTTCTGCATAAGGAAGGCCTGATGCAGCAGCAAAATAAACTCGGGGGAGAAACCCCCCAGACTGTGCACTTCAGCAGCCTGGGCCACAGCCCTAGACGCACCCTCAACCGGCGCTCGTAAGAGCGGGGGAGAAACATGCTGTGCATCCAAGATGGCGTCCGGCGCGACACTCCGCGAAGGAGCCGCGCGGGAAGAACGGCGCTTAACTTTAGCCGCTTTTTTGCCGTCGCCCAAATCAAGGGCAGCCATGGCATGAACGTCTCCCAGCTCAAGGGCGGTCCAAGAAGAAGCCGTCCGAGCAGAGTGGCCGGCCAAGATGGCGGAGGCGAGCAGCGGGGGATGGGCGTTTATGGCGGGAAAAACCGTCGCACCGGAGGAAGACCCGGGACACTGACCGGCCTCCGAACTGACACCCAACAAGGGCGAATCAGACTTTAAGACCCCCGCATCCCCGCTAGAAGCGCACACGCGGTCCGGGGAGCGATTCTTCGCGCCCTCGCCCTCCGACGCCATAGGCCACGTGGAGATCGATCGGGGAAACCCCCTGCCCGCTATAAAAAGGTAAAAATTACCTGCTTCTCGCTCCGAGCTGTAACGACCTGGTGTCCCAGTGAGTATGCTGCAATAAACGTTTAAATAAACGTCGAAATAAACGCCTTTAAGGACGTCCAAAATTTTTTTTTTTTTTTTTTTTAACGGAGCCAGCGGGAGGGGGGAGAAAAGGAGGGACCTGGCGCCACCAGGTTTGCACTTGCTCAAGAAGAGCCCTCAACCCCAGGCACTCAACAAAACCTAAAAATTAGGCTTGGAGGCCTAGCCAGAGCTGCTGCTGTGTGTGACCACCACCTGCTGAGATAGAGAACATACTGAGGAGTTTCCGGCAGCACATGACCACATATAGGGAGGCAAAAGGATTGCTCTCTATCTCCACCTGCTGGTAGATGGACACAACCCACCAGTCTATGGATTGATCAGCATGATGATATGGAAATGTTCTTTACATATAACAAGGTTCTTCATTGGCCTGCTTCTGTAGGGCCACAGCTAACATTACTGTTTCTCAGCATGGCAATACACTTTACTTGTCTTTGGCCTGATTCCCCACAGTTACAGTCTCTGGATTTTGACCCAAGTAACTGCTAAAGTTGCAAGGTTTCAAGCTGAACATAGCCTACCTGACTGCAGCAGTTGCAGTTCACACGTAGGCAGTGGAGGTAAATGCAGTTGGGCATCGCTGCTTCCCTCCGGGCCTTCTGAACCTGCCTGTGCAGGGTTGCCAGGTGGAAAATTTTTTTCCCACCCAAAGAAGCCCAAATCCAGGCCAAAACCCGCCCAAACTCAAACCCCGCCCCTGACACCCCCATCCCCGCGTCATCACCCCGCCCCCGCCGTCATCAACCCCGCCCCGCCGTCATCAACCCCGCCCCCGCCGTCATCGGCCCCCGCCCAGAACGTCACTAACCCCGCCCCCGCGGCCGAAAAAAACGCCTAAAAAACCGCCCAAAAGACAGAAAAGAAGCCCAAAAAACCGCAACCCGGGTCGTGGAAAACCGCCCAATTGGGCGGTAAAACCGCCAACCTGGCAACACTGTGCCTGTGCCCTAGCTTTTATATTTTCTAGTTTCTGTTTTCCCGGCTCCACCCATCCTATGTCTCTTCCCCCTTGGGCGGGACTATGGGTTTTAAAATGGTTCTGAGAAGGAGTAGCCTTAAGGGGAAGTGGCAGCATCCTACAAACAGCTATCTGTCATAGAAACTTGGTACTCAGCCTTTCAAGTGGTGTTTGGATGGAATTAGCACTGAATACCTCTGAGAAAAGGAGCCCCAGTGCTCTAAGGAGCCAAAAGTGGCCCTACAGAAAAGGCACTATTTTATACTGAGAACCTGACGTCCAAGTTACAGAGTCACGCTACGGCTTGCTGGCTTGGTAGGCCCAGACCTACTGAGCAGTGAAAGGAACATTGCTGACACTGCCAAGGTTGCAGGAGAATGAAAATAATTTTGACAACAACCTTGTTATAGAAACTGGCTCTGCATGTTCTGGACCAATCTGCTCATGGTACAGATGGCCCTGTTGTTTGGGCTTTCAAGCCAAAACAATGAGTCCCAGATTTGTTATTCTGAACAGTATGACTCTCTAAACTCAAGAAAAGGGTATAAGAAACCCTTCCTCAAGCATAACATGACTTTTGGGTGCTATCTTGAGCAATTCATGTGGGAGCTGCCGTTCATGAAACGGATGACAGCCCTGGTCCGAGTCGTCGACATGATGAACAACATCTGAGGTTCATACAATGTGGGCTCCTGCCTACTGGGGTTGCCTGCCTGAGTGAGACAGCCCATCTGCTACTACTACATTATGACTGAGAGACTGACCATCTGATAGCTGCGGTTCCTGTGCTTCGAGAAATCCAACAGCCTGCCTGCCGCCATCTACACCATCCTGAGTGAGAGAGCTGATTGTCTTCAAGTCAGGTTGTATTTTTTTCTTCACAAGTGCCTTGGGGAGTGAGAAGTCCTAATCAATTTCAGAACTAGAGTTGTATGTGTGAGTTCGCTACCACTACTCTCTCTTGGAGCTTCTTCAGGGGAGCAAGTGCTCTATAAGACTAAGATCAAGTATGTGCCACTCTGTGAAATGGAGAGCCCCGTTGGGAGTGTGAATTTCAAGCTAAGTGCTGACTACTCATTAAGCTAAGATGTGTATATAATAATGTCAAGTTAAGACGTAGACTCAGTAACGTCATTGATATTGAAGCAGAGACAGAGCAATCAGAGATAATTTTAAAAAACTAAAAATAAATAAGTAAAAAATGTATAATTAAATAAAATGCTAGGAAAATCAAAGGTTTTTGACCTATGATATGATCCAAGTCCATAATCAGACGGCATTGTTTATGCTTCCTGCCGAGCGAGGACTTTTGAGGTCGTTTCCTCCTTTCTAGCAAATGAGAGTTATCTGATGAATAGGGCAGAGACATGATCATTATGTGTTTTTCAGCCGAGTACTAGACTATTGACAAGAGGTTTCGCTGAAAAGTGTCTGTATAGTTTGAACAAAAACTTTAGATGACAGGACTCAAGAAGCTCAAAAGCAGCTCTAACCAGCTGGGTTAGAACAACATTGACATCCAATGACATAGTTGGAGGTTTGACTGGCAGCTTTGTTAATAACAAACCTTGCATGAAATGAACAACTAGAGGTTGTACAGAGATGGACAGTCCCCCTACACAGGGATGATAAGCACCAATTGCACTGTGATAAACCCTTACAGAATTGGTTTTAAACCAGACTTATAGAAGTACAGGAGGTATTCAAGTAGTTTTTGTGTGGAAAACAAGAAGCGATCTAGGGCGTTGCCCTCACAACAGACAGCAAACCTCCTCCATTTGAAAGAATAACATCTCTTAGTGGAATCTTTTCTGGAAGACATCAAGATTCACAAGACACCCTCTGACAAATTCAAGGATTCGAATTCTATGTTCTCAACATCCAAACCGTGAGGGCCAGGGATTGGAGTTGGTATGCAGAAGGGAACCCTCGTTCTGCGTGATGAGGGTCAGAAAACATTCCAATCTCCACGGATACTCAGAGAATAACGCCAGAAGAGGAAACTAGATCGGCCTTGGTCAACAAGGAGTGATTAGGATCATGGTCCCGTGATCTTACTTGAGTTTCAGCAAAATCTTCTATATAAGGGGTAGTGGGGGATACGCATACAAAAGACCTTTCCCCCAGTGAAGGAGAAAAGAATCTGATGCTAGTCTGCCGTGTGAACCAAGCCTGGAGCTGAACTGAGGGACCTTGTTGTCGAGATGAGTGCAAAAAGATCCAACAAGGGGGTGTCCCATGCTCGGAACATCTTGTGGGCTGTGCCCATATTGAGAGACCGTAGTGTGGTTGCAACATCCTGCTCAGTCTGTCCACCAGGCAGTTGTCTTTCCCAGGCAGGTATGTGGCACAGTGGTCCATTCCTTGATAGCGAGCCCACTGCCACCTGACACAAGGGATAGGGATCCCATACCACCTGCTTGTTTACACAGAACATTGAAACCTGGTTGACTGTTTGGATGAGAACACTTTGGTTCCATAGCCAACCTCTGAAAGCCTTTAGAGTATTCCAGATTGCCCTGAGCTCAAGGAGGTTGATGTGAAATGGAGTCTCCTGAGCAGATCACCGACCCTGGGTGTGAAGCTCAACTACATCAGCTCCCCATCCCAAGCAGGATGAATCAGTTAGCAACACATTTCGAGGTGGTAGAATTTGGAATGGTAGTCCCAGAGTCAAACTGGATCGAACTGTCCACCAGAGAAGGTCGTGAGCCATCACTGGGGTAATCTGGATTACATCTGCTAAATTCCCAGTCACCTGAGACCACTGGGAAGCTAGAGTCCACTGGGCCGCTCTCAAGTGGCCCTGTGTCATGGAGGTTACCTTTTCTCCAACATTCCTCGCCCGATTGGCAGCGGACGTGGTGTTGGGCTACTACTCTCACCCTCTTTTAGATTTCAACCTCTTCTTCCACTTCAGTCTCATTGCTTTCTTCCTTCAAAGTCCATTCCATCCATCTATTCACTCCTCTACCTCTCCAAGTAGCAGTCATTTATTGACCCCCTTATAAGTCCCTTTCATCCTTTCTCACTGACTTTGACTCCTGGCTTTCCTTCTTTCTTAAACCTTCATCTCCTTCCCTAATTCTTGGGGATTTTAACATTCATGCTAAAGATCCCTCCTACTCTTATGCTTCTCAGTTTCTCGCTTCAACATCCTCTTTCAATCTTCAACTGTGCTCCACTACTCACCAGAATGGCCACTATCTTGACCTTGTCTTCTTCTTCAACTGCACACTCTCCAGTTTCTGCGCCTCAGTTCTTCCCTTCTCTGACCATCATCTGATAATTTTCACACTTAAACACCCCCCCCCCCCAGTTCTGTCCAATCTCAACCAATACATTTAAGAATCTTCAGGCTACTGACTCTTCTATTCTCTCCTTCGGTGTTTCAACCACTATGTTATCCAAGTTGGTCAATGAGGCTGTCTCTTCCTATAATACTATTCTTTCCTCCGCCCTGGATACTCTCGCTCCTCCCATTCCCTGTTCTGTAACGTGAACCAAACCCCAGTCTTGACTGACCTCTGACTTCTAGAATCCACTACCTTCGTTCCTGTGCCCGATCTGCCGAACACCTTTGGCTGAAATCCCATGCTGACTTCATACATTTCAAATTCTTGCTAACCTTATTCCAGTCTGCTCTTTCACTTGCCAAACAGGACTACTACATCCAGGTAACAAACTCTCTTGGCTCAAACCCTCGATGTCTCTTTGCCACACTAAACTCTCTCCTCAAAGTGCTTTCACCTCCAACTCCCCCTTCACTTTCTCTCCAGACTCTGGCTGAGTACTTTCATCATAAGGTTCATTAGATTAACCTTGAGTTCTCAACCAAGTCACCTCCACCTTCTGTCAACCCTCCTTCAACCCGTCTCCTTTTCTGAAATCACTGAGGAGGAAACTGTACATTTCCTCCTCCAAACTGACTACCTGTTCCTCTGATCCTAACACTTTCTGTCCTACTGTCATCCCTTCTATCCATCATATCCTAAATCTTTCACTTTCCACTGCAACTATTCCTGATGCCTTCAAATGTGCCGTAGTTACACCACTCCTCAAAAACCCTTCATTGGACCCTACCTGTGCTTCCAGCTACTGCCCCATCTGCCTCCTCCTGTTCCTATCCTTCTCTATTTGCTGGTTTTGACACTGTTGAACACCGCCTACTCCTTGATAAGCTGTCCTCACTTGGATTTCAGGGCTCTGTTCTTTCCCAGTTTTCGTCTTATCTCTCCCATCACACTTTTAGTGTTCACTCTGGTGGATCCTCCTCCACTTCTATCCCACTATCAGTTGGGGTAACTCAGGGCTCTGTCTTGGGACCTCTTCTTTTTTCCAATTATACTTCTTCCCTTGGTGCTTTGATCTCATCCCATGGTTTTCAGTATCATCTTTATGCAGATGACCCCCCAGACTGTTAATATATGTTACAGCCAGAGGCCCCTCCACTGGAATAGTGGTGGGCAGAGCCATAGAGCCTAGGCTACTGAGGAACACTAAAATCCAATGATGGCTTGAAACTGGGTACTTGCTGAAGCAGGGCCTAGTTGACAAGTCAAACCAAGACCTGGGGTAACAAGCCAAGGAAGTTTTAAAGCCTAGATGAAGGAATAAATGACTGGAATAGCAAGGAGTTAGGTCAAGTAATTGAATTTAAAATGGAGTCCTTTTCATAAGATGGATACCTGTCCCTGCATTTGAAGTTAGAAAAAATTGTTTATCACAAAGGATGTTGCAGATATTGGGAAATAGTAAGAAGGGGGGTTTTGGGCTTCCGATCTAGTTTGTGGTTAGCAACTGTAAGAAAAACAAGATTTACATAATGAAATATGAACACCCAGTAGGTCTAATGAGTGAAAAAGTGTATTTAAGAAGTGCGAATCTGGGTGGAGTTTGGAGAAATCCCCAACTTTACCCAGAGGTGCAGAAGTGCGAATCTGGGTGGAGTTTGGAGAAATCCCCAACTTTACCCAAAGGTGCAGAAGTGCGAATCTGGGTGGAGTTTGGAGAAATCCCCAACTTTACCCAAAGGTGCAGAAGTGCGGACGGTTGTCCTGAAACTCTGACTGATGAACATGCCCGATTGATGAAACACTTGGGTGAGAATAAATTCTATATTATCAGCTATCTTCCTTGTCTCCATCTGTTTCTTGTCTACACACTTATTTCTCCTAATACAACTACAGAGACAAATTATTCTCTATAATATACACATAAGCAAGTAGACTCCTACTCATTAAGACATTATGTGGGAAGACAAATACACACTGATGTTCATAGATGTCAGAAGTCAGATCACAGAGGTCATGTTAAAGGGACATAATCAAAGCCTTCTAGACCTCCCCCTTTGCCCCCGCGGACAAAGGACCGGCAAGGGTCAAGAGAGGGAGATTAAAAAAAAAAAACCACTTGCCAAATACATTTCAAATTCTTGCTAACCTTATTCCAGTCTGCTCTTTCACTTGCCAAACAGGACTACTACATCCAGGTAACAAACTCTCTTGGCTCAAACCCTCGATGTCTCTTTGCCACACTAAACTCTCTCCTCAAAGTGCTTTCACCTCCAACTCCCCCTTCACTTTCTCTCCAGACTCTGGCTGAGTACTTTCATCATAAGGTTCATTAAATTAACCTTGAGTTCTCAACCAAGTCACCTCCACCTTCTGTCAACCCGTCTCCTTTTCTTCCTTTTCTGAAATCACTGAGGAGGAAACTGTACATTTCCTCCTCCAAACTGACTACCTGTTCCTCTGATCCTAACACTATCTGTCCTACTGTCATCCCTTCTATCCGTCATATCCTAAATCTTTCACTTTCCACTGCAACTGTTCCTGATGCCTTCAAATGTGCCGTAGTTAAACCACTCCTCAAAAACCCTTCATTGGACCCTACCTGTGCTTCCAGCTACTGCCCCATCTCCCTCCTCCTGTTCCTATCCTTCTCTATCTATTTGCTGGTTTTGACACTGTTGAACACCGCCTATTCCTTGATAAGCTGTCCTCACTTGGATTTCAGGGCTCTGTTCTTTCCCGGTTTTCGTCTTATCTCTCCGATCACACTTTTGGTATACACTCTGGTGGATCCTCCTCCACTTCTATCCCACTATCAGTTGGGGTAACTCAGGGCTCTGTCTTGGGACCTCGTCTTTTCTCCACTTATACTTCTTCCCTTGGTGCTCTGATCTCATCCCATGGTTTTCAGTATCATCTTTATGCAGATGACCCCCAGACCGACCTATCCACACCAGAAAGAGAGGCTTGGCAGCAGGAACACCAGGGCGAGGCCTGGCTGCAAGAACACCAAAGCAAGGCTGGAATGCTGGAACATCAGAACAGGACTGGAATGATCTCTGGAACACATTTGGGAAACAGGGAGAAGACAGTCCACAGCAGCCACAGGGCCTGGTCACTAAGAGGAGAGGAGAGTGTAGGCATGGCAGCCACTACTGTGACACTCCATTTCCAAATTAAATGGGATGGCAGCTGCCATCTCTCTCACAAAACCTGAGACAGTCCCTTAGGTGGGAATTTTCATCTCTCTTGACATGAAGAGGGATCAGAGAGTAGTTCATACTATTCCTCCTCTGAGAAATAATGTATATCCTCCTCTGAATCCCAGGAGCAGTCCCAATCAGACTCCTCAGCATAGTCAGTCAGCTGCTAGAGTCTGTGCCTGATAGGGCGTGGTGGAACTATGTCCACTCCCTAAAGGGCACTGAGGCTCAGTCCTGCCTTTCGACACCAGGGAAGCTTCCTCCCCCAATGCTGAGGGGAGTCCCGAGTGCCTCGACTTCAACACCCACTGAGGTGCTGGTGTCGAGGATCTCCGCCCAGGCATCAGTGGTTCCACAGAGAGAGGTTGGGGCTGATCCGCCAGTAGAGCAAGCACCCTTGATGCCAAAGTGGTCTGCATCTGCAGTATCTGTGCCAGCTCCTCTCTGAGCATAGCCTGGAACCGCTAATTGAAGGCGGGGGCATCAGCAAAGGCAGGGGCACCAGTAGGGTGGCAGTCGAAGCAGGCGTCCGTGTCGAATCAGAAGCTGGGACCTGACTGCATAGAGACTGGCGCACCAACATCTCTTTCACAGAAGGAAAGTGTTTCTCTCAGTGTGGGCATTTCTCGGGTACTGGTGTATCTGATGCCTCGGCGCTCCCAGTACCATGCATCGAGGAAGACCAATGCTTGTGATTCTTCAGCTTCCCCAGAGGTACTGCAAAGCGTCCCTCAGTGCAGACGAGTATGAAACCAAACCCTAGAGCACTCTTGGTGTCGGGTCTGATGTTGGCCAATCTTGGGGCCTACTATCAGTGCCTGATGTTGAGAGGTGGAGGTATTCTCACATCTGGATAACATCCTGCGATGGGAGCTGTAGAAATTTCTAGCAGTGTCCCACCACGTATGCATTGGTGCCTTCCTGCCTGATGTACAAATTCGGGTCCCTTAGTCACTATAAAAAGCTAAAGAATTCAACTCCAAGGGGAAGTGGGAGGGTATGTGAGAATACTTGGCCTGCTGTCCTCAGGAACACCTGCTACAGGTGAATAACTTTGCTTTCTCTGAGGACAAGCAGACTGTTGTATTCTCACATCTGGTAATCCCTAGCTACCAGGCTCAACAAAAACAACAATGCTAGGACAACAGGGACTAGAAACAATTTGTGCACTAGTTGTGGAGGTGCAGCCCAGAACAGAACAATTTAGGCCGGGGGGGGAGGGGCTGGACTCTAGACACCAAACAAATTCTGCAAGACTGCCTGACCGAACTGGTAGTCATATTGGGCATTTATTTATTTTCAAACTTTATATCACGCTTTATCACAAAGCGGGTTACAATAAAAACATTCATAAAATCATAAACAAAAATACAATAATATCATTCAAGAATAATACAAGCTCTAGGGAGAAACACCAGAAAAATCCAAGATTATTCATCCATTAAAGCTTTCATAAAATAATATGTCTTCAAGTATTTTTAAATTGTTTTCTGTTTGAACAAAGTCTTAAATGACCAGGTAGATGATTCCATAAATTTGCTCCTGCAATGGAAAAGGCTCATAAGTACATAAGTATACTGGGAAAGACCAAAGGTCCATCGAGCCCAGCATCCTGTTTCCAACAGTGGCCAATCCAGGTCACAAATACCTGGCAAGATCCCAAAAATGTACAAAACATTTTATACTGCTTATCCCAGAAATAGTGGATTTTCCCCAAGTCCATTTAATAACGGTCTACGGACTTTTCCTTTAGGAAGCCGTCCAAACCTTTTTTAAACTCCGCTAAGCTACCCGCCTTTATCACATTCTCTGGCAACGAATTCCAGAGTTTAATTACATGTTGAGTGAAGAAAAATCTTCTCCGATTCGTTTTAAATTTACTACATTGTAGGTTCATCGCATGTCGCCTAGTCCTAGTATTTTTGGAAAGAGTGAACAGACGCTTCACATCTACCCGTTCAACTTCACTCATTATTTTATAGACCTCTATCATATCTCTCCTCAACCGCCTTTTCGCCAAGCTGAAGAGCCCTAGCCGCTTTAGCCTTTCCTCATAGGGAAGTCATCCCATCCCCTTTATCATTTTCGTCACCCTTCTCTGCACCTTTTCTAATTCCACTATATCTTTTTTGAGATGCGGCGACCAGAACTGAACACAATATTCGAGGTGCGGTCGCACCATGGAGCGCTACGAAGACATTATAACATCCTCATTTTTGTTTTCCATTCCTTTCCTAATAATACCTAACATTCTATTTGCTTTCTTAGCCACAGCAGCACACTGAGCAGAAGGTTTCAACGTATCATCAACGACAACACCTAGATCCCTTTCTTGGTCATGCCTAGGTATAAAGAATTGCAAAAATCCAATCTTGTTATTACCAGGCTCTACAATATTGTTTGAAAATCACAGGCCAATATCATACCTTTCAACTTGCTAAGAACAGAAAGTAAGTTGTAATGTTACATGATCCACTTGTTTTTGCATAACCAATTCTGAATCTAACATTACTCCTAAATTAAGAAGGAATAGTTTTACCTTCAAATCCATTCCTTGATATCTCAAAATAGGAGGCAATGAGGGATCTCTGTGCCTATCAACATAATGGACTTCTGTTTTTGGAAACCAGTTCTCAGACTTTCTACATGATGTTCTACTACAGGAGGTTGAGATCGTCCCTCCTTTGTATGGTTATTGCTCACTGTTCTGGGGCGTTTGTTCGCTGTGAGGAAAGTTTATGTTATTCTACTTTCATGGTTCACTCTGCTTTGGAAATCTCAAATACTGAAGGCAGTTGGGGCTAGCCGTCCAAGGGTCACTGTGGTTTTTCAGTGTTCTCTATCTCCACCTGCTGGTAGGTGGATACAACCCATCAGTTAATGGAGTCATCTGCTGCTGATGACAAGGAAACAACCTTTTTTGACACAAGCTAGTCCAAGAATATATTTTCAATACATATTTTTAATAGGTATGCTCCCTATACCAGCATTCATACCATCTGACCAGTGTATACACACATCTTTTATTCATGCACATCTTTAATGTCACCTGGTTACAAATCATTTTCCCCTCTGCTTGGCGCCTTTTATGTATTTGATGACGTTACTACCATTTCTATACACATAGTTCATCACTTGGTTGTAAAACAATTTGTACTTTACAGCGCTATTTTTTCCACTGCTCTCCGAGCTAGTATTCACAGCTTTCTCTTTTAGTAGCATGATACCCCACATTTTTCTCGCAGCACTCCATTTAATGCACAATCTGTTCAATATCCACCCCTAAACACTACAACTCATAGCAGCGTCTAGGAGGACTATTTCTCCTATTTTCAAACATTCCTACACCTTGTTTACTCCACAGCCATTGATAGTATATAGCTGCTATACTATGTCTTATACAATACCTAAGAACATAATAGCCATCAATAGTGATTGTAGTTCTGTATTCTATTCACAGAGTTTTACTTCATTTGTTAATTTTATGTTTTTGTATTCTATTCACACAGTTTTACTTCATTTGTTAATTTTATGTTTTCACTTAGATTTCATAGAAGTTCCACAGCCAGGATTTTGTTTTTACTCTTGAGTTAAGCTTCTCCCGCCATAACACAAGCGGTACATTATGCTTTATTTATACTTTATCTATATGTGTATACATACACTTTTATTTATAGCAACTTTTTTCTTAATTATTGTTTTTTTTACTTAATATACTTTCCGTGCTCCATATGTTTTTATATGTCACTGTGTCCATACATACAGTCTTATCTTTAATTATTTATTTTTTTACTTTAGATGTTTTAAACTTCCCATGTTTTATATTTTATATCATAAATATTCCTTCATCCATACACTAGAAATTTATTTTCCTGCATATATTTTTATTTGAACACTAGTGGAACCCAGCCCGTTTCCTCAACAATGAAATGGGCCCTAGGAAGGCTCTCTTGTAAGCGATTTTTTGTCTCTCCCCTGCCCTCCATGTCCAGCGATTCTTCCCTTCCCTCCCCTCCCATCCCCTCCATGTCCAGCGATTCTCCTCTTCCCTGCCCTCCCATCCGTGTCCCGTGATTCTCTTCTATCCTGTCCTCTCCTCCCATCCCATCCATGTCCATTGATTCTGCTCTGCTCTGCCTTGCCGTCCCCTCGATTCTCTCTTCCTTTGTACCTCATCGTTTTCTGGCTGGCTTGGCTGGCTTTCCTTCCATTGGTAACATCCTGACGTCAGCTCGCCTCCAGCATTCCCTTCCCTCTCACTGTTCCGCCCTTTGACGTCATTACGTTTTGACGCGAGGGCGGGGCAGTGAGGGGGAATGGAATGCTGGACGCTGGCTGACATCATAAGATGTTACAAACCCAGGCAGCCAGAGAGCGATGGAACGTTGGAGGTGCAAATTATTATATAGGATATGTTTTCCATGTTCCACTCCAAGTTTTTAAAATTATCTGATTCATTACTTGACAATATGATTGCATGTATGCTGTATTTACTTATTATTTACGTTCATATTTATTTTATGCAGATACACTTGACCCCTGAGGCAGGCCTTTGGGCCAAAACATGGCTGTGTTGGGTCAATTTTATGCTGTTCACAATAAAGATTTCTTCACATCCTCTTCGAGTTTACCTCATTTTTTTGTTCACCGTTCATGAGGTTTCTCCTACGTTTGTACTAGATGCAATGGAAGGTTAAATAACTTGCCGAAAATCGTAAGGAGTATCAATGAGACTTGAACCTGTCTTCCTTAGTTTTCAGCCTGCTGCTCTAACCACTAGGCTATTGCTTCTCTCTATCACTGGAATGTTTTTATGATTTATGAGCCTAGTATTGCCATCTTTTGCTTATTGTGTCCCAAAGTAAGAAAACATTTAGTGTGTGAAAGCTAGTTAAAAGTGTATTAAATCCAATAAAAGGTATCACCTCATATCCTTTCGTTTTGTTGTTGTTATTTATTAATCTCTATTACTCCATTTAAATGCACAGAAATAAAACTACACTGCTTCATTTATACTAGAGAAGGTACACTAAGTAAGAGAATAGGTATGGTGCAGCTTACCTGAAGAAACATTATTTCACGAAATGTTCTCTGGAAATTAAAATGAAAATATTTAATAAAACAAACATAACAGATAATATTCTACATACAGTATGAACACAACATTATTTGAATGTTCTAATTGTTTGCTTATTAGATATTCCATCACTATTATGCTTACATCGTATTATATCTCTTTTATTTGAATTGCAGTGCTGTTAAATGTGTATATTTTTGATCCTGTTTCATGGTAGTATTTATTAGGTTTCAATTTGCTGTAGATAACAACCATGGGAAGTACAAAAAACTCTATATACCCTTGGTCTTCACTTCCAGTCCTCGAGGGCCACCAACAGGCCAGGTTTTCGTGATTTCATCAGCTGTTCATAGATGTTTAATATTAGCTTTAAATTCTCATGTTTTTACACAAAATTCTGAATGATGAATGTCGAAGCTATTTGATAGATCATGTAGATTTATCTCTAAAACTAGAGACAGAAGAAAGTGTCACAATTCACTTTCTGTTTTTCCATCTATTAAGGATGTAAAGAGATTTGATAGACTTTTAGCAGTTCAAACATCTAGGCTTTGGAGTGATATTTATATTTGTTTTACTATAGAGTCATTCTACTCTCAATTTAAGAAAGAAATGTGAAAACCATCTTTTTAACAAATTTTTTTTTTAATTAGTTTGATTTCAGTTATTTAGGTTTGTATTATTTTAACCAAGATAGTCTTTTTTTTTTTTTTTACTTATTGTAAACTGCGAAGAACCTGGTGGATTCAGCAGTATACTGTACATTGCAACTGTAATATCCATAATGAATATGCATGAACAAGATTTGCAAGCCTAAGCAAATCTCTGTCATTCATATTCATTACAAATAGGCTCGCCTGTTGGTAGCCCTCAAGGACCAGAAGTGATGACTAAGGGAGTCTCAACCCAGTCCTTGGGACACACCTACCAGCTTATAATCGAAAGAGAAAAACGCCTATATTGCGACCCAAATTGGGAGATGGGCGTCTTTCTCCCGTGGGCGCACAAATCGGTATAATCGAAAGCCGATTTTGGGCGTTTCCAACTGCAATCCGTCGCGGAAACGGGTAAAGTTGACGGGGGCGTGTTGGAGGCGTGGTGAAGGCGGAACTGGGTCGTGGTTATCGGCCGAGGAGAGATGGGCGTCTTTAGCTGATAATCGAAAAAAAAGGCGTTTTTACCGCGATTTTGGGTCACTTTTTTTGGACCCTTTTTTTCACGAACAGGTCCCAGAAAAGTGCCCCAACTGACCAGATGACCACTGGAGGGAATCGGGGATGACCTCCCCGGACTCCCCCAGTAGTCACTAACCCCCTCCCACCAAAAAAACCCACTTTACAAACTTTTTTTCCAGTCTCTATGCCAGCCTCAAATGCTGTACCCACCTCCATGACAGCAGAATGTGTTCTATCCTGTGACAGCCTTTCCCTGGTTCTGATGTGGCTCTCAGGTGAGTGTGACACCTTTTCTGTTAATGGCACTGCAGAGTCACATCAGCAATGCATTGTGGTGAGTGTAGGGTATTGGGCTCCGTGATTCCACTAGCTTGTGGCAAATGCTCACGATGTTGGTAGTTGGTAGGCTCTACTCCCATGGTGCTTTTCCCCCTGCTTACTGGGTCAGAGTATGCCCTGTTTTGTTTCCGGTAGTCCATGAGGTAGTGGCCATTTTGTAAGCCAGTTTTAGATCCCTTTCACGTGTTAGCCACGCTACAGAACTTAGTTCTTACCTTGAATGTGGCTGAAAGAGGGCATTGTACAGCATTCTGCCAGCTCTGACCTACTGCTCATCTCAGTACCAGGGAGAGTCGTTGCCAGTGGGGCACAACCTCTGATCTGCAGTTAACTGTGAGTAAGCGTGCTTATTCCAATAAAGGACGTTTTCGGAGAGATTAGTCTTCAGGTGTCAACTGGTGTGCCAATGTTATATAGCAGCAACAAGTCCTAGAGGCCTGCGTGTATGCAGGTCCCTGGAGCACTTTTAGTGGGTACCGCAGTGCACTTCAGCCAGGCGGACCCAGGCCCATCCCCCCCCCTACCTGTAACACTTGTGCTGGTAAATGGGAGGTCTGCAAAACCCACTGTACCTACACGTAGGTGCCCCCTTCACCCCTAAGAGCTATGGTAGTGTTGTACATTTGTGGGTAGTGGGTTTTGGGGGAGGGGGGTTGGGGGCTTAGCACCCATGGTAAGGGAGCTATGCATGTGGGAGCGTTGTCTGAAGTCCACCGAAACTGACCTCTAGGGTGCCCAGTTGGTGTCCTGGCATGTCAGGGGGGCAAGTGTACTACGAATCGTGGCCCCTCCCACGACCAAATGGCTTGGATTAGGACATTTTTGAGCTGGGCGTTTTTAGTTTCCATTATCGCTAAAAAAAACACACGCCCAGCTGAAAAGGGAAAATTAGGTTCTTACCTTGGTAATTTTCTTTCCTTTAGTCATAGCAGATGAAACCATTACGTATGGGTTGTGTCCATCAACCAGCAGGGGGAGATAGAGAGCCACTCAACTTTTCACAGTGCCTCATGGCCAGCCAGCTCCACTGCCTCTTCAGTATTTGAAGCTTCCAAAGCAGTATGGCAAACCACAATGGGAATAAAATGAACTTTCCTCACAGCGAACGATGGCCCCTTAACAAGGGCATGAACTCAAAAGGAGGGAATGAACACATCCTCCTGGAGGGAATAAACTCGTCCTCCTTATTGTATAACTGGAGGGGATACACGCAACCTCCTAGAGGGAATAAACTCATCCTCCAAAACATGAACTGGAGGGAATGAACTCATCCTCCTATAAGTGAACATGAATCCTGAAGACTGTTTTCCAACTTTCTCCCAAGGAAGGAACTTCAGTAAACAAGAACAGAACCTGAAACAGATTCACAGCATACAGACAATCATACAGGGATGGCTCATGGCTTCATCTGCTATGGCTAAAGGAAAGAAAATTACCAAGGTAAGAACCTAATTTTCCCTTCCTTGTCATCAAGCAGATGAAGCCATTACGTATGGGATGTAACAAAGCAATCCCTATATAGGGTGGGAACAGGTCACACCACGCGCTAGCACTTGTGCTCCAAAACGCACATCTCTCCTAGCAGCCACATCCAGCCTGTAATGTCTGGCAAAAGAGAGCTTAGAAGCCCATGTTGCTGCACTGCATATCTCTTGATGAGAGAGTGCTCCAGTTTCAGCCCAAGAGGAAGAAATCGCTCTGGTAGAATGTGCCTTAAAGGCTACAGGCGGAGACCGGCCGGCAAGCAGATAAGCTGAAAAGATAGTTTCTTTGAACCAGCGGGCAATAGTGGCTTTAGACGCTGGAGACCCTCTGCGAGGACCTGATAGCAAAACAAACAGATGATCATAGATCCTGAAAGAGATAGTAACTCGCAGATACTGCAGCAGAGTCCTGCGCACATCCAACAGGTGCAACTGCCCAAAAGATTCTGGAAACTCCTCCTTATCAAAGCAGGGCAAGAAAATAGGCTGGTTTAGGTGACACGCTGAAACCACCTTAGGCATGAAGGAAGGCACGGTCCGAACCGTGACCCCGGACTCTGAGAATTGCAGAAATGGGTCTCTACAGGACAGCGCCTGGAGCTCTGACACCCGTCTCGCCGAAGTGATGGCCACGAGAAAAACGGCCTTTAGTGTCAAATCTTTCTCCGATGCTCGCCGAAGCGGCTCAAAAGAAGAAGCCTGCATGGCCTTCAAAACTAGCCCCAGGTTCCAAGCTGGACAGGGTGCTCGCATGGAAGGCCGGAGCCGAAGCACCCCACTAAGAAACCGTGCCACATTTGGATGAGCAGCTAAAGACACGCCTTCAACCTTACCACGAAGGGAGGCCAACGCTGCCACTTGCACCCGCAGGGAATTATAGGCCAAGTCTATTTGTACACCATCCTGCAAAAAGTCCAGAATCGGCGAGACAGGAGCCCGCATGGGTATGATCGCTTTTGAAGCACAGCAAGACTCAAACTGGCGCCAAATCCTGGCATAAGCCACGGACGTGGAACGCTTGCGGGCCTGCAGGAGAGTGGAAATGACTGTGTTTGAATAGCCTTTGTCCCTCAATTGCGCCCTCTCAATCGCCATGCCATGAGACCAAAGCGGCAGGCGTCCTCCATGGCTACCGGGCCCTGTGACAACAGGTTCGGTACCAGAGGTAAAGGAAGGGGAGCCTCCACTAGCATCTGTCGGAGGTCCACATACCAAGGCCTCCTGGGCCAGTCCGGGGCGATGAGGACCACTTCTCCTGGGTGCAGCCGAATCCGCAGGAGCACGCGCCCTATCAAGGGCCACGGAGAGACCACATAT
Source organism: Microcaecilia unicolor (assembly GCF_901765095.1). Lineage (NCBI taxonomy): Eukaryota > Metazoa > Chordata > Amphibia > Gymnophiona > Siphonopidae > Microcaecilia > Microcaecilia unicolor. The sequence goes on from NC_044031.1 coordinate 625,903,039, forward strand.
AGTAGGCCTGGAGGCCAGGGCTGAGTCAAGGCATCCAACCCTGCCGAGCAAGGATCTCTCCGTCTGCTGAAGAAATACGGGACTTTGGCATTTGAACTTTTCGCCATAAGATCCATCATGGGCTTGCCCCATTTGGCACATATCTGCAGGAATACTTCGCCTACTAGTTCCCATTCTGCTGGATCGATCTAATGCCTGCTTAGATAATCAGCTTGCACGTTGCTCTGACCTGCAATGTGAGCTGCCGACACAACCCTAAAAACTATGGACAATCTAAGCAACTTCTGCAAAGCTTTGAAGACACATCTCTTCAATAGAGCCTACAAAAAGAACCCTTAAAGACACAAATCACCACACAATCCACCCAATCATATAAATACACCTCCTTCACCACCCTATCTAATACCCCCTACGCTATCTTCGGCTTATCACAGAATGTATCTTCTAATATCTTCAGCTTACCACCGAACGTATCTAATATCCTCTCATGTCTATGTCATAACAATACTCTGTAAGCCACATTGAGCCTGCAAATAGGTGGGAAAATGCGGGGTACAAATGCAATAAATAATAATAATAATAATAATAAATTGAAGATGCAGCTCGGCCCAGTGGAAAATGTGTTCGGCCTGCGCGGCCAGTGCTCTGCACTGAGTGCCGCCTTGTCGATTTATGTAGGCCACTGCTGTCTTGTTGTCCGACATCACTCTGACAGCCAATCCTTCCAGGGTCACTTGAAAGGCCAGAAGCGCCTGAAACACCGCTTTCAACTCCAGGCGGTTGATGGACCACTCCGACTCCTTGGGTGTCCATAGACCCTGGGCATGCTTCCCCTTGCAATGTGCACCCCAGCCCTTCAGGCTGGCATCTGTCACTACTAGATATCAATCGGGGAGCGCCAGCAGCATTCCTCGCCGCAGCATGCTGTCTGAGAGCCACCGCTCCATGCTGAGTTGGGCCGCAGGGAGCCAAGAAAGTCTGCATTGATAATCCTGAGAAACTGGAGAACATCTTTGAAGTAGGGAATACTGTAGAGGTCTCAGGTGCGCTCTCGCCCAGGGCACCACTTCCAATGTGGCTGTCATCGATCCCAGCAGCTGGACAATGTTCCAAGCTCGCGGGCGGGGCATCCTCAGGAGCAGACGGACCTGATTCTGAAGCTTGCACCGCCTTAGCTCGGCTAGGTATACATAGCCCGAGTCTGTGTCGAACCTGGCCCCCAAATATTCTAGAGATTGCGAGGGGGTCAGGTGACTTTTGGCCATATTGACGACCCAGCCTAGAGGTTGAAGTACTGAGACCACTCTGGCTGTAGCTTGATAGCTCTCTGTTACAGAGTCTGCTCTGATGAGCCAGTCATCTAGGTACGGGTGAACCCTGATACCTTCTTGCCTGAGCAAAGCAGCTACTACCACCATTACCTTCGAAAAGGTTCGGGAAGCTGTGGCGAGGCCAAAAGGCAAGGCCTGGAACTGGAAATGTTTTCCCAACACCGCAAACCTCAGAAACTTCTGGTGCGGGGGCCAAATTGGTACGTGCAAGTAAGCTTCTTTCAGGTCTAGAGACGTGAGAAACTCTCCTGGCTGTATCGCAGCAATGACTGAGCGCAGGGTTTCCATGTGGAAATGCCGCACTCTCAGGGACTTGTTTAATTCTTTTAAGTCCAGAATAGGGCGAAAAGACCCACCTTTTCGCGGCACCACAAAGTAGATGGAGTATCGGCCGTAGCCGTGTTCGGCGGGAGGTACCGGGGACACGGCCCCTAACTGAATCAAACCTTGCAAAGTCTCCTCTACCGCCGCCTGTTTGGCGGCAGAACCGCATCAGGACTCCACAAACATGTCTCTTACTGGGGCGTTGAATTCTATTCTGTAGCCATCTCTGATCAGGTCCAGAACCCACTGATCTGAGGAAATATTGGCCCACTCCTCGGCAAAGAGGGAAAGACGTCCTCCGATGACAGGAAGCGAGGAGGGGGCCGGCGCACCATCATTGAGAAGGTCGCCCCTGAACTCCAGGCCTAGAGCCGGTGGCTGCGGAACACTTGTCCGAGCAAAAGGAGTTCCTCTGCTGAAAAACGGGCACGAGAAGTGAACCCAGCAGAACGCCCCGGGCGGTACCTTCTAGCTTCACAGAAGCGAGGTCTATAAGAGGAGTGGACCGCCTGGCCCTTGGAGGAAGGCCTCGGCCTATCTTCAGGCAAGCGCTCCAGGCCTTTAACAATTGTTTTTTTTCCAACTCCTCACCAAATAGGAGAAGGCCTTGAAAGGGCAACTTCACCAACCTTTGCTTAGAGGCCATGTCCGCTGCCCAATGTCGTAGCCAAATAAGACGGCGAGCCGCCACTGTTACTGCCATTTGTTTAGCCGAAGCTCTGACAATATCATAAAAGGCACCAGCCAAAAAAGACAAGGCCGAATCCAGCCGCGGAGCCACATCCGAGAAGGGCTCAACTCCATCTCCGGGCTGTTCCACTGCCTGTTGCAAGCATGCCAGGCAGGCTCTAGCAGCATAACTGCATGCAGACGCCCGAACAGTAAGACCTGCAATTTCAAAGGACCGTTTAAGTGCTGCTTCCAGCCTACGGTCTTGTATATCCTTCAGGGCAACTCCTCCTTCCACAGGGAGGGTAGGTCTCTTTGTCACCGCAGTGACTAGGGCATCTACTTTAGGCATTGCAAAGCGAGCCAAATGCTCCTCATGCAGAGGGTATAATTGCCCCATAGACCTGGAAACTTTCAAATGTCCCTCGGGGTCAGCCCACTGAGCGGAAATAAGCTCTTGGATGGAGTCATGCAAAGGAAAGGCTCGAGCAGGCTTCTTGGTACTAGCCATCCTAGGATTCACAGAGGAGGCCGTGCCACTGTCAGGCTCTTCAATAGAAAGGACCTGTAGGGCATCTGAAATAAGCGCTGGCAGCTCAGCACGGTGTAAAATCCTCACCGCGGAGGGATCATCCAGATCCTGTGGTAATTCTGCACCTGACTCTGGCTCCTCAGACCCCGAAGGCCTGCCAGAACTCTCTGAATCCTCACAGCCCGACCATGGGGGAGGGGGGGGGGAGGGGAGGTGCACCACAATCTGAAGGGGAATTAGCCCCGCTACGCTTTTCTTTATGCCAATTATCAGGGAAAATAGCCTCAGCGGGCAGTCCCAGGCCAGAATCCACCGGGGGGGGGGGGGGGGGGGGGGGGGGACAATAGAAGGGGCCTCAGACGACCCTTGAGGGAGAGCTCTTTTCAGCATGTATGCTTTATGCAATAATAACACAAAATCAGGGGAGAAAAACTCGCCCTGGGCACCCAGATCCCGTCCGGAGCTAGCCGCTCCCTGAATAGCCTCAATTCGAGGTGTCCCACCCCCCCCCCCCACCCCCCGGGCTCAGGGCTCTCCGTCTCTACGGAGGCTGCGCCATGCGGAGAATTCAAAATGGCGTCCGCTGCCAGCTCTGAGCGGGAAGAATCTTCGCTCGCCATGCTCGGGCCGGGTCTTACACCTGTACAGCACGATTTACAGAGCCCCGCTGCTGATTTGCGCTTGCCACACCGGGAACAGCGCTTTACATTCTCTACAGCCATCGCCGAAAACGTCGGGAAAATTCAAAATGGCGGTTTCGCGCCAAAAACGCCCTGATTGCGGGCCCACCCTAGAGGAGTTAGAAAACACTCTTACCTTACCGGACCGAGTATCACAGCTCCAGTCCCATAGAAGAATCAAAGGAAAACCTCTGTTCCAGTTTTTTTTTGTTTTTTTTAAAACGCTGTGAGGAAAGCACAGGTAATAAGAACTCTGGAGGCTCAGATGAGTGGGAAAGGCAGGGAAAGGCGAACCAATGTGCCTGCATCCACTGAGTGGGAAAGGATAGGGAAAAGCAAACTAATATGTCCACATCCACGGGGGCATGGGTAAGGAAGGGAAAGGGCTAACCTATGTGCCTTCAAAGTGAAGCTGCTATAGCCTCTAACACCCCGGCTAACAACTGGCAAGCCAGGAGCCACCCCCAGGCAGATTTTTGATGGAGCTCGAAGAAGCTGCAGCCACCCTGCTTGGGGAGATAGAGAATACCGAAGAGGCAGTGGAGCTGGCTGGCCATGAGGCACTGTGAAAAGTTGAGTGCTCTCTATCTCCCCCTGCTGGTTGATGGACACAACCCATACGTAATGGCTTCATCTGCTTGATGACAAGGAAACGTCCATTTTTTTGAAAATACGGTCTGTCCCGCCTCTTCACGTACCCGTTTTCAGACATAGACGCCCATGGAGATAGGCGTTCGTGTTCAATTATGCCCCTCCTAGCCAGTCAGGTTTTCAGGATAGCACAATGAATATGCATGAGATAGATTTTCATACAGTGGAGATAGGTTTCTCATGCAAATTCATTGTGGATATCCTGAAAACCTGACTGGTTAAGTGTGTCCTGAGGACTGGTTTACATAAGAACATAAGTGTTGCCATACTGGGACAGACTGAATGTCCATCAAGTCCAGTATCCTATTTCCAACAGTGGCCAATCCAGGTTACAAGTACCTGGCAAGATCCCAAAATAGTACATTTTATGCTGCATATCCTAGAAATAAGCAGTGGATTTTTTTTTCCAAGTCCATCTTAATTATGGCTTATGGACTTTTCTTTTAGGAAGTAAGCCAAACCTTTTTAAAACCCTGCTAAGCTAAATGCTTTTATCACATTATCTGGCAACGAATTCCAGAGTTTACTTACACGTTGAGTGAAGAAATATTTTCCCCAGCTTGTTTTAAATTTACTACTTAAAAGCTTCTCTGCGTGCCCCCCCTAGTCCTAATATTTTTGGAAAGAGTAAACAAACAATTCACATCCACACATTCCATTCCACTCATTATTTTATAGACCTCTATCATATCTCCCCCCAGCCATCTCTTTTCCAAGCTGAAGAGTCCTAGCCACCTTAGACTTTCCTCATAGGGAAGTTGTCCCATCCCCTTTATCATTTTCATCGCCCTTCTCAGTGCCTTTTCTAATTCCACTATATCATTTGAGATGCGGTGACCAGAAGTGCACACAGTATCTGAGGTACGGTCGCACCATGGAGTGATAAAAGGCATTATAACATTCTCAGTTCTGCTTTCCATTCCTTTCCTAATAATACCTAACATTCTATTTGCTCTCTTAGCTGCCACTGAACATTGAGCAGCAGGTTTCAAAGTATTATCAACGATAACACCTAGATCCTTTTCCTGGACAGTGACTCCTGATATGGAACCTTGCATCACATAGCTATAGTTTGGGTTCCTCTTTCCCACATGCATCACTTTGCACTTGCTCACATTAAATGTCATCTTCCATTTGGATGGCCAGTCTCCCAGTTTCGTAAGGTAAAATTATGTATAATCATACCTGATAATTTTCTTTCCATTAATCATAGCTGATCAATCCATAGACTGGTGGGTTGTGTCCATCTACCAGCAGGTGGAGATAGAGAGCAAACTTTTGCCTCCCTATATGTGGTCATGTGCTGCCGGAAACTCCTCAGTATGTCGATATCAAAGCTCCATCCGCAGGACTCAGCACTTAAGAGAATTACACCCACGAAGGGACACTCTGCCCAGCTCACCACCGCCGAAACGGGGGAGGGGAATTAACCCAGCTCATCCCCACACAAGTGGGGGAGGGGAATCCGTCCAGCTCATCCCCGCGGAGCGGGGGAGGGACACCACACCCGCCGATGCGGGGGGATCTGGCTTATCCTGCAACCGCAACCGCGGGAGGAGCTGACTGACCCTAACACCGCCGAAGCGGGAGGGGTACAAAGCTGCCCTACAGCCGCACGAAGCGGGAGGGAGTGCCGGCAGAATTTAAATCTCAATCCAGCCCCGTAAAACGGAGGGGAGAGGAATGCAGCAGCTCACTGTAACACAAACTCGTCTCAACTCTTGATGAATCCAAGTGAAAGAAGAACTTGAACACGAAGTCCTCCTGAAGTAACTGAAGGCTAAACTTGAACCTAAAATTCAACAGAATATAAACAGTACAGATATCTGGGAGGGGCTATGGATTGATCAGCTATGATTAATGGAAAGAAAATTATCAGGTATGATTATACATAATTTTACCTTCCATATCATCAAGCTGATCAATCCATAGACTGGTGGGATGTACCGAAGCAGTACTCACCCAGGGCGGGACATAGAAATCCCTGACCTCAACACTGAAGCTCCAAACCGGGCCTCCGCCCGTGCAGCCACAGTCAAACGGTAATGCTTGGAGAATGTATGAGCCGAAGCCCAAGTTGCCGCCTTGCATATCTCTTCCAAGGAGACGGATCCGGCCTCTGCCATCGAGGCCGCCTGAGCTCTCGTGGAGTGAGCCTTCAGCTGGATAGGCGGCACCTTCCCCGCGGCCACATAAGCCGCTGCAATGGCTTCCTTAACCCATCTTGCCACTGTAGGCTTAGCAGCCTGCAGACCCTTACGAGGACCTGCAAACAGGACAAACAGATGATCCGATTTCCGGAAATCATTGGTCACTTCCAAGTATCTGATGATGACTCGTCTCACATCCAGATATTTAAGAGCGGAGTACTCCTCTGGGTAGTCCTCCCTACGAAAGGAAGGGAGACAGAGCTGCTGATTCACATGGAAGCGAGAAACAATCTTGGGCAGGAAGGAAGGCACTGTGCGAATAGTCACTCCTGCCTCAGTGAACTGCAGAAAAGGCTCTCGACATGAGAGCGCCTGGAGCTCGGAAACTCTTCTGGCTGAAGTGATAGCCACCAAAAAGACTGCTTTCAACGTCAGGTCTTTCAGAGATGCCCTCGACAAGGGTTCAAAAGGCGGCTTCTGCAATGCTCTTAGCACCAGGTTGAGATTCCACGCAGGCACCACTGAGCGCAGAGGAGAGCGCAGGTGATTAACTCCCTTGAGAAAGCTCACCACATCTGGCTGCGAAGCCAGGGAAGCACCCTTCAGGCGGCCCCTGAAGCAAGCCAGAGCCGCTACCTGAACGTTCAGAGAACTGAGCGACAGGCCTTTGTCCAGACCTTCTTGCAGGAACGCCAACACTGAAGAAATTGGAGCAGTGAAGGGAGAAAGTGAACCTGCTTCACACCACGCTGCAAAGATACGCCAAACCCTGGCGTAAGCAGTAGAAGTAGAGCGCTTCCTCGCTCTCAGCATAGTGGCGATGACCTTGTCTGAGAAGCCCTTCTTTCTCAGACGCTGCCGCTCAATAGCCAGGCCGTAAGACCAAAGGTGGAGGGATCCTCCATCACCACGGGACCCTGATGTAACAGGCCCTGCTCCACTGGCAGCCGCAGAGGATCGCCGACTGAGAGCCTGATCAAGTCCGCATACCAGGGACATCTGGTCCAATCCGGACCACCAGGATTACCCTGCCGGGATGCTTTGCCACCCGGACTAGCACCCTGCCCAACATGGGCCAGGGCGGGAACACATAGAGAAACTCTTGTGTCGGCCACTGTTGGAGAAGAGCATCTACTCCCAGGGATCGAGGGTCCCGTCCTCTGCTGAACAAGCGCGGCACTTGGCAATTGGCCGATGACGCCATCAGATCTAGGCTCGGCTGGCCCCAGCGCTTCGTGATGTCCAAGAACGCCTGAGCAGATAGCTGCCGCTCTCCGGGCTCCAAAGTATGGCGACTGAGAAAGTCCGCCTTGACATTCATGACTCCGGCAATGTGGGCCGCTGAAAGCTGCTCCAGGTTCGCTTCCGCCCACTGGCATAGATTCATAGCCTCCTTGGCTAGAGGGGCGCTCTTGATACCTCCCTGGCGGTTGATATAGGCCACAGCCGTGGCATTGTCCGACAGGACCCGTACAGGCTTCAACACCAGTACCGGGATGAACTCCAATAACACCAACCGAATGGCTCTGAGTTCCAGGAGGTTGATAGACCACTTGCCTCTGCAGGAGACCAGAGCCCCTGCGCTGTCCTTCCCAAGCATTGGGCTCCCCAGCCCATCAAAGAGGCGTCTGTCGTGACGACAATCCACTCCGGGGTCACCAGAGGCATTCCTGCAGACAACTTGTCTGTCTGCGTCCACCAGCTCAGCGCCTTGCGCACTGCTGGGTCCAAGGGAAGGCGCACAGCATAATCCTCCGACATCGGAGTCCAGCGCAGCAGCAGAGATAGCTGTAGTAGTCTCATATGAGCCCTGGCCCAGGGCACTACTTCCATCGTGGCCGTCATAGAGCCCAACAGCTGCACGTAGTCCCAAGCCCGAATAGGAGAGGCTACTAGGAACTAGTCCACCTGAGCCTGAAGCTTGACAATCCGATTGTCTGGCAGGAACACTCTGCCCACTTGGGTGTCGAATCGAACTCCCAGATACTCCAGGGACTGAGTCGGGCGCAGCTGGCTCTTCTTCCAGTTGATGATCCATCCCAGGGAGCTCAAAAGAGCAACTACCCGGTCCATAGCTTTGCCGCACTCTGCATAAGAGGGGGCTCGGATCAACCAGTCGTCCAGATAAGGATGGACTTGTACTCCTTCCTTTAGCAGGAAGGCCGCTATGACCCCCATTACTTTGGAAAAGGTCCGCGGAGCAGTAGCCAACCCGAAAGGGAGGGCTCTGAACTGGAAGTGTCGTCTCAGGACTGTAAAACGCAGAAAGCGTTGGAGAGGAGGCCAGATGGGAATATGCAGGTACGCTTCCTTGATGTCCAAGGAAGCCAAGAACTCTCCTGCCTTCACTGCCGCTATAACAGAGCGGAGAGTCTCCATGCGAAAGTGCCGCACTTTCAAGGCCCGATTGACCCCTTTGAGGTCGAGGATAGGCCGGACAGAACCTCCTTTCTTTGGTACCACAAAGTAAATGGAGTAACGTCCCTTGCCAATCTGATTTTTTGGCACCGGAACGACCGCACCCAGGCGGATCAGGTTGTCCAAGGTCTGCTGCACTGCCACAGCTTTGACCGGAGACTTGCAGGGAGAGAGTACAAACCCGTCTCTTAAGGGTCGGCAGAACTCTAGCTTGTAGCCGTCTCTGATGACTTCCAGCACCCAAGCGTGTGAAGTTACTGTGGTCCGCTCACCCAGAAATGAGGACAGCCGTCCTCTAATCTGCACTGGGGCGTGGACCAAGGCCCCGTCACTGGGTACGAGACCCTGGGGGAGGACCGGAGGGAGCACCTCCGGGACGGCGGTCTTTGCGAAAGGAATGCTGCTTGGGGGAGAAATTCCTCTTGAAGGAAGAGGGGGCAGAGGAGCCCGGCCTGCCCGGGCGGTACCGACAGGCTTCCTGAAACCGTCCTCTGGAGGGACCGGGACGGGTACTAGCCCGAGCCCTGACCTCTGGTAACTTCTTGCCCTTAGACGTGCCGAGATCGGTCACGATTTTGTCCAGCTCGACCCCAAAGAGCAGCTTGCCTTTAAAAGGCAATCTAGCCAGGCGGGATTTAGAGGCGTGGTCAGCAGACCAATGTTTCAGCCAAAGCCACCGCCGCGCAGAGACTGTCTGAGCCATGCCTTTAGCTGAGGCTCTCAAGACAACATACAGCAAGTCTGCCAAATAGGCTAAGCCCGATTCCAGGGCCGGCCAATCAGCCCTCAAGGAATGATCCGAGGGGGAAGCCCGCTGCACCATAGTCAGGCACGCCCTGTCCACATAGGCACTGCAAACCGAGGCCTGCAATCTTAAAGCAGTCGCCTCAAAGGACGACCTTAAGGCCGCCTCCAATCTTCTGTCTTGGGCGTCCTTTAGGGCCGTGCCACCTTCCACCGGCAACGCCGTTTTCTTAGTCACCGCAGTGATTAAAGAATCCACGGTAGGCCACAGAAAGGCCTCACGTTCACTCACAGCCAAAGGATAGAGGCGGGACATAGCCCTAGCCACTTTAAGGCTCGCTTCCGGGACATCCCATTGAGCCGAAATTAAGGTGTGCATGGCATCATGCACGTGGAAGGTTCTAGGCGGGCGCTTCGTCCCCAGCATAATGGCAGAGCCAACAGGGGCTGAGGGAGAGACGTCCTCCGGAGAGGAAATCTTCAAAGTGTCCATGGCCTGTATCAACAGGTTGGGCAAATCCTCTGGGCTAAAAAGCCGCGCTGCAGAGGGGTCATCCACTCCATCCGAGCGGGGATCCGTCTCCTCCCAGGAATCCGCAAAGGACCGTTGGGAGACCTCAGACACGCTGCCCTCATCTACATCGGAGGAGACAAAGTCCTCCAAGGCCTGGAAATCAACCCGAGGGCGTTTACCTCTGGGAACCTCAACCTCTTTACCAGAAGAGGGAGCAGGGGCAGCGTTTTGCATGAGGAAAGCCTGATGCAGCAGCAAAACAAACTCGGGGGAGAAACCCCCCAGACTGTGCACTTCCGCAGCCTGGGCAACAGCCCTAGACGCACCCTCAACCGGCGCTCGCAAGAGCGGGGGAGAGACATGCTGCGCATCCAAAATGGCGTCCGGCGTGACACTCCGCGAAGGAGCCGTACGGGAAGAACGGCGCTTAACTTTAGCCGCTTTTGTGCCGTCGCCCAAATTAAGGGCGTTCATGGCATTAATGTCTCCAACCTCAAGGGCGGCCCACGAAGAAGCCGTCCGAGCCGCGTGGCCGGCCAAGATGGCGGAGGCGAGGAGCGGGGGATGGGCGTTTATGGCGGGAAGAACCGCCACGCCGGAGGAAGGACCGGGACATTCATCGGTCACGAAACTGTCACCCAACAAGGGCGAATCAGGCTGTAAGACCCCCGCATCCCCTCTAGAAGCGCTCAAGCGATCCGGGGAGCGACCCTTTGCGCCCTCGCCCTCCGACGTCATATGCCACGAGGAGAAGAATCGGGGAACCCCCTGCCCGCTATAAAAAGGTAAAATTACCTGCTTGCCGCTCCGAGCTGTAACGAACTGTGTCCCAGTGAGTAGCTGCAATGAACGTTTAAATAAACGTCGAAATAAACGCCTTTAAGGACGTTTAAAAATTTTTTTTTTTTTTTTTTTAACGGAGCCAGCGGGAGGGGGGGAGAAAAGGAGGGACCTGGCACCACCAGGTTTGCACTTGCTCAAAAGAGCCCTCAACCCCAGGCCTCAACAAAACCTAAGGATTAGGCTTGGAGGCCTAGCCAGAGCTGCTGCTGTGTGTGACCACCACCTGCTGAGATAGAGAACATACTGAGGAGTTTCCGGCAGCACATGACCACATATAGGGAGGCAAAAGTTTGCTCTCTATCTCCACCTGCTGGTAGATGGACACAACCCACCAGTCTATGGATTGATCAGCTTGATGATATGGAAGCTCCTCTTGCAATTTTTCATAATCCTCTTGAAATTTAACAACTTTGAATAACTTTGTCTCATCGGCAAATTTAATTACCTCACTAGTTATTCCCATCTCTAGATCATTTATATTTTAACAGATTTAGTGCTTTTTAGCAGTAGCCCCAGCACAGACCATTGGGGAACCCCACTATTTACCCTTCTCCATTGAGAATACTGACCATTTAACTCTACTCTCGGTTTTCTATCTTTTAATCAGTTTTTAATTCAGAACAGGACATTGCCTCCTATCCAATGACTTTCTAATTTCTCTGGAGCCTTTCATGATGTACTTTTTCAAATGCCTTTTGAAAATCCACATACACAATATCAACCGGCTCATTTATACTGACCCTTCTCTCCCCCAGTCTCTGCATCTGTCTTGTTCCTAATGTTGACAAAGTAGGGTAATGAAAGTACAATAAAGTGCTGGCTTTCTAACACCCCACACATCTTGGAAAGTACAGACTTCTGTTCAATCTCCTCACCTGTGCATCTGTCCTGTTGCGAAAAGCATCAAAGATTTTCTTCACAGCAACAATTTCTCCAGTTCGACGATCAATTGCCTTCCAAACAATGCCATAGGCCTGAGAAAATAATGTATTCATAAATTAAACCTACGTATGAGAAGAAAATAGTCATGTTACACATACAACCTGGAAAAAGAAAGTAAACAGCGAGGCAACAGTGCTTGCCGACAATGCAAAATTATTTCAGATAACCAAAAGAAAAGCTGATGAACAGTTCCAAAGTGATTTAATAAAACAAAGACAGTGGACAATAAAGCACCAGACAAATTTAGATCTAATTACTCACCTTTCCCAATCCAAGCTTAATGCAAGTTACAATAAAATGTAGAAGCTTCAGAACAAAAAAGTAGGAAGTACTGAGAAAAGCCATCCAAATTTCTTATACATCATAAAGGCCTTTAGCTTAGCTGTTCAAATTTAGGAAAGAATGCTTAAAGACACTGAGAATAGTTCTCTAGAACCAAGAAGTTTCACATAGAACAAATACCACATATCCATGCATTTAAGTGGATCAAAATTAATTCTTGGCAGAATCCCTCTTCACTCATGACATGAATTTTTATTTATTTTAAACTTATATTCTGATGAATCTTAGAAAGACTACAATGGATTACACCATAACATCTACAAAATCAAAATATACACACATAATTAGAAACATAAAAAATAAAAATATATAAAAACTTATCAGCAGATTGTTCCAACAGCTATTACTACTACTATTACTACTATTTAGCATTTCTATAGCGCTACAAAGCGTACACAGCGCTGCACAAACATAGAAGACAGTCCCTACTCAAAGAGCTTACAATCTAGTAGACAAAAAATAAAGCAAACAAATCAATTAATGTGTAGAGGAAGGAGGAGAGGAGGGTAGGTGGAGGCGAGTGGATACAAGTGGTTACGAGTCAAAAGCAATGTTAAAGAGGTGGGCTTTCAATCTAGATTTAAAGATGGTCAAGGATGGGGCAAGACGTAGGGGCTCAGGAAGTCTATTCCAGGCATAGGGCGCAGCAAGACAGAAGGAGCGAAGTCTGGAGTTGGCAGCAGCGGAGAAGGGAACAGATAAGAAGGATTTATCCAAGGAACGGAGTGCACGGGAAGGGGTGTAGGGAAGGACGAGTGTGGAGAGATACTGGGGAGCAGCAGAGTGAGTACATTTATAGGTACTCACAACAGCCAGGTCTTCTAGTACTTGTGAAAATGAACAGTCTTTTTCCATCCTCAAATTACATGGCAATGAGTTCCAAAGCATGAGACCCAGTACTGAAAAAGTTGACTTTTCTAATATGTGCTAATGAAATATTTATTAAAGGAAGGAACCAATCTGCAAAAATTTAACCTCTACAATTGTAAAGACCAACTTGGTGCATATAGAATTAACAAATCCTGTAAACATGTAGGACCATCACTAGCCAAAGTTTTAAAAATTAAAAGTTTAAACATAGATTTTTGAACTACAGGCAACCAATGCAAATTTGATAAAACCAGTGAATATGTTCAAAATATACTCTACAAGTAAACACACAGAAGTGTTCTGAACTGCAATGTATGTGCAACAGTACCAGGTAACCCCCAAACAAGTGCACTGCAATAATCCAGACTACTTAAAGCCAAGAATTATAGAACTGTATGAAAATCCTGAAGACCTAAATAACATACTGAAAACATGGTGTGGAAGGACACTAAACATAAAAACAGATCAATATTTAAACCCTGCAGTCAGTAGTTTTTTTTGTTTGTTTGTTTTTTTTAATAGCTCACTTATATCTAGCCCCCCATCCACAGAAATGGAGGCACTGAATATCAGTAACACACAATCCCCACCTCTATACCAATACCCAATGATATTCAGCCACTATCAATACACAAGATAAGCAGTTTAATTTAGGACAGCCCTTTTGCTCTCTGTTTCTCTGCACATATCCAGCAAACTGCTATAACCTATTTCTTGCTCTATAAAATAACCAAAATTCATCTCTCCCTTTCTGAACCAGGGGCGTAGCCACGGGTGGGCCTGGACGGGCCCAGGCCCACCCACTTTCCCTCCAGGCCCACCCATCCAAATCCTTCATCGCTGTCGCTGCCTTTTCTCCCGCGGCTTCCGGGAGGCAGCGATCAGCGTTACCTGTCAGTGCCTGCCCTGAAATTGTGCTTCTCTTCTCCCCAGGCTTCGCCCCGCTCGTTTCTTCGCTCGTTGCGCTGCTATTCAAACAGGCAGCTCCGCTCCTCTCTGCCACGTCTATCCGGCCCTCTGATGCACTTCCTGTTTAGTAGGGCCGGATAGACGAGGCAGAGAGGAGCGGAGCTGCCTGTTTGAATAGCAGCGCGACGAGCGAAGAAACGAGCGGGGCGAAGCCTGGGGAGAAGAGAAGCACAATTTCAGGGCAGGCGCTGACAGGTAAATTTAAATTAAATTAAAATATGAATAATTTGGGGCACTACTTTGCTAAATCCCAAAAGAACATAATAGTAGCCATACTGGGTCAGACCAATGGTCCATCTAGTCCAGTACCCCGTTTCTAACAGTAGCCAAGCCAGGTAACAAGTATCTGGCAGAAACCCAAATCCTAACAACATTCCATGCTACATATCCCAGGGCAAGCAGACTATGGACTTTTCCTCCAGGAACTTGTCTAAAAACCCTGATACACTAACCACTGTTATTACAAGATCTCCGACTGCACGTTGCTTCTTTTATTAAATTTAGGCATTGAGCTTTAGCATAACATTTTTCAAATTCGACCAAACAGTAAAAGATGCTGATACAGCTGTAGTTTGGAGTACGTAATTCTAACAAACTCACCATAAGGATTGCAGCATTAGAAAGCAAACTGCTGAGGGTTTTGGTTGCCTGTAAGGGCTAGAGTTGATTTTAAGGTGGCTTGCCTTATATGTAAGACTTTTCTATGGGTATTGCCCTTTAGATGGTATCTCTCTGTTAACTTATCCGTTCATCAACCTGATCCAATTATTTACTAAATGTGGGTTTTCCACCAGTTAGTCGGATTTGCTTTAAGCGTTTTCATGATAGATCTTTCAGTTACATTACTGTTAAAGTGTGGAACAGTATTCCTGTTCAAATTCGGAGCATTGATTCACATTTTCAATTTAGAAAATCTTTGAAAACTTTATTGTTCAATAAATATTTCTGAATATGTAGATATACTATTGATATTTGAATCTTAGCGTAACCTGCTTTGATTCCAGTTGGAATTAAGCGGGATATAAGAGCTGGAAATATAACGGAAATTGGTGACTGAAGCCAGAGTAAACTGTTCAAGCTACTTTTGAGGGGTGTAATATCAAAAAGTCACTGAGACACTGTGAATCCTATCATTACTACATTGTAGAAAGCAATAAAATTACTCCAGAATAACAAATGTATTAGCACAATAATCAAAAGCAAGTAGATATTATCTCAGTCAATCTTACTGTTTGTCTGACACCATTCTACCAGAATGATAAATTATACTACATGAAAAGCGAAGATACTTACCCGTAGCAGGTATTCTCAGAGGACAGCAGGCTGATTGTTCTCACATGGGTCGACGTCCGCGGCGGCCCAGGAACCGGAAACCCCGCAAGCAAAATAAACAAAAGGTAACGCTGATCGCTGCCTCCCGGAAGCCGCGGGAGAAAAGGCAGCGACAGCGATGAAGGATTTGGATGGCGGGCCTGGAAGAGTAAGTGCTGGATTTGTGGTTGGTTGGTTGGGGAGGGAAGGGAAGGGAAGGGATACTTTTGCCAGAGACAGAGTCAGACTTGTAGGAGGAAGGGGATTAGAGGGAACTGGGAAGGAAGAGAGCTGCTGGAGGTGGGAGGAAAAGGAGGAGGGGAGCTGCTGGACATGGGAGGAAGGGGCTGGAAAGCTTCTGGAAGAGGGAGGGAAGGGAGAGAGCTGCTGGACATGGGAGGAAGAGGAGGAGGGGACGGAATGGAAGGGAGAGAGCTGCTGGACATGGGAGGGAGAGGAGGAAGGGGCTGGAGAGATGCTGGACAAGTTAGGAAGAGGAAGAAGGGACTGGAGGAAAGGGGGAGAGCTCCTGGACATGGGAGGAAGAGGAGGAGGGGACTGGATGGAAGGGAGAGAGCTGCTAGACATGGGAGGGCGAGGAGGAAGGGGTTGGAGAGCTGCTGGACAAGGGAGGAAGAGGAGGAAGGGACTGGAGGGAAGGGAGAGAGCTGCTGGACATGGGAGGAAGAGAAGGAGGGGACGATGGAAGGGAGACAGCTGCTGAAGGAAGAGAAGGAGGGGATCTGGGTGGAAGGGAGAGAGCTGTTAGATGTGGGAGGAAGAGGAGGAGGGGATCTGGATGGAAGGGAGAGAACTGCTGGTACAGCACAAGGAGGGAGGGAAGGGAAACAGATACCAGACCAAGGAGATGAAGGAAAAGGGAATATTAAACCTACAGCTTGAGGGAGGGAGGCAGGAAATCAAGCAACCAAACCAGATGCTGGAAAGAAGAGGGAGTGAGAGGGAGAGAAGCTGGATGGGGTACGGTCAGAGAGGGTAGAGATATATTGGCACTGGGGACAAAGAGAGGGAAGAAGATGGACAGAGTAATATAGGGACACAGAAAAGGAGATACTAAACATGGAGGAAGATAGAGGTATAGAGATGGAAGAAGATGGAAGGATGGCAGAGAAAGAGGGAAAACAGATGGAAGGATGGCAGAGAAAGAGGGAAAACGGATGGATGGGGAGAGAGACACTGGATGGAAGGATGCAGAGAGAAAGGGGAGAGACTGGAAGGATGTGGAGAGAGAAGGGACACTGAACAGAAAAGGGTAGAGAGATAGACACTGGTTAGAAGGAGGGAGAGAGACATTAGATGGAAGGATCAGGAGAGAGGGTAGATGGGTAGAAGGATGGGGAGAGAAAGAGGGAAGACGCTGGATGGAAGGGTAGGGAGAAAGAGGTGACCCGATGGAAGGATGCAGAAAGAGGGGAGACTATTGGAAGGATGGGGAGAGAAAGAGGAGAGCTGCTGCATGGAAAGGGGGAGTAGTGAAAGATTGGAGAATAAGAGGAAGGGGCATGGGGAGAACAAGGGTGAGAAAAAGATGAAAAGCCATAAGTAGATGAAGGAAATTAAAGAATGGATAGTAAGAATGAATTAAATCTGGGCACAGTGAGAGGCAGAAAAATATTGAAGAAAGCAAAGAAAAAGGAGAGAAAAATGACAAATGGCCAGGAAACCCTGGCAGAAGAGTTAAGCGAAAACGAAGGAAAGCAGAATCTAGAGACTGGGAGCAACACAATGAGAAAAAGTAAATGGCCATACAACAAAGGTAAAGAAAATAATTTTATTTTTAATTTTTGATAAAGTAATATGGTGTTAATAAAGTTTCAGAGACCAATACTTCCTTCCTTAGATCAGGAGATGATACCGTAACAGCTTTATACTGACCTGAGGCAGGAGGTTTTGGCCTCTGAAAGCTCACTGAAAAGGATTAGGCTATTAAATAATTGTCTGAAATCGGATGCACTGAAAAGCAGCACTTTACCCTGTGTGAGAAATGCATCTGAGTGTGACTAAATTTTGCTGGGGGGGGGGGGGGGGGTACAGAGAAAATTTTGTGCCCACCCACTTTGGGTTCAGGCCCACCCAAAATTGGCAGTCTGGCTACGCCACTGTTCTGAACACACTACCAAAACCCTTATCCATACCCTTATCACTTCACACTTAGACTACTGCAACCTGATCATCACAGATCTCCCGTTGAACCACTTCAATCTGTTAAAATTTCTGCTGCACAGCTCACCTTCCACCAGAGTCATTTCATTCACATCACCCCTCCTCTCAAGTCATTTTATTGACTCCTTGTTTCTACATACAATTCAAACTTCTCTTACTGACTTACAAGTGTATTCGTTCTACACCCCTCCCAGGGAAACCCATTCATTAGAAAAGGGTAAATTAGACCTTACCTGCTAATTTGCTTTCCTTTAGTCCCTCCGGACCAGCCCAGAATGTGACTGATGGGTTGTGTACGCCTTCCAGCAGGTGGAGACTGAGAAAAAAGTTGTGACTCTAGCCAGCCAATAAGAGCCCTTGCCACCTAGAGAAAGATCCAGTAATAAAGTACCAAAGCAGAAGGAAAACCATAGTAAAAACACAGAACCTGTGCATCCAAAAACCTAAGCAGCCACCGGCACATTGCCAACAACGGGTGAGTGCCTTCAAACATATCATGGTCCTTCATAGAGGACATTTCAGAAAGATTTTTCATCTTTTTTTTTGTTTTACTATATAGATCAAGAAACTAACAACACCGCTCCAAACAAACACCGACATCTGAAGGGAGGGATCTGGGCCGGTCTGGAGGGACTAAAGGAAAGCAAATTAGCAGGTAAGGTCTAATTTACCCTTCCTTAGCGTCCCTCCGGACCGGCCCAGAATGTGACTGATGGGAAGTATCAAAGCAGTGAAAATATGGGAGGGACCAACGCGCGATCTAAAACAACTTGACAATGACCGAGAACGTCCAAACGGTAATGCTCAGAAAAAAGAATGCAGAGACGACCAAGACGCTGCCTTACAAATAGCTTCTAAAGGCAGCAGACAACCCTCTGCCGACGAGACTGACTGATCTCTTGTAAAGCGAGCCTTGAAATGTCCTGGAACAGGCGTCCCAGAAAAAGAATAAGCTGAAGCAATCATTACTTAGAGCCATCAAGAAATAGAGAGGCTAGAGGTCCTGAACCCGTTACGTGCACCTCCAATCAGAAGAAAGAAACGATCAAAATACCGGATGTCAACAGTAAACCTAATATCGTGGTACTACACCCGTTTGACACCCAAATACCTCAAAAACCGCTGCTCTTCAGATCCAGAAAGAGAACCGAAGACAGGCAATAGCACCGGCTGAGAAATATGAAAACTGAGGCACCACCTAAGGAAGAAAGAAAAAAAGGCAGTCCGGACCACTACTCGATCGGACCCGAACTGTAAAAACGGAAAACTACCCGACAGCGCCTGCAACTCCGAAAACTCGCCTAACCAAAACAACAGCCACCAAAAATACTGTCTTCATAAACAAGTCCTTCAAGAAGAGGACAACAAAAGCTCCAAGGGAATCTTAGCAAGAACAGTAAGCAGAACAACAGGAAAATCAGATCCCAATGAGTAAAGGAAAATTGCGAGGAGGGACGAAGAATATTAACCCTCCGCAAAAACCAACGGATCACATCCGGATGACTAGCTAGAGACCTCCCTTGGATAGGACCACGGAAAGGCGGCAAAGCCGGAAACTGCACCTTAAGAGAGGCCAAAGGAAGACCTTTGTCACAGCCCTGCTGTGAAAAATGCAAAATTTGCGGAAGCAAAACACTAAAAAGATATAGGCCAAAGCCTTTACCCCTGTACTGAAATATGCTCCTAGTGCGCATAGCCCTCAACGACGTTCTGTTGACGAGAGCGAAGCATAAACTCAACGACCTGCTCAGAATAACCTAACTTAACCAGTTTAGCAGGAACCAGAGCCAGGCCATTAGACAGAATCAATCCGAAGCGGATGAACAACAGAACTGTACGACAAGAGATGTCGCAGGACCGGAAGTCTGAAGAGAATGCCATCCAGACGACGCCGAAGGTCGGCTCACCACATGCTTTGAGGCCAGTCCGGTTCCACCAAAGACAGACATCCCCTGTGCGTCTGTACCTTCTCACGAAAATGCTTTATCAGAAGCATACCTTAGACCGGCTGAGCAGGATTGTAGAAGATCGTCCACGCCCTGCACTAAAGGATCCTTTCGACGACCGAAGCATAGAGGAAATTCGAAGCATAGAGGAAATTTTGCATTGCCAGAGAAGGCAAACCAATCCATTCAGGGAGTCCCCTCAACAATCGACTAACAGCTGAGACGCCACCTCACTGAGTGACCACTTTGCAGAAACGAGTATGTGATGAGAGAGACAAAATTGCCTGAACCTTTAGGATCCCTGCTACCTGAGCCGCTGAAAGGACCCACGGATGGACCACGCACCTCTCGCTCCAATGGGAGACTCCCTGTTCCTCCTTAGCAATTGAAAATTGCGACCGCTGTGGCCTTGTCCGACCGTACTGGAAATGCTCGGCCTCTGAGAAGAATAAAACACCTCTGTAAATCCAGAAGAATGATTGTGGTCCCGAAAAGGTAGATTGAAAACAATGTATTCTGACGCGATCAAAAAGTGAGAGCAAACTGCCTCTGACAGTGAGCTCTCCAGGCAAGGAGACTGGCAACTGCTGGCACTACAGAACAGCTGGACTGAGCTAGAGGAATACATTTGGATCAACTGGACTCCCGAAGCCGCCAACGTAGACTGGTCTTCACTTGGAGCGAAAGAGGCAAAGTTTGATGTGGGAAAAAAAAAAACTTCTGAGATGAGCACCTCGACCAAGAGTGAGCTCTGACAATACGTCACTTGAGTCCAGGTCCAGTCACCGCCTAGATTGCTACCAACAGAGCTACTAAAACCTGTAGAGAACCTACTGCTGGCGGGCTGGAAATCAGCCCAAAATGACAAATTTGAGTCTGCAACCTGCTGACTGGGGCCGACAGAAGAGCATGCGAACCTGCCTCGTGTCGAACCTGACCCCGATATACTCAATGAACTGAGAAAGAAGAAGACTGCTTTTCTGCACATTGACTGCTTTTCTGTACATCGACTACCCAACCTAGGGACTGCAAGGACTGTACCAGCAACCAATCGTCCGAATAAAATGCATTACAATGGGCTCCGTTGAGAGAACCGCCACCACAACTACTCTGACATTAGAAAAGGCACGAGGAACAGACGCCATCTGAAAATGGTGGACTAGCCCTGCAAAACAAAAAGAACGAAGGAAACGTTGGTGTGCAGGACGAACAGGAATGTGAAAGTAGGCCTCTGAAATATCGACAGAGGTCAGGAACTCCCCTGACTGCACTAAAATAATAAACGAGCCATAAAGGTATCAACCGATAAGAGAGCACCTAAAGGTCTAGCTTATCCGCCTAGAGATCTAAAATTGGACGGAAAGAACCCTCTTTCTTGTGAACTAGAAAACAAATGGAGTAAAGATCTGACACTGATCCTCCCAAGAGACAGGAGAAATGGTTTGAAAATGCAGAACCCTGCAGAGAGAAGCTCTGACGGCCCCGGCATTTGCTGCCAACCCGGTAAGGAGATTCTGCGGAAAACCACCAGCAAAGGGAGAGCGAATAACGCGTACCCTACTTGAATAATCTCCAAGACCCACTGAGCCGAAGCAGTCTGGGCCCACCAAGAAGCGCCAACAGGGAAAAGAGACTAAACCTGCACTACTTCATTGCTGAGAGCAGGAGTGCTAATTAGCATGCGTGTGACAGCAGTAAGACATATAAAAACAGAGGCATGCCAAAATGCTATAACACCTGAAATTGCGTCAATACAGAACCTTACTGGTAGGCGACTTGTTGAGGAAAACCCCCCAAAGGAATCAGAATTCAAAGAGAATTAACTGGATAGTGCTGCAAAAATCAGCACTAAGTGTCTAAACCAAAAACCAGACATTCAATGGACCGCCTGGGAGCAGAAGTGGCTACTATTGGAGGCGGGACTCTGAGCGTGATGGACCTACTGTCTGTCCAAGAAAGACAACCAGTTATGCTCTTATATTCCCATTCAGCTTCTAGCGCATGAATCTGATCATACAAAAAAAGACTACAAGCCCTACCTATGGCTGAAACGAACTGGCTAGTTAGAAGTCAGTGTTGACACTAAAACAGGTAGGAGACAGCTGTGCACACCCCCTAGAAATCTAATGCTGCTGCTTTTCACTGGAGCTAGCCCAGCATTGGACTAAGGTTATACGAAAAACATTGTAAGGTGAAGCTTGAAAAGACTGCCTTAAAAGCTAAGTATTCCAGACCTATTCCACTGAAAGGTGGAAAAAAGGAGGGGGAGGGGGGAAGAGAGAACAGAAAAGATGAGCTTGAAACCATCTGAATATATATGGTGCTCCCCACAAGAGAATTGCTGACAGTGGACAACCAAACTGGCTGTACCCCCAAACTAGCCATCTGTAGAACTGCATGACATTACAGATCTCAGCAGCATAAAAATGACATAGCCACAGCATTTATTTATCTGCTGCATTTGTATCACACATTTTCTCACATATTTGAAGCTCAATGTGGCTGACAGCATTGAGAAGGAAATATAGAAACCATTTTAAAATTGAGGAAGCCATGCAAAACATGCTGCAGAGCAAACCTTGGCTGAGAGCATAGATTGAATGGGCAACCAAAAATATTTTTATCCAGGAAGCTAGAGACATGAGCTTATCTGAGATGTTTCCCTTGCTGTTTTGCCCAGAGAGGGCAAAGACAGCAGCTGATTCATGCATTACATCCTGTGCCCGTGCCTAGAGCTGCATGACCCCCTGCCAGGTAATGAGCAATGTAGTGAATATGTGTCAAAAAGGTAAAATTATGTATCATACCTGATAATTTTCTTTCCATTTATCATAGCAATTACGCGCTTGGAACATTTGTTATTGGAAAGCGGGGAGACAATAACATTTGATGTTCTTCAGGAAAAGGTGGGGACTACATGGGGCAACAGATTTGCTTATGCACAGATCACGCACTATATGAAATCTCTGGATCAGACAACCTTGAAGGGGAGGATGGGTGAAACAATTCGAGGGGTCCTCGAGGAGTTGAGGACAGAGAGGTATTCGGTTTCCGGTCTGTATGGAGCCCTGGTTCGGCGTAGACCTAAAAGACAATATGACGGCCTTAAACACAAATGGGAACAGGATTTAGGATCCTCACTAGCATCTTGGGATGTGGCAGCTACTTTGAAGGGCATTCGTACATTAGTACAGGATGAAAGACTGAGAGAATGTGGATATAGAGTGGTTCTTCGGGGCTACATGTCTAAAGCACAGCTGGCTCATGTGTTGGGGCCGGGCAGTTCAGCATGTTCCAAATGTGGTGGGGGTCCCAGCTCATACTACCACGTACTATGGCAATGCCAAAAGGTGCGGGCGTTCTGGCAACGAGTAAGGGGGTTTTTGATTAGACTGGGAAATAAGATTCAAGGCACGGAAAGGCAGTTTCTGCTAGATCAACCAAGAGCTTTTGCCCCGCTACGTGCCCCCGCTATAAAGTTGTGTAGGAAGCTGAGTTTGGTAGCTCGAAAGTACATTATGCAATATTGGACTTCACCGGATGAGCCGGCCTACTGGCACTGGCGAAACCAGGTGCACCTTCTGGCTTCCTGGGAGGCCAGGGACTCAAAACAATCTCCCAAACGTAGAGCACAATTTATCCAGATCTGGATACCATACCTGCAAATTCTTAGCCCAAGGGGGCGCAGCTTGCTTCTTAATGCCTGAACAAATTAATGGGAAGCGGAGGGGGCGTGCAGGCTGCCCGAAGCTGGAGACAGTATAGGATCATTGGATGCTTGCTGGGGGGGGGGGGGGGTGATTTGGGATCAAGTTGGGAGGTTTGGATTGATGGAGGCTTGTGTGATAAGGTGGAGGTCAAGGACTTGATAAGAAGTCAAATTGCAGAGTTCCATAGATGAGTTCTGATTTTCTTGGGTTAAAGAGGCGTTCGGCCCGATAGCGTCCAGGACGGAAGGCTGGGTGGTTCCTAGCAAATGGAGATATGATTGGTCAAAGTGGCAACTTATTTGGTAAAATTAGCATCCTCCAGCACTACAAGGGAATAGGGGTGGGTGGGAGGGGGGAGGAGGGTTAAATAATAATAACTTGACACTGTTGAGATAACAGGCGGTTTTAAGCACTGTAAGTTTTAAATGTTTGGTTATACTGCACTTAAGATTGGTTGTATTATAATTAATCAGTTGTCAACAGTTGAACATTTAGCAGAAGGGGGAGGGTTAAATGTAAAAGCTTGATGACTAATAATAAGGATGTATGCCAGCGATGCTCATGTTAAACATGCTATTAATATGGTACAGTAAGTTGTAATTTTCAATTTGTCATCAATAAAAATCGTTGAAACATAAAAAAAAGCCAAATTAAGATATACCCAGTACCCTTCAGCAACCACGAAGGAACAGCTCCACACAGTCCAGGTGACCCTTAACTCTTTATTACACCAACGGGCTTGTAGATCATTGGCGTTCCAAAAATATAAGTTTCAACGATATGGCAATAGGTCCGGGGCATTCTTGTCGAGATTAGTTAAAGCTGGGGGGACACAGAATCCCATCGTCTCTCTTAGAGACCCCTCCGGGAAACTCCAAATCAATAGTGAAAAGATGGCTGAGATCCTCCGAACATTCTTTAGAACTTTATATGAACCATCTCAGAATTTAAACATAGAGGGAATAAACCAGTTTCTTGATCAAGCTCGTTTACCGCATTTGACAGAGCAAGAACAGAGAGAACTTGATCAACCCCTCACACAGAAAGAAATACAGGAAGCCATAAAACCCTACCCTTGGGATCTGCTCCTGGACCAGACGGATTCTCAGGGGAGTTTTATAAGTTAGCTGGTAACAACTTCCAGCTTCCTTTTACCCCAGAATTTATGGTTTTTACGAGCAGACTATTAGAGAAAGTAAATTCCCACCACATTTCAACATGGCCCTAATTACGTTAATACACAAACTAGGCCGCCGGAAGATCAAGCAAACTTGTATAGGCCTATATCCCTTATAATGTAGATCTCAAAATTTTGGCCAAAGTTATAGCAAACCGGCTGTCTAATATCCTTCCTAGAGTCATTGGAGAGGAACAGGTTGGTTTTGTGAAAACCAGACAGGTAGCAAGAAATGTCCGACGCTTACTTTTAGCTATGGCACAAGGCCAGAAACAGGAGATCCCAACTTGCTTGTACTCCCTCGACGCCGAAAAGGCGTTCGACAAGATTGAGTGGGAATATGTGTTTGCGGTACTAAGATATATGGGGATTGGCGGATGGATGATTAAGGCCATACAAGCATTATATACACAGCCTAGAGCATCAGTGTTACTTAATGGAGTCCAATCAGAATCTTTTCCAATAAAGCGAGGTACTAGGCAGGGGTGTCCTCGCTCACCAGCACTCTTCATCATAGCTATGGAACCCCTTTTGCAGCCATTAAATGTTCCGCAGAGATCCCTGGAATACAAGTCGGTGGCGAAGTAATTAAAGCCCTGTCTTTTGCGGATGATTTAATGGTAGTTACCACACAACCGAATGGTTCCCTAAGAACACTACTAGACTTGATTCAGGCATTTGGGGAAATTTCAGGTTTTACACTAAATGTACACAAATCAATCGGGCTTAAAGCATTCCCCATAGATGAGGGACCGGGTGAGCTGGATATTCCATTAACTTGGGCACGGGATAAAATCAAATACCTAGGTACATATATTACCCAAGATCTGACGCGATTGTATCATGCTAATGTAACCCCTTTGATGGAGATGACCTGTCGTAAGTTGATAACGTAGAAAGATTATCCTTTGTCATTGCTGGGTAGAATAGCTATATATAATATTCTGCTTCTGCCGAAGTGGCTATACATATTTCAGACATTGCCGCTTTTCCTCAGACTTGAAGATGAGAAGAAACTACATAAGCACCTACAGAAATTTTTGTGGAGAGGGAAAAAGGCTAGACTTCCTATCAAGACTTTATACATCCCGGTGGAATATGGCGGGCTGGGACTATTGAGCATTCGCTATCTTACAATCGCAAGTGGAATGCGCCATATTTCTGATTGGTATCGTTCAACGTCGGACTTTTCGGCCACAACTATAGAAACGGCACTCACTGCAGACATCCATTTCAGCTGCCTACTACATGTGGGTGGGGGCTCAATACCCCCATTATTGGCTAACACGTCCATCTTCCCTACCGCAAAAGCCACATGGAAGTGGATTTGTTGTCACCACCAATTCTCTGCGAGAACGTCACCATTTCTAGCAATCTGCGGCAACCCCAAGTTTCCAGCAGGAAATCTCTACCCTGCCTTTGCCAGATGGAAACAGAAAGGATTGCAATATTTAACGCAGGCCCTAACGGAAGAAGGCCGGATACGGACGTTTGAGGAGCTGCAAATTCAATACTCCTTACCACCTTCTGATCAATTCCACTACTTACAGTTGAGACATTATGTGCATAGCTTACCCTGGGAAACTCTGACGGAAGATGTGCAGGAAGAGATATCCTCTGCTTTTTCCTTCCAGTCACAAAATAAGATCCCACTGAAGATGCACCATAGACATATTAGAGACTCTGTACAAGAACCTAACTACACTGCAGTGGCCAATGCCTGGAGTACAGATTAGGCAACAATAGTCTCTAGGTCCACATTTCAGAGTTTTGTTCTAAATATCAAAAGATCTTCAAAAATGGTGGCGCACCAGGAACTGGAATACAAATTTGCTATGCGGGTACATATGCCACCACGACGGGCATTCTACATGAGAGTTTCTCCTGATGGTGCATGCCCTAAGTGTATGACCCAGGGTGCTAACTTGGGACATATGTACTGGTCTTGCCCTAAAATTGTCACATTTTGGACCCGCTTGCTACACTATGTCTCGGCAATGTGGCATACTAAATGGAGACGAGACCCTCTCTTATTGTTTGGACAACCTTCATTGATCACACCTGTACCGGCAGGTTTCAAAGGGTTCGTGCACAGATCGACTATTATAGCCAAATCAGTAATATTGAGCGAGTGGATTTCTTCAAAATGTCCCACAATACAGCAATGGCGAGGCATGATGATAGCATAAATGAAGTTTGAGCGAAGAGTGGCAATGTCGGACCCCAAATTTACAGAATCAGTTTTCTTTAGGGTTTGGTCACCATTTTGGCACACGTTAACCCCAGCGGACAAGGGATATCTCATGAATATGTAAACCGGAGTGTGTATTTCAGCGTGTCAATGCAGTAGCAGTGTACATTATTAGCACGGGTGGGAGGGAGTTCGGGACGGGGAGAAAAGTTGTGAGTATATTTTATATATCTTGTTGAGATGGTAAAGAAACAAACAAAGAACAAGATAACTTTTCCTTTATCTGTAATAGATCAGTCGACCTATGCTATTATTATGTTCAGAATGTGTATTTGCTTTCGGCTATGTTGTGCTTTATTCACTAATTCACAATAAAAACATTTAAATATAAATAAGGAAACACTGTTTTTTTTAAACTACAGAAGAGGGGAAAAAACACGACGAAAAGTCGCTCAAGAAAGAAGGCTCTTCTTCCCGGGCAAAAACAAGGAGCATAGGAGGAACCTGTTGCACCTCGTCACGAAAAAAAAGAAACTCAGGTATGCTGCATGCATGCCAGAAGGCTCTGGCAAAGTTTTTTTCTATTTGCTATTGCAATGCTGGTTCCCGGGCAGACGCAGACGTCGACCCACTTGTGAGGATAGGACAGCCTGCTTGTCCTCAGAGAAAGTAATTTAGCTGTGTTAATAAAGGTTAATAAATACAAATAAAACACAAAATAGAAATAAGATGATATTGGACTAATTTTCATATATTTTTGCATAGTCTTCAGACACCAACACTTCTTTCCTCAAGTCAGGAGAGGATACTACAACAGCAGTGACCTGACCTGACACAGGTTTTGGCCTCTGAAAGCTAATGGAAGAAGGTTAGGCTAGTCCAATAAAAAGGTATCATCTTATTTTCCATTTTCAAGTGCCTGAACTGAGCATATGTAGGAGGTCTGGCATCGGCGTCTGAAGAACACTGCCGACTGCTACACTGCTCAAACAGCACAATAGGGGGCTCATGCAGTGGACCTCTTCAGCAAGCGGGCTTGGGCATCTCCATCAGCGATTCAACCAGTGCCACAATTTTTTTTTTGTTACATTTGTACCCCGCGCTTTCCCACTCATGGTAGGCTCAATTTTGGAGTGGGCTTAAGCCCTTGCAGTTATACCCCCGGAGGGAACAGATGCTGGATAGGGGGTATAATAGAGTGAACTGAAACACTCCCTCTTACCCCATCCCTGCTGTCACTGGTGTAAATAAAATATTTTTTGCAATGGCTGCGGGACTGAGGTGTGCCAGGGGGTGGAGCCTTGAGGTAGAGTGGGGCAGGGCTGGGGCGTGTACTAAATCTCCCTCTCAAAAATCAGGACCCCTTGGCAGCTCTGTCATAGCCCCTCCAGCTCCTGCTCCTCCCTCACTATTTTGAGATTGCTTTTGGGAGATGATTGGATTCGGGCGACATGGTCTGTGTTGCTATTAGTCGGATTGCATGACCTGTTTTAAATGTTGACTTGATTGAGTGATTCTTTCCCTTTAATAATTATTGGCATTCTTTTCTTTTCTGTTTTAAAATTTTATTTGTAATCCGCTTTGATCTCCCTGTCAGCAAAAGGGGTATATCAAGAACCAAAATAAACACCTAGGTTCAGACTGCACTCCCTCTACTCCTTCTCCAAGCCTAGAGTTACATTGTACTTACTCACCTCCCACCTCCCTTTCCCTCCCCATCCACCAAGCTCAAAGTCAGACTGTACTTACTCCTTTGCCCAGTCGTTTCTTGATCTCATATTTCTGGGAGATATGATCCTCCACCTCTGGAACACTGATGGTATGACTCATTGAGGCACAGCTCAACCTTTTGATTAGATATCAACTCTTTCCTGGGACCCCAGATCAGTTTTGCATCATCCCACTAGTTCCACTTCTCTCCTGAGACACACCAATTCTGTCCTGTAGTGTCACACTGTTCCTCTCCTGCAGGACACCAAATCAATCTTGCAGTGTTTCACTGTTCTACTTCTCCCAGCAAAGGACCAGATTTGTCCTGTAGTGCAAGTTCTACCCAGTTTTTCACACTCCTGTGACTGCTTTGCTCCACACGGTGCACTGAAGATCAGACATACAGACTATAATTCCAAAGCTAGAAAACAAAATATATATGCATTCAATGAAAACTGTTCATAAAGAATTATTTAGAAGCAGCAGCAAACTGTCTACTGGATGCCTTTCAAAAGCTAGTTTTAATAAGAGGTGCGATTGTGTTACTGCATGCAAACAAAAATTAACATGCGTTATCGTAGATCCCATTTTAAGTAATGGACTCATTTACTAATAATGCACATTAATAGGATTAACATTGCATGCTTTACTAATCATAACCCAAAATATGCAAAGGACACACAAAGAACAAGGTAATCCACCACAAAACAGGACTCAGAAAACAGCAGAATTTTCTTCAGGGCCCAAAAAACCATGAGACAGTTAACCAATCCTACAGGACCCAAGAAATAGACAACAAAACAGTGAGAAAGCCCAAGAGTCATCTACCAAAGTGGATGAATCTCAAGTGGACAGAGTACATGAGCTAATTTGGTCTCCATCTACTGTGATATACTGTGCTACTCTTGCATATGTTACCTCTCATGGCAATGTCTCCAAATTAACAGTATTTGTGTTCAATTAATTGAGTTTTAAAGGGATGGGAAGTCTGTCCCACATGAAGCAAATAACAGGGACACTAAATAATATATGCTACTTTTGGATTCTTAAAAGATAAGAACATAAGAATAGCCATAATTGGGCAGATCGATGGTCAGCATCTAACCCAGTATCTTGCTTCCAGGAGTAGCTAATGCAGGTCACAAGTACCTGGTAGAAACCCAAACAGTAGCACCGTTCCATGCTACCAATCCCAGGGTAAGCAGTGGCTTCCCCATGTCTATCTCAATAGCAGGTTATGGACTTTTCCTCCAAGAACCTGTCCAAACCTTTTTTTAAACACAAATACGCTAACCGCTGTTACCACATCCTCTGGCAGAGTTCCAGAGCTTAAATGTGGATTCTGTTTGATGTGTGAGATCACTTATGAGATATGTTTTAAGAATCCAGATACACGACCTACACCTCTTTGAGGAGTAGTATACATTTTTCAGTGACCCTGTCAATTGCTTTATGTGGGACAGACTTCTTATCCCTTTAAAACTCAATTAATTAAACACATACACTATATCTCCAAAGCAGAGGTTAGAAGCACCTCAAGTTCAACAATATAAGCACGATTTTTGAGATCCCCAATGCTGGGTGACTGACCAGATGTCATCAAGCCAAAGAGGAGGGAATATTTGAAAACTGCATTGGCAGTGTGAGCAGCGTTGGATACATCGTTTGAAGGGCTTAATGCAGCCCTTGAATGAAAAATTTTTTTTTAAAGTCCATTCATGTTTTTTTTTATACCCGCTTAATGATGGGTTTGCTACCCAATCACCATGTATCTTTCAGTAAAAAACAGCTTTGATTGGTCATTTGGACCACATAATGGGAAAATTAGGTTCTTACCTTGGTAATTTTCTTTCCTTTAGTCATAGCAGATGAAGCCATTACATATGGGTTGTGTCCATCAACCAGCAGGGGGAGATAGAGAAAACTCAACTTTTCACAGTGCCTCATGGCCAGCCAGCTCCACTGCCTCTTCAGTATTTGAAGCTTCCAAAGCAGTATGGCAAACCGCAATGGGAATAACATGAACTTTCCTCACAGCAAACGATGGCCCCTTAACAAGGGCATGAACTCAAAAGGAGGGAATGAACACATCCTCCTGGAGGGAATAAACTCGTCCTCCTTATTGTATAACTGGAGGGGATACACGCAAACTCCTGGAGGGAATAAACTCATCCTCCAAAACATAAACTGGAGAGAATGTACTCATCCTCCTATAAGTGAACATGAATCCTGAAGACTGTTTTCCAACTTTCTCCCAAGGAAGGAACTTCAGGAAACAAGAACAGAACCTGAAACAGATTCACAGTATACAGACAATCATACAGGGAGGGCTCATGGCTTCATCTGCTATGACTAAAGAAAAGAAAATTACCAAGGTAAGAACCTAATTTTCCCTTCCTTGTCATCAAGCAGATGAAGCCATTACGTATGGGATGTAACAAAGCAATCCCTATATAGGGTGGGAACAGGTCACACCACGCGCTAACACTTGTGCTCCAAAACACGCATCTCTCCTAGCAGCCACATCCAGCCTGTAATGTCGGGCAAAAGAGAGCTTAGAAGCCCATGTTGCTGCACTGCATATCTCTTGATGAGAGAGTGCTCCAGTTTCAGCCCAAGAGGAAGAAATCGCTCTGGTAGAATGCGCCTTAAAGGCTACAGGCGGAGACCGGCCGGCAAGCAGATAAGCTGAAAAGATAGTTTCTTTGAACCAGCGGGCAATAGTGGCTTTAGACGCTGGAGACCCTCTGCGAGGACCTGATAGCAAAACAAACAGATGATCATAGATCCTGAAAGAGATAGTAACTCGCAGATACTGCAGCAGAGTCCTGCGCACATCCAACAGGTGCAACTGCCCAAAAGATTCTGGAAACTCCTCCTTATCAAAGCAGGGCAAGAAAATAGGCTGGTTTAGGTGACACGCTGAAACCACCTTAGGCATGAAGGAAGGCACGGTCCGAACCGTGACCCCGGACTCTGAGAATTGCAGAAATGGGTCTCTACAGGACAGCGCCTGGAGCTCTGACACCCGTCTCGCCGAAGTGATGGCCACGAGAAAAACGGCCTTTAGTGTCAAATCTTTCTCCGATGCTCGCCGAAGCAGCTCAAAAGAAGAAGCCTGCATGGCCTTCAAAACTAGCCCCAGGTTCCAAGCTGGACAGGGTGCTCGCATGGAAGGCCGGAGCCGAAGCACCCCACTAAGAAACCGTGCCACATTTGGATGAGCAGCTAAAGACACGCCTTCAACCTTACCACGAAGGGAGGCCAACGCTGCCACTTGCACCCGCAGGGAATTATAGGCCAAGTCTATTTGTACACCATCCTGCAAAAAGTCCAGAATCGGCGAGACAGGAGCCCGCATGGGTATGATCGCTTTTGAAGCACACCAAGACTCAAACTGGCGCCAAATCCTGGCATAAGCCACGGACGTGGAACGCTTGCGGGCCTGCAGGAGAGTGGAAATGACTGTGTTTGAATAGCCTTTGTCCCTCAATTGCGCCCTCTCAATCGCCATGCCAAAAGACCAAAGCGGCAGGCGTCCTCAATGGCTACCGGGCCCTGTGACAACAGGTTCGGTACCAGAGGTAAAGGAAGGGGAGCCTCCACTAGCATCTGTCGGAGGTCCGCATACTAAGGCCTCCTGGGCCAATCCGGGGCGATAAGGACCAATTCTCCTGGGTGCAGCCGAATCCGCAGGAGCACGCGCCCTATCAAGGGCCACGGAGGGAACACATATAGTAGGCCCGGAGGCCAGGGCTGAGTCAAGGCATCCAACCCTGCCGAGCGAGGACCTCTCCTTCTGCTGAAGAAGCATGGGACTTTGGCATTTGAACTTGTCGCCATAAGATCCATCACGGGCTTGCCCCATTTGGCACATATCTGCAGGAATACTTCGTCTGCTAGTTCCCATTCTGCTGGATCGATGTGATGCCTGCTTAGATAATCAGCTTGCACGTGGCTCTGACCTGCAATGTGAGCTGCCAACAGAAACTGAAGATGCAGCTCGGCCCAGTGGCAAATCTGTTCAGCCTGCGCGGCCAGTGCTCTGCACTGAGTGCCGCCTTGTCGATTTATGTAGGCCACTGCTGTTGTGTTGTCCGACATCACTCTGACAGCCAATCCTTCCAGGGTCACTTGAAAGGCCAGAAGCACCTGAAACACCACTTTCAACTCCAGGCGGTTGATGGACCACTCAGACTCCTCGAGTGTCCATAGACCCTGGGCATGCTTCCCCTTGCAATGTGCGCCCCAGCCCTTCAGTCTGGCATCTGTCACTACTAGATACCAATCGGGGAGTGCCAGCGGCATTCCTCGCCGCAGCATGCTGTCTGAGAGCCACCACTCCATGCTGAGTTGGGCCGCAGGGAGCCAAGAAAGTCTGCATTGATAATCCTGAGAAACTGGAGACCATCTTTGAAGTAGGGAATACTGTAGAGTTCTCAGGTGCGCTCTCGCCGAGGGCACCACTTCCAATGTGGCTGTCATCGATCCCAGCAGCTGGACAATGTCCCAAGCTCGCGGGCGGGGCATCCTTAGGAGCAGACGGATCTGATTCTGAAGCTTGCACCGCCTTAGCTCGGCTAGGTATACATAGCCCGAGTCTGTGTCGAACCTGGCCCCCAAATATTCTAGAGATTGCGAGGGGGTCAGGTGACTTTTGGCCATATTGACGAACCAGCCTAGAGATTGAAGTACTGAGACCACTCTGGATGTAGCTTGATAGCTCTCTGTTACAGAGTCTGCTCTGATGAGCCAGTCATCTAGGTACGGGTGAACCCTGATACCTTCTCGCCTGAGCAAAGCAGCTACTACCACCATTACCTTTGAAAAGGTTCGGGGAGCTGTGGCGAGGCCAAAAGGCAAGGCCCGGAACTGGAAATGTTTTCCCAACACCGCAAACCTCAGAAACTTCTGGTGCGGGGGCCAAATTGGTACGTGCAAGTAAGCTTCTTTCAGGTCTAGAGACGTGAGAAACTCTCCTGGCTGTACCGCAGCAATGACGGAGCGCAGGGTTTCCATGTGGAAATGCCACACTCTCAGGGACTTGTTTAATTCTTTTAAGTCCAGAATAGGTCGAAAAGACCCACTGTTACTGCCATTTGTTTAGCTGACGCTCTGACAATATCATAAAGGGCATCAGCCAAAAAGGACAAGGCCGACTCCAGCCGCGGAACCACATCTGAGAAGGGCTCCGCTCCATCTCCAGGCTGTTCCACTGCCTGTTGCAACCACGCCAGGCAGACTCTAGCAGCATAACAACTGCATGCAGACGCCCAAACAGTAAGACCTGCAATTTCAAAGGACCGTTTAAGTGCTGCTTCCAGCCTACGGTCTTGTATATCCTTCAGGGCAACTCCTCCTTCCACAGGGAGGGTAGCTCTCTTTATCACCGCAGTGACTAGGGCATCTACTTTAGGCATTGCAAAGCGAGCCAAATGCTCCTCATGCAGAGGGTATAATTGCCCCATAGACCTGGAAACTTTCAAAGGTCCCTCGGGGTCAGCCCACTGAGCGGAAATAAGCTCTTGGATGGAGTCATGCAAAGGAAAGGCTCGAGCAGGCTTTTTGGTACTAGCCATCCTAGGATTCACAGAGGAGGCCATGCCACTGTCAGGCTCTTCAATAGAAAGGACCTGTAGGGCATCTGAAATAAGCGCTGGCAGCTCATCACGGTGGAAAATCCTCACCGCGGAGGGATCATCCAGATCCTGTGGTAATTCTGCACCTGACTCTGGCTCCTCAGACCCCGAAGGCCTGCCAGAACTCTCCGAATCCTCACAGCCCGACCACAGGGGAGGGATGGGGGGGGGAAAGGAGGTGCACCACAATCTGAAGGGGAATTAGCTCTTCTACGCTTTTCTTTATGCCAATTATCAGGGAAAATACTACTACTTAACATTTCTAGAGCGCTACTAGGGTTACGCAGCGCTGTACAATTTAACAAAGAGAGACAGTCCCTGCTCAAAGAGCTTACAATCTAATAGACAAGTGAACGGTCGGTCCGATAGGGGCAGTCAAATTGGGGCAGTCTGGATTCACTGAATGGTAAGGGTTAGGTGCCAAACGCAGCATTGAAGAGGTGGGCTTTAAGCAAAGACTTGAAGACGGGCAGGGAGGGGGCTTGGCGTAAGGGTTCAGGAAGGTTGTTCCAAGCATAGGGTGAGGCGAGGCAGAATGAGCAGAGCCTGGAGTTGGCGGTGGTGGAGAAGGGTACTGAGAGGAGGGATTTATCCTGTGAACGGAGGTTACGGGCGGGAACGTAAGGGGAGATGAGGGTAGAAAGAAAGATGAGGGTAGAAAATAGCCTCAGCGGGCAGTCCCAGGCCAGAATCCACCGGGGGGGGGACAATAGAAGGGGCTTCAGACGACCCTTGAGGGAGAGCTCTTTTCAGCATGTATGCTTTATGCAATAACAACACAAAATCAGGGGAGAAAAACTCGCCCTGGGCTCCCAGATCCCGTTCGGGGCTAGCCGCTCCCCGAATAGCCTCAATTCGAGGTCCTCCCCCCCCCCCCCCCGGGCTCAGGGCTCTCCGTCTCTACGGAGGCCGCGCCATGCGGAGAATTCAAAATGGCGTCCGCTGCCAGCTCTGAGCGGGAAGAATCATCGCACGCCATGCTCGGGCCGGCTCTTACACCTGTACAGCACGATTTACAGAGCCCCGCTGCTGATTTGCGCTTACCACACCGGGAGCAGCGGTTTACGTTCTCTGCAGCCATCGCCGAAAACGTCGGGAAAATTCAAAATGGCGGTTTCGCGCCAAAAACGCCCCTATCGCAGGCCCACCCCTGAGGAGATGGAAAACACTCTTACCTCACCGGACCGAGTATCACAGCTCCAGTCCCATAGAAGAATCAAAGGAAAACCTCTGTTCCATTCTTTTTTTTTTTTTTTTTTTTAACACGCTGTGAGGAAAGCAGAGGTAATAAGAACTCCAGAGGCTCAGATGAGTGGGAAAGGCAGGGAAAGGCGAACCAATGTGCCTGCATCCACTGAGTGGGAAAGGACAGGGAAAAGCAAACTAATATGTCCACATCCACGGGGGCATGGGTAAGGCAGGGAAAGGGCTAACCTATGTGCCTTCAAAGTGAAGCTGCTATAGCCTCTAACACCCCGGCTAACAACTGGCAAGCCAGGAGCCACCCCCAGGCAGATTTTTGATGGAGCTCGAAGAAGCTGCAGCCACCCTGCTTGGGGAGATAGAGAATACTGAAGAGGCAGTGGAGCTGGCTGGCCATGAGGCGCTGTGAAAAGTTGAGTGCTCTCTATCTCCCCCTGCTGGTTGATGGACACAATCCATACGTAATGGCTTGATCTGCTTGATGACAAGGAACGAGCCTTTAATAGGTCCTCTGGCCGTTCTTATTCAGGACATTGACATATGTGGGCATCTCAGGATTGTACTACAATGCGGTCTAAACCCTATACAGACCCTCTAACGATGTTGTTGGTGAACGGGGTTAAAACTAGGGCCTTCTCGGTGGGCTGTGGCACTCGACAAGGTCGTCCTTTGTCCGCATTACTCTTTCTTCTTACGCTAGAACCGTATTGTTTCTAGTTAGAAGACGGGCTGCATGGTGTTGGATTTGCTGCAGACATCACTTCTCGGCTACAGTAACACCATACTTATCTCTCCAACACAATCCAGATTTCTCTCCGAGAGTCTGATTAGTAGGAAATGTATTTTTTCAAATTGTACTCCTTAAAAACAGTGACAGATCCTCAAAAAATTAAACAGCTCTATTTGTGACTTAAGTGAAAAAATACTTATTAAACATCCAACATTCATCTTCAAGTTTCTTTTTCATTTCTTTTTCCAATTGGGCTCATTTTGAGAATTGTTCTATAAGAGGCAGTATACAAGAAAGGTTATCCAACAGCAAAGGCTGTTTTGTATCCTGTGTGAAGATGGAATTCAATAGCTGAGAGTTTTTAGAGATGTCACTTCTATGCTCTGTCTCTTAAAATTAATTTTGTCACATCAGCCAGTAACAGTATCCTAGGTGCACCATTGGTAAATAAATGAAGGAATAAATGCCAATATCAACATTAATGAGCCTCCCCTTTTTGAGTTGCACAAATTAACGTGAGCAATTCCTTATCCTCCATTGCCCCAGACACTATAGTATCATATTAATATAGTAAATATCAGCAGAATGGTCCATCTAGTTCTTCTAATAGGTAAACCGCTTTGATTGTAATCACATAGGCACTCTATCACATTCTATTTCCTCACCCTAATGCCTTCAGGCTGGTGGTCAAGGCCAATACAATCCTTATTATGTTTGCAGTGTTAGCATATGTCAGTACTAGAGCAATTAATTTACAGTGGATTGGCAAAGCTTACAAAATCTTGATCATATTTGGTCATATTTGCATAATTAGCATAGGATCTGTCACTGTTTTTAAGGAGTACAATTTGAAAAAATACTTTCAGACAAAACACAGTACTTTGAGAAATAATTTATCTGCAGTTGAACTGCAACAGAAAGCCAAAGACATGCTTATAAATTTACAACAGGAACAAAAGCCTGTGCTTGATTCAAACATGTTGTTGACCCTGTGATAAAGGCTGTAAATATAAACAAGAGAACAGGGACTAAACCACAGACAATTCAGAACTCTGCTAAGAAATACAGCCATCAGATATCAGCTTTAAAAGGTGAGTTTTTAAAGACATTTTTCTGACTTCAAAGCTCTGGAGGATAGGTTCAATTTGCTAACTGTGCTGTTTTCATTCAATAATGATGCCGCTTCTCATGACCTTCAACTGGAATTAACAAACCTGCAAAATAACAGTATTCTCAAAGAACATTTCAAAGACTGCAGAACTTTTCTTTTCTCAATCAGTTTTCAATCTCAAATATTTTGCTCCAAAATGTGTTTGTTTTGCATCAATTTACATCTGTGAACAGATTCTCTCATGTATGAGCATCAATAAATCGAGATACAGATCTCAATTAACAGGCAAACTTGCAGTCTATACTCCGTATTACAACCAGCACAATGCCAGCCAAGCACCAGACAGGAGCTGCACAAATCTGTCCACCATCTGCTAGGAGACAGAGAAATACTGAACATTCTAGGGGTGCACTGATCCCTTAAAGAGGGCAGTTCACTCAGAACTACTTTGTTCTCTGTCTCTTTCCGCTGGTTCAGCTCTGAAACTCATTGCCTGAGGATGTGGTAACAGCAGTTAGTGTAACTGGGTTTAAAAAAAAAAGGTTTAGACAAGTTCCTGGAGGAAAAGTCCACAATCTGCTATTAAGGCAGATGCCACCATTCCTGCATTAGGATGAAGGCGTGCTACGGTTGGTTGAGAAAAAGACAAATAAAATCCTTATAAAATGAGACTATGAATAGCAAAGGTCACATCATTTCTCTCCTAATTATGCAATCTTTTTCTCATCTGTCTTTCCCAGAAATGAGCTGGTTTGAGGTAAAAGGCAGATCCTAAATTCCACAAGCCAACAAATCGAAGCAAAGTTACTTAGGGCTCCTTTTACTAAACCGCAGTAGTGATTCTCGCAAGGCAAATGCAACAAAGCTCATAGGAATTGAATGGGCTTCATCATATTTGCCAAACCGGGAATCAATATCACAGCTTAGTAAAAGGAGCCCTTAATCTTTCATCAAATTTTAAATATATAAAAAAGTTATATGTAATCTGTCAGTTATAACATATAAAGTAACTGATTTCTTTCCTAACTGCAGTATTTGAGAAGCTATTGTTCAAAAAAGTAGGTATTTTAAATAAATATATAGCCTATTTGTATGCACCTAAGGCAATGTAGCTATTGAGTAAATTACAAAAAATCTAATTAGTATTTGGCAATCAAGAACAAAAACATCACTACACAGGATTATGATGCATGCTTAGCTGAGATCTGCAACCTGGTACCCCCCCCCCCCCCCCCCCCCCCCCGCCAGAACTGCGTCACCTTAAAATTCAGCTAAGACACAAAGCGGTTCTTTTACCAAGCTGTACTAAAAAGTGGCCGGCACTGGTGTCAGCGCATGGGTTTTCCATGCACTGCGATTAATTTTTACATGGCAGTAAAATGGCCGCCTTGACATATTTTTTTGTAATGGCCACGTGCTAATATCAGCATTAGCGTGTGGCCATTACTGCGGGAGCCTTTAACACTACCTATTTTGGAAGAGTTAAGAGCTCCCGTGCTAATCAGGTAGCGCAACATAATATGTCCACGATACCCAATTAGTGCAGGCATGCCTATTCTCCACCCATGGGCACGCCTCCTGCTTTGTAAAATAAATATTTTCCAGCGTGCGATTAGCACATACTGAACAGCAAACTATCGCGGGACGCCTCAGCACATCCCATGGTAGTGCTCTTTTAGCTCCTGGTAGGCCCACTTTAGGCCTACTGTGTCTTAGTAAAAGGACCTCAAAGAGCATAACAGGAGAAACCGAGAAACTTGAGAGACACTCTAGGCATACGAACAAGTAGTATCTCTCTATAAAAAATAAAATGATCTCATCGAAGAAATCTTATTACTCAAAAATGATAAACTCAGGTTCCAAATTCTGCTGAACTTTTTCTTATAGTTAGATCCTCTACAATACCTAATGAACAATGTACAGATACAACAACTCCAGATGCAAGTCTTAGCTCAATATTTTAAAGAAAAAGTTGAGAATTTAGAAATGCAATTCATCTCCTTAACCCAAAAATCTACAATCCAGATTACAGACTATTGAACATACAACACAAATTTGTTCACCAACTAGTTTTTGTTTTTGTTACATTTGTACCCCGCGCTTTCCCACTCATGGCGGGCTCAATGCGGTTTACATGGGGCAATGGAGGGTTAGGTGACTTGCCCAGAGTCACAAGGAGCTGCCTGTGCCTGAGGTGGGAATTGAACTCAGTTCCTCAGGGCCAAAGTCCACCACCCTAACCACTAGGCCACTCCTCTGCCGCCCTCGACATCATCACGTTTAGACGTCGAGGGCGGCGGACCTATCAGAGACGCGAGGGCGGAGCCGAGAGAGATGGTGACAGATTCACGAATCTGACGAACCTTACCAACCCTTCACTTCAATAAAGCCACGGAGCCAGCTTCACAACGTTGCAGGTGCGTTTTGTTACACCACACAGCTTCCTAATTTTTCCTGGAGGGTGGCTGGGGGGGAAGGGGGGGGGCAACTACCCTGGAACTGGGAGGGAGGGAGAGAGGGGGGGGCAATGACCCTGGAACTGGGTGGGGGGGCAACGACCCTGGAACTTGGAGGGGGGCCAGGCGGATCCTGGAACTGGGAGGGAGGGAGGGAGGGAGAGGGGAGGGCCCCTGGCACACACTCTCATTCTCAAACACACACACAATCACAGCTCCCTAATTTTTCACTTAAACATCGCAGGGTGGCTGGAGGAGGGGGGGCTACGACCCTGGAACTTGGAGGGGGGCCAGGCGGACCCTGAAACTGGGAGGGAGGGAGGGAGGGGAGGGAGACCCTGAAACTGGGAGGGAGGGGGAGAGGGGGCAATGACCCTGGAACTTGGAGGGGGGGCGGGCAGACCCTGAAACTAGGAGGGAGGGGCCCCCTGGCACACACTCATTCTCACACACACAGACTCTCGCACACAGTCTCACTCTCTGTCACACACACTCACACATTCACTCTCTATCACACACTCACTCTCTCTCTATCACACGCACACTCTGAGGAAAACCTTGCTAGCGCCCGTTTCATTTGTGTCAGAAACGGGCCTTTTTTCCTAGTCTATAATAAAAGATACTTTTTTTTCAATTATACCTAACTTTAATAGATCTTCTCCAGGTAGGGGATCTCATCAAGATCTATAGATATACACTATGAACAGCGGTCTATTCTTTACTTATTCTCAATACTCTTTCATAACTGTAACTTCTTTCATATATTTCATTATATTTATACCATCAAGATGGTAAATACCAACCGACAGTATATCAAATGAAAAGTAAACTTTGAAACTATATCCTCCTGACAACTCCAGTTCTCTAATACATACTACACTATTGCTGCAGTGGAGGAGTGGCCTAGTGGTTAGAGTGGTGGACTTTGGTCCTGGGGAACTGGGTTCAATTCCTACTGCAGGCACAGGCAGCTCCTTGTAACTCTGGGCAAGTCACTTAACCCTCCATTGCCCCAGGTACAAATAAGTACCTGTATATAATATGTAAGCCGCATTGAGCCTGCTGTGAGTGGGAAAGTGCGGGGTACAAATGTAAGAAAAAATAAAAATATATATATAGGTCTGTCCACGCACCCCATCACTCCCAAGGTTATTACCCCCAAATTCCCCATATTATCCTCCTGAACACTTGCATTCTCTAACTCATCCCCTTGGTACTGTGTGTATGGAAGGTCACTCCACTCCCCCCTACTGTGTATATGGGGAGGAATCTGTCCTCTCCTACCACCCCATTGCTGTATGGAGGGTCTGTACTCTTCCGCCTCCCCTGCTGTTTGTATGGAGGGTCTCTCGTCCTCCCCCTCCTGTGTATATAGAGGGTCCCGCCTCTCTGCTGTGTAGATGGAGGGTCTATCCTCCTCCTCCCCCCTCCCTCTGCTGTGTATATGAAAGATCTGTCCTCTCACTCCCTCCTTGCGTATATATGGATGATCTGTCCTCTTACCCCACCCCACCCCCTGCTATGTGCATAGAGGGTCTGACCTGTGCTCTCCTCCATCCCTCTCCTCTGCTCTCCCCCTACCCCTCCTATAATCCTCCTCCCGACCCCTCTGCCTCCTGTTCCGTCCCCAACCCACAACCCTCTCCCGCACACCCCTCTCGCTCTCACCTCCAAGTCTGCACTCTGCAAGACTGCAACATCGCGCTCCAGACAGTCCCGCTGGCTGCCGGGATACAAACGGAAGCGCAGTGTGTGTTATCACCGTTGCCTGGTAACCTGGAAACGAGCGCACGCGTACCAGACCGGGCGTCTTAAAGGAACAGCATACTGTCGGCAGATATTTAGATTAAAGGGGTATGTGCAGGAGCAGGAGGGCGGTGTTGGAGATGAAAGGTGACGTTTGTGGTTTGAGACGAGTGGGGTCAGGGGTGGGCTTGGGTAGGGGTGGCGATTGGCGAAGAGAGTGGAGGAGACACGGGGTGGCGAGCTCTCTTTGGCTGCTCCTGCATCTCTCCCGTTAGCTGGAAGGCAGGAAACAAAGTTTAAAAAAAAACCTTCAAATCCGAACTTCGAAAAATGGAAAAGCTTAGATTATTATTTATTTAGGCGAATAACTGACAGAGGTCAGTACTCCTTAAATCCTGATGATTTATCCCAGATATTTATTCACCGGACTTCTGCAACTTTCTCTGTACTACTGTCTTGCACTCTTTTTGTTACTAGTATGCACTTTTAACT
The DNA here is from genome assembly GCF_901765095.1 of Microcaecilia unicolor. Taxonomy (NCBI): domain Eukaryota; kingdom Metazoa; phylum Chordata; class Amphibia; order Gymnophiona; family Siphonopidae; genus Microcaecilia; species Microcaecilia unicolor. The sequence goes on from NC_044031.1 coordinate 625,944,624, forward strand.
TGTTTATACCTAAATTCACTCTGTATTTTGTATTTACTATAATAATAAAATATTAAAAAAATAAAAAATCCGCATTTCTTTCATTCTCTCCCCCCCCCCCCCCAGGTTGCGTCAAAAAGGCACAGGACTGGAAAAGCACCCCCCCCCCCCCCCCCCCCCATCAAACCTCCTTGATCTTCGCCTCAAATTCAAAGGAGGCATGGTGTGGTGGGACTGGCACAGAATAAGTCCCGCCCCAAGCTACCGAACCGAGGGGGCGGGACTGCATACTGTAAGCAAACAGGTCCCGCCCAATGAGGTTAGATTGAGAACTGGAGACGGTATGAGCCAAGGAGGTTAGATAAAGCAGTGGTGAGCCTATCTGAGGCCAGTAGGTGGAGTGGTTCACCCAAAACAGTAGCAAAGATTATTGGAAATAAGGGACTGCCTATGCGTGGTCCATCTGTAAAAAGTCAAAATCTGTTCCAGTTGGATAGGCAGTGCCTTAAAAGGTAGAGGACAAAAGAGGGTTTTTTTTTTTTTTTTACTTATTTGATAGTTTTGTCTTTAATTTATTTGAAAGCTGCCCATATCCTATATAATAATTCTCACCTCCAACGTTCTATGCTTGGGAACGTGGCTCCCTGGCTGCAAGTGGTCTGCGAGGCAGACACGCACGGACGTCACTGACGTCAACACAGCTGATTCCAAGGCAAGGGGAGGAGTAGGGAAACACGCGCAGTGTTTCCCTACTCCTCCTATTGCCTCGGAATCAGCTATCACCCCCCCCCCCGCTACGCCCCCCTCGAAACCCACCCCCTCCTGCGAACCTGTCGATCCCCCCCCCCCGGAACGCCGAAAACCGCACCCCCCCTCCCGCCACTGTTGTGCACTACCTTCGGGTGGGTTCCTCAATCATCTCAGAAAGTTTAACTCCGTGCGTCTGACGTCAGACGCACGCAGAGGAACTTCCAGGCAAGATGATTGAAGAACCTACGGGAAGGGAAGAACAACACGGCGGCGGTGGCGGCAGTTTTCGCTCGCACGGGGGGGGAACGACAGGTTCGCGGAAGGGGGGGTTCGAGGGGGCCGTAGCACGGGGGAGGGGGGGAATTGCCTGCCTAAGGCCCGTTTCCTTGCCTACAGAAACGGGCCTTTTTTACTAGTGTAGCTATACAGTGTGTTTATTCTTTCAAAAAAGGTGCCCATACTCAAATGCTGGGCACCCCTTCAAGGGTGGGGTTATCACTAAGGGACTCATCCCACAATAGCTAGAACCCCTACAACCAGTCACAGAATCTATGACAAGGCAGAGTTGGTGTGTAGAGCCTGAGGTCTTTCATTAAAACTTGGGGTCCATGGATCAATTTTAGCAGACAATGGAAAAGGTGCCGGTACTCAGTACCCCCTCAAAAAAAGCCCTGTATAAATGTGAAATAAAAATTGAATATCATTAAATCAGCTTAAACAATTATTGGAGCTGGTGGAAACAGCACTAATAAAGGCTGTATTTTGTGCTCATTTTTCTACACTTCTATACAATACAGTAATACATGGCCAAATTTCAGTGAGGATATTCTATTTACTGATGGGTTCATCTTAACTGTTGTAATCTGCCTGGTGTTATAAAGATTGGAAATAAAATTAAACTCTCCTTTCATTGGGGCATATGGAAAATGGAATCACATCTTCACCTCATCTCTTTTGTACAAATGGATTACTCTGTTTTGAGCATGTTTCAGGGACAAGTGGTTTTCATAAGTCAATTGTGTTGGCATTGCTAGTATACATCCCGCAAATTTCTCAATTTGCACTTCCCCAGCTGTAAAGGACTAAAATACAAGCTGATGCATGCCACCACCTTCTCCTACACGAGCACACAGATATGGAATGCTCTACCCACAGACCTGAAATCAATTGTCGAAACAAATAACTCACAAATCTCTGAAGACACACTTCTTCAACAAGGCCTACAACGAGAACCAACAGCCTCACTAATCCACTTTACCAACCCAACCAGTGATTAAAATCCACTTCTACAATTACCTGCCTAATCACTTCCTCTTTTTTCCCTTACTCAATCTCTGCACACTACTAATTGTATCTGATATTCTGGAATGACAATGTCATAACAAAACTATATAAGCCACATTGAGCCTGCAAATAGGTGGGATAATGTGGGATACAAATGCAATAAAATAAATAAATAAATACCATGCCATACTTTGTATTGTTTTCGAATATGTTTACTGCTGTAATTGCCTATTGCTCATGTTTGATCTACTCTTACTGTACACCGCCTTGAGTGAACTCCTTCAAAAAGGCAGTAAATAAATCCTAATAAATAAAATAATAAAAATAAATATTTTCTTTCATGCAGATCTCTCATTTGTTTAAACATAACTGAATGTGTTTTAAGCCCCTAATGCAGTCCATTGGTTTTCTTATTCTTTGACCTTGTGATGACTTGTAATGTGCCAAAACTGGAAATACAGTGAGACAGAATAATAGAATTCAGTAACATCCAAAATATCTATATATATAAAAGGCACCACTGAAGCCTCCAGCCGGAAGTGTGAAGCGCCAGAGATATCCGGTTTCCCCATGAGTGAAGGAAAACAGCACAGCAGGAAATCCCACGAAACAGTGAAGGACTCAGAGGGGGGAAGGGAGAGAGATGCCCTCACTCTCTCTGTAACAAAAACACAGAACAGCAGGAAACAACACTGAAGGACTGGACTCGGAGGGGGGAGGGGGGAGGGAGAGAGGGCAGAGGGCAGGGACACACACTCCAACATGCACACTCTGAAGAAAACCTTGCTAGCCCCCGTTTCATTTGCATCAGAAACGGGGTTTTTTTACTAGTATTAACATAAATATGTTTGCATCTGGGTAATAATTGATAAAATGTTGTTTAAAATTATATTACAAAGCATGAAGTTGACTTGGTTAACTTCTGCTGTATAACAACCAGTTGTAAATAGTAGTAGTAAACAATATTAAGTGCACTTTTATAATATACCACAGAAAATTATTAAAGACTCACCTATTCTGAAAGGCATACCCGAATGACCCAACTTAAATGCCTCAACCCTGTAACACTTCACCATCAAAGATCGTATTGGACATTACCAAACCCTTCTACCCTAACCCAACTTGACAGAATTTTATCTTCCTTATCCCATTATAACATCTTTTGTACTTATCCTCTAATGGACTTGGCGAATGCCTTTACAGTATTATGTAAGCCACATTGAGCTTGCAAATATGTGGGAAAATGTGGGATACAAATGTAAAAAATAAATAAATAAATTCCACAAAACAAAAGGAGCAAGTTCCCACAAATCATCTTTCTGTTTTGAAATAGGCACAGGAAAAAAAAAGATTTTAAATACTCCCAGGTTTCAACCTAATTCATGTTTAATGTGAGATATAAATGTCATAAATAAATAAATAAATAAATAGAAACTCTGAAAGTTGAGCACCTGATTCTCATAACATGGTGTCTGTTTTACTGACCAGGAGAAAAAACAATATCTGCACAAATATAACACGCGCCTGGGTGTCCCTATAACCAGGCCCTCCAAATTACGATTTATAACAAATTACTATGAAAAGTTATTCCGTTATTATACTTCTTCTGTGTACATCCGTTTGCTGTACAAGCTGGCATGTTTGAAAATATGTGAGATTAAATAAAAATGCTACCTGCAATAAACAACAACAGCGTGGATGCAGCAGCTATAGGTTTGTTTGCTTGCTTTGTTTTGAGTGTATGGGGATGATGGCTGTGCGGGAGAGGGGAAACAGAGATGAAACTAATTGGCTTCAGCTTTTTGACATGATCCTGTCTCCTGTTTTTATCTAACCTTGGTATCAGCCTATCTAGCCCATTATATGGGCTGCAGGCAGTAGGCGGAGCTTGCCACATTTTCACTCACCCAAAACAATAGCAAAACATGCATTCCAACTAAAACTCAACAAAGAAAAAACTCACTGTCTTATCCTATCATCTCAATACATCATGAACACTCCCGCAACCATCAACACCCCAGACCACACATTCCCTATCTCAGACAGCCTGAAAATACTCGGCGTTACAATCGACCGCAACTTTACACTAGAAAGCCAAGTAAAATCCGCAACAAAGAAAATGTTCTATGCAATGTGGAAACTCAAACGTGTAAAACAATACTTCCCGAGGGAAACATTCCGCAACCTGATACAATCGATGGTAATGAGCCATGCAGACTACTGCAATGTAATATACGCAGGATGCAAAGAACAAATCCTAAAGAAGCTTCAGACCGCACAAAACACGGCTGCAAGACTCATCTTTGGAAAAACACGATTTGAAAGCTCTAAACCCCTTCGCGAAAAACTACATTGGCTCCCAACCAAATAGCGCATTGCCTTCAAAATCTGTACTACGGTCCACAAAATCATATACGGTGAAGCACTGGAATACATGACAGACCTAATCGAGCTACCAGCCAGAAACTCATCCGTATCTACACAAACGTACCTGAATCTACACTACCCAAGCTGCAAAGGACTCAAATACAAATCAACTTACGCATCCAGTTTTTCCTACATTAGTGTAACCGGACAGATCAGCAAGTAAATCAGGAGGCTGAGACGCTGACTTCCCAAGCAAGGTAACTTTTATTAGCTAGCTGACACAGTACTAAGTTCAGATTCAGGATACTGTGCCCCGAGCGTCATCTGACACTCATTCTTATACATCGTTAGTGATCATGCGCATAATGAAACAGGCTAGTAAATCAGAAGACAAAAGGCCAATTTGGTTCCAAGCAATGCAACTTTTATTGCTAGCAATTGTACAGCACTGAGTAGTCTCAGGATACTGTGTGTCACTCATCATCTGACACATACATTTATACTTCCCTACTGGGCCTGCGCATTAGGCCCCTTACACATCATAATTGGCATGCGCAGTAAACATTTGTAGTTCTTACAGTACACGTTTGTAGTTCCCAGTACGTACACACGTCATAACACTGAAATGATACTGGCAAGAGAAACGAAACTTAGCAGCTTCTTCTACACACACACAATGCTCCTTTCTAGCACAGGAGATAAGGTTCGTCTGGCTCAGAAATGCAGGGCGGGGGTGTTAGCACCCTCCAAGGCCACCTATTCATGTGGCACCTACGTGCAAAGCTGATCTTGTATAAGCCTTGCTACTACAGTTACAGTTACAAGCTATATGTCTAATAGCCCTGCATTCTGTCTTACATTAGTAAACAGTAAAACTGGGTAAGGCACAAAGGTCCAGTGCATTAATAAAGTGTGGCTAAAAGCCAAAAGCAGAGGTAGAATGCATAAGTATAAGTCCATCAGTAGGCACAAAACATGAGGTTGTTCTGTTGGTCAGTAGTTGTTCTGTTGGTCAGTAGTATTCGGGTAATATCCGGCGTTCCACTCCTACAATTCCCCCCTTTTGATACTAGACAATCATCCTGATGGAGAGTATCATTCCCAGAATCCTGAAAGGGAAAAGAGAGACAAGAAACATTAGCAAGTAGGCGACGAGGAGCCCTAAGCCCTTGCACAGCCGCTGGTTACTTCGCCGGGGTTGAGACGGAGGGCCCCTAGTGGAATCCCCCCCCCCTTTGTAGCCGGTCTTGTGCTGGCACAAGGGTATTGGCTCAAGAATTGACTCAGGAGGACAGTCGTCAGCATCATTCGCAAGATTCTGCTTCATCAGACTGGGGAATGGGGGAGTACATCTGGAGAGCCATAAGTTGGGCAGCAGCCCGGCGGTCAGCGATACTTTCCATGGTGGAGCGGAGACACCTGAAAACTAAGGGGAGAGACAAAGGAATTAATAGGCAGGACAGCAAAAACAGTCCCCCCATGACGAGGAGGCCCTTTAGGCTCCCCGAGGTCGGCAACCAGCTAGTTAGGGAGGAGGTCCAATCCCAAGCGCTGTTCCAGGTTTGGACGGGGACGTGAGCCAATTTAACCATCCGGTCAGTTATCTCTCTGATGACATGACTCTGGTCATCAATCTGTAAGCAGCAATTACTGAGGTTAAATTTGCCGCACACCCCCCCTTCCTGGGCCAAGAGGTAGTCAAGAGCTAAGCGGTTTTGGTAAACTGCGGTGATGAGCTTAGTGTTCTGGCGGGCTAGGATGTTGAGGGCAAAGGCCGAATCGTTGGTAAGGATTTCGAGCACGGCCTGTAAGCGGATAATGCGATTCAGCATGTAGATAGGAGTACGGTATCCATATGTACCATCTTCAGCCCACGTGGCCGGTCCATAGTAATGAATGATACGTTCTGGCGGCCACTCGTTGTCCTTCCAATCTCCTATCTGGACTTTGGGTTTGGTGTCTGGAGGGGACCGTTTACGTCTGCCAATGTTGCCAGGTCCCTTTTCCATGTAGAGGGGGATACCTAACGTCTCGCCGACACGCAGGGGCAGAAGGAAGAAACTAGGACGTATGGTGCCCAAGAGACAGGTGCCGTACCAGCGGGCCGGGAGCTGTTCATAGGCCCGGCGGCCGCAAATGTAGTAGTAGCCCTCCGGGGCTACCCATTTAAGAGAAGCGTTCCCTCCGTACGTCCACGTTGTGTTCAAGGTGGGTTCAGTCCAGATGGGCTCCGGGGCGGGTAGGTTGTCCGTCTGCCACCAGGTATTTCGGCTTCCATTAAACTGGAGGACCCCCGTGCAAGCGGAATCTCCCACTGGTACAGAATAACGCTTCGATGGCGCTCGGCTAGCGCAGAGGGTACCTATGATATTGGTTCTCAGGGCCCATTCGTAGGGCCTCGGACGCCGGGGAAAGGTTATGTTGGTGGTGTTGAGAGCGTCCCACATATACTGGCGGATCTCCTTCGCTTCCCAGGGCCATTGTTCACCCATGTCGGTACCTCCACAAACGAAACAGTTGGCAATTCCCAGGGAGAGGGCAATATTTTCGGCCAGGTTGAGGAACATGTTCCGAGCTTCGGGAGAAATGGGGAACTTAGTCGCTGCTTCCTCAGCGCGAGCAATTTCGTCGAATACATCCTGGTACCCGACAACCGTGGTCTGATAGTGGGTGGGTATCTTTTGCTCAAGGCTCTGGCTAATGGTGATGAAAGTGATAGGGTCCGTCCCGGCCCCATCGATGCCAAATCCCCAAGTCTGTCTCCAGGGGCTTTCCGGTCCCCTCAGTGGCCATTCAAGGAGCACGGTGTTATCGGAGCCCCTTCGAATTTCGCCTAGGCCCGGACATCCAGGGTAACCGCCTCCGGTGTAGGCACACACTCGTTCCCAGCCCGAGGTTCGGGTATCAGCGGCACAAGGTAACCAAGACCAAGGAGACCCATATCTTCCATCCAAGGTAAGGGTGCATACATACTTGTGATCATTCGCGTAGGCCTTGCGCCAGGCTAGACTTCCGCACTTGTGGGACCAGGGATGTCTATCGATAGCAACACAGACGTCAAAGGTAAGGGTGGCCACAGTCTGAGTTCCACCGGCCATAATACGGGTCGAATTCACGTAATACAGGATACCATCTCCCTGGACTCCCATAGACCCGACGTATTGGGGAAGGCCCACACTGAGGGTGACATTGTAGTATCGTGGCTTGACCGGACTGTGGCAGATCGTGATATTGCCCTGGAGACATCTGTGAAATTGCTGGAGGCCAGCCGGGGTTATGATGGCACAAGCCGGAAGGAGCCGACAATCGCCTTCCGGGGGCTGCGACTGGTGGATGAGGGTGGTAATCAGGTGATATCCCCCCTCTATACGATGGCGCACCAGGCGCAAACATTCAGTGCAGTTCTGACTTAAGGGAAGAGGCTGGCGGAAGGATAGGCAGAGGAAGAACAAGAAGATTGGATACAGCATCATAGGTTTGGGGGTAGGTATCCCAATTTTTGCAGTAAGAAAATGATGAGCCCCAAGATGAAGGCTGCAATAAACAGGGAACCAAAGACGCAGTGGGTCCAATAGCTGAGTTTCTGTTGCTGGGTAGGCATGGATCCGTTGGTTCACGTCTTTCTTAGGGTCAGCCGTAGTGGAGCGTCAGGATGTTGATGAGCAGTCCAAAGCTTGGGGGTGCTACTAGTGGGAGCAGCGGGCTTCAGCCTGGTCCAATGTATCCACACTGGGCTTCCTGCAATTTTAACAGCGGTTGGGGTCGTTAGGAGAACAAGGGAGGGCCCTTTCCATTTGGGCTTCAGACAGTCAGATTCATCCCACTCTTTTACCCATACTTCCTCCCCTACCCTGAACTGATGCGTAGGACTAGTGAGGACCAGAGGAGCTACTCTCTCAGTGTACTGCTGGATATCCTGCACTACCTTGTGCAAGGCTTTCATCTGTTTCACTAAGGAATTCTCACCCTGTATCTGCAAGGACTCGGGAAAAGAGGGTAATGGTGGTGGCCTGGCATACATCATCTCGTAAGGAGTAAGGCCTGTAGCCTTGGGAGTGCACCTAAGATGCAGCAAGGCCAGTGGGAGCAGGTCTGGCCATTTGGCTTTGGCTTCTTGGCATAGCTTGGCTAGCTGGTTCTTCAGGGATCGGTTAGCTCTCTCCACTATTCCACTGCTCTGGGGTCTCCAGGCACAATGCAACTTCCAATCGAGGCCCAGTCTCGTACTGAGCTGTTGAGTTACTTCACTGGCAAAGGCAGGCCCGTTGTCGGAGTTTATCTGCTTGGGGAGACCGTATCTGGGTAAGATATGATGAATCAGTAAGGAGGTGACTTCTTTAGCCATTTCCGTTCTGGTGGGCTGGGCCTCAATCCATCCGGTGTAGGTACACACGGCGACAAGGATGGCTTTGTAGCCCCGGGCTGGGGGCATATGCGTGAAGTCAATCTGGCAGACATGGAACGGGCTAGTGCCTCGGAGAACATGTCCTGGCGTAGGACCGGGCCCCGTTCTTGGGTTGTTCCGAGCACAAGTTACGCATTGGCTGGAAGCATTTTTAGTCCACAGGGACAGCTTGTTGATGTAGTAGGTCTTCTCGAGTAGGCGCCCCAGAGCGTCCCTGCCCAGGTGGGTGCGGTCGTGAGCCTCCTTGGTCACCGTCCAGGCCAAGGCTTCGGGTATCCATATGCGCCCATCCTGTAGTACCCACCAGCCATTGCGTGACTCCAGGCCCTCTTGCCGGGCCCACTCAGTCTCTTGTGGGGTGTAGATAGGGGTCTCTGTGGGGAGGTGAACGACGAGTACAGGGTCAGAGGAAGGAGAGAGGTAAGGGAGCTGACTCGCCCTTTTTGCAGCGTCGTCTGCCCGCTGATTTCCCCGGGCGATAGGGTCCGTCCGGCCTGTGTGGGCCCTGCAGTGCATCACAGCCACCTTCTTAGGTTTCCATACTGACTCGAGTAGTTGACAGATTTCAGTGGCGTTTGCGAGTCCCTTCCCTTCAGCGGTTAGATATCCTCTCTCTTTGTACAAGGCCCCGTGCACCTGGAGGGTGAGGAAGGCGTATTTGGAATCTGTGTAGATGTTAACAACCTTTCCTTCAGCCCACTGGAGGGCTCTGGTGAGGGCAATCAGTTCCGCCTTCTGGGCTGACGTTCCGGGCGGCAGAGCCATAGCCTCGATCACGTGGTCCTCAGACACAACAGCATAGCCAGCTCTTCGACTTCCCTCTATTACTTGGCTGCTTCCATCGGTGAACAGGGTGAAGCCCCCTTGCCAGGGTTGGTCCTTGAGGTCAGGTCTGCTAGAATGCACTGTGGCCATTACCTCCTCACAGTCGTGGAATGGTGGTTCAGGGGCCGGAAGGAGGGTGGCGGGATTAAGGTTAGTTGTGTCCAGGATCCGCACCTCCGGATTTTCGCACAGGAGGGCTTGGTATTTAACCAATCGGGAGTTGGTCATCCATCTGGGTCCGTGGCTCTCGAGTAGGCCACGGATGGTGTGGGGTGTAGTCACAAAAAGTGTTTGACCAAACGTGAGTTTATTGGCCTCGTGTATCAGCAGACAGGCCGCCGCAATGCTTCGGAGGCAGCCCGGCCATCCTCGTGCCACGTTGTCCATCCCCTTGGAGAGGTATGCTACAGGACGTTGCCAGGTACCGACCAGTTGGGTGAGGACTCCAAGTGCCAATCCCTTCTTTTCGTCGATGAACAAGTAGAACGGCTTGGTCACGTCTGGCAGTCCGAGCGCTGGTGGGGCCACAAGGGCCTCCTTGAGGTCCTGAAGGGCTTTCAATTCGTGTTTTTCCCACTGGAGGTTTTGGCCCTCGAGTTCAGGTCCTTTCAGCTTGGCGTACAAGTCTTGGGTCAGGACAGCGAAGTTGATGACCCAGATCCGGCAGTATCCAGCGGCTCCGAGGAGTGCCCGCAATTCCTTCTTATTCGCAGGGGTGGGTTGGTTGCGGATGGCTTGGGTTCGGGGGATACCGAGCCTTCGGGTTCCTTCTCGGAGGCGAAACCCCAGATACTCGACTTCGATCTCGCATATCTGGGCCTTTTTGCGACTGGCCCGGTACCCCTGGGCTTCCAGGGTTTTCAAGAGGTAAAGGGTAGCTTCTGCACAGTCCGTGTACGTTTCACGGGCCACCAACAGGTCGTCCACGTATTGAACGACCGGCCCGTACTCGTCCTGATACATCTTCAAGTCCTGGGCGAGTTGGTCGCCAAAGAGAGTGGGCGAGTTCTTGAATCCCTGGGGAAGCCGGGTCCATGTAAATTGCTGCTTATTCCCAGTCTGTAAGTCTTCCCACGTGAAGGCAAACAACTTCTGGCTGTCAGCGGCGAGAGGGATGGAGAAGAAGGCGTCCTTCAGATCAATGACACTATACCACTTGGTCTGGGCTGGCACTTGGGCAAGGATGGAGTAGGGGTTCGGTACGAGGGCAACTATGTCAGCTACCTGGTTGTTGACTTTCCTCAGGTCTTGGACGGGTCTGTACTCTGATGTTCCTGGCTTCTTAACGGGCAGCAATGGGGTGTTCCACGCGGATCTGATCGGTTTAAGGACCCCTTGTTGAAGGAGTTTCTGTAGATGAGCTTGCATACTATTCCGGGCTGCATAAGGGATGTGGTACTGTCCTTGGTTGACGACTTGAGCATTTGGTTTGAGTTCAATCCAGATGGGGATAGCGTTAACGGCCAGTCCTCCGGGGTTCACTTCTGCCCATACATCAGGCACCTCATCCATTATGGCCCGTCTCTGCTGAGCGAAAGGGGTGTTCTGGTCATACCGACAGTCACCAGTCCCTACAGTTGGGGGAACGTGTAGTCTCCATTCTTCTCTCACAGGGCAGACAAGCGTTACTGGCCGGTCTTCAAAGTGAGCTTCCACTTCACCCGTGGTCTTGAACTTCAAGGTGGCCTGGAGCTTACAGAGTAGGTCTCGACCAATCAAGGGGACTGGGCATCCAGGGATGTGTATGAACTGATGAGCCACCATCGTCCCTCCGATCTGGACTTGGCGTTCCTTGAGGAGGGGAGCTGTAAGTGATTTCCCGGAGGCCCCCACAATCGGTATGGTTTCTTTCGTGGCCGGGGCTATGGCAGTGGTGATAACAGATCGCTGGGCCCCTGTGTCCAGTAAGGCCTTCATTGATTGCGTCCCCACCCGGATTTCCACCAGAGGGTCAGTGGGGACTCTGCCCTCCCGGTCCCTTCATGCGGTACGGTCTCGGGTGGCGTCAAGGGCCATCTGCCATTCCTGTCGGTCATCCCGTCCTCGACCTCCTCGGCCTCGGCCCCGGCCCCTCCTGGGAACCCCTGTGCGGTCGTCAGTCTCCTCCTCTCTCGTGCGGTCCCATGACTCCTCCTCTCTCGTGCGGTCCCGTGGCTCCTCCGGGCAGTCAGCCCACCAGTGCCCTTCTTGCCGACAATTTGCACACTGGTTACGTCCTATGGGGGACCGTGTTCCTCTTCCCCTTCTTGCCCTTCCCCGTGGCCTAGACCTCAGGCGCTCTTCCAGCACCGTGGCCAACACATCTGCCTTCTCCCGCATCCGTCTGGTCGATTCCTTCCGGGCCTCCGTCTTCTCCTCTTGGTCGCGATATCCGAATACACGATCAGCTATGGCTTTCAGTTGGCTGATGCTCATCCCTTCAAACCCCTCCGTTCTCTGCAGCTTTCTTCGTATATCCGGTGCTGACTGACTGACAAAACTCATAACCACGGTTGGAAGGTTCTTGGGATCTTCGGGGTTTATCGGACTGTGCCTTCTAAATGCCTCCATAAGTCGCTCAAGAAAGTCCCCCGGGCTTTCGTCCTTCAGCTGGACTACACTGTGGATTTTCCCCATATTTGTAACCTTCTGCTTCCCCTTCTTTAGGGCTGCCAGGTACGCCTGCTGATACCGGCGGATAAGGGTTTGACCTTCAGCGGTTCGGTAGTCCCACGCAGGGGCAGCGATGGGCGCCTCCGCCTCTATTAGGTTCTGTAAGTTGGCATGGGCTGGGTTCGCATCCCGGACAGCTTGTTCCATATTCTGTTGTAAGAGGCGGCGTTCTTCAGTGGTCAGAATGTGGGCGCTCAATTGCCTAAGGTCACCCCAAGTCGGGTTATAACTGTATATAATGCCTTCCACCAATTCTACCAACTGCTCGGGTTTCTGGTCGTAAGATGGCCCATGCAATTTCCAATTGTACAAGTCGGCACTGGAGAAGGGCACGTGACTATAAACTGTTGATTCAATGGGCTGGCCCCCCTCTTCTGCCGGGTTAGGGGTAAAAGTGGTAGATAATCGGACTGGGTATAGATTGGTGGGCCCCCCCTTTCGACTAGGAGGGAGGGCCTTTTGCGGACTTGATTGGGGAAATCGAGTAATGTTCTTCACAACCCGTTTACTCTTCCGTGTGGTTGCGGGGCCAGTCGACTCAGGTGAGGCTGGTCGGGAAGTCTGTCCGGCATCCGACTCTGACTCGGAAGTCTCAACGTTATCCGGGCCCTCTGCCAGGCCCACGAAATCGGGGTATATGGGGGCGTATGGAGGTGGCGCAATATTGTCTTCGTACGCCTCCGCTGTAGCAAGTATCGGGGCCTTCGAAGGCACCTTTTCGGGCAAACCCTGAACTTTCCCTTTTGTTTCCTTCGGGGGTTTCATTCTAGAAAGTGTGTTGGTCGTACTGGGCGTGGTCTCTGCTGTAGCAATGGTAGCACGGGGCGTGGTCTCAGTGGCTTCAATGCTAGGGGCGGTCGGCCTTATGGGGGCGGTCCCTGTAGCCTTCTTCACGGCAGCGGTTGCCGAGCTTTGGAGAGCGAAGGCATGGGTCGGCAGGGCTTTAAGTTTAGTTTTTCGGCCCTTTCTCTGTTTTACCACCATGAGGGCGGCTTTTTCTACCTTCCGTTGGGCCCAAGCCGGCGGATCCCGGACAACGTCCAACCACGCTTCTATGTATGGAATGTCCTCGGGACAGCCTGGGTTCCCCTCAACTATAACAATATTCATGACCGCCGCCACCTTTTCATATTCAAATGACCCTCCCGGGGGCCATTCAGCAACTCCTAGCCCTGGCCACATAAATTGACATCGCTGTATCATCCCGGCCCTACTACACTTATCTTGATCGAACACTTCGCTAAAGTGTTCCGTCATTAAATCTAGCGGTGTGGACCCACCCCCGCCCATCCTAACCTGAGTGCCAAAGGACAGGTGACGGACAAAGGGGGAAAGGGATGGTGGAGGAGTAAGGGGTCTCGTTCCACCGGACACAAAAGGGTCAACACTCGGCCTGACCAGAACGCGGTCACCCGGCCTGGAAATGCAAGCCCATTCACACACTTTCATACGCCACAAGAAACCCCCCGTTCGCCGTTCGGTTTCGTCGCCGGAGCCTAGTGAGTTTCGGGACCTAGTCCGTATTAGTCACTGGCTAAAAGAGGGTGATCACGCCTCTTCTTCGGTCCTTACTGGGCCGGTCACTACGTAGAGTATACTCGCCTGTCCGCCGGGGTCGCAGGCCGCGCCGTCGTACGCTTCTCTGAAGTAGGAAAAGATGCCTTGCCGGAACCACACAGCCCCCCTTGCAGTCAGGCGGAATTGATCGGCCCTCCTCCGGGAGATGGACGCTGAAATCAGCGGTGGCCACTCACCACCTTCTCGGGAGGGGATCGATGACCCGACCCGACCGCACTGGGGGAGGGGAAGAATATAATCCGATTTCCCTTTTGTAAACACTCCTGGCTGGCTCGCCAATGAAACAGGCTAGTAAATCAGAAGACAAAAGGCCAATTTGGTTCCAAGCAATGCAACTTTTATTGCTAGCAATTGTACAGCACTGAGTAGTCTCAGGATACTGTGTGTCACTCATCATCTGACACATACATTTATACTTCCCTACTGGGCCTGCGCATTAGGCCCCTTACACATCATAATTGGCATGCGCAGTAAACATTTGTAGTTCTTACAGTACACGTTTGTAGTTCCCAGTACGTACACACGTCATAACACTGAAATGATACTGGCAAGAGAAACGAAACTTAGCAGCTTCTTCTACACACACACAATGCTCCTTTCTAGCACAGGAGATAAGGTTCGTCTGGCTCAGAAATGCAGGGCGGGGGTGTTAGCACCCTCCAAGGCCACCTATTCATGTGGCACCTACGTGCAAAGCTGATCTTGTATAAGCCTTGCTACTACAGTTACAGTTACAAGCTATATGTCTAATAGCCCTGCATTCTGTCTTACATTAGTAAACAGTAAAACTGGGTAAGGCACAAAGGTCCAGTGCATTAATAAAGTGTGGCTAAAAGCCAAAAGCAGAGGTAGAATGCATAAGTATAAGTCCATCAGTAGGCACAAAACATGAGGTTGTTCTGTTGGTCAGTAGTTGTTCTGTTGGTCAGTAGTATTCGGGTAATATCCGGCGTTCCACTCCTACAATAACGCATGTCATACATCACACAGGCACATGCGCAGTACAAGTACATGCGCAGTACAAGTACAGTTTAGTAGTTCTGTAGTTCTCACAGAGAAAGAATACTGTAGGTCAGTTTCACAGAAAATGTTACTTTGCAAGAAAATGTAACTTATTATATTGTTTCAGCACATACACATAATACAGCCTTTGTGTATTGATCACGAGACTGTACTGACAGAGCCAGCTGTCTCCCTTACAAACCCTAATTGCTGACTACTACAAATTGTTATCTAGCTGCTGTTTAACAAATAGGTTTTACTATTAACAAGTTCAAGCTGTAAGGTTTTTTTTTTTAGTTTAGGCAAAGTAGAGGAACTCTGATTCTTTGGTTAAAACACAAAAGCATATTCAAAGTCAGTTCAGGTAGTGCAACCTCACCCGTACAATCCCCCCTTTAATACTTTATCAGTTGTCCAAGTGAAAAGTATCACAACCAAGTCCAAGATGTGGAGGATTGAAGTCCAGAGGTCTGAATGTCCCAAACAACAGATGTTGCGAGTAAAAGTTAAGTTCAGGAAGGTATGGCCCTAAGACTCCTCTCTTGGCCGTTGAGGTCTTCACCAGGGTTGAGACGAAAGGGCCCCTATTGGACTCTCCCCCCTTTGTAGCCGGTCTTTGCCAGGAAAGGTGTAGTTGACCCAGAGACAAGAGGTACTCTGCTTGGTCCCAGGATGGTTATGTGAGGCACCTGTAATGATACAGAGAGGTTAGCACTTGAAACTTAATTTATGGGTCATCCACGTATGACTCATGATCAAAATCTGCTGAAGGTAAGGGAGAATACATCTGTAAGGACATGATTTGTAGTGCTGCTCTTTGGTCCGCAATACGCTCCATTGCTCTGCGGGCAAAGGACAAAAAACAGGGTATTAAACAACGTAAAAAGATGAGTCCCCCAAACAGACATACCCTGAAAAATATTAATTTCTTCCACCAAGTACCCCCAAACATAGAGTCCCACCAACTATCACCCAGCATAGATGTCCATCTCTGGACGCGAACATGTGCAAGCTTTCGAATGTCGGTAGCTTTATTCATTACTGCAGCTCCAGTATCATCAATTTTCAAGCAACAATTGGAAGTATTCCACTTCCCACAAACCCCACCTTCTTCTGCAAGAAGGTAATCTAACGCCAGACGATTTTGATATATGGCAGTTCGCATCTGGGTTTGTTGCTTAGCAATGAGTTCAAGAGCTTCAGCTGTATGATTAGTAATGACTTCTACTACTGCCTGTAAACGTATGATACGGTTCAACATATAAATAGGGGTTCGATACCCCCAGGACCCATCCTGGGCCCACGTTGCGGGTCCGTACGTCTCTATGATCCGCTCTGGAGGCCACTCATCAGATCCCCACTTCTGCTCCCCTCCTATGGGAAAAGACCTACAGGAGTGATGACTCAAATCATCATACAATGGTGTACCTAAATCTGCGGCTGCAGAGTGAGGTAATAAGAAGAAACCTGCCTAGATTAACCCAATTGTGCAAGAGCCTGACCAGGTACCTGGCAATCGGGCATACGCATTGTATCCACATATCCAGAATAACCCATCAGGTGCTTGCCACTGTCGAGCACCCCAGAGACGTGGGTTATTCCAGGGTCCTCTCAACTGAGATACTCCTTGAAAGGGGTTAGGTCCAGAACAATTAAAGAGTTGTATAGTACTTGTAAAGTTATAAGGTGAGCAGGATTTGTTGGCTACAGAACTGGGGTAACATGTGACAGCTGCCGGCCAGTATTGTACCTGGGAACCATTAACAGTAAGGATGGATATACATGGAGTGTCTCCCACAGGACTGGTGAAATTGCTATCAGGATATCGGGAAATACATTCATGACCTATCACCAGGGAGCTAAGAGTCCATTGTCCTATTCGCTGTGCGTAGGAAGGGCGTCTAGTCCAATTCCAGGCCGCTAATTGTTCCGGAGTCATTGGGGAACCCCGCCAGGGCCAGGATTCTCCCATCAGGGCTCCCCCACAAATCCAACAGTTGGTAACATTAAGTGCCTGGCCTATTCGGGAAGTCAGATCAATAAACAAATTTTTCCCTTGCTTAAAAACATCATCAAAATCAGAAGTGAGGTGGACGACAGATTCATATAAAGTAGTACTACTGTTGGTTCCCTTAACGGGGGGCGGGACGACAGGTCGGGTAAGTCGCGCAACAGCTTTTTTCACTAATAATTCCTGTACCATGTCCTGTTTCCCTCCCCCATCAGACAGGCCCCACTGTCCAGCATAAGTGGCACAAATCCTCTTTCTGCCTTTAGGACAGGTATGACACGCCCCTGAACACACTGAACCAAACCTATATTCATGGGGCTTAAGATCACCCATCCAATATTTCTTGTTGCCCTCTATGCAGACGGTAGGGGAGGGCAAACCAACAGTCTTTGTGAACAGAAGTATGGGCGACAAACATATTACCCCCTGTATGTGGTCCACTCCGAACTGGGGAGGTACAACTCTGGCATGTCTGGGTGTGGGCCACTGAAGGACAGGGGTAGCTATAGAGGAAGACCCCCCAAATTAGGTACTGGGTGACTATCATTTGATGGTCGGGAAGAGATGGAGGGAGATATGA
Organism: Microcaecilia unicolor; assembly: GCF_901765095.1. Classification (NCBI taxonomy): domain Eukaryota; kingdom Metazoa; phylum Chordata; class Amphibia; order Gymnophiona; family Siphonopidae; genus Microcaecilia; species Microcaecilia unicolor. The sequence continues at coordinate 625,962,057 of NC_044031.1, forward strand.
TTTACAGGGTTACTCTCCTTATTCTAGAATCTGTATTTCTGGACATATGTGTGGAGCACAACTATCGACTCCTTTTTAGAGTCAGCCGCAGAGGGTGAGTTGGGTTCGAATGGGCAGTCCACTTTCCCTGTGGTGACGATGCAGCAGCAGGTTTCACTCTGGTCCAATGTATCCAGACAGGATTTCCTGCAATTTTAACAGCAGTGGGGGTGGTTAGAATGACGAGGGAAGACCCACTCCACTTGGGTTTTAAACAATCAGCATCATCCCATTCCTTTACCCCATACTTCATCCCCTATCTGAAACTGATGTACAGGGGTGGTCAAAACTAGTGGACTTACACTCTCAGTGTACTGCTGAATTTCCTGCACTACCTCCCGTAACCCTTTCATTTGCCGCATAAGGGTACCCTCACCTTGGACTTGCAATGATATGGGACATGAGGGTATGGGCGGAGGTCTAGCATACATCATTTCATAAGGAGGGTATGGGCGGAGGTCTAGCATACATCATTTCATAAGGAGTGAGACCGGTGGCCCTGGGCAGACACCGGAGATGTAACAAGGCTAGTGGCAAAAGATCAGGCCACTTGGCTTTAGCCTCCTGACAGAGCTTGGCTAACTGATTCTTCAGGGATCTATTTGCCCTCTCTACCGCCCCACTACTCTGCGGTCTCCATGCGCAATGCAACTTCCAATCGAGGCCTAATCTCGTGCTGAGTTGTTGAGTTACTTCGCTAGTAAAGGCAGGACCATTATCAGAGTTGATCTGCTTGGAGACCTTGGGAGAAGATGATGGAGGAGTAAAGAGGTGACTTCTTTAGCCATTTCAGTCCGTGTAGGTATGGCCTCAATCCATCCAGTATACGTACATACTGCTACAAGGATAGCTCTATATCCCTTGGTTGGGGGCATGTGTGTGAAATCAATTTGACAGACTTGGAAAGGACTGGTGCCCCGTAAGATGTTACCAGGGGCTGGGTCCGGCCCCGTCTGTGGGTTATTCCGGGCACAAGTAACACATTGACTAGAAGCATTCTTGGTCCAATGGGACAGGTTGTTGATATAGTAGGCTTTTCCAAGTAATCGACCTAAGGCGTCTCGGCCGAAGTGGGTCTGGTCATGGGCTCCCTTGACTACAGTCCAAGCCAACGTCTCCAGTATCCATATTCGGCCATCTGGCAGCACCCACCATCCGTTACGCCGTTCTAGTGCCTCCTGTCGAGCCCATTCTTCCTCTGCTGAAGCATAAGTTGGTGTCTCGGTTGGTAAATGGATTAGGAGTAGCATCTCAGGATCAGAAGAATAAGGAAGTTGACTCGCCTTCTTTGCTGCATCATCTGCTCGCTGATTGCCCCTGGCAATGGGGTCCATTCTGCTGGTGTGAGCTTTACAGTGCATCACCACCACTTTCTTTGGCCTCCATACCGCTGCAAGCAACCAACAGATTTCAGTAGCATGTGCAAGTCCCCTTCCTTCTGCAGTTAGGAATCCCCTTTCCTTATACAATGCCCCGTGTACCTGAAGGGTTAAGAAAGCATATTTGGAGTCAGTGTAAATGTTAACCACTTTTCCTTCTGCCCATTGAAGAGCTCTGGTTAGGGCAATCAATTCAGCCTTCTGAGCAGAGGTTCCGGGTGGTAAGGCCATTGCCTCTATTATGTGGTTCTCTGACACAACAGCATATCCTGCTCGACGAACCCCTGCTATCACCTGTACTCCCGTCTGTAAATAATGTAATTCCCCCTTGCCATGGCTGGTTCTTAAGGTCAGGTCTGCTGGAATGGACAGTGCCCATCACTTCTTCACAATCGTGTAGCCTGGGTTCGGGAGCTGGTAAGAGAGTGGCAGGGTTTAAGTTGGTGGTGTCTTGAATCTGCACCTCTGGGTTCTCACACAATAGGGCCTGATACTTGACTAACCGGGAGTTGGTCATCCAACGGGGCCCATGGCTTTCTAACAGGCCCCGGATGGTATGTGGGGCAGTTACGAGTAGCGTTTGGTCAAAGGTGAGCTTATGGGCTTCTCTAATCAGCAAACAAGCAGAGCTATGCTCCGTAGACATCCCGGCCAACCTTTTGCTACATTGTTCATGCCTTTAGAAAGGTATGCTACTGGTCGTTGCCAAGTACCGACTGTTTGCGTTAGTACTCCAAGTGCCAGGCCTTTCTTCTCATCTACAAACAGGTGGAAAGGCTTTGTTACGTCTAGGAGTCCAAGTGCTGGGGGGGATACAAGGGCCTTCTTCAAATCAGCTAGGGTCTTCAATTCGTGTTTTTCCCACTGGAAGGGTTGGGCCTCGGGTTCAGGTCCTTTCAGCTTGGCATACAGGTCTTGGGTCAAAACAGCGAAATTGAGGATCCATATTCGGCAGTAACCTGCTGCTCCCAACAATGCCCGCAGTTCCTTTTTGTTTGTTGGTATGGGCTGGTTACAAATAGCTTGAGTACGAGGCGTACCGAGCATCCAGGTACCTTCCCGGAGGCGAAATCCCACGTACTCAACCTCAATTTCACACAGTTGCGCTTTCTTCCGACTAGCTCGGTATCCTTGCGCTTCCAGAGTTTTTAGAAGATGAACGGTTGCCACTGCACAATCAGTGTATGTTTCCCTGGCTACCAGCAGATCGTCCACATACTGGACAACAGGCCCATACTCAGTCTGATACGTTTTCAAATCCTGGGCGAGTTGTTCCCCGAACAGAGTGGGCGAATTCTTGAAACCTTGCGGTAATCAGGTCCAGGTAAATTGTTGTTTAGTTCCGGTCTGTAGGTCCTCCCATGTGAATGCAAAGAACTGCTCACTCTCCTCAGCAAGAGGTATGGAGAAGAAAGCATCCTTTAAGTCAATGACACTATACCACCTGGTTTGGGCCGGCACTTGGCTAAAATGGAGTAAGGATTAGGTACAAAAGCAACTATATCCACAACTTGGTTATTGACTTTCCTCAGGTCTTGAACAGGGGTCCCTGGCTTCTTGACTGGAAGTAATGGGGTATTCCAGGCTGACCTGGTAGATTTCAAGACTCCTTGTTGGAGGAGTTTCTGCAAATGCAATTGCATACTATGTCGAGTAGCATAAGGTATACTGTATTGGCCCTGGTTAACAATTTGAGCATTGGGTTTTAATTCGACCCAGATAGGGGTGGCGTTTACAGCCAGTCTTCTGGGGTTCAATTCTGCCCAGACCACAGGTACTCCCGCCATAAGAGTCCTCCTCTGCTGTGCAAATGCAGTGTCTTCTGTGTATCGACTATCAGCGGCGGTAACAACCAGAGGAGCGTGTAATCGCCACTCTTCCTGGACGGGACAAATAAGGGATACTGGCTGCTCTTCAAAAGTGGCTTCATCTTCCCCAGTGGGTTTAAATTTCAGAGTGGCCTGCAATTTACATAACAGGTCCCTTCCAATAAGAGGAACAGGACACCCAGATATATGTATGAACTGGTGAGAGACTGTTTTCCCTCCAGTTTGGACTTGACGTTCCTTCAACAGAGGCGCAGTAAGGGATTTCCCCGAAGCCCCCACTATCGGTATGGTTTCCTTGGTCTCGGGGGCTATTGCTGTAGTGATGACAGATCTTTGGGCCCCTGTATCTAACAGGGCTTCATTTGTTGCATCCCCACTCGAATTTCCACCAGAGGGTCAGTGGGGACTCTCCCCTCCCGGTGTCTTCATGCTGTATGTGTCTGAACAGCATCCACTGCCATTTGTCACTCCTGCTGCTCCGAGCGTCCCCGGCCTCGCCCTCTTTCTCCACACTCCGCTTTCCAATGGCCTTCTTGCCTGCAGTATGCACACTGGTTCCTCCCTAAGGGAAACCTCCGACCCCTGCGTTCTTCCGGTGCGGCCGCTCCTCTGCTTTGTCCCGGGTGTTCTTCCAGTGCAGCAGCTAGCAAGGTAGCATTCTCACGCATCTGTCTGCTTGCTTCTCTTCGGGCCTCACTCTTCTCTTCCTGATCTCGATATCCAAAAACACGATCGGCAATCTCCTTCAATTGACTTATATTCATACCCTCAAACCCCTCGGTCTTCTGCAACTTCTTTCTAATATCTGGGGCTGCTTGGGTAACAAAACTCATTACTATCATCGGACGGTTGGCTGGGTCCTCAGGGTCTATCGGGCTATATTTTCGATATGCATCCATAAGCCGCTCCAGAAAATCACCTGGGCTTTCATGCTTCTTTTGTATTATGTCATGAATCTTTCCCATATTGGTAATTTTCCGCTTTCCCTTCTTCAAGGCTGCCAAATAGGCCTGCTGATATTGACGTAAGGACTCTCGGCCTGCTGGAGTTCGGTGATTCCATTCGGGCTGGGTAGTGGGCACCAGGGCAGCGACACGATTGGCCAAATCTGGTTCATTCGGATGTGCCTGCCGAACTGCCTCTTCCATATTCTACAGGCCGGTAAGCCTCACTTCGGTTATTGGAAAAGTAATGGAAGCCATGCTGAAGGAAAGGATAGTGAATTTCCTGGAAGCCAATAAGTTGCAAGATCCGAGACAACATGGTTTTACCAGAGGGAAATCATGCCAAACGAATCTCATTGAATTCTTTGATTGGGTAACTGTAGAATTAAATCATCGACATGCTATAGACGTAATCTACTTAGATTTTAGCAAAGCTTTTGACACGGTTCCCCACAGGAGGCTCTTAAATAAACTCGATGGGCTGAAGATAGGTCCTGAAGTGGTGAACTGGATTAGGAACTGGTTGACGGACAGACGACAGAGGGTGGTGGTGAATGGAGTTCGCTCGGAGGAGGGAAAGGTGAGTAGTGGAGTGCCTCAGGGATCAGTGCTGGGGCCGATTCTGTTCAATATATTTGTGAGTGACATTGCCGTAGGGTTAGAAGGTAAAGTTTGCCTATTTGCGGATGATACTAAGATTTGCAACAGAGTGGACACCCGGGAGGGAGTAGAAAGCATGAAAAAGGATCTGAGGAAGCTAGAAGAATGGTCTAAGGTTTGGCAATTAAAATTCAATGCGAAGAAATGCAAAGTGATGCACTTAGGGAGTAGAAACCCAAGAGAGACTTATGTGTTAGGCGGTGAGAGTCTGATAGGTACTGAGGGGGAGAGGGATCTTGGGGTGATAGTATCCGAGGATCTCAAGGCGACGAAACAGTGTGACAAGGCGGTGGCTGTAGCGAGAAGGTTGCTAGGCTGTATAGAGAGAGGGGTGATCAGCAGAAGAAAGGAAGTGTTGATGCCCCTGTACAAGTCGTTGGTCAGGCCCCACCTGGAGTATTGTGTTCAGTTTTGGAGGCCGTACCTTGCGAAGGATGTTAAAAAAATGGAAGCGGTGCAAAGAAAAGCTATGAGAATGGTACGGGATTTGCGTTCCAAGACGTATGAGGAGAGACTTGCTGACCTGAACATGTATACCCTGGAGGAAAGGAGGAACAGGGATGATATGATACAGACGTTCAAATATTTGAAAGGTATTAATCTGCAAACAAATCTTTTCCGGAGATGGGAAGGCGGTAGAATGAGAGGACATGAAATGAGGTTGAAGGGGGGCAGCCTCAGGAAAGATGTCAGGAAGTATTTTTTCACGGAGAGGGTGGTGTATGTTTGGAATGCCCTCCCGCGGGAGGTGGTGGAGATGAAAACGGTAATGGAATTCAAACATGTGTGGGATATGCATAAAGGAATCCTGTGCAGAAGGAATGGATCCTCAGAAGCTTAGCCAAAATTGGGTGGCGGAGCAGGTGGGGGGAAGAGGCAGGTGGTTGGGAGGCGAGGATAGTGGAGGGCAGACTTATACGGTCTGTGCCAAAGCCGGTGATGGGAGGTAGGACTAGTGGTTGGGAGGCGGGAAGTACTGCTGCGCAGACTTGTACGGTCTGTGCCCTGAATAAGGCAGGTACAAATCAAGGTAAGGTTTACACATATGTTTGTCTTGTGGGCAGACTGGATGGACAGTGCAGGTCTTTTTCTGCTGTCATCTACTATGTTACTATGTAAGAAAGATGGCTAAGAGGGAAGCCGGTGAGAAGCAGGTTACACTAATCAAGACGAGAGGTGATGAGGTTGTGGATAAGGGTTCTGGTAGAGTGCTCAGAGATGAAGGGACGGATTTTGCTGATGTTATAGAGAAAGAAGTGACAGGTTTTGGCAATCTGCTGAATGTGAGCAAAGAAGGAGAGAGAGGAGTCAAAGATGACCCCAAGGTTACGAGCTGATGAGACAGGGAGAATGATAGTGCCATTCACAGAAATAGAGAAAGGGGGAGAGGAGAGGAGAGGTAGGTTTAGGGGGAAAGATGAGAAGCTCAGTTTTGGCCATGTTAAGTTTCAGATGACGCTGAGACATCCAGGCAGCGATATCAGATAGGTAGGCTGAGACAATGGTCTGGATGCTGGTTGAGATTTCAGGGGTAGAGAGGTAGATTTAGGAGTCATCAGCATAGAGATGGTATTGAAAGCCATGGGATGATATCAGAGAGCCAAGGGAAGAAGTGTAGATGGAGAACAGGAGAGGACCGAGAACAGAACCCTGAGGCACACCGAAGTGGAAGAGGATCCACTAGAGTGTACACTAAAGGTGTGAAGCGAGAGGTAGGAGGAGAACCAGGAAAGACCAGAGCCCTGGAATCCAAATGAAGGCAGTGTATCAAGGAGTAGGCTGTGATCAACAGTGTCAAAAGCGGCGGATAGATCGAGAAGGATGAGGATAGATTAGAGACTCAAAACCTACAGAGAAAAAAACACAACAGCCCTAACCCACATATGAAAAGACAGTGCTATAAATATTACACGACCCTAGAGCACCAATATACTTGCTACTGGAAAATTGGAACAAGACTGTTACACATTCCTACATTTACACAACAGTCACACATGAAGAACATGGACAGACCCTCACGTGATACAAAATAGGGAACAAAAAAAAAAACAAAACATGCACACAAAAACTGAAATAGAGATCCCGATGGCCTACTTGAGTCCATCCACTTTTACCCTTGTCCAGTCCCAGTAGGATTTAGTCTATCATAGGCCTTCACTATGAACCAAGGGCTCATTATCCAGAAACATAACAGCACACAAGATCCAAGAACATGTCTGAATCCCTGGCTATGCAACTACTTCTTCAACAGTTGCCTCTTCAGTTGCAGCAACTCTTCGAGGCTGTGGGAACTGTGTGCCAGTGAATGAATATACTCATGAATACTGACGCTTCATCTGCTCCAGCCAACTTTCCTGCAGACAGGTATGACAGTAATCCCAAAACTGAATCAATGACACATTGTCTTTGAGTTGCAGTCCCAGGACTTTGTCTCTGATCTCACCAAGGTGGCCCACCTAATCTCCCTACTATCCAGAACAGTCCTAGCCTGGGCATCCCAGAACGATCCTGCACTGAATAATGTTCATAAGTTCCTGACTCAGTTCCGCGATATCTTTGAGGAACGCGGGAAGGCCTTGTCTGCCACCGCACAGCTGTTAAGATGCAGCAGGGTCATTGCACCATAGGAGAATATGCCATCTATTTCTGGACACTTGCTGCAGAGCTTGGGTGGAACAACAAAAGCCTTACAGCAGTATTCTGGCAAGGAGTCTCTTCACCCATTAAGGATGAGCTAGCCAGCTGGTAACTTCCTTCTACCCTGGATGAACTTACCCTTCTGTGTACCCATATGGATATAAGGTTCAGGAACAAGCCAAAGAGGGCCAGGCCAGTCATTGGCCCTTCCTGTTTGGGCACAACTATTGCCTGAATGGGGGGTGGGGTGGATAGGGGGATGGGACTTAATATACCGCCTTTCTGTGGTTACAATCAGAGCAGTTTACATATTATATACAGGTATTTATTTTGTACCAGAGGCAAGATAGTATTAAGTGACTTGCCCAGAGTCACAAGGAGCCACAGTGGGAATCGAATTGAGTTCCCCAGGATCAATGTCCGCTGCACTAACCACTAGGCTACTCCATAGACCTTCCCCTCCTCAGCCAGATACTCTCCAAGGATCTAGTGAACCCATGCAAGTAGACCATCTTCCCTTATCTGCCCAGGAAAAACAACACTGGCGAACCCAGGGGCTTTGCCTCTACTATGGAGAAAAAGGTCACTATGCCCAAGCCTGTCCCAAGAAATCAGAAAACCGACAGCCCTAGTCCTGGCTGGGGAGGCAGGATATGGGCATATAGAGAATTCTCCCCAGAGTCAACTGTTAGTACCAGCACTCTTGTCTATTCAGCTGCAGATTTGTGTGGAAGCCTTAACTGATTGTGGTGCAGGTGACAATTTTATTGATGCTGCTCTGGTATGATGCCACCAAATTCCTATGCAAGACTTACCACAATCAATTTCAGTGTCTTTAGTTCTCGGTCATGTTCAGGGGGTTCTCCGACGGTTTGCATTGGGGTCCTACATTGAGAGTCTCTTTATCAGATGGCAGTGAATCCCCTCATCTTGTGGCTCCCATGGCTACAGCAGTACAACCCTCAAATTGATTGGGAACAAAGACAGCTGATGGCCTGGAGTCCAGCCTGTCACGTATCCTGCCTCGACTTTGTGACCCCGAGTAGACCACCTATCCAAGTCACCCAGGCCATTGTACAGCTACCGCCTATGTATCGGTCCTTCCAGGATGTCTTCTCTAAGCATCAAGCCGAGACTTTTCCGCCACACTGTCCTTATGATTGTGCTATTGAATTGATCCCAGGCACAGAGCCTCCCAGAGGTTGAGTCTACCCGTTGTCTCGCCCTGAGACTGAAGCAATGTCTGCTTATATCAAGGACAATCTTTCCCAAGGCTTTGTTCAGCCCTCTAAATCACCTGCAGGGGCTGGATTCTTTTTCATGGGGAAGAAAAATGAAGGCCTCCAACCCTGTATTGATTATAGAGAATTAAATGCCATAACCATCGCGGATAAATATCCACTCCCACTCATCTCCGAGTTGTTTGATCACTTTAAAGGTGCTAAAATCTTCACCAAACTACACCTCAGAGAGGTCTATAACCTGATTAGACTTAAGGAGGGTGATGAGTGGAAGACCACTTTCTATACTCAAGATGGCCACTATGAATATCTTGCAATGCCCTTCGGCCTCGCTAATGCTCCAGTGGTCTTTCAAGCATTCATGAATGACATCTTCCAGGAATTATTGTATTAATTTGTACTAGTATATCTTGATGATATTCTTGTGTTCTCTCCATCTCTGGAAATACATCAGCAGCATGTCAAGACCATCCTCCAGCGTTTACAAGAGAATCAGCTCTACGCCAAAGTGAAGAAATGTGCCTTCCACTGTACTGAGCTACCATTCCTGGGCTATATCATTTCTGACTGTGGGCTGAAGAAGAACCCTAACAAACTCTCAGCAATCTTACAGTGACCTCAACCCATCAGGTGTAAAGCTTTGCAATGTTCCTTGGGTTTGCCAACTACTATTGCCAATTCATCCACAACAACTCTCTGGTAGCAGCACCTTTGATGGCCCTGACCAAGAAGGAGGCGGATCCCCGGCATTGGCATCTGAAAGCCTTTGAAACATTTGAGCATCTCAAACAAGCTTTTGTTTCTGAGCCCATCCTCCAGCATCCTGATCCTGCCAAAAAGTTCTTTGTGGAAGTGGATGCATCTTCAGTGCGCATGGGCACTGTCCTTTCCCAGGCCCATTCTAATGGCAAGCTGCTACCATGTGGTTTCTTCTCCTAAAAGTACTCTCCCGCTGAGAGAAATTATACAATTGTGGATCAAGAATTGTTAATGATTAAACTAGCTCTGGAAGAATGGTGGCATCTTTTGGAAGGGGCTGAGATGCCCTTTACAGTTTTCATGGACCATAAAAATTTGTTATATCTTCAGGAGGCTAGATGCCTTAACTCCTGGCAGACCCATTCATCTCTGTTCTTCTCTCGGTTCATTTTGTCTTGACTTATCATCCCGCAGACAGGAACATCAAGGCAGATGCGTTGTCACATCCATGAAGCCTGAAAGAATCTGCTTGTCAGATCCATGGAGCCTGAAGAGGAATCTGCTCATCTTCAACACATCATAGACCCAACTAAAATATTTCCAGCAGCCGTGGCAGCTCTGCCTCCAGGCCTCACTTTTGTATCTCTTCGCCTCTGGGGGAAGATCCTCCAGTGGGGCCATGCCTTCAAATTGGCCGGCCATCCAGGGGTCCACAGCACTAAACAGTTCATCTCCCAGATTTACTGGTGGCCATCCTTAGCCAAAGATATCCAGGAATTTGTTGATGCTGTCTGCCTTGATTGTACCTGACACAAACCAGATAATAGTAGGCCGCAGAGTTTGCTTTGACCCCTACCCACAACTGAGAAACCCTGGATCCATCTTTCCATGGACTTTGTCACAGATCTTCTGCCATCTCAGGTAAAACTGTCATTAGGATAGTGGTGGATCTATTTACCAAAATGGCCCACTTCACGCCCCTGTCTGGCTTACCATCTGCAGCTAAACTCTCACAGCATTTATTTTTCGCCTGCATGGATTACCCGAGTATTACTTCAGCTGAGGGGTCCAGTTCGTCTCCAAGTTTTGGTGAGCCCTTAATTGAGCTTTAGGAGTCAAACTGAATTTTTTTCTGGGTACCATCCTCAAGTTAATGGTGAAACCGACAGGACCAACCAAAACCTGAAGCTATTTCTGAGGATGTACGTGTCTGCCCTTCAAGACAACTGGGGACAACAACTACCCTGGGATAAGGTCACTCATAACAACTTACAGTGCCACGGGAGCATCCCCATTTTGGATTGTATAAGGGCAACATCCCCGTAGCCCACTATTCCCATTAAGTCGACAGTACCTGCGGCTTCCAGGACCCTCATCTCCTTTAAGCAAATTTGGCAAACAGGTCAAGATACCCTGCACCAGTCGTCTGCCCACATTAGGCTACAAGCGGATAAGAAGAGGCGACTAGCTCCTATCAACCAGGAGACCTCATCTGGTTGTCCATGCAACATCTCCGGTTACAAACTCCATCTACCCGGTTCACCCCCCGCTTTGTGGGTCCTTATCACATATGGAGACAGATAAATCCTGTCATGTACCAGCTCAAGCTACCTACCAACTTACAAAGACATAACGCATTCCGTCAATCTTTGTTCAAGCCAGTGATCTAAAGGTGACTTGATTCAATCCCACCACCATCAACACCAGTGGTGGCTACATCTGATGAGGAGTATGAGGTGCAAAAAAATACTTAATTCTCGTCGACGCTATGGACATTTGTAATATCTCATCTCCTGGAAGGGATTTAGACCTGAAGACAACCCTTGCGAGTCTACTACTCAAGTCCATGCTCCAGTATTAATTAGACGTTTTCATCACCTGTTCCCTCATAAACCGAAGCCCCGCACTCAGAGAAGCAGGGGCCCTAGAAGAGGGGGTGCTGTCACAGCCTTACCGTGACTTTGGACCTCAGGACCGCAGAGGTGACAGGCTTGGAGGGCGTGGCCACCTGGACCGTGCTGGCAGCTCACGGCAGGAAGGAGTCTTCACTCTTGCGTGCGGGACCAGTTGCCCATCCCCCACGCACGCGGAATGACATCAGACGCTGATAGAGGAGCAGCACTTAACCCCATCGGTCTTCAGCTTAGTCACTCTTGCATTGTTAGCCAACCTACAGCCTCTCTTTCACCATCTTTTTAACCCCATTTCCATCCTCACTCATCTCCTTCACGGAGACCCCTCCCCCAGTACTTCCATCCCTTTTCAATGCCTCTCGTCCTCTTTCCAGTCTTCCAGGTCATTCACATTATGTCTCAACCTTTCCCCACATCATCCCCTCTTCTTGCCCCTCCTCGTATCCCTCATTTCACTCCCTCACTCATTCTCCCAACCCATCAATATAATCTCACTCATACCTAAAACTGACAAGTATTCACTATCCCCTCAAATTCCCATTCCATCTCCCCTATCTGTAATTTCCTGCTCTGTTCCTCTTCCTCCCACTCCATCCACACTGTGTAGCCCCATCCTCTTCTACTCTGTTTCACTCCCCTCCCCCATACCACCTAGCCCCATCCATCTCCTGTTCCTCCCTCCTCCCCATCCATTTCCTGCTCCTTCCCCCCACACCCCCATCTTCTGCTCTATTTCCCTCCCCCACCCACACTCCCTAGCCCCATCCATCTCCTACTTCTTCCACCTCCCCTCCCTCCATGGTCTGTCATCTCTCTCTTTCTCTTCCCTCCACCTAGTCTGCCATCAATCTCCTTCCTTCTCTTCTACCCTCCCCCCCCCCCGGTGGTCTCATTCCGTTCACCCCTCTCCATGGTCTGGCATCTATCTCCTTACCTTACTCTATCCCACCCCACCTCACAGTCTGGCATTAATGCCCTTCCCTTCCCCTCCCTCCCCAGTCTTACATCAATGTCCCTCACTTCCCCTACCCCACCCCACATTTTGCCATTAATGTCTGTCCCTTCCCTCTTCCTCCCCCCCCCCCCCCCCGAACTGGCATCTCTCTGATTCCATCCTCTTCTCCCCCCCAATGGTCTGTCATCTCTCTCCTTCCCTTCCCCCCTTGTGGTCTGATATCCATCCTGCCCTCCCTCCCATCCCTGGTGATGTGGCAGTTCTCTCTCTCCCCCAACTGGCAGGTGCAACATTCCTTGCTTTCTCCACCCCCTCCTTCTAAAGGATCTGATATTATTTTCTTCATTCCCGCTTCTCACTCCCTGCACCACTGCCCTCATTTAATCTTCAAGGCCACCAGCAGCGTCAGTGGAGCAAGCACACTGCCTTCAGCAACCCCAGAAGCGTTCCCTCTACTACAACTTCCTGTCCCACATAGGCAGGATACGTTGTAGCAGTAGGAAAGCTTCTGGGGCCGCCAGAGGCAGTGTGCTTCACCGATGCTGCCGGCAGTACGGAAGATTAAACTAAGGCAGCAGTGCATGAATCGGGAAGAAGGAAGGGAGAGAATAGTACCAGGATGGGGAGGGAGGTTGATAGGCCGGACAGACAGCTCATTTGGGGGGACTTTTCTAAATCTGCTATATCTTTTTTTCAGATATGGTGACCAGAATTGCACTCAAGCTGAGATCGTAACATGGATCAATACAGAGGCATTATAATATTCTGTTTTTCTTTTTCCTAATAATGCCTAACATTCTGATTGTTTTTTTGGCCACTGTCGCACACTGAGCGAAAATTTCAATGTATTGAACCTCATATCAAGTAACTATAATTTGGATTATTCTTCCTAATGTGCATCACTTTTGCATTTGCCCACATTAAATTTCATCTATCATATTCTCTGTCAAAAAATTCCAGAGTTTAATTACTCGTTGAGTGAAGAAATATTTTCTCCGATTCAATTTAACAACTTTGAATAAATTTGTGTCATCAACAAATTTAATTCTCTCACTAGTTATTCCCATCTCTAGGTCATTTATAAATATGTTAAAAAACAGCAGTCCCAGCACAGACCCCTGGGGGACCCTACTATCTACCTTTCTCCATTAACAATACTGACCATTTAATCCCACTCTCTGTTTTCTATCTTTTCACTAGTTTTTAATCCACACTAGAACATTACCTCCTATCCCACGACTCTCCAATTTCCTCTGGAGAGTTTTATGAGATACTTTACCAAATGCCTTTTTTGAAACTCCATGATACACAATATCGAACCGGCTCACCTTTATCCATATATTTGTTGACCCCTTCAAATGTAGTAGATTGGTGAAGCAAGATTTCCCTTCACTAAATCCATGTTGGCATCTCATTAATCCATGCTTATTATATGCTCTGTAATTTTGCTCTTTATAATAGTCTCTACCATTTTGCCCGGCACTGATGTCAGGCTCATCAGTCTATAATTTCCCTGATAATCTCTGGAACCCTATTTAAAAAATCAGTGTTACATTGGCCACCCTCCAATGCTCTGATAACACGCTTGATTTTAAAGATAAATTACATACTACTAACACTAGCTCTGCAAGTTCATTTTTCAATTGTCAGTACTCTGGGATGTTTACCATCCGGTCCAGGCAATTTACTACTCTTCAGTTTGTCAAATTGCTTCATTACATCTTCCATATTTACAGAGATTTGTTTTAGTTTCTCTGACTCATCAGCATTGAATACAATTTCTGGCACTAGTATCTCTCCCACATCTTCCTCGGTGAAGACCTAAGAATTAACCTTTGCTTCCTCGTGGTTACTGATCCAGCATCTTTGGGGTTTTGATCTTCCGTTCCTCCTATTCCTGGGATGTTTTCGCATCCTCCACTTCCACAGCTGCATACTGGTTCTTTAATTCAAGGAAAGGTGGAGTCAAGGCATTGTTCTGCAAGCTCTGGTGATTTGTGGCAAGTTGTCCGCTCTCAGTACAGTTACATTTTCCCCTCTCCTAGAGATTCATGATGCCTCCAGAAGCATTACTTCAATGAATTTCTCATTCACAGCTGCTTCTCAATCTCGTACTTGGTCTCATCACCTCCATGTTTGCTGTGAGAATCAACCTGCACAAATCTTACACATGGACCATGCTGTCTATCTAGACCAGAGGTTCTCAGCCCAATCCTTGGGACAGACCAAGCCAGTCAGATTGTTTAGGATATCCACAATGAATATGCATGAGATAAATATGAATGAACTGCTTTCACTGTATGTAAATCTATCTCAAGCATATTCATTGTGGGTGTCCTGAAATCATAAGAAAAATAAAGGCAAATAAAAATCATATGGCCTATTCAGTCTGCCCATCCATGCCATCTACTCTCCCTCCTCTAGAGAGCCTATTTCCTTCTATTTGTTTTTAAAGTATTTCCATACAATTTCCTTGAGTGCCCCCTGGTCTTTGTACTTTTTGAATGAGAGAAAAATCGTTTCACCTCCACCCATTCCACTCCACTCAGGATTTTGTAGACCTCAATCATATCCTCTCCTCAGCCATCTCTTTTCCAAGCTGAAAAGCCCTAACCTCTTTAGCCTTTCCTCATACGAAAGCCATCACCTCTATCATGTTGGTTGCTCTTCTTTGAACTCTAATTCCACTACATCTTTTTTGAGATACAGCAACCAGAACTGAAAACAATACTCCAGGTGAGGTCACACCATGGAGCGATACAGAGGCATTATAATATTTTTGGTCTTATTTTGCATCCCTCTCCTAATAATCCCTAACATCCTGTTTGCTTTTTTGGCCACCGCACACTGGGAGAAGACTTCAGCATATTGTCTACAATGACACCTTGGTTTTCTTTGAGTGCTGACTCCTAAAGTGGACCCTACCATTAGATAACTATGATTCGAATTATTCTTCCCAATGTGTATCACTTTGCATTTTTGTCTACATTACATTTCATCTGCCATTTGGATGCCCGTCTTCCAGTTTCCTAAGGTCTTCCTGCACTTGACAACTTTGAATAGTTTTGTGTCATCCGCAAATGTGATCACCTATGCCAACATTATATCTATGTTATTTGAATGTTCTGATGTGTGCTTATTAGGTGTTTCATTGGTATTATATCTCTGTTACTTGAATGTTCTTTTGCCTTGGTTATTAGATGTTTCATACATTGTATTACAGCTGTTATTTAAATATACAAACGCACGCTTATTAGGTGTTTCATTGGTATTATGCTGACATTGTTTTTATATCTATGTTAATTGAATGTTCTGATGTGTGCTTATTAGGTGTTCCATTAGAATTATGCTGACATCGTTATATCTATGCTATTTGAATGTTCTAATGGGTGCTTAAGTGTTTCACTGGTATTATGCTGACATCTAATATAATAAAACGCACCCTCAACGTTCTGAGGACAACGTTCTGTGAAGCCGTGAAGCCCTGAAGCCATCTGACGTCACTCCCAGGCTGAAGGGTTCGTGGATTCGTGGTGTGAAGCCTTCAAAGCAGCGAGCCCCGCCCTCGCCTCAAACCAAACAAATCCGGAAGCGAATCGTCAGGGAAGGAGGCGGCGCTCCCGACGTCTAGCCTGCCCTTCGCTGTGTTCCGCGGAACACAGCGAAGGGAAAGCTAGACGTCGGGAGCGCCGCCTCCTTCCCTGACGCTTCGCTGCACGAACCGCCACGGAGGTAAAGTTAAAAAGAATAATAAAAAAAAAAAGGGATGCATGGATGCGAAGGGGGGGGGGCATGGATGCAAAGGGGGGGGGAGAAGAGGGCGGGCCAGGCTGGGACATGGGAAATAGAGGAGCATGGATGCGAGGGGGGGGTCATGGAAGGGCGAGAGGGGACTTGCTGGAAAAGGATGAATGGAGGCGGCAGGGGACAGAGGGGCATGGATGGGCATGGATTGGGAGGGCAGGGCACAGGGAGAGAGGGGAATTACTGGAAATGGATGAATGGAGGGGGCAGGGGACAGAGGAGCATGGATGGGCATGGATTGGGAGGGCAGGACTCAGGGAGAGGGAAATTGCTGGATAGGGATGAATAGAGGGGACAGATGGGCATGGATGGATATGGATTGCAGGGCAGGCCTCAGGGAGAGAGGGCAATTGCTGGATAGGGAAAAATGGAGGGGCCAGGTGACAGATGAGCATGGATGGGCATGGATTGGAAGGGCAGGACTCAGGGAGGGGAACTGCTGGATAGGGATGAATGGAGGGGACAGATGGGCATGGATGGATATGGATTGCAGAGCAGGCCTCAGGCAGAGAGGGGAAATGCTGGATAGGGAAAAATGGAGGGGCCAGGTGACAGAGGAGCATGGATGGGCATGGATTGGAAGGGCAGGACTCAGGGAGAAGGGAATTGCTGGATAGGGATGAATGGAGGGGGCAGGGGACAGATGGCCATGGATTGGGAGGGCACGGCTCACACTCTCTCTCTCATATACAATGTCTTTCTGACTCTCACTCTCACACACTCTGTCTCACACAGTATCACATTCACTCTCTATGTGCCACACAGTCACTCACACACTCGCTTGGTCTCATACACTCACTCTCACAGAGAATCTGTGTCTCACACACACTCTCTCTCTTGCCCACACACACACACTCTCTCTCACACTGTGTCTCACATACACACTTGCACACACTCTCATTCTCACACACACTCACACCCAGACTCACTCTCTCTCTCACACACTCACACTTTCACTCTGACTCTCAAACAGTCACTCTCACATACACTCTCCCAAACATACACACTCCAAGGAAAACCTTGCTAGCGCCCGTTTCATTTGTGTCAGAAACGGGCCTTTTTTTACTAGTTCTATTATAGCTGTTATCTGAACATTCTAATGTGTACTTATTAGATGTTCCATTAGTGTTATGCAGACATTGTATCATATCTATGTTATTTGAATTTCAGTGCTATTAAATGTGCATATTTCTGATACTGTTTCATGACAGTCCCATTATTAGAACTGAATTTGCAGTTTTCAAGTTTACCTCATTTATTGTATTTATGTTTATATATGGTCATTTTTACTATGATTATGCTGCTAACAAAATTGTAAGTTCTTAGTTAAACAGTACCTGCTGTACACCGCCTTCAGTGAATCTCTTTATAAAGGCAGTTAATAAATCCCAATAGAGAGACATCAGTGGTGACTCATAAAATGTGCAGCAGATACTTTCTGAGCACATTTAGTCACATATGTCCTTCTCCTTCCTAGACAGTCCATGATTTCGGGAGTGTGGGGGTTACCAGGCATTTAAGACACAGACAGCTGGGCTCTTCACACAACTCCTCCTTTTCCCCCTCCTAAAAACAAAGTCTATAAACCATTATTAATGTGGACTGGAGAAAATCCACTGCTTATACCTAGGACAAGGAGCCTGAAATCTATTTTACTCTTTTGGGATCCTGCTAGGGACCTGTGACTTGGATTGGCAACTGTTAGAAACAAGATATTGGGCTTCATGGACCTCTGCTCTGACCCAATAGGGCAACGCTTATGTATTTATGCCAAGTGATGCCACCTCAGAAACAACTACATTTACAGCAGCAACATAGAGCTGTGCAGTGAACTGTGTGTTTATATTAAGGAGCAGAAATGCTTTGAAAACTGCCCTTTGTATACAGTGTTACTGCAGAACTGCCAAGGGGGTGCAATTTTTAAGTGGAATATTCTGACCACACATCCCAGGCTGGTTTATGCATCAGCACTGCATAGCAAATGTGCACAACTTCTAACCTCACAACAGAAAATGTTTGCCATGTGATTTGAAGTTCCTGTAGCTAAGCCTCCCACATTTGGGGGAAATTTCCTGCTCATTGCCTGAGGCTTCACAGGTCTGTTACTGGGAGCCCCAAAAAGGCCATTAATAAAAATTGGTTGAACACTCAAGTCAGCATTTTAGTAATTCTGCTTGCATTAAGGGAAAGTAGTGCAACCCATAACTGACTTATTTTAAGGAAGCGACACATGAGCCTTCAGATGACTAGAACTTACAGATGAGGACAGGATGTGACTCCGTACATCTGGCTTCTAAGTACAAGAAAGACAATCATTACCAATAACAAAATAATACATTTGCTCACCATAACACACACATTTATTTGTTGGGATACCACCACTATTTTTTGATACATTTATTTCAACATGTTTTATTTGAACATTTCTTTGCACATTCAATGGCTCTTTAAATAATGTGTCCATATTGTAATAAGAAATGGGTTTATGATTTATAGGTTTCTGTCACAGCCCATATGTTCAGGGAGCAATATACTCAGGATATGTCTAGGTATTAGATCCTCTGGCAGGCAATAAGGCACTCAGGATACATCTAGTTATTTATTCTTCCGGTAGGTGATAAGATACTTGGGATACATCTTGAGTATTAGATCCTCTGGCAGGTGATAAGATACTCTGGATAGGCCTGTGTATCATTAAATATAACAAAATAGTTGGATTTATGGTGTTGTCCACAACACTGTCATAGCGGAATGGATACATGTTCTCTTTCAGGGGCGGGGCTTTCATGTCTGGGCTTCCAGCAGTGAAATCTCCGGTCAAGGCTTTCACTACAAAGACATACTTGTTTCCTTCTGGGGTTCGTGGAGAATAAAAATCTTGCACTGACATCACCGATTTAGCTGCAAAATAGGCGCCTTGTCCATACAGAGTCGCTGGAGAAGAATCATTAAAACAGAGAGCATTAGCCAAGATCATGTGCTGGTACCAGGACAACCTGTATATACAATGCTCTGGCATGTAGGGCAGGGCCACGCGAACATGAGAATCTAAGCAATAATGAGACTGGCAGCCAAATTTACTTAACTTCATCTTGCTGCTCTAATTAACAAACTGGAACTACATAAATGTCTATTACCAACAGGACATGTAGCATTTCCTTATTAACCTCATTGCTATATATGAATTAGGTAAATATGACATTGCAAATAGTTGGCAAGACTTAACTTTCTGCTGCTCTTCTCCACTTTTAGCAAATAAAGGTCACTCTTTGTTTATTCCACATCTCATAGAGGGGATCAGAGGAGAAAGACACATAGTTCAGGTTTCCTAGCTCACCATTCTTGCCACAGAAACTTCGGTTGAAGCCATAGTGACAGATTTCACGGCTGCTGGCTTCTGTGGTGCCATGATACAGTCGGCGCTCCACGGGCTGCTGACAGCCTGCTTGTACCATAGACTGCTTCTTCAGACGGTACTGCTTGTAGAGGAGGGGGTTAGACAGTCGTTCCACCTGCAACAAGGAAAGACAAAACCTTGACAGTCATTAAAACGAGGAGGGATAATCAAGTGGGAAATTAAATACAAATCATTTAAATCAACATCATTTCAGAAGTGAGGATTTCCACAGAAAGTCGAGAAGTGAGGACTTCCAGAGCAGGACAAATCTTCACTGGTAAGGTGTTTGCTGGTAAGCTTTTAAAACTTAGGAAAGATAGATTTAGAGTTAAATAGATTATCTCAGGGTCTTTATAGGTTACCCTACTTATTTAGCAAAAGGTAGTTTAAGGAATTTAGGGTTTTCCTCATTTAGAATTTAAAGACTCTATTACAGTTTCATAGGCTAGTAGTTAAGGGGCTATTCTAAAGTTTACCATAGCATCAGTGTAGAGCAGAACTGATAGTCACAGGAAATCCCAGCATAGAATTTTAACTTTAGTTTTGCAGCACAGCTTAGCCGGTTCCATTATGGAATACAGAGCTGATAGTCACAGGAAACCTCAGTAGACAGATTTAGGTTTGCAACACAGCTTGGTTAAATAGATAAGTATTGCCATACGGGGACAGACCAAAGGTCCATCAAGCCCATCATCCTGTTTCCAACAGTGGACAATCCAGGTTACAAGTACCTGGTAAGATCCCAAAACAGTACAATACATTTTATGCTGCTTATCCTAGAAATACGCAGTGGATTTTCCCCAAGTCCATTTTAATAATGGCTTATGGACTTTTCTATTAGGGAGCTATCCAAGCCTTTTTAAAACCCCGCTAAGCTAACTGCTTTTACCACATTCTCCGACAACAAATTCCAGAGTTTAATTGCATGTTGAGTGAAGAAACATTTCATTGCATGCACCCTAATCCTAGTATTTTTGGAAACAGTAAACAAGCGATTCAAGGCTACCCATTCCACGCCACTCATTTTATAAACCTCTGTCATATCTGCCCTCAGCTGTCTTTTCTGCCTTTCCTGATACGGAAGTCGTCCCATCCCCTTTATCATTTTTGTCACCCTTCTCTGTACCTTTTCTAATTCTGCTGTATCGTTTTTGAGATGCGGTGACCAGAATCGCACACAGTATTCGAGGTGTGGTCACACCATGGAGTGATATAAAGGCATTGTAACATCCTCATTTTTGTTTTCCATTCCTTTCCTAATAATACCTAACATTCTATTTGCTTTCTTTGCTGCCTGGTCTGTGACTCCTAATGTGGAACCTTGCATTATGTAGCTATAGTTTGGGTTCCTCTTTCCCACATGCATCACTTTGCACTTGCTCACATTAAATGTCATTACAGAGACAGAGATGCTGTAAGGGGGGGGGGGGCCAAGGAGGGACAGAGTTGCTGCATCAGGAAGGGCAGGGAGGTTGAGAGGTAGGGGAAGCCAAGAAGAAGAGAGGTGCTGGACAGGGAGGTTAGGTAGGGAACAGAGATTCAAATGAGAAACAGAGAGGGCAAGAGATGCTGCACTGGGGGGGGGGGGGGGGGGGGACGGGACTTGGAAGGACAAGAAAGGAGAGAGGTGCCAGGACCTGCAGGGAAAAAAGGAAGAGGGAGAGATGCTGGCCCTGGAAAGGGGAGACAGAGCAGGAGCGAGAGAAGAGAGAGGAACACTTCCTGGACCCCTGGGTGGGAGGGGGAAGGTGGAGGGAAGAAAGAGAGAAGCTGCTATGTGGCGGAGGGCATAGGGTCACAACAGAGATGTTGAACAGGGCAAGAATAGGGACACAGAGATGGAAGATGCTCAACATGGCGGGAAGACAGGGATGAAGCTGGGTCAGTTAGATAGGGAAGCAGAGAGAAGATGGATGGTGGACATGAACAGAAAGGAAGTGACAAATGGACAAGGAGACTGGCAAAACAGTTAAGAGGAGAAAAAGGAAAGCAGAAACCAGAGACTGGGACCACTATAATAAGCAAAATAAAATGACTGCATAAAGATAGAAAAAAAGAGTTTTGTTTTCTATTTATTTATTAGAATATGTCAGTTTTTAGAATGTGCGTCTGCCACATGGCTGCCTGAAGCCCACGAGAAAAGCCTCACTCGTTGGCTTTCCATCTGCAGCACAGTGGTGGTAAATCTCCAGCTTTGAGAAGGACCTCCCTTGGCATCTCTGAACTCCTTTACTTTTGCTTGCAGGGATACCGAGCCCCGCCAGCCAAATAAATGGACTGCCACTGCTCGTTTCTGGCTCTGAGAAGCATGCCAAGATTTCTCATGCAAGTCTGTATGAGAATTCTTGGAATGCTGCTCAGAGCCAGACACAAGCAGCAGGGAATGTCGGTAGTCCATTTATTTGGCTGGTGGGGCTCGGCATCCCTACCAGAAAAGTTGCTAGTGTGGCTGCACAGGGGGGAAGGGGAGAGAGTAATGCATTGTCCCCCTGGTCCACCCCCCCCCCCCCCCCCACCCCCAGCATACCACTGCTCCTATCCCATGACTTTCTAATTTCCTCTGGAGTCTTTTGCAAGGTACTTTGTCAAATGTCTACTGAATATCATCTGGCTCACTTTTATCCACATATTTATTCACCCCTTAAAAAAAATGTAGTAAATGATATCCCTTGGCTAAATCCACATGTGAAAAAAAGGTGAGTCGGTGAATATAGTGTACCTGAATTTTCAAAAGGCATTTGACAAAGTACCTCATGAAAGACGCCTGAGGAAATCAGAAAGACATAGGATAGGAGGTAATGTCCTATTGTGGATTTAAAACGATGCCTTTAATAGAAGAACTAACTACTTGTTGGTCTCATGCACACACACACAGAGTGACACGGGCTGCACATACTGCAGCAGGACATGTTTATCCACTCCTACCCTAGCTGAGATAGTATTTAATCACCTCTCTGAACACATACGGAACTTTCTTTAAAATGAGTCCCCTTCTTTTCTAATTCCTCTTACCTATCTATATGTTCCATCTTTGCTTATACCATACACTGTCTATTAAAATGTTTTATTATGTATTGTGTTGGCATCATAAGTAGTATACTGTACATACTTTGTACTGTTATTTGAATATTTTTATTGCTGTAATTGTCTATTGCTTATGCTTGAGTTGTTCTTGCTGTACACCACCTTAAGTGAATTCCTTCAAAAAGGTAGTAAATAAAACCTAATGAATAAATAAATAAAAAGATAGTAAAGAGAGAATAAGGTTAAATGGTCAGTATTCTCAATGGAGAGGAGTAGATAGCTGGGTTCCCCAGGGGTCTGTGCTGGGACCACTGCTTTTTAAAATTTATAAAAGATCTAGAGTGGGAATAACTAGCAATGTAATTACATTTACTGATGACACAAAGTTATTCAAAATTGTTAAATCACAAGAGGATTGTGAAAAATTGTAAGAGGACCTTACGAGATTGGGAGACTGGGAATCCAAATGGCAGATGACGTTTAATGTGAGCAAGTGCAAAGTGATGCATGTGGGAAAGAAGAACCCAAACCGTAGTTACGTGATGCAAGGTTCAACATTAGTAGTCACCACCCAGGAAAAGGATCCAGGTGTCATTGTTGATGATACATTGAAACCCTCTGCTCGATGTGCAGCAGCAGCTAAGAAAGCAAATAGAATGTTAGGAATAATTAGGAAAGGAATGGAGAACAAAAATGAGAATGTTATAATGCCTTTGTATCGCTCCATGGTGACCAGAATTGCACACCTCAAATACTGTGTACAATTCTGGTCACCACATCTCAAAAAGAGATATAGTGGAATTAGAAAAGGTACAGAGAAGGGCAACAAAAATTATAAAGGGGATGGGAAGACTTCCCTATGAGGAAAGGCTAAAGCAGCTACGGCTCTTCAGCATGGAGACAAGACGCCTGAGGAGAGATATGATAGAGGTTTATAAAATACTAAGCGGAGTGGAACAGGTAGAGGTAAATCGCTTGTTTACTCTTTCCAATAATACTAGGACTAGGGGGGCACACAATGAAGCTACTAAATAGCAAATTTAAAACAAATCAGAGAAAATATTTCTTCACTCAACAAGTAATTATACTCTGGAATTTGTTGCCACAGAATGTGGTAAAAGCAACTAGATTAGCTGGGTTTAAAAATAGGTTTGGATACTTTAAGAAAAAAGTCCATAAATCAATATTAGGATGGACTTGGGAAAATCCACTGCTTAATTCCAGTATACACAACTCTATACGGGAAGAGCAAAGTTACTACAACAGCAATCTATTATTTATAAGGGGACGTCTCATACTGTCACGCAGGCACACTGTAACATGCTTATATTAAGCCTCTGCAGTTGTGACTCAGTATAATCATTGACTGCCCCCAACCTCCAGCAGTGCACAATATTTGCTTGTAGTGAGTTTACTAATACTAAGTTTTAAATATAAATGTCCATGTGCAACATTGTGTTTACATCATATTTTGTTGTTTTTTTTAGTGCACTACCATTAAAGTTCTAAAATTCAAAAGAGCAGTAATGCTGTTGCAATAGACTTGATTAGAATGCAAATAAATAACTTATCTTGATATTACTTGAAGCTACGAGCAACTTTATAGTCCTTCATATCCATATAATTGCATGTCACTCGTGCTGCTAAAGTTTCGCTTGTCAAAGTTTAATTATGTCTCCGGTGTCCGGACAGTGTGGATACAGGTTCCATCTTCTCTCCAGGATGATCCGATGATCCATATAGCTTCTTCTTTTCCCCAGGTATCCCAGGTTCTGCAGCACAGTGGTGGTAAATCTCCAGCTTTGAGAAAGACCTCCCTTGGCATCTCTGAACTCCTTTACTTTTGCTTGCAGGGATACCGAGCCCCGCCAGCCAAATAAATGGACTGCCACTGCTCGCTTCTGGTTTTTCAGCAGCTCCAATATTGTTTTTCACATACAATGCCACTCTTCCACATCTTCGGCCCTCCCTGCCCTTTCTAAAAAGATTATAGCCCGGTATGGTCGCATCCTATTCATGGGAATCATTGAACCATGTCTCTGTAATAGCAACAATATCCAAGTTTTCCTTAAATATCAGTGCTTCCAGATCTTGAACCGTTCTACTTAAATTTCTTCCCAAGGATCCTTTTTCCTGTCACAGAAAAAAATGTAGCCCATCATTACAGTGCAGCTCATGATTTTGCCATGTACTACCCCCATCCTCCTATGTATCTGAAACCTTCTTCTTTACGCCAAACTTTGAGCCACTTATTGAATTTCTCCGTTTTACGTAGTCTTTCTTCACCCTTTCCACATGTAGGAATAACTTCAGAAAAAGCCGCAGTCCAAACCAAAGACTTCAGTCCCTCCCCAAGCTTCTGGATGCTCTCTGTGCTCCAAACTTGCTATTGTACCCAGGAGGTTTACATCATCAGTGTTAGAATCCTTACTCTCTTCTCGGATCGTTCACTATTTGGTTTTTACTTCTGGTAGAGAAGGATCCTGGAAGGCACTTCATTAGGTTGGGTCC
This sequence comes from Microcaecilia unicolor, assembly GCF_901765095.1. Taxonomy (NCBI): domain Eukaryota; kingdom Metazoa; phylum Chordata; class Amphibia; order Gymnophiona; family Siphonopidae; genus Microcaecilia; species Microcaecilia unicolor. The sequence continues at coordinate 625,987,089 of NC_044031.1, forward strand.
TTTGAACTGTGTTCCTAATTTAATGCCTCCGATAATGGAGTCCCCTAGCTATAAGAATTTTCTGCTTTGCACAGATCTTTCATTATTTTGGGGATGTCTCTTAGATTATATTCCATTCTTTGCCTCTGGTTTCACATCAGTACTTCTTTTTTCAGCATTATAACGCTCCAATGGTTGGGAGGGTGACCTCTGTGTCACAGGTCATAATCTACCACAGCGTAGCATGACCCATCTATTCCTCTATTGCTTTAATCTCTGTGGCAGTGCTGGTGGTCAACTGGCTGGGAATCGAGAAATTCTGGACGCTTCCTTAATTGATTTCCTTCTTGAGGTTGTTGATTTCATCTTTCAAAGTAGATATCTGAAGACAGATGGGGCAAGCTCTAAGGTTCCAGATTATTTGCCTTAGAACTAAAGCCCAACACGTGTTGCACTGAATGAAGGACATGTTGATGTGGTTCAGAAGAGTGAAAAGGGATGTAAGCATTGCCATATTGGGACAGACCAAAGGTCCATCAAGCTCAGTATCGTTTCCAACAGTGGCCAATCCAAGTCACAAGTACTTGGCAAGATCCCAGAACAGTAAAACAGATGTTGTGCTGTTTATCCTAGAGGAGGTGGTAGAGATGAAAACGGTAATGGAATTCAAAGATGTGTAGGATAAACACAAAGGAATCCTGTTTAGAAGGAATGGATCTACGGAATCTAAGCGGAGATTGGGGGCAACACCAGTAATTGGAGAGTAAAACCAGTGCTGGGCGAACTTCTAAGGTATGCGCCCTAATCATGGCTACATGCCCCTCCTATTTACTAAAACACATTCCTTTGAACATTTGAATTGGCTTACTAGGATTTATCAATGTAACATTGTCAAAAGGACATTATCCTGCAAACATTGCTAATACTGTGTTAACTCCAATTCCAAAGAACATTGGAGATCTTACTACTGTAGAAAATTACAGACTGGTTTCAAGTATTCCATGAATTGCCAAATTAATGGAATCTGTAATTAATGGAGTTTGTAGTCAATATACAATTTTCCAAATACCTTTTTTCTTCTACACATCTGCACTCATCGCAACATAGTTTTAGGCAATGCACAGCACAGACTTTTTTTTTTACTTGTTCTGATAACTGAAATAAGGAAACACTTTAGTAAAGGGAAACAAATTATCCTTCTATAGTTTGATATCTCGGCAGCTTTTGACGCAGTTGATCATCTTTTTATTTATTTATGACATTTATATCCCGCATTAGCCCGAGTAGAACTCAGGTTCAATGTGGCTTACATAACAATTAGAAAAGCATGAACATCTTCAAACTATATTAACAGAAGTAATATCGGAAGATGGCCGTCCTTCTCCCAGGGTCTCCCAAATCGGCATAATCAAAAGCCGATTTTGGGCGTCCCTGACTGCTTTCCATCACGAGGACGACCAAAGTTCCCAGGGGCGTGACGGAGGTGTAGCAAAGGCGGGACTTGGGCGTCTCTAACACATGGGCGTCCTCGACCCATAATCGAAAAAAAAGGGCATCCTTGACGAGCACTTGGACGACTTTACTTGGTCCTTTTTTTGTTACGACCAAGCCACGAAAAGGTGCCCAAACTGACCAAATGACCACCGGAGTGAATCGGGGATGACCTCCCCTTACTCCCCCCTAGTGGTCACTAACCCCCTCCCACCCTCAAAAAAATAGTTTAAAAATATTTTGTGCCAGTCTCAAATGTCATACTTGGGTCCATCATAGCAGTATGCAGGTCCCTGGAGCGGTTTTAGTGGGTGCAGTGCACTTCAGGCAGACGGACCCAGGCCTACTCCCCCCCCTCCACCTGTTACACTTGTGGTGGTAAATGTGAGTCCTCCAAAACCCACCAAAAACCCACTGTACCCACATGTAGGTGCCCCCTTCACCTGTAAGGGCTATGGTAGTGGGTTTTGGGGGCTCAGCACACAAGGTAAGGGAGCTATGTACCTGGGAGCAACTTCTGAAGTCCACTGCAGTGCCCCCTAGGGTGCCCGGTTGGTGTCCTGGCATGTCAGGGGGACCAGTGCACTACGAATGCTGGCTCCTCCCATGACCAAAGGGCTTGCATTTGGTCGTTTCCGAGATGGGCGTTCTTAGTTTCCATTATTGCCAAAAATCAGAAACGACCAAGTCTAAGGACGACCATCTCTAGGGACGACCTAAATGTCAAGATTTCGGCGTCCCCGACCGTATTATCGAAACAAAAGATGGACGCCCCATCTTTTGTTTCGATAATACGGGTTTCCACGCCCCTTCGCCGGGACGTCTTGCGAGGACGTCCTCAGGAAAACTAGGGCGCCCCTTTCGATTATGCCCCTCCACGTAATTTAAGCTAGTTGAAATACGGAGGAAAAAAGGTAAGGGCTAGAATTAGCTGGGATAGACAGGAGTAGTGGGATGTGGGACGAGGTAAAAATTAATGCCATGAGTTTGAGAAGAGTGCTTATTTCCTTAAAGGCTAGACTGAAGTGAGTTTTCAGTAGACTTCAGAATAACTTGGATTCCAGGGCTCTGTCCTTTCCTGGTTCTCTTCCTACCTCTCCCTCCGCACCTTCAGTGTTCACTCTGGTGGATCCTCTTCTACTTCTATCCCTCTGCCTGTCGGCGTGCCTCAGGGTTCTGTTCTTGGTCCCCTCCTCTTTTCTATCTACACATCTTCCCTTGGTTCATTAATCTCATCCCATGGCTTTTCCTACCATCTCTATGCTGATGACTCCCAAATCTACCTTTCTACCTCTGATATCTCACCTTGCATCCAAACCAAAGTTTCAGCGTGCCTGTCTGACATTGCTGTCTGGATGTCTCAATGCCACCAGAAATTAAACATGACCAAAACCGAGCTTCTCATTTTTCCCCCCAAACCCACCTCACCACTCCCCCCGTTTTCTATTTCTGTTGATGGCTCTCTCATTCTCCCTGTCTCCTCAGCTCAAAACCTTGGGGTCATCTTTGACTCTTCTCTCTCCTTCTCTGCTCATATCCAGCAGATCGCCAAGACCTGTCGTTTCTTTCTTTACAACATCCGTAAAATCCGCCCCTTTCTTTCCGAGCACTCTACCAAAACCCTCATCCACACCCTTGTCACCTCTCGTTTAGACTACTGCAATCTGCTTCTTGCTGGTCTCCCACTTAGTCACCTCTCCCCTCTCCAATCGGTTCAAAACTCTGCTGCCTGTCTCGTCTTCCGCCAGGGTCGCTTTACTCATACTACCCCTCTCCTCAAGTCGCTTCACTGGCTCCCTATCCGTTTTCGCATCCTGTTCAAACTTCTTCTACTAACCTATAAATGTACTCACTCTGCTGCTCCCCAGTATCTCTCCACACTCGTCTTTCCCTACACCCCTTCCCGTGCACTCCGCTCTATGGATAAATCCTTATCTGTTCCCTTCTCCACTACTGCCAACTCCAGACTTCGCGCCTTCTGTCTCGCTGCACCCTACGCCTGGAATAAACTTCCTGAGCCCCTACATCTTGCCCCATCCTTGGCCACCTTTAAATCTAGACTGAAAGCCCACCTCTTTAACATTGCTTTTGACTCGTAACCACTCGCCTCCACCTACCCTCCTCTCCTCCTTCCTGTACACATTAATTGATTTGATTTACTTACTTTATTTTTGTCTATTAGATTGTAAGCTCTTTGAGCAGGGACTGTCTTTCTTCTATGTTTGTGCAGCGCTGCGTACGCCTTGTAGTGCTATAAAAATGCTAAATAGTAGTAGTAATAGTAATAACAAATAATCAATCATCGGTGCATTTGATGGTTTTAGGTAAGGAGTTCCAAATTGCAGTGCCTTGATATGAAAAGATAGCAGTATAGATTGTTTTATAGGTTACTTTCTTACAATTCAGGAAATGTAGAATAACATATTCTCTAGATAAGGGGTAGGCAACTCCGGTCCTCGAGAGCAGCAGGCAGGTCAGGTTTTCAGGATATCCACAATGAATATGCAGGAGATAGATTTGCAAGCACTGCCTCCATGGTATGCAAATCTATCTCATGCATATTCATTGTGGATATAGTAACATAGTAGATGACGACAGAAGAAGACCTACACGGTCCATCCAGTCTGCCCAAGATAAACTCATATGTGTATACCTTACCTTGATTTGTAACTGTCTTTTTCAGGGCACAGACCGTATAAGTCTGCCCAGCAGTATTCCCCGCCTCCCAACCACCAGTCCCGTCTCCCATCACCGGCTCTGGCACAGACCGTATAAGTCTGCCCTCCACTATCCACACCTCCCAACCACCAACCCCTCTTCCCCTGATATCCTGAAAATCTGACCTGCTCGCGGCTCTCGAGGACCGGAGTTGCCTACCCCTGCTCTAGATGATTTAGAGGCATTATGTGAGGGTAATTCAGTGAGGTTGTTCATGTATACTGGGGCTGAACCATACAAATTATAGCTTGAATGATAATCTATCTTTACTGACAGCCAATGCAAATCGTACAGAAGGGGTGGTGCCTTGGTGAAGCATGGTAGTCTGAATATGAGACATGCAGCAGTGTTTTAAGCGGTTTTTAGTTCTTTGGAAATTCCCTTTAAGTCCTGCATAAATAGAGTTGCAGTAATCAAATTATATTAGGACTAGGGATCGAACTAGGGTACGGAAGACTGATTTGTGAAGAATGGTCTTAGTCTCTTCAATTTCCATAATTAATTGAAGTCACAAGACCACTTTGGTTATCTAGAGTGAGGAATTAGTCAATTGTGACTCCTACAATTTTCATAGTTGAGTCACAGGGATATGTGATGGTAAATGATTTAAGATTTATAGTATCATGAGGATTAGTAACTATTAAGAATTTAGTTTTATTGGCGTTGAATTTTAATTTGAAATTGGATGCCCAAGATTCCATTAGAGAGATACCTAATCTGATGATATGAGTAATTTCATTTAAATTCTTTAGTGAAAGGAATATGGATGGCAACAACTGCATAAATGAATGTTGGGTGACCATTTTTCTCCAGTAAATTGCCTAATGGAATCAACATGATGTTAAATAGGATGGGGGACAATGGAGAGCCCTGGGGCACTCCACAAACAGGGGACCATGCAGATTAAATTGTACCAGATTGTTTCACTTGATATGATCTAAGCCTGAGAACCATTTTAACACAGCTCCACAGATTCCATTATGGTCAAGGATGTTTAGAAGGATATTATGATCAACCGTGTCAAAGGCACTGGACATATGAAAATTGGAGTATTAATATTTTAGTACCAAAACTAAGTTTCAGTACTGTGAGGTCTAAAACCGGATTGTGAGCTATGTAAAATGGAGTGAAGTTGGAGACAGTCCATTAGTTGGTGCGTGAGACTTAGTGAGATGGGGTTAATGGGAAATGTTCTTAACTGGTTTGAGGGTTTCCTGAAAAATAGTTAATATTGCATGAGGAAGAATGGGGTAGTATCCTCCTCTTGTTCCACAGGGATCCCCAATTGCACCTTTGTTGATTAATGTTTATTTGAACTCACTGGGGACATTTCTGACAAGGTCGGGCATCTTTGTTTCTCTTACGCAGATGATATTTTCCTTTTATTTCTGGAGAAAATTCAAACACATTAATTTAGTAGATAAATGGACATTGCTAACTTTCCTAAGTTAAACAAAAAACAAAATTAGTTTATTTTGAGAACTTCTCAGAAGTACTATCTAAAGAACCTAAATTACCCATGGGTGAGTAATTAAAAATAGAAAAAAACAAAGTCTAAAGTTTTGGGGATCATGTTGGATTCTAGACTGATTTTCTAACGTCAGATTAATGAATTAACTAGAAAATTTTAAAATTTGCACTAACTTTTAAAAAGGAGATAGAGCAGCTTTTAAACTAGAATGGGGGCTGGGGGAGCAGACAGTCGCCCAGGAGTGCATGGTTCAGTGTGGAGTATCCTTGAAGGATACTATTGAAGCAGGACATTTAGGGAATCCCAGTACAGAGGGTTCAACAATGCTTAAAGTAAGCCACGTGCGCTTAATGAGAGAGCAGGATAAGGACGTACATTATCCCCTTCAACTTCTAAGCAGCTTGTACATCAAAGGAAAAAACACAATTTGAAGTGCCTGTATACAAATGCTAGAAGCTTAAAAAATAAGATGAGAGAGTTAGAATATATAGCACTAAATGATGAGGTAGATATAATAGGCATCTCAGAGACATGGTGAAAAGAGGACAATCAATGGGACACTGTGTCAACAGGGTACAAATTGTATTGCAATGATAGAGAGGATCAAATTGGAGGGGGGGGGGGGGGTGGGGGGAGTTGCACTATATGTTAAAGAGGGAATTGAGTCGAATAAAATAAACATTCCACATGACACAGATAGCAGCGTGGAATCATTTTGGATAGAAATTCCATGTGTGAAGGAAAGGAGTATTCTTGTAGGGCTGTACTACCATCCGCTGGGACAGAACGAACAGATGAAGAAATGTTTACGGAGATTAGGAAAGCTGGCAAATTGGGCAACGCTATAATAAATGGGTGATTTCAATTACCCCACACTCAAATATTCCATGGAGTAAATAATCACAATCCACAAACAAATCTCCACCATTTTATTCTGTTATCTCCAGAAGGGTCATGTGAAGCAATATCAGCAATTTATCCAAACTGTGGAGAAAAAGAAAAGGGGAGAAAAAAAAAAAAAAACGACTTCAGAAACCATGAGATTCACATCCACTTGTAAGGCAAACCTTCATATCTGTGGGTGGTTCTCCCCAATCATTAGTCATAAAAAAAACTCCACCTAATTTTCAATTCTATAACAAAAATGACCGAAAAAAACTTTTTGAGATACAGAATATTCACTTGGAAAGCTTGTACTCGCAGTGAAAGCTTCAAACTAACTTCATATTAAATAAGCAATACTGATCTTGGTGAAATTTACCAAGGTTCTAGTGTGGATTAGGAATTGGCTACTGGACAGAAAACTGAGGGTAGGGTTAAATGGTCATTTCTCTCAATGGAGGAGAGTGAATAGTGGAGTGCCGAAGGGATCTGTACTGGGACCAGTACTATTTAACATACTTACACGTGTGGACTGTGAAATATTGCAGGAAGACCTTAAGTAATTGGAAGACTGGGCATCCAAACAGCAGATGTGGACAAATGCAAAGTGATGCACACTGGACAGAATAATCTGAATCACAGTTACCTGATGCTAGGGTCCACCTTGGGGGGGGGAAATCAGAGCTCAAGAAAAGATCTGGGTGTCGTTGCAGATAGTACGCTATAATCTTCTGCTCAGTGTGCAGTGGTGGCCAAATGAGCAAACAGGATGCTAGGAATTATTAGGAAAGGGATGGTGAATAAGACCAAAAATACTATAATGCCTTTGTATTGCTCCATGGTGTGCCTGCACCTTGAGTACTGCGTTCATTTCTGGTCACCGTATTTAAAAAAAAAAAAAGATATAGCGGAATTAGAAAAGGTTCGAAAAAGAGCGACCAAAATGATAAAGGAGATGGAACTCCTCTTGTATGAGGAAAGGCTAAAGAGGTTAGGGCTCTTCAGCTTGGAAAAGAGACGGATAAGGGGATTAAGGTCTACAAAATCCTGAGTGGTGCCCCAGCACTGGCCCATCTGTCCAGCAATGATCAGGGCACAGACCATAGAAGTCTGCCTGGCACTGGCCTTGTTCTCCAGCTACTGAATCTGTCCAGCCACAATCAGGGCACAGACCGTAGAAGTGTGCCCGGCACTGGCCTTGTTCTACAAAGACAAAAAAGGAAAGAAAATCAGGTAAAGGAAAGGGGAGGGAGAAAGCTTGTTTGGATAAAGGAGTCAGTTCAGGGAGCAGATGGGATTAAGATGGGAAGAGAATGACAAGTAGAAAGGGCTGGGACACAGTTCAGGGGGGAGGAGGAGAAGGTGGAGGATACTGGACAGCACTGAGAATTAGTGGGCAGGTAGAGGATGGTGTGAAGGATCTGCTATTCATACCTTTATAATTTTGATCTTGTTCTGAAAGTCCTCCATCGTATCATAGAACGGTCGCACCACTTGGCGGAACTCTTCTGTGGATTCATCTACAGGCTGTAACTCGATCTGATGCTCTGTCTCAGAGAGACCCTCCTCTGAGGGGAGGGGGGGGGGGAGGAAAAAAAAAAAAAAAAGACATAAAAAAAACTTTAACAAACCATATATAGATGAAAATTTACTATGTTATGTAACAAACAAAAAACTAATAGACAGTGAAATGCTAATAGAAATTAGGAACTCTTACTAAGTAGATAACACAATAGTAATGGAAGATTTGATTTGCCCCAATATTGGTTGGCAAATGTCTCATCAGGACATGCCAGGGAATTAGTTTCTAGATACCATAAATGACTGCTGCATGAAGCAGTTGGTCCAGGACCTGATCAGAGGGAAAAAGTACTTTACATATTAGTTCTTACTGGTACACAGGTCATGGTTGAGGGGGGGGGGGGAGAGGGAGGAGACAATGTGATCAAATTTGTCATTACCAGAACATGATGCTAAAAGAAAAAAAAAAACCCTAAACAAAGAACTACTGCTGTAGCACTTAATTTTGAACAGGGAGACTATGACAAAATGAGGATTTAGAAAACAAATTAAAAGGAACTATTGCCAGGGTCAACTATTTGCATGAGGCATGGATGGAAGTGTCGATTCCCCTTCTATAACCAAATCAAAATCTATAACTGGTTAATGTGAATTAGTCATTTATTTTAGAATTGCATACAATAGCCTGTTAACAGGGGGGGGGGGGGGGGGGTGGGGGAACCCAACAGGGACATTTCTCTCCTGGCAGGTTCTCCTGCCTAAGTTTCAAAATGGATACATTTTTATAGACTCTACCATAGATGTGGTAATCAATCCATTCCATTCAAGGAGTGACAAATACAAACATGAGGGGGTGGGGGTGGGTTAGACAGAAAACAGACAAGACCACAAATATATGCCCAATGAGGAAAAAAGCAAACATTCCTACAGACAGCTCATCTCTTAGCTATTGCCTGTAGTTACCTGGACAATCCAGAGGCTAATAGGTAAAGGCTGAGAGAACAAGTCAGTCTGTGCATTTTCTACCATCGAATGTAGAATATTTTCCTTAAGTATTCTAGACTAACATTAACCATTTATTTACCAGATTCCACAGAAGGCAGATAAAATGTATTCCATGGAGCAAAAACATTCAAAAGAAGGCCAATGTGGTTTAATAGTGAAGTGGAAGAGGCAGTGAAAGCCAAAAAGGGAGACTTTTGGAAAATGGAAAACAGACCTTAATGAAGAAACTAGGATGAATACAGGCACTAACAAGTTGGATGCAACAACTAGTAATGCAGGTGAAGAGAGACCTTGAAAAGAAACTTGCTGTAGAAGCAAGAGGGGAAACCCCTTGAGAGAGTTGGCTGGACTGCTTGATGACCAGAGAGTAAAAGAGTGCTCAGGAAAGATAAGGTAACACCACAAAAACTAAACACATTTCTTTGTCTGAGTCTTTAAAGCACATCACTGTATTGTATGTGTCTAAAGGATATAGAGATCAAACTAACAAACTCAAGAGCAACAAATCACCAGAACCGGAGGGCATTCAAGAAACACAAACAGAGAAAAATGAAGGCAGATGAAGACCATATGACCTTTCCAGTCTGCCCATCCACTTTCAAAGGTTTTTCCCACTTGCTTGTACAGCAATCTTCTTTTCAAGGTCTCTCTTGGCCTGCATTACTAGCTGTTGCATCCAACTTGTTAGTGCTTGCATTCACCCTGGTTTTCTTCACAGGGTCTATTTCCCATTTTCCGAAAGATTCCCTTTTGACTTTTACTGCCTCTTCCACTTTGCTATTAAACCACAGTCTTGTCATTTTTCTATGTTTCTATGAATGCCATAGAGTCCTGAAACAGCTCAAACATGAAATTGCTAACCTAATACTAATAATCCCAAGTACAAGTACAATTTGCTATATTCTGAGTTAACAGTTTACAGCCCAGTAAGTCAAAGCTGCCTAAAAAGCAAATAGAATATCAAGGGTTCTCTGAAAAGATATGAAGAACAAAACTGACAATTACCATTACGCCCTGTATAAGTCCCTGGTACGTACACTGAGTACTGAATGCAGTTCTGGTCATCCCATCTCAAAAAGGATATATGGCTCAGGTATTGTAATAAAGTACTGTATGTGTGCATATATCCCTCCTTTTAGAGTATCAACCATCCATTTGTACCTACCCTCTCCTCCAATTCCCATTTCCAATGTAGCTTTCTCATGCTGTCCAATTTCTCCCGTGGAGGAACTGATTCTGAAGGAATGTCTGCATCGCCTTAGAGATTTTAAAGGAGAGGGAATCCAAAAGCCAAAGCAAATATACAAAAAAGGCACAAGAGGCCTTCAAGAATGGGGGCAACTCAGCTTCACTTTATTAAGCAGACACGACACGGTCCTTTTTTCGGCAACAAAAGCTTACATCAGGGGTCTAATGATGTCGTCTAGATACAAGGTAACAAATAATCCAATGAGGCAACTGGTATCTCTCCCAAATCTTCCTCGGTGAAAACCGAAGCAAAGAATTCATTTAATCTCTCTGCTATGGTTGTCTTCCCTGAGTGCCCCCTTTTAGACCTCAGTCATCTAGCGGGCCAACTGATTCTTTTGCCAGGTTCTTGCTTCTAATGTATCTAAAAAAGGTTTTCCTATCTGTTTTTGCCTCCAATGCAATCTTTTTTTGCCTTCCTTATCAGCGCTTTGCATTTGACTTGCCATTCCTTATGATGTTTCTTATTAATTTCAGTTGGATCCTTTTTCTGTTTTCTGAAGGATTTTCTTTTAGCTCCATTAGCTTCCTTCACCTCACTTTTTAACTATGTCAGCTGTTGTTTGGCCTTCTTTCCTCCTTTAATACATGGAATATAACTGGCCTGGGCTTCCAGATTGGTATTTTTGAACAGCATCCATACCTGATGTAAATTTTTGACCTCCGCAGTTGCTCCTCTAAATGTTTTTTTTCCACTGTTCTTCTCATTTTATCAGTCTTTTTTTAAAGTAAAACACTAATGTATTGGATTTCCTGTGTGTACTTACTTCAGAGCCGATATCAAATCTGATCATATTATCACTGTTATCAAGCGGCCGCTCCTCTAGTTTTTTTTTCCACCATTCTTCTCATTTTATCATAGTCTCCTTTTGAAAGTTAAATGCCAATGTATTGGATTTCATGTGTATACTTACTCCAGAGCAGATATCAAATCTGATCATATTATCACTGTTATTAAGCAGCCCTAGGACCTTTATCTCCTGCATCAGGTCAAGTCTGGTATTTTTCCTCCTCGTTGGCTCCTGTACCAGCAGCTCCATAAAGCAGTCCTTGATTTCATCAAAGAATGTTATCTCCCTAGCAATGTTACACTTACCCAGTCAATAATATTGAAATCACCCTAATTTCTGATAATATTTCTACATCTGTCTGCTCATCGTGGCCAGGTGGACGGTAGTACACTTCTATTAGTGTCCTTTTCCCCTTTACACATGGAATTTCAATCCATAGGGATTCTAAAGATGCATTTTGCGTCCTGCAGAATTTTAGTGCATTTGATTCAAGGCCTTCGTTAACATACAATGCTACCCCTTCACCAATTCGATCCACCCTATCACTACAATATCATTTGTACCCTGTTATGACAGTGTCCCACTGGTGATCCTCCTTCCACCAGGACTCACATGCCTATTATATCTAATTTTTTTCACTTACTGCCATATATTTTAACTCTCCCATCTTATTTCTTAGGCTTATGGCATTTGCATATAGAAATTTCAAACTACATTTGTTGTTCCTATTTACTTCTTGCTTAGCACTTGACAATTTGCAATCTTAAAACTATTTCTGCTTTTTATTTAAAGACACCTGGAGGCATATTTTCAAAGCACTTTGGGAGGCTAAGTTCCATAGGTTTCTATGGAACTTTGGGAGGCTAAGTGCTTTGAAAATGAGCCTGATAGTCTACTATGGTCTCTATTGCAACCTTGCTATCGGGATACTCTATCGTTCCTGTTTTGGTAATATCTTTGAAATATACCTTTTTCCGAACCATGCGCTTTTGAACGACTGTCGGCCTTCCCCCAGTTTCTAGTTTAAAAGCTGCTCTATCTCCTTTTTAAATGTCACAGCCAGCAGCCTGGTCCCACCCTGAATAAGGTGGAGCCCATCGTTCTGGAACAGGCTCCCTCCTTCCCCAGAATGTTGCCCAGTTCCTTATAAATCTAAAACCTTCCTTATGGCAGCATCATCTCATCGAGACTCCAGAGCTCTGCCTGTCTCTTTGGCCCTGCGCACAAAACAGGGAGCACTTTGGAAAATGCTACCCTAGAGGTTCTGGTTTTGAGCTTTCTACCTAAGAGCCTAAATTTGGCTTCTAGAATCTCCCTCCCACCTTTTCCTAGGTCAGTGGTACCTACATGTACCAAGACAACTGGCTCCTCCCCAGCACTATCTAAAATCCTGTCTAGGTGATGCTTGAGGTCTGCCACCTTCGTACCAGGCAGGAAATTGACCAGGTGATCCTCATGTCCACCAACCACCCAGCTATCTACATGCCTAATAATCGAATCACCAATTACAACAGCCATCCTAACCCTTCTCTCCTGGGCAGAAGCTCCCTGGAGACACATCCTTGGTGCAAGAGGATATGGCATCCCCTGATGGGCTGGTCCTGGCTACAGGATTACTTCCAGCTTCACCAGGTGATGCTCTCCTTTTAGGAGATCTCCCTCTTCTAAGGCAGCACAGGGTCTGCCAGATTAGAGGTGGGACTTCTCTACAACATCCCTGGAGGCCTCTTCTATGTAACTCTGAAGCTCATTTTCAAAGCACTTAGCTTCCCAAAGTTCCATAGAAACCTATGGAACTTAGCCTCCCAAAGTGCTTTGAAAATATGCCTCTCTGTCTCCCTCAGCTCCTCCAAGTCTGCTACTGTAGCATCTTTGCTTCGAGCACACACATATAACCTCTCACCAACTGGGAGATCATATATGTGACAATCAGTGCAAAAGACTGGATAGTACCCCTCTCGCTGCTGGACTGTTGCCTGCATCTTAGTATTATTGAGTTGTTTAATTAAAATTTAAGGTACTAGGGATATCAGATGAATATAAAGAGCCTTAAGATTATATGCTATAATGTGTAATTATCCTGGAGAGTGATGGCAATTGAAAGCAAATCCTAGCTACAACTGTCAATGCAGCCATTCTAAACATAGTCACCCATTCTCATCTACAACCATGATGAACCAAAACTTGTATACAAGGCAAAGCTTTTTTTTTTTTTTTTTGGGGGGGGGGGGGGGGGGGGCTAGGCCCAAATATACTAAATCACAGTAGTTCAAGTATGTAGGACTACTGCCAGAAAAACTAACCCAAAATATGATTGTAACAGAAAGGGGTACGTTTGCCACATTAAACACAATTTTATACGAAATACTGGACCACTAACTCTATTTGAAGCTCCATTTTCACAATCCTTTCCTCCTCCTAACTCTTGACAGGAGATGGGAATCACCCAATCAGCACTCTCCTTTTAGACCACCAAGGAGGGATGCAGGGACGGAAGATTCTGCTGTTGTGGGGCCATTTCTTCTCTGGAGGAGGGTCAGGAGGCAGGGAGGGAAGAGATCTAGTTGCCAGGGGCATTCACAATTTCTAATAATTTAGTAGTTCACATCTACAGAACATTTGTGGTCAAGAGTCTTTTTACTCAAATACCCCCTCAATCCCTGCCCCAGCTCATTTTCCTCCCTGCCCCTTCTACTCTCATCACCTCTCTCACCCGTCCCTCCCATTTCTCCTTATTTACTTATTTGGAATTATTCTATATTGCCCACTGGCTCACTCACCTTCCTTTCACAACCCTTTTCCCTTCCTCTCCCTCTTATGACCCCAGTCCCCCTCCTTACACCCTTCTCCTCTCCTACATTCTCCAAGCCCAGCTTTTTACCCCTCACTTCCTAAACTGACCGCCGACTTATACATGATCTAGAGTTGTAAGGACTGGATTTCCAAAGCGGGTGCAAATCCTACCACTCTGCGCCACCAGAGGGAGTCCCAGTCACCTGTTATGGAGAAGCAGGTTTGTGTCGGACTGCACATGCACGGACGCTCACATGTGTATCCTGATTACCGTTACCAGATACTTACAAGGGAGTGTACAAAAGTCAAAACTTTCTACAGTGTATTGACACCCAACCCATAATTCAACACAGACAAAAGATAACAAATCAAATTATGTAATCAGAAAACAGCCAAAAGTATATAGAGCCAAGACAGAGGCCTCCCTAAATCAGGGATGCCCAAGATTTTCATGTGCCGCACTACACATTTTGAAATTGCCAAAAGAATCAGAAGGGGGGGGGGGGGGTAGGGTTCCCTAATTTGATGAAAACAGCTTTTCAGCAGAGAGGTGTTAAGGATTCGATCTTCATGCATTTTTTAAAATGGTGGCATCTCCCACCTGTTCCCTCTAACTGTGCGGGAGTCTGCCAGCTGCACTGCTACCAGTAGAGGGGGGGGGGGGGGGTGTGCTTCAGTACACTGTTTTCAATCACTAGAGACGGGCAGGTTACCTGGAGTCCAGCAAAGCTTGCCTATACATCACTAATGAAAATGTGATAGTGAAACAGCACCCCTCAGTGCCAGGGCCCTAGGTGGAGAACTGCTGAACAGCGGTGTCTCCCTATTCCTTAGGTTCCTCATTTGTCTCCCTTCCCACCCTTCCCCTCCCAAATGCCTGCCTCCTTGTTCTTTGTCTGTCCATAAAACTGTCCAGTCCTGTTCCTGCCTTAATCTGCCATGCAGACCAGGACTGGACAGCTCTATGGACAAACCATATGACACAGGCTATTTTATCTAAGCCTCTCCAATAATGCACCAGCCCAACCCCTCACGACTGTAGGCCCCCTCTAATGTGGCAGCTGCCCCCCTTCTAGGTTTAGGTTTATTCATTTAGATTCCGCCCATAACCAAGCGGCATACAGCATAACAAACATAAAATACTAATAAAGTAAAACACCACAACACACACAAGACATCAAACATAACACAAAATCCCCACTATCTGCTTATAAAAAATTGCACCCCTGCAAAAACCATCTAAAAAACCAAATCAGACTGTGTGTTTTTAAAGGTGGGGTAGCTTTGTAGAGACTTGGAAAATCCTGAAAAGAGAACACTTGCTTTGGAGTGCTGCCAGAGAGCTAAGCTTTGAATTTATATATCTTCAGATCAGTGGCGTAGCTACGTGGGGCCTGAGGGGGCCGGGGCCCCCGCAGATTCACCCCAGGACCCCCCTCCCGGCGAACCCGCCCCCGCCGCCGCCTACCTTTACTTTTGCTGGCGGGGATCCCACTCCCCGCCAGCCGACGTCTTCTCAGTCCTTCCTGCTCTTCAATTTGTTTGCTGACATCCTGCACGTAATTGTACGTGCAGGACGTCAGACTCAGAGAACAGTTCTGTTCTCTGAGTCTGACGTCCTGCACGTACAACGTGCAGGACGTCAGCAAACAAATTGAAGAGCGGGAAGTGACTAAGAAGAAGACGTCGGCTGGCGGGGAGTGGGATCCCCCGCCAGCAACAGTAAAGGTAGGCTGCAGCGGCGGCGGGTTCGCGGCGGGAGGGGGGGCGGCAATGTCGGCGGTGGGGGGGGCGGCGCCGGGGGGGGGAGGGCTAAAATGTGCCCCCTCTCCCCGGGCTCGGACCCCTCTCCCACGGAAGGCTGGCTACGCCCCTGCTTCAGATTATTGTTTGGCTTGATTCATAGATTCTAATCTGCTCTTACCTGTGTCCTTCTCTTAATAGCTCCTTGTTAATCTAATTTTCTCTCAATCTATTCTATTAAAGAAAAAAAAAAAAGCACCCCCCCTTCTGTCAGGATTGCTGAGATGCTGGACATACTTAGATTAATATGAAGCCAGCTTCTGCTAACTCCCCCCTCCCTCAGGAATCCCTGAGGATGGCAGATGGACCAAATGTTGCCAAGCTGCCTTCTAGCCCTTTGTTTCTCAAGTACCCCTACTTAACATACCTTTGTCCTCTCTGGGCATCTGGGAACAATGAAAGCCAGATAGATAGGCTCCACTTCAAAGATTAAAACCTTTGAAAATGCTCACCTTCCTGACATCAGGAAATTAAACTGGAGTTTGCAAAGGAAATAGATGATAAAGGCTGGGAAGGAAAGAAGTTATTTGACCCATCTCTGTTCCTGTTAGATATATATAAGTCAGAGCACATGGCTCTGCTCTTCTTCTCTTTCTTTCTTTGCACACCCCCATCTTGAGCCCCAGAGCTCCTGGCTCTGCTCCCCCCTTCTCCTTCAGCCCTACCCCAAGGCTCTCTTTTTTCCCTCTGAACACCCCTATCCTTACCTTTCTCTCATTGATTCCCATCTAAACACACACACAGATACAGCATTGTAATACTTATCTGTACTAAGTGCTGTGAGCCTAAATATGTAAATACAATATACGTTCTATATATATACAAACCCGTGTGGATTGTGTATTGTTGGGAACCCACTGCCTCTACGAACTGGAACCGGGACCATAACTGGACAACGAATGCGGACACCTTCCTTTTCATTTGCAGAGGTTCTGGCCTCTAAAAGTTGCTCTCTCTCCGTCTTCATCCTGACTTTATAGTCCCTCTTGCTCACTCCTCTCCTCCCTCCCCCAGGTTAACTCTCCCTATATAGGAACATCATGAGACAACTATCTTCAATAAACCCTACATTGGTCAATCCTCCTAAGTGATGTGTGTGGGAAAGAGGAGCCCAAACCATAGTTATGTGATTCAAGGTTCTACATTAGGAATCAACGCCCAGGAAAAAGATCTAGGTGTCATTGTTGATATGTTGAAACCCTCTGCTCAATGTGCAGCGCTGGCTAAGAAAGCAAATAGAATGTTAGGTATTAGGAGAGGAACGGAAAGCAAAAATAAGAACATTATTATTCCTTTGTATCACTCAATGGTGTGACCGGACCTCGAACACTGTGTGCAGTTCTGGTCACTGCATCTCAAAAAGATATAGTGGAATTAGAAAAGGTAAAGAGAAGGGTGACGAAAGCGATAAAGGGTATCCATGAGACTTCCCTATGAGAAAAGGCTTCAGCTTAGTGAAGAGACGGCTGAGAGGAGATATGATAGAGGTATGTAAAATACTGAGTGGAGTGGAACAGGTAGATGTAAATTGTTTGTTTACTCTTTCCAAAACTTCTAGGACTAGGGGACACGCAAAGAAGCTATAAAGTAGTACATTTAAAATGAATCAGACAAAGTATTTCTTCACTCAACGTGTAATTAAACTCTGGAATTCATTGCCAGAGAATGTGGTATAAGCAGTTAGCTTAGCGGGGTTTAAAAAAGGTTTGGATAACTTCCTACAAGTCCATAAGACATTATTAAGATGGACTTGGGAAAATCCACTGCATATTCTGGGATAAACAGCATAAAATCTGTTTTACTGTTCTGGGATCTTGCCAGGTACTTGTGACTTGGATTGGCCACTGCTGGAAACAGGATACTGGGCTTGATGGACCTTCAGTCTGTCCCTGTATGGCAATGCTTACATCCCTTAACACAGTTCACCTTTTCACACTTGTGAATCACATAAACATGAATTCCATTCAATGTAATATATGTTGTGCTTTAGTCCTAAGGCAAACCATCTGGAACCTTACAGCTTGCCCCATCTGTCTCCAAACATCAGCTATAAAAGATGAAATCAATAACCTCAAGAAGGAATTAGCTACAATTAAGGAAGCATCCAGGACTACTCAATTCCAGTCAATTTACCAGCAGTAATGCCACAGCGAATAAAGCAACAGAGGAATAGATGGGTCATAGGAGGCTCAAGTAGATTAAGACATGCGACACTGAGGCATTCACTCTCCCAGCCCTCCCTTATATAATTCCTTTGCTGCATTGGAGCATTATGATGCTCAAGAAGTACTGATGTGGAACCAGAGGCAAGGAATGTAACACAATCCAAGAGAGCCCCAAAATAATAAAAGATAGGTGCAAAGCAGTAAATTCTTACTGCTAGGAGACTGTTATCAGAGGCATTAACTTAGGAACACAGTTCAAAGGACCCAACCTAGTGAAATGCCCTCCAGGATCCTCAGCTACCAGGAGTACCAATCAAATAATGGAACGTGATCTGAGAGGAGAGTAAGGATTTTAACACTGATGTTGTAATCCTCTTGGGAGCAATAGCAAGTTTGGAGCACAGAGAGCGTACCGAAGCTTGGGCAGGGATTGAAACCTTTGGTTCGGACTGCAGCTTTCTCTGAAGTTATTCCTACATGCAGGGCCGCCGACAGACTGGGCCTGGGAAAGGCCGCCCCCGGGGCCCCACCCCCTCCACCCCCGTCCGCCACCAGGCCGGGCCCCCTGCATTGAAATCACAGCGCCTCTCACCTCCGTGTGAAAGCACTGCAGGCAGCAGATGGTCTCCCTTCGGCCCTCCTTCTCTCCTTTTGTCCTCCCCTCGCGGAAGTTACGTCAGACGAGGGTGGGACACAGGGAGGGAAGGAGGCCCAAAGGGAGGCGATCTGCTGCCCTGCTGCCTGCAGTGCTTTCACACGGAGGTGAAAGGCACTGTGATTTCAATGCAGGGGGCCCGGCCTGGTGGCAGACAGTCGACGACGGAGGGCGGGTGGGACTGCAGCGCCGGGCCCCCCTTGGAGGCCTGGACCGGGGAATTTTGTCTCCCCTGCCCCCCCCTTTCGGCAGCTATGCCTACATGTGGGAAGGGAAAGTAAAAACAATGTAAAACTGAGGAGTTCAATAAGTGGCTTGAAGCTTAGCAATAAGCACAAATGCTCATAGCCTAAGTAAAAATGTTCAAGATCTGGAAGCACTAGACGAGAATTTATGAGGCTTAGTCTTACTCACCTACAAATGCACTCGATCTGCAGCCCCTCCTTACCTCTCTACCCTCATCTCCCCTTACGTCCCTACCCATAACCTCCGCTCTCAAGACAAATCCCTCCTTTCAGTACCCTTCTCCACCACCTCCAATTCCAGGCTCCGCCCCTTCTGTCTCGCCTCACCCCATGCCTGGAACAAACTCCCTGAGCCCATACGCCGTGCCCCCTCCCTACCCATCTTCAAATCAATGCTCAAAGCCCACCTCTTCAATGTCGCCTTCGGCACCTAATCACTACACCTCTTCTCAGGAAATCTTAACTACCCCAACTTGACATTTCGTCCTTTAGATTGTAAGCTCTTCCGAGCAGGGACCGTCCTTAATTGTTAATTTGTACAGCGCTGCGTTAACCCTAGTAGCGCTCTAGAAATGTTAAGTAGTAGTAGTAGTAGAATGCCCCAATCTATCCACCCTATCAGATTAACTGTTCACTCGTCCTCTAGATTGTTCACTTGTCTTTAGATTGTTCTCTTGTCTTTTAGATTGTAAGCTCTTTGAGCAGGGACCGTCCTTCTATGTTTAAATTGTACAGCGCTGCGTAACCCTAGTAGCGCTAGAAATGCTAGTTAGTTAGTTAGTTAGTTAGTAGTGGCTTTAGGTGCTTTATTTGTGTTAAAATTTCCATGTCGCTGCATTGTATCTCTTGATTCAGTAACTTACATGTTTCTTGATCCCCTCAAAATGAAACTTTTCATTAGTTCTAGAGAGAATAGTGGAACTCAAACCTGAATGTTCAATAGGCTTATCAGTGATATCCGGCTGTGAGAATATTGCATGCTACCGCTCCTAGGACATTATTTGTTATATATATTCCTTAAAAAAAATTTTTTCCTTGTATCTTGCCTCGACTTTATATTGTGGTCTAAAAGAATGTGATTTATTTCCTCAAATTGTGAATTTACTTTATGATATTTGCTTTTTCTGACATTTTAGTTGTAATGACTGAATGTAAAATAAAAGTTAATAAAATAAAATAAAATAAAAGATCTGGAAGCACTGATGTTTGAGGAAGACTTGGATATTGTTGTTGCTATTACAGAGACATGGTTCAATGATTCCCATGAATGGGATGCAAGCATAATAGGCTATAATCTTTTTAGGAAGCATAGGAAAGCTTGAAGAGGTGGATGAGTGGTGCTGTATGTGAAAAACAGTATCAGAGCCGCTGAAATGAAAGGAACCTGGGGAAAGGAAGGAACTATATGGATCATCCTAGAAAGAGAACATGGAATCTGTATCCACACAGGTGTTATCTACAGACCTCCAGCACAATGGAGAAGCTGGACAAGGATTTGATAGAAGATATTCATAAGCTTGGTATGAAAGGGGAGGCGCTATTGTTGGTAGATTTCAACTTGCCTGATGTGGATTGGAACGTCCCATTGGCAGAATTGGAAAGAAGTACAGAGATTGTGGATGCCTGTCAAAGTGCCTTGCTCCGACAAATGGTGATGAAACCCACAAGGGAAGTGACGCTGGATCTAGTGCTCACAAATGGAGACAGTGTTTCCATTGTCCGGGTGAATGATCACATAGGCAATAGTGATCATCACACATCATGGTTTGATGTAAGAGTGAAAGCGGAGTGCAGATGCACAAAACTCAAAGTACTGGATTTCAGACGTACTGATTTTGGGAACATGGGGGAATACCTGAAGAAGTTGCTGGTGGAAAGTAAACAAAACAAAATAAACAGGAATCCTGCAGCTCAAAAAATAAGGGCAAAAGAGGCTTCATTCAAGAAATACAGAAGAACACAACAAGAGTATCATGGAAAGTTTACAAATTAAACTCAAAGAAGCAAAGAGAGAAATATTGCTAGCGAAATAATGGCTAAAGATGTAAAGAGAGGTGACAAGACCTTTTTCAGCTATATTGGGGAAAGGCGAAAAGACAAGAATGTAATTTTAAGACAGAAAGATGCTGAGAATGGCTATGTGGAGAGTTATGAGGATAAAGTAAACATGCTGAACAAATACTTCGGTATTCAAGGAAGAAAATCCTGGAGAAGGATAGCGGTCAGCAGTCAAGGAGCTTGAAAATCTGAAAGTGGACAAAGCTATAGGGCTGGATGGGATACATCCCAGGATACTGAGGGAGCTCAGAAGTCCCAGCAGGACCTCTTAAGGATTTATTTAACAGATCTTTAGGAACAGGAGAGGTTCTGCAGAATTAGAGACTAGCTGATGTGGTCTTTCTTCACAAAAGCAGAGAGAGGGAAGACGTGGGAAACTACAGGTTGGTAAGCCTCTCATCAGTGGTAGGAAAAATAATGGAGTCGTTGCTGAAGGAAAATATAGTTAATTTTCTAGAAGCCCATGGGTTACAGGATCCGAGGCAACATGGCTTTACCAAAGGAAAATCCTGCCAAACGAACCTGATCAACTTCTTTGACTGGGTAACCAAAAAAATGGAAAAAGGACATGTGCTAGATGTAATCTACTTGGATTGCAGCAAAGCCGTTGATACAGTTCCTCACAGAAGACTCTTGAATAAGCTCAGAGAACTGAACTCAAAACCCAAAGTGGTGGGCAGTGGTAAATGGAATCCGCTTGGAGGAAAGAAAGGGGTCAGTGCTGGGGCCAATTCGGTTTAATGTGTTTGTGAAAGAGACTGCTGAAGGGTTAGAAGGAAAAAAGTTTGCCTTTTTGCAGATGACACAAAGATAAACAATTCAGTGGCTACTCTGGAGGTAGAAGAAACCATGAGAAGGGATCTCCAAACGTTGGAAGAGTGCTAGGTCTAGTAGTTAAAATTTAATGCAAAGAAGTGATGCACATGGGGTGCAGAAAACCAAACGATGTACCAGATAGGAGGGGAGAGATTGGTAAGCTCAGTCCAGGAGAGGGACCTCAGGGTGATGGTGTCAGAGGAACTCAAGGCGACAAAACAATGCGACAAGGCGGTGGCTGTGGCCAGAAGGATGCTAGAGAGGGGTATTACCCACAGAAGAAAGGGAGGTGTTGATGCCCCTGTACAAGTCATTGGTGAGGCCTCACTTGGAGTACTGTGTTTAAATTTTGAAGGCTGTATCTTGCTAAGGATGTAAAAAAACTTGAAGTGGTTCAGAGAAAAGTGATGAAAATGATATGGGGTTTGTGTAGCAAGATGTATGAGAAGAGACTTGCTGACCTGAACATGTATACCCTGGAGGAAAGGAGAAACAGGGGTTATACGATACACATGTGCAAATATTTGAAAGGAAAGGCTAAAGCGGCTAGGGCTCTTCAGCTTGGAGAAAAGGCGGCTGAGGGGAGATATGATAGAGGTCTATAAAATAATGAGTGGAGTTGAACAGGTAGATGTGAAGCGTCTAGTTTACGCTTTCCAAAAATACTAGGACTAGGGGGCATGTGATGAAGCTACAATGTAGTAAATTTAAAACGAATCTGAGAAAATTTTTCTTCACTCAACGTGTAATTAAACTCTGGAATTCATTGCCAGAGAATGTGGTAAAGGTGGTTAGCTTAGTGGAGTTTTAAAAAGGTTTGGACGGCTTCTTAAAGGAAACGTCCATAGACCATTATTAAATAGACTTGGGGAAAATCCACTATTTCTGGGATAAGCAGTATAAAATGTTTTGTACTTCTTTGGGATCTTGCCAGGTATTTCTGACCTGGATTGGCCACTGTTGGAAACAGGATGCTGGGCTTGATGGACCTTTGGTCTTTCCCAGTATGGCAATACTTATGTGCTTATGGTTTTAATCCACTAACAAACCTTTTCCAGAGATGGGAAGATGGTAGAACTAGAGGACATAAATTGAGATTGAAGGGGGGCCAACTCAGGAATAATGTCAGGAGGTATCTTCTCACCAAGAAGGTGGCAGACATCTGAAATGTCCTCCTGCAGGTGGTGGAGATGAAAACGGTAACAGAATTCAAAACTGCTTGGTTTAAACACAAAGGAATCCTGTTCAGAAGGAATGGATCCAAAGAAGATTAGCAGAAATTAGGTGGCAACACTGGTAACTGGGAAGCAAAGCCAGCGCTGGGCAGACTTTTACGGTATAGATTTGGGTGGGCTGGAGTGGAGCTTTTCAGGGGCTTAAACAACTACTATGTTACTATTTAACATTTAAAATTAGCAACCCAATGATCAAAATCTCATTGATTCTGCCTACTGTGTGGTTCACAAAGCCACTTCAGATCCATACACCTTAAGAAAGAGATGGGTTTTCAAAAGACGCAAACTGTAATGTATTTTCAGTTGTCCATATCTGCATCGGAGGCTGATTTCACAAAAGAGGTCCAAAATGAACATTTTTATAGCATTACAGGAATACAATTAAAGCAGGGGGTGGAAATGGGGAGGAGCCTGGGGTTATGATGATGCCGGCTCTAAATTAGGTTGCTTAGCTATAATATCAGGCCGGTACCCGCATAACTATGTTTAAAAAATAAAGCCCTCCTGATCTCCCTCCAGGCCACCCTCATACACCAGCACCCCCTGCCATGTTCTTAAGTCCCTCCTGTCCCCCTGAACCACCCCCAACCCCTACCCCTACATTCTGAAAGGCAGCCTCAAAGGGGCAGGAGTGAGAGGACTGCTCCCCTGCCCCCAAAGACCCTGCCGGACCACCAGGGAGACAGGTAGGATGGAGTGTGTGGGGGGGGGGGGGGGGGGGGAGTAGGAGGGAGGCCAAAAGGGGCATTGGGAAGGTTTTACTAATATATTCTATATCTATGTAGTTAGTTACTTAGTTATGCGGGTCCTGGCCAATATTTAGCTAGGACCTGACCACCGCCACCTGAATATCGGGAGTGGGGGGGGGGGGGGGGGGGGGGGGGGGGCGGACGGACGAGAACTGCCTTTTTGTTCAATTCCTCTACTTATTTAGCAAAGTCAGTTTAGACAATAGTGTAGCCTTTTAAGTCTCTGTTAGGGTTTTATATAGTGTTTGAGTCTAGTTTAATATTTTAGGTTGCATTTTAGAGCTTGGCATAACATCAGTTTAGGGCACCGATACAGAGGCCAGATGCTATAGAAATGATAAGTAGTAATAGTAGTAAACAAAATGAACGGTGGCTAAGAAGTCAGATTTCTCGCTTTTTCCTAAACATGACTCAGGCTCAGTAAGTAACCGCTCCACAGAACTGGTGCTGAAAAAGTTAAAGCTCCACCTTTCATTTTCCCATTATGCAACAGCTCAAACCACCAGCAAGAGTCCAACATGCAAGTAAGGGAGACCAGAGTTCTCCAACTGTTTCAGTTTTACCAGGGGGGCTATGACTGTGAAGTTCCCTCAGCATGGAGATGGTTCTCTGTTTTTCTGTTCCAGAAGCAGCTGAGGAAATTAATTTCCACAAGAGACACTATCATTCTCTTCAAGCTCCAATCTCTAAAAAAGATTAATTTCTATAGCCATGTCCAATGTGATGCATCCTTTTCATCAACCTCAAAAATGTAGTACTTGAAGAGAGTCCGGAGGGAGAGAAAGGAAGGAGAGGGGGGAAGAGACTGCTGCTGCCAGAGACTGTTTTTACTGAAAAAAAGTGGAGAGGAAAAGTGGCAGGAGGGAAGGAGAGAGGAAAGAGACTGCTGCTGCCAGGGACTGTTTTTATTGATGGACTGCAGAGGGGAGTGGCAGGAGAGAGGGAAAAGATTAATCAGTGTAAAATTAACATAAAAATTTTTGAAAAAAAAAAAAAGTTTTAAGAGTGCGCCAAAAAGAAATGTAGGAATTTAAACATCTACGATTGCTAGGTAGGGAGTTCTAGCACTGAACAGCTTGAAATCCATAGGAACTCAAAAATCCTTGAATAATGCACACTTTTTGGTGAAGGAAAATATAATCAGTGCTGGCTTTCTCCTTTGAACTTAACCTCACCCCCCCCCCCCCCCCCCCCCGGCACACATATAGTATATCTGTTTTATTTTATTTTCTTTTGTTGTGACTAATTTTTTAAATTGTAAACTGCTTTGATATTTTACTATGTATTGCAGTGTATTACATTTACATAATAAACAGACCGAAGGTCCATCAAGCCCAGTATCCAGTTTCCAACTGTGGCCAATCCAAATACCTGGCAAGATCCCAAAACAGTACAACACATTTTATGCTGCTTATCCTAGAAACAAGTGGTGGATTTTCCCCGTATCCATCTTAATAATGGCTTCTGGAGGTGCGGTCAAACCATGGCACAATACAAAGGCATTTTTTCATTTTCATTTTCCATTCCTTTTCTAATAATTCCTTACGTTCTATTTGCTTTCTTAGCCACCGCTGCACAGGGTTTCAACGTATCATCAAATTTAATAAACTGTAGCTGTAACTGTTCTATTACTTGAGCTGCCTGTGAAATTCAGGAAGCGTAACTTATTGGGTAAGTCCAATCAGTCTTCAAAGGCTTGGATCTAGCTGGCTGAATTCCTTTGAAAATGGACCTCCCTATGGTTATTATGTTATTACCTGGCAGGATGCTGCTAGCAGATTCCACCCGCTGGATTGACACAGACTGTCCTGTGTCTATATTATACTCTTCCATCCTCTCAAAATCAATTGTGTAGGGTTTGTTATCAAACAATATATCCAGCTCCTTGTGTTGCTGCCTCCAAGCCTGTTCGATGAAGGCGCTGGCAGCTGCAGGGTACGGCACAGCCCGAGTTTGCTGCTTATACCATACCCAATGTACCTCTTTCTGCTGCCCTTCTTGCCTCTCCTGCAAAACTCTGTTCACCAGCCTCGTCAAGTCTCTGGAGGCATAGCTAGGATACTCAAGGAAACCATGGATAACAGCTGTGCTGTGCTCCAGAGAAATTTGCACCGCATGCTTCCGCTGGAGATACGTCAGATACGTCTGGCAGCGCTTAGGCAGCTGCTGCAAGCAGTCATTCTCCACCCTTTCCTCCTTCATCCTTGACTGAATTTCCTGGAGCAGCTGAGCAGTGATTTCATCCTTGTCACAATCCTTGCTGGAAAGGATGGTCAGCTGGGCCTCACTGGCATCCTGGATGGCATCTTTCATGGAGGCTTCTAGTGCCACCTCCAAGTCATCACCCTGAACTGCTGAAGGTAAGCACACCTCCTGCTGGTAGGACTGTAGCGAGATTTCCAAAGCCCTGCGGACTTCCTCATCCTCCAAATTCTGGGTTCTGACATCCATGGAGCGTTGGATAGCAAACAGCATTTGGGCTTCTTCATCAATGTTATCTACCTCAGCATTGGGGGCGAGTGAGAGTTGGATGGCACGTTCCAGGTCTACATCTTCAGCTTGATCAGAGTTTAGGTTATTCCATTCCTTCCCAGTATCATGTGCAAATAGTTCCTCATTCGCTACATCAGGGTTGACATCACTGGCCAGGTCTTCACCAGTTATCTGGTCAGTGTAAAGGTCCAAGTTGGTCTCCTCTTCCCAAGCATTTGTAAGCGGCTCGGTAACTGCTCCTCGAGTGAGCAAAGCAGAAGGATCACTAGTCCCAAGACTCCCAGTCAGCGACGACAGCTCAGACGTCCTACTGGAAAGCTGCTCTTCCATTTTAATGGCGGCCATTAAATTCTTAATTTTCTCTGCAAAGAATATAATACGTAACAATATTATCATGAGCTGAGACCATAATAACCTGAAAAAGCAGTCACAAAAGTGAAACAGTGCAGCAATTACACAGGTGCTCATACAAATATAAGCACCTTGAAAAGGCAGTCATAAATGAAACATTACTACACAATCATAAAAGTGGAATTTTTCTCTGTCTAGCCTTCTGTGATGAGCCTGGAGGAGCAGGGTGTTGGGTAGGGCAAATTACATATCTATTTCTTGTTTTCTAATATTTGGGGGAGGGGGGGGGGGGAGTGGAATTTTTCATGAATGGCTTTCAGCGGTGAGCCTAGAGGAGCAGGGTTGTTAGACACGATACATTACATATCTATGTCTGGTTTTCTTGTAGAGGGGGGAGTGGAATTTCTGTGGTGAGCCTGGAGGAGTAGGGTGTTGGGTAGGCCACATTACATATCGATATCTGGTTTTCTAGTGTGCGTGTTTGGGGGGAGGGGAGTGGAATTTTTCATGTCTGGCTTTCAGCGGTGAGCCTGGAGGAGCAGGGGTGTTGGGTACGCTACATTACATGCTTATGTCTGGTTTTCTAGTTTGGGGGGGGGGGGGGGGGGGGAAGAGAATGGAGTTTTTCCATGTCTAGCTTTCTGCAACAAACCTGAAAGAGCATGGGTGTTGGGCAGGCAGCTGGACTTGGATTCATTATGTACATTATCATATACCAGAACGTTGAACTCCTTACCACCCAAAATAAGAAATATACTAGATTCCGCAAAATCCTCAAATCATTCCTATTCAAACAAACCCTCACAAAGAACAACCATATCTCAAACAACTAATTATTACCTGAATTGGTTATTACTCTATTTACCATTAACCTTCTCTTTGCTTCATGTACTACTTCTCAATGTTAAACATCCATAGCTATCCCAATATGTTTGATACTATATTGTAAAATTGGATTTTTATAACAAGTTACTTTCTTATGCATCCTATACTGTTTATTGTAAGCCACACTGAACTCAAACTTGTTTGGGATAATGTGGGATATAAATGTCACTAATAATAGTATGCATATATAACTACATGGTATGATTATTGCAACATTATTTATTACAAAGGCCAATTTAAAATATAGTTACAAACTAAACAGAGCACTACAACTCATATGATTTGCCGTGCCTCTAAGTACGACAGGGTCACTCCTCTTCATCAACATCAATATTGTTCTCCATTGAATTCAGGATTAATTTTAAAGTCTTAACCTTAACACATAAGGCACTCCATCAACTCCGTCATATCTTGCTGCCTTAACCATTCCTTATGCACCTGTTCGCACGCTGCACTCGCTTGTTGACAATAAACTGGTAAACTAGAGCGAGATGGGAATCTACACAAGTGTCAGCTTTCTAATTTTTTTTTGTTACCAGCACTATGGAACTATTGCCACAGTCAATAATACTGGAAAAGTCTTCTCCTCTGTTCTGTACTGCTCTAAAGACACATTTTTCTTGATTAGAATTTTGGTAACTAATGAGGACTTTATTTTTGGCTCTAAACCTGCAAATGGAATTGCAACTGCATTACCTGTCTGATTTGGTGTGTTTGATTTATGAGTGTTAGGATGTTGTTTAATGTTTCTCTTGAATGAAAGGTATGTTAGTTTCTCTTTCTTATTTTAAATGGAATTCTTTTAGTAATTGCTGTTTTATAATTTCTGTGAACAATTCTGCTTTGCTGTGCAACAAGTTACGGTATAGTGAAATAATAAACGATAAATTGCATATCTGTCTTGTTTTCTAGTGGAGGGGGTGGAGGTATTGGAATTTTTCATGTCTGGCTTTCAGTGGTGAACCTAGAGGAGCAGGGGTCTTTTGGGTAGGCTACATTACATATCTGTGTCTGGTTTTCTAGTTTGGGGGGGGGGGGGGGGGCAGGGCCAGTGCTAGGGCCTCTGGCTACCCCTGCAAACTATCAGATGCTGCCCCCTCTAGTCCAGCATCTCCTTTCTCTCTTCTCCTTTCCCACCTTTCTTCAGCCCAGTGCCAGCTCTTTTTTTTTTTTTACTCGATAGCTTTAATTTATTTGAAAGCTTCCCATATGTACATATAAATATGAAATAAAATTGAGTATCACTAAAACTGCTTAAAACTTATTGTAGCTGGTGCAAACAGCACTAATAAAGGCTATATTTTGTGCTCCTTTCTACACTGTTCTATACAACACAGTAATACATGGCCAAATTTCAGTGAGGATATCCTGTTTACTGATGGGTTCATATTAACTGTTGTAATCTGCTTTGGGAAGCCTGGTGTTATAAAGATTGGAAATAAATTTAAACGCTTTCATTTGGGCACATGGAATCACATCTTCACCTCATTTCATTTTGCAGAAATGCATTATTCTGTTTTGACCATGTTTCAGGGACAAGTGGTTTTCATGAGTCAAAATAATAAAAACAAATATTTTCTTTCATGCAGATCTCATTTATTTAAACATAACTAAATGGGCTATAAACCCCTAATGAAGTCCATCGATTTCCTTATATTTTGACCTTGTGATGAGCGTCTTATACTGTGCCAAAAGCTGCCTGCCCCCCCCCCCCCCCCCCGCCACAGTTGTGGCTGCCATCTCCCTCCTGCATAATAACAACACCCCTCTCCCACACACTATAGTCCTACCTTTTAGGGCCTGCCCACCCTGGTGGTGTAGTGGCCTCTGCGGCTGCAGGGGCAGGAAAGAATCCCACTCTTTTCTGCACGCTGCCACAACTCCGTCTCTTTACTCTATGTCGCGGGCAGCACCCGCATTGTTTTCAAAATGGCTGCAGAGACTGGAAACCTCAGCAGCCATTTTTAAAACACAGCTGTGCCATCCACAGCACAGAAGAACAAAGCAGAGATGAAGTAGTGGCAGCAGGCAGGAAAGAGTGAGATTGTTTCCTGCCCCCTTAGCCGCATAGGCCACTATACCACCAAGGCGGGCCCTGGCCTTCAAGGTAGGTCTTGGGAAGGCTGTAGTGTGCAGTGGCCAGTGGAGTGCAGCGCCAACGCAACAGGTAAACACGGCAGTCTGTGGCATGCATCGAATGCTGGCGCCTGCTTGCCTTGCATACCTTGCTTACCAAGTTCCACCGGCCCTGGGGGGGGGAGGGTGGAGAAGAATGGAATTTTTTATGTCTGGGTTTTTCTGTGGTGAGTTGGAGGAGCAGGGGAGTGGAGTTGGCAGAATTACATACCTATGTCTGGTTTACTGGAATTGTTTAATGAGATTTCCGGATCTTTCATAGTGTAAGTACAAGGAAGGAAATTCCTTTCAAAGTTTGGAGGAGGCATTAGAGGATTCTGGGAATCTAATTCATGCTGTAGAAGAAACATAAGAAGGTACATTAAGTCAAACCGCACTGAGATCCATCAAGCCCAGCATCCTGTATCCTGATGGTGGCATATGCGGGTCAGACGCACCTGGCAAATTTCTAAACATTGATCAAACTTCTCATAGTTCATGTCAGGGGATGAGCAATAGCCCAAGTCTACCAGCTAATCATTTTTTTTTGTTTCAATAGTTTTTTATTAATAAACAACAGAATAAACATTACTTCCACAATTCAAAGCAGACATTTGAATAATTCCTCAATAGTGTACAATGCTATACATCTCTCATTCTAAGCATTCTCTCTTATTAAGCAACTATAAATCTGCAAATGAACAAATACAAACTTTAATTTGTTATTTCTCCCCCCCCCCCACCCCCCCCTTACCCTCCCTCCCCTCTCCCACCACGCATCTATTGCTAACTCACTTGGGTCATGGCTCTTATGTGTGTCCAGAGTTCATCGTTCATATTATAATTTCCTAACCTTTTGTCGGTTAGTTTCTCCATCTCCTCAATTAGGGACAGTTTTAGAAGCCAGTCTTGCTCTGTTGGTGCCTCCTGCTGTTTCCAAAACCGAGCAATGACACTCTTTGCAGCTGTCAAGCACATCCTCTTCAAACGTCTTTGCCATTTAGCTCCTCGTCTGTTCCCTAAGCCCAACAGGCACCACTGAGGCTCACACAAAAAGTTCTTGCCTGTGTGGGCAGTTATCTTTGCAGTAATAGTTTGCCAATACACTTGTAATTTCCCACAGGACCACCAAATATGTAAAAAGGTTCCCACATCCGTTAAACATCTCCAACAATACTGTGAGGCCCCTGGAAACATCACATGCAGCCTATGTGGGGTAAAATACCATCTCGAGAGTACCTTGAAGGCATTTTCTTTCAGCAACACACATGTCGATGCTTTGTTAACTTCCAAAATAATGGCCTTCCACTCATGTACTGTTAATTCCTTCTGCAAATCCCTTTCCCATCTAGTCATATACAAACATTTCTCAAAACTCCTACCCCTTATATATTTATACAACTTAGATATAACTCCCTTCATTGTTCCCAGAGAGCCCCACAAGTTCTCTAATTCTTCATGATCCTCTGGATCCTTTCGTAACCATCCTTGTGTATAAATGTAATGTTGGACCTGTAAATAAAAGAATCTATCCCTATCCAAAACCCCATAATCTTCCTTGAGCTCTGTAAACAATCTCATTTTCCCATCTTCTAATAAATCTCGAAACCTCAATATGCCCCTCTCAGCCCACCTCTTTGCTACCGGATTTCCCAACCCCACCCTAAATGTAGGTTCCCCCCGAATATAAGCATATGTAGATGTATTTCTAGTTTTCCAAAAGCGTGTCCTAAGGGAACCCCATAGTGTCAATAAATGCCCAACAAACGGATTGGTAGTGAGCCTGCCAATAGTGGGGTAAGTTGAGGATGCCCATATTACTGACTGCAGGCTATGCTGCTGCACCATCTCCTGATCCATGTATGCTACCACTGACCATTTATCCTGTCCCCACGTGGATATAAGTTTCAGTTGTGCTGCCCAATAATACCACTCAAGGTTCGGTACCCCTCTCCCACCCAACTCTGTCGACCGCCAAAGCAGCTTCCTACTGAGCCTCGGAGCTCTGCCCCCCCAAATAAACTTCAATATTGCTTGTTGTAGGATCCTCAACTCCCTCCCAGGGACCGCTACCGGCAATGTCTGAAACAGGAACAAAAGTCTAGGCAATACATTCATCCTAATTGATGCTATCCTTCCCCACCAGGACACCCACTTACCCATCCAACCCTCCATATCCTTACGTATTTGATGGAATAACGGTATGTAATTTAGCTGGTATAGCTGAGGGATCTGAACAGGTATTTTCACTACTAAATATTTAATATTATCCCTCCGCAATCTAAAAGGAAATTTACGTGCGAGCTCTTCCATCCTATGTTGTGCTATGGACACCCCAATCATTTCAGATTTGTCATAGTTTATCTTAAAACCAGAAAGCCTACTGAACTCCTCCAACTCTGCCAACAATATAGGGAGATTCAACCCCGGATTGTTTACAAAGAATAGCACATCATCAGCAAATAAAGCCAATTTGTGTTCAGAACCACCTATCATAATTCCTGGAATGTCAACTGATTCCCGCACCCTCTGAGCCAAAGGCTCGATCGAGAGTGCAAATAGCAGCGGCGACAGCGGGCACCCTTGTCTAGTTCCCCGTTCAATCTGGAAAGCTGGTGTATACCCCCCATTGACTTTAATTCTAGCCACTGGCTGCTCATATAACCGCTGTAGCGACCCTATCAACCCCCGACCAAACCCCAGATGTTCCAGCACTTCCCATAAATAGGGCCATTCCACCCTGTCGAACGCTTTATCTGCATCCGTACTCAAAAAAGCCACTGGGATCCCCCTCTGTTGGGCTACCCACATAACATGTAGGGTGCGTCTAATGTTGTCCGCCACCTGCCACCCCATGACAAACCCCGATTGGTCAGTGTGAATCAGCGTAGGCAGAACCTTTCCTAACCTATCAGCAATTACCTTGGATAAGATCTTAACATCTAGGTTTATCAGTGAGATGGGGCGTTAGGAGCCACACACCGCCGGGTCCCTTCCTGGTTTCAAAAGCAGGGAGATCCCTGCTTCATGCATGCTCCCCGGCAACGATTGGCCAGCAAAGCACGCATTCCCAACCCTCAGCAATATGGGCCCCACCTCCCCAACAAAAGTCTTATAGAACCTGGCAGAATATCCGTCCAGGCCGGGCGCCTTCCCTCCTTGGAGACCCTTAATCACCCGTTGAATCTCCTCAAGATGGAATGGGGCCTCTAATTGTTTGCGTTCCAAACTGGACAGCCTTGGGAGGTGCAACTCCCCTAAACTCTTCCTGATTTCTCCCCCCTCTGCCCCCCTCTCACTACGGTATAAGACCTGATAAAATTTTTCAAACTGATCTCTAATTTCTCCATTTCCATAGTACATCTTGTCTCCTGCCCCTTTAATTTTTGTTATTGTGTGGCTCCTTTGTCTATGCCTCAGAAGATTAGCCAGCATCCGTCCAGATTTATTCCCAAATTCATAAAATTTTTGTTGTAGTATCGTACGTAAAAACTCCACGCGTTCTACTTGCAATTTCTCTAATTCCGCCCTGCACTGTCTTAACTCTCTCAGGACTATCCCAGAACCTCCCTCCTGGTGACGGCATTCCAGCTTCACTAGTCGTGCCCGTAAATCCAATTCCCTCTGCTCTCGTTGCCTCTTTTTCCGTGCTCCCCACTTAATGAGATGACCCCTCACCACAGCCTTCAGGGCATCCCACAATGTACCATCCTGAACCTCACCAGTATCGTTCATAAGCATGTAATCCTGAATGACCTGGAGTATATCCTCCCGCACCCTACCATCCCCCAGAATTAGTTCATTTAATCTCCAAAAAACTTGGCGCCTTTCCTCTGTCAGGCCCTTAAGCTCAAGCTCCACTGGGGCGTGGTCTGATGCAGATATGGACCCCACATGTGACTCAGACACTTGGTCCCATAATTGGCGGCTGCACCACACCATGTCAATCCTTGTATAGGTATTCTGGGAACGAGAAAAAAAGGTATACGACCGCTGGCCCGGATGCCTAAGCCTCCAGACATCCACTAAATCTAGATTGGAGACAAGTGATTTTAACTGTGTACAGTGGGCCGAGGACTTATCAACCAGCCCCTTTGAATGATCCATTGATGTCATACTGGTATTAAAATCTCCTCCTAAGATCATCCCCTCTTTCTGAAACTGGAAGAGTTCCTTATGTATCCGGGTAAAGAATTCTCCCTGTCCTGAGTTAGGGGCATATATATTTACTATGGTCACCTCCTTACCATTCAGCTGACCCCTAATCGCCAGGCACCTTCCCAGAGCATCCCTGTATACTTCCTCTGTTACAAATGGGATATGTCTACGGATATAAATCACTAATCCTCCCACCTTACCCCCTCTAGCATCAAAGTGTGAGATACAGTCAATATATCCCCGATGTTTAAGTAGGTGTGCATCCCTCTTTTGAATGTGTGTTTCCTGCAATAATATAATATCCCACTTAAGTTTCTGCAATTCCCGATGTATCAAACTTCTCTTCAATGGGGAGTTCATCCCATTGACATTCCATGACCCAATGCGTAAACCCTTGGTACCCTTCCCTCCCCCCCCTCCCCCCCCCCCCCCCCCCCCCCCCCCCCCCCCCCCGCTGGACTGAGCCTAACGCCGCCAGCTGATGATATTGAGGAAATTACTCCCCGCCGGAGCTCATCACCCTCTTCCCACACAACAACATTTCCCAGACCCCTCCCCCCATATTTCGCATATTTCTGCTTAACTCCCAGAACCCTTTCAACCATTAAACAGACATCCTATAACAACTCCAACATTGCCCCCCACCTATATACCATATTTTCTTAACAATTCCCCATCAAACCCATGAGGTAACTGAAGTCACGAAACCCCCTCACGTCCGTTCAGGGTACTCTGGTCACTGCTGATAGCTGTGTAGTGTTCTCTCTTCGTGGGCGAACTCTCTGCCATGATGGCCCCTTCTTTGTCGTAGCTGACATACTGGAGCTCCCACCCGATGCCGCCGGAGGCAGGTTTGTATATCCCAGTTCAGTAAGGACTTTCCAAGCCTCTCCTAGCGTAACCACTCGTCTGGTGATTCCCTCCGCCGTGAACTGGAGACCAAAAGGAAAGATCCAACGATATCGGAAATTGGACTGCTGAAGATAGGTGGTCAGATCTTTAAATTCTCTGCGCCTCTGAAGGGTACCCAGCGCCAAATCTTGAAACACCAATATTTTATTGTTATCCCAGAGGATCTCACCCTGGGATCTAGCTTTCTTCCATATCTTATCTTTAATAGTATAGTCTTTGAAGCATACTACAATGTCCCTAGGTTGCTGATCTCTCCTGGGCCCCAGACTCCGATGTACCCGGTCAAATCTTATTTCAGACTCCTCCATATTGGTCTGTCCCTCCGTGCCAATATCCAATATTCTAACACAAAGTTCTCGAATCACCTGTGCACAGTCTTTATTCTGGTCCGTTTCAGGTACCCCTTTGAATCTCAAATTGTTCCTTCTGGAACGATTTTCCAGATCTTCCACCTCCAATTGCAGTTTTGCTTTTTCAGCTTGCACAATTGTAAGTGTAGTGCGCAAGCCCTCTATTTCTCCCTCCACGTGCTCCAACGTGTCCTCCACCTGCTCCACCCTGCCTCCGATCTCTCTCACCTCTTTTTGAACGTCTGTGACCGCCTCCCGGATAGTTTTCCGGACCGCCGACATTTCAGCCTTTAAGGCTTTAAACCACCTCGCTACCTCCTGCTTCGTCAGCTCGGTATCACTTTCCAGCTGTTCTACTGGATCCTCCGTTTCGGAGCCAGAATCCGCGGCGGCCATTTTGTTGTTAGCTTTCTGCTGGGACCGGCTCGTGTTCGCCGCCTCGACCTTCTGTGTCGCGGCGAATTTAAACTTTTCCAGCCGTTTTCTTGTCGCCATCGCTTCTCTTTGTCTTGCCCTCAAAACCGCCAATCTCGGGGGTTTGGAACCGGGAAATAGCTCTAATTTCTGCACTGCCCCGACGGAGCTATGGATTCAGGCTTCCATCTCCGACGGTGACGTCACTTCCTCCTCAGCTAATCATTTTTTATGGACCTTCTTCCAGAATTACTGCTGGTAGACTTCTCAATCGCTTTTCAACCCTACTACATTAAAATTGCCTTAAAACACATTTTTGGCAACAGATTGCAAAACATTTAATGACAGAGTGATCATTATTGCCAAGTGATACCACTGTGACCCCTTGCACAAAGTCCTGTGCTCCAGTAAGATCAAGAAAATTCCCCCCCCCCCCCTCATTATTTCAGGACCAATTATTTCATGAAACAGTCATTTATGGTATTTAGAAACTTTACCTCCCTGGTATGCTCTGATGAGACATACACGAGGGGGCATAATCTAAGGGACAGTTTGGTACACTCGATTACGGAGCCAAACATTCAAATTTCTGTTTCAGGCGTACATGGTCCTTGTAATTCATGTCAATTTTGTCAGCAAACATCAGTAATGACAGAATAGATACACCCTAGGACACAATTTTAAGTACAAGTTGAATCACGTTACTAATTGCCAGATGACACACGTAATTTATGTTATTTATTACCCCTGCAATTTATGTTACGTAGGATGCACTATTCGGATGGTTAAAGTGCGTCTCACTGAACATAAGAGCCGCCTGATGATAAACTCTGATGGCGCCTTTGGTTGGACATTGTTTGCAATTCTACAATTTGTTTCAAGATTTGCAGTGGTTTATTATTGTTCACATACCAGAATTAGCTCGCGGCGGGGATCAAGCAGCTGCTTTGGCCACGCAAGCAGTTCTGGATTTTTGAACTGAATACGGTGATCCCGCTTGGACTAAATGAATGCATTGAATGGAATTCCATCATTTGAATTTAGTTTGCAGTAGGTTTTCCGTTTTCACTGTTCCATGTCACGTTAAGATTTAATATCTTAGAGCTTAACAATCCTTATAGAGACAAAGCATACCTTGTATTGATATTGATGTTTTTTTACAATGCTTAAGCACATTATGAGATGTGTTCCTTCTCAGTTCATGCAATATGTCTTAATAAAGTTTGTTCTCTCAAGTGACGTCATGGAAACATCCACACCCGAAGAGTTTCCATCTCCACAGGAGCCTTGAAGAGTACTTGTGAGGTGAAGCTTTCATTCAGCTGGCAATAACCTAGGGGTGAGATGGTCCTAACTCAAGTCCCTGATGAAAGACGTGAAACCCGCAGAATCGGGCTTTATTCAGGGGAGAGCAGTCTAAATACTTATGCGGCATAAATGCACAGGAAGTGTCTTTCAATTGAAAGGAAGCTCTGGAACGAGAGGACATAGGATGAAGACGAAAGGGGATAAAAACTCAGAAGTAATCCGAGGAAATACTTCTTCACGGATAGGGTGGTGAATTTGTGGAACGGCCTCCCGGTGGAAGTGGTGGAGACAAAAACTGTATATGAATTCAAGAAAGCTTGGGACAAGTACCTAGGATCTGTAAGATAGTGAAAGGAAGCGTAGATGGCGCATGGATGGGCAGACTGGATAGGCCATATGGTCTTTATCTACCTACATTTTTCTATGTTTCAATTCAATTTCTTCTACCCTGCAATTTCCCCAAATAGAGTTATGTGTGGTTTAAAGGAAATAAACTGGGCATTCTCAGGAGCTGCAAATTTAATTACATTTAGAATAATCAATTTTTATCTAATACGTACTTTGAGAATAGAAAAGCGTTAAGAATTTTACAAAACACACCATAATTAAACATCATCCTAATTGTGACGGTAATTGATTCCACCACCACCGCTTGGCATTGGAAGGTGGCTGAGAACACAGATTTATACACAACACATTTCAGATTAGTATATGATAAATCTACAAGGAGGAGTCTTGCTGTTTTCAAATCTATTGCAATCCAATAATAAAGTCAGATTCTCCATATAAGCTGGACTATCACCCTATATTATAAGAAAACAAAAATGCACAATTTAAAGATAGACTTTGCTTCCACAGGAAACCAGTGTGGTTTGACAAACAGCAGCGATCTCTCTCATATTTTGATTTTCTATGACTTACTGATTACATACACCCTGATTTGCTCATTGTGTTCACTACAACAAAACCTATTAGTCTTCTTTTCCTTCACCAAAGTTCGACTTGACACTATCAGGTGTCTGACTTGTGCGGTCATTGTTTCACGGATATGGATCACATAACCAACCAATCTACATCTGGAATCATTCCTTCATCAAGTCTAAGCCAACTTAAAAGCTAGTTGTTATTCTCTGGCCTTGAATTGATCGTTTCTGAGTTTTGAGAAAGGATGCCGATGAGAAGGGGTCTTCCTTTATTGAGCACTCAGAAGTTTCTTGAGACCGAGGGATACAAACTGCAGTTAAAGTGAACTCCTGTTTTTATGTCTTAACATGTAATTCCTAATTTTAGGTGGATGTGATTTATATTGTTTTATTTCTGTAAATCACCGAGATATAACTAGGATTTATGGTATATTAAGTAAATAAATTTGACCTGCAACTTCAACTTAACTAGGGACTTCTTTTCCAAGTTTGATTCCCAGGACAGGACTGGCAGTGCTGCAGTGTTTCCAGGCCAGGCTGGGGAGGAAAGGGGAGAGAAAGTTCCAGATCTCTCAAAATGTTTATACCTAGTAGCTGAAATCAAGAATCAATGGCTGCTGCAATGACTTGGATAAAGACCAGGTGGAAAAATCCCAGGTGAGAATAAAGGGTCTTAATGCTCAAACCCAGCCCTCATCCAGATTCAGCTTCAAGCCCAAACAAGCAGAAGAAACTGCAAGGCCAAATTAACAAAGTAAGTAAATAAACTGTAGACTAGGAATTGTAACAGCAGGTCAGGATATGAAGGGTAAGTTACTGTGGGTACTGCAAGAATACAACCAGGGCAGAAGTAGCTACCCCTAATATTTCAGAGTATGTTGAGCTGAAAAGATCATTCCCTGTAGCTCAGTACCTCAGTTTCGAGGGGCGTCCACTGCAGTCTACCAGTTATCACACACTGGAACCGAGACTCCACCTGCCTGAGCAGCTGCTGACCACATTCATCCAAGAGAAAACGAGAGACCCCCGCCAGGCGCAGGGACACTGGGTATGATATCAGGCTCCCGATTAATGTCTGGAGTAGTTCTGCAGCAGTCTGGCATGCAAACGAATTCCCACTGATCTGTGAAAGTGTAAGAAAAGCCAGAGGTGAGAGACTGCTCTGCTACTAATCTATACATGCCTGAGAGGCAAGAGAAAGAGGAGAGAGGAAGCTCCACCAGTAATGTACACAGGTAGGAGAGAATAAGAGAGAGAGAAAAGACAGCTCTACCACTAATCTATACAAGAGACAGACAGACAGAGACAGACACAGAGAGACAGAACCACCACTAATCTATACAGGTATGAGAGAACAAGACATGCCACTAATGTACACAGATGTGGGAAAACAAGCCACAGAGAGAGAATTATGAGAGAGATAAGGTCCCTCTGGTCTATACAGGAGAGGTAACTAACTGACCAGCAAGATGAGGTCTGATATAAAGAAATCATTAGTAATAACAGGTCAAAGGTCCTCCTTTTAATTAATGCTGCCGTCTCATGGACGTGGCTCTCACCCTGAATCCAGTGATGTCATTACCCTCTAGAGGGATGATGGTCACAGGTAAATCCTGCAACACCTCATGGTAATAGACCTGCAGGTAGCGCAGTACTGAGGGCTCCATGGGAACCACCGTCTCCTGCAGTGCCTGGTCCACCAGGAAACTCTGCATCTTCTCTGTGTTTTCCTGCATAAAATCTCTTAAGGTGATGGCCTTCACACAGTCACCAGCCTCTGACAAAGTGATACTGCAGCAGGACAAGGTGCCCTGTAGTTCCTGCCACTCCTGTGAGCTCAGGATCTCCACGTGCTCATCCGACACAGGCACACTGAACTTGCACAGAGCTTCCAGCAGCAGAGAGCGAGCCTCAGACAGGGCCGGGCCAGAGGTTGCACTCAGCGTCAGTACGCAGTCCAAGGCCTCAAATGTGGCTACCAGATGTCTCTGCTTCAGAAGCTGATCCAGATGTGCCTGCACATCTGTGCACTGCAGCAGGGTCACAGTCTGGGCATCCATGGGCACGTGAGCCTGAACTATACCACGCAGGAACTCCAGAAGGCGGTTCTGCAGCTCTCTCCTCCGTACTGCATCAGCGCCACATATCTGCACGCCATTCTCATCTGTCTCCACAGTGACATCTGGGAAGGCGGCTCGCAACTCCTGGAGCACTGGGCTCCTGATTAGCAGCTGAAGCTTCATAGGCTCTGTGATGTTGATGAAATTGGACTCAGGAACTGCAACATCCTCGTGTAGTGGCGACAAAGGTTGAGCTGGAGCCTGCACCAGCAGCTCTTCTGTCAGCTGAAGGAAGTCGTAGTATGGGGAGACTTTGAGCAGACGTTCCTGCAGTGTATGTTCCTGTTTCAACACCCGCTCCACAGCTGGGGAAAGAGAAAAAAAAAACACCCCTGCCATAGTCAGACAGCGCCCAGAGATCAGACAGCTTATGACATTTAGTACTTTATGAAACCAATGAGAACAGGGTAACACACAAACAGGAAAGGTCTGGCTTGCATGTGTCCCTGGAGCACTCATGCATGCCCTCCTCCCAGTTACTGTTTTATGAGAATGGCTCCTCTATTTTACACAGGCTTTTCTTTTCATGATAGTAGAGATAGACCTTGCTATTTTTTTTTTATTTTGCAAACAGGTGCAGTGTAAATCTTCCCTGGAAGGGGGGGGGGGGGTGCTCTGAGCTACAGCTAAGAGAATTTTCTCATTGTCTTAGGGTTTTCTGCTGCTGATGACATGTTTCATTTGATTGAAATTTTTATTCTGTTTACTGGTTAGAAATCTCCATGCAGGGAAAGACCATAGGGGGGGGGGGGGGGGGGTCAATATTCAGAAAAGTCTATACAGTGAACCGCTTGGATGTATAAATTGTGATATGGCCAGAGTTAACCATTTCAAAAGGCAGGTTGCTGGATTGGTAGCACTTAGACACATAAGCAGCAGTTCCTACCCAGATAAGCACCACTCACCTAAGGCACTTAGGGAAGTACAAATTGTGATATGGCCAAAACCCTTATCCATACTTTTATCACCTCTCGCTTAGGCTACTGAAACTTGCTTCTCACAGGTCTCCCACTTAGCCATCTCTCTCCCCTTCAATCTGTTTAAAATTCTGCTGCACGACTTATATTTTGCCAGTGTCGCTATGCTCACATTAGCCCTCTCCTCAATGTCACTTCATTGGCTCCCTATCCGTTATCGCAAACAAGTTCAAACTCCTCTTATTGACTTACAAGTGCTCCTCAGTACCTCTCCACTCTTCTCTCCCTATACTCCTCCTCAGGAACTCCATTCATCAGGTAAGTTTCTCTTATCGGTACCCTCCTCCTCCACTGCCAACTCCAGACTCTGTTCTTTTTATCTTGCTGCACCATATGCCTGGAATAGACTTCCTGAATCAGTCCGCCAACCTCCAGCTCTGGCCATCTTCAAATCTAGGCTAAAAGCTCACCTATTTGAGGCTGCTTTTAAACTCTTAACTCCTCATTTTTGGGAATTTGGGAGCCTTACATGGTAAAATTATGTATCATACCTGATAATTTTCTTTCCATTAATCATAGCTGATCAAGCCATAGACTGGTGGGTTGTGTCCATCTACCAGCAGGTGGAGATAGAGAGCAATCCTTTTGCCTCCCTATATGTGGTCATGAGCTGCCGGAAACTCCTCAGTATGTCGATATCAAAGCTCCATCCGCAGGACTCAGCACTTAGAGAATTACACCCACGAAGGGACACTCTGCCCAGCTCACCACCGCCGAAACGGGGGAGGGGAATCAACCCAGCTCATCCCCACACAAGTGGGGGAGGGGAATCCGTCCAGCTCATCCCCGTGGAGCTGGGGAGGGACACCACACCCGCCGATGCGGGGGGATCTGGCTTATCCTGCGACTGCAACTGCGGGAGGAGCTGGCTGACCCTAACACCGCCGAAGCGGGAGGGATATAATGCTACCCTACTGCCGCACGAAGCGGGAGGGAGCGCCGGCAGAATTTAGGTCTCAATCCAGCCCCGTAAAACGGAGGGGAGAGGAATGCAGCAACTCACTGTAACACAAAATCGTCTCAACTCCAGAAGAATTCAATCGAAAAAACTTGAACACGAAGATCCTCCTGAACAGGAACTGAAGACTAAACTTGAACCTGAAATGCAACCAGAATATAAACAGTACAGATATCTGGGAGGGGCTATGGATTGATCAGCTATGATTAATGGAAAGAAAATTATCAGGTATGATACATAATTTTACCTTCCATATCATCATGCTGATCAATCCATAGACTGGTGGGATGTACAGAAGCAGTAC
The DNA here is from genome assembly GCF_901765095.1 of Microcaecilia unicolor. Lineage (NCBI taxonomy): Eukaryota > Metazoa > Chordata > Amphibia > Gymnophiona > Siphonopidae > Microcaecilia > Microcaecilia unicolor. Next base: position 626,028,982 of record NC_044031.1, read on the forward strand.
TCACCCAGGGCGAGACATAGAAATCCCTGACCGCAACACTGAAGCTCCAAACCGGGCTTCCGCCCGAGCAGCCACAGCCAAGCGGTAATGACGGGAGAAGGTATGAGCCGATGCCCAAGTTGCCGCCTTACAAATCTCTTCCAAGGAGACGGACCCGGCCTCTGCCATCGAGGCCGCCTGTGCTCTAGTGGAGTGAGCCTTCAGCTGGATAGGCCGCATCTTCCCCGCGGCCACATAAGCCGCTGCAATAGTTTCCTTGACCCATCGTGCCACTGTAGGCTTGGATGCCTGCAGACCCTTACGAGGACCTGCGAACAGCACAAACAAATGATCTGACTTCCGGAAATCATTGGTCACTTCCAAGTATCTGATGATGACTCGTCTCACATCTAGATATTTCAAAGCAGAGTGCTCCTCTGGGTAGTCCTCCCTACGAAAGGAGGGAAGACAGAGCTGCTGATTCACATGGAAATGAGAAACAATCTTGGGCAGGAAGGAAGGCACCGTGCGAACAGACACTCCTGCCTCTGTGAACTGCAGGAAGGGCTCTCGACATGATAGCGCCTGGAGCTCAGAAACTCGTCTGGCTGAAGTGATAGCCACCAAAAAGACTGCTTTCAACGTCAGATCTTTCAGAGATGCCCTCGACAAGGGTTCAAAAGGCGGCTTCTGCAAGGCTCTAAGCACTAGATTGAGATTCCACGGAGGCACCACCGAGCGCAGAGGAGGGCGTAGGTGATTAACTCCCTTGAGAAAGCGCACCACATCTGGCTGCGAGGCCAGGGAAGCCCCCTTCAGGCGACCCCTGAAGCAAGCCAGAGCCGCTACCTGGACCTTAAAGGAACTGAGCGACAGGCCTTTCTCCAGACCTTCTTGCAGGAACGCCAACACTGAAGAAATTGGAGCAGTGAAGTGAGAAAGAGAGCCTGCCTCACACAACGATGCAAAGGTACGCCAAACCCTGGCGTAAGCAGTAGAAGTAGAGCGCTTCCTCGCTCTCAGCATAGTGGCGATGACCTTGTCTGAGAAGCCTTTCTTCCTCAGACGCTGCCGCTCAATAGCCAGGCCGTAAGACCAAAGTGGGAGGGATCCTCCAACAGCACGGGACCCTGATGCAACAGGCCCTGCTCCGCTGGCAGTCGCAGAGGTCCGTCCACTGAGAGCCTGATCAAGTCCGCATACCAGGGATGTCTGGACCAGTCTGGACCCACCAGAATTATCTGGCCCGGATGCTTTGCCACCCGGCCTAGCACCCTGCCCAACATGGGCCAGGGTGGGAACACATAGAGGAGCTCCTGTGTCGGCCACTGTTGGAGAAGAGCATCTACTCCCAGAGATCGAGGGTCCCGTCCTCTGCTGAAAAAGCGCGGCACTTGGCAATTGGCCGATGACGCCATCAGATCTAGGCTCGGCTGGCCCCAGCGCTTCGTGATGTCCAAGAACGCCTGAGCAGATAGCTGCCACTCTCCGGGATCCAAGGTATGGCGACTGAGAAAGTCCGCCTTGACATTCATGACTCCCGCAATGTGGGCCGCCGACAGCTGTTCCAGGTTCGCTTCCGCCCACTGGCATAGCTTCATGGACTCCTTGGCTAGAGGGGCACTCTTGGTACCTCCCTGGCAATTGACATAGGCCAGAAGCCGTGGCATTGTCCGACAGGACCCGTACTGGCTTCGCCGCCAGTACCGGGAGAAACTCCAAAAGCGCCAACCGAATAGCTCTTGAGTTCCAGGAGGTTGATAGACCACTTTGCCTCTGCAGGAGACGTCAGTCGTGACGACAACCCACTCCGGGGTCAAAAGAGGCATTCCTGCGGACAGCTTGTCTGGCCTCAGCCACCAGCTCAGCACCTTGCGCACCGCTGGATCCAAGGGAAGGCGCACAGGGCACTACTTCCATCGTGGCCGTCATAGAGCCCAACAGCTGCACATAGTCCCAAGTCCCAAGCCCGAAGAGGAGAGGCTACTAGGAACTGGTCCACCTGAGCCTGAAGCTTGACAATCCGATTGTCTGGCAGGAACACTCTGCCCACTTGGGTGTCGAAACGAACTCCCAGATACTCCAGGGACTGAGTCGGGCGCAGCTGGCTTTTATCCCAGTTGATGATCCACCCCAGGGAGCTCAAAAGAGCAATCACCCGGTCTAAAGCTCCGCCGCACTCTGCATAAGAGGGGGCTCGGATCAACCAGTCGTCCAGATAAGGATGGACTTGTACTCCTTCCTTTCGTAGGAAGGCCGCGATGACCACCATTACTTTGGAGAAGGTCCGCGGAGCCGTAGCCAACCTGAACGGGAAGGCTCTGAACTGGAAGTGTCGGCCCAGGACTGCAAAACGCAGAAAGCGTTGATGAGGAGGCCAGATGGGAATATGCAAGTAAGCTTCCTTGATGTCCAAGGATGCCAGGAACTCCCCTGCCTTCACTGCCGCTATAACAGAGCAGAGAGTCTCCATTCGGAAGGTCGAACTTTCAAGGCCCGATTGACCCCTTTGAGGTCGAGGATAGGCTGGACAGAACCTCCTTCTTTGGTACCACAAAGTAAATGGAGTAACGTCCCTTGCCAAGCTGATCTTCTGGCACCGGAACGACCGCACCCAGGCGGATCAGATTGTCCAAAGTCTGCTGCACTGCCACAGCTTTGACCGGAGACTTGCAGGGAGAGTGCACAAACCCGTCTCTTAAGGGTCGGCAGAACTCTAGCTTGTAGCTGTCTCTGATGACTTCCAGCACCCAAGCGTCTGAAGTTACCCTGGTCCACTCGCCCAGAAACGAGGATAGGCGTACTTCTGCAGCCTGGGCCACGGCCCTAGACGCACCCTCAACCGGCGCTCGCAAGAGCGGGGGAGAAACATGCTGCACATCCAACATGGCGTCCGGCGCGAAACTCCGAGAAGGAGCCGCGTGGGAAGAACGGCGCTTAACTTTTGCCGCTTTCTTGCCGTCGCCCGAATCAAGGGCGACCATAGCATTAACGTCTCCCACCTCGAGGGCGGCCCAAGAAGAAGCCGTCCGAGCAGAGTGGCCGGCCAAAATGGAGGGGGCGAGCAGCGGGGGATGGGCGCTTATGGCAGGAAAAACCGCCACACCGGAGGAAGAACCAGGACACTGACCGGACTCCAAACTGACGCTCAAAAAAGGCGATTAAGGCTTTGAAACCCTCGCATCCCCGTTAGACGCGCCCACGCGGTCCAGGGAGCGATTCTTCGCGCCCTCGCCCTCCGACGCCATAAGCCACGTGGAGACCGATCGGGGAACCCCCTGCCTGCTACAAAAGGTAAAATTACCTGCTCCGAGCTGTAATGAACTGGTGTCCCAGTGAGCAGCTACAATAAATGCTGATATAAACGTTGAAATAAACGCCCTTAAAGGACGTTCAAAAAAAATTTTTTTTTTTTTTTTTTAACGGAGCCAGCGGGAAGGGGGAGAAAAGGAGGGACCTGGCGCCACCAGGTTTGCACTTGCTCAAGAAGAGCCCTCAACCCCAGGTACTCAACAAACCCTAAGAATTAGGCTTGGAGACCTAGCCAGAGCTGCTGCTGTGTGTGACCACCACCTGCTGAGATAGAGAACATACTGAGGAGTTTCCGGCAGCACATGACCACATATAGGGAGGTAAAAGGATTGCTCTCTATCTCCACCTGCTGGTAGATGGACACAACCCACCAGTCTATGGATTGATCAGCATGATGATATGGAAACAAACACTACCACCTAAAGCATGCAGTTTCATATTGAATCGTCTTTGATTTTTTTTTTTTTTTTTTTTTGGGGGGGGGAGGGGGGAAGTGGTTAAAAGATCGGAATGTAGTTTCTGGGGGGGTATTGATGGTTAGGTTAATGCTATATACTATTAAATTGGCCAGCAGACAATACTGTGGATGTACAAACGAGAGGGATAAGGGAGGGTGGGGGGGGGAGGAAGGGTAGGGTTGATGGGGGATAAAAGGGGAAAAACTATTTGATGACTGAAGGACCGGCAGTTGTTTGTTGCAACATTATGTATGCATTTTTATGCACCTTATGTCAATAAACAGATTTAAACATAAACTCTTAACTCCTATTCACTTGTTCAGTACGTCTGTTTTATAATTCCCACCTTAAGTAATTCCATTATTTGTCCTGATTAGATTGTAAGCTCTGTTGAGCAGGGACAGTCTCTTACATGTTCAGTATACAGTGCTGTATATGTCTAGTAGTGCTATAGAAATTATAAGTAGTAGTAGAGGTAATAGACCTTCCAGGTCACGTACATCAGATGACATGAATCAAGTGGCTCAAAAGTAGATTTCATCAGCTACGCGAGGATGACGTTGACAACAGCAAACCTGTCATGAAGCGAACAACTAAAGGCTATACATAGATGGGGCTTACTTTCCACATAGTGACTGCACTGAGGTGAACTGTAAAGAGTTGGTATTTAAACCAGAGGTGTAGAAGGTACTCAAGCAGTTTTCTGTGTAGAACGAGGATCTAGGGCCTTGCCCTTAAACCAGATGGCAAACCTCTTCCACTTAAAAGAACAGCACCTTTTGGTGGAATCTTCAGGCAGTTGTAGGAATGTAAAAATTCTACTCTCTCAACATCCATGACATGAAAGCCAGGAATTGAAAGTTGGGACGCAGAAGAGATCCATGATGAGAATTGGAAAACATGTCAATCTCCAAGGATCTTCAGAGAATAACTCCAAATAAGAGGGAATCATATCTAACTCAGCCAGTAATGCATGATGAGGATCATGGTGCCTTAATCCTGCTTGAGTTTCAAAGTCTTCCCACCAGAGGGATGGGAGGATACATGTACAAGAAAGCCTGTCCCTCAATCTAGGAGGAAAAAAAAAAAAATCACATGGCAGAATAGTATCAAATGCCTGAGTCTGGAACAGTTCTGAAAGGACTTTGTTGTTGAGATAAGTGGCAAAAATATCCACTAACCACGCCCCACTCTTGGAAGATCTTGCGAGCTACTGACATACTAACAAACCATTCGTGCGGTTGCATCACCCTGCTCGGCCTATCCATCAGGCTCTTGTCCTTGCCTACCAGATATGTGGCTCTGAATTCCATTCCATGATGGGAAGCCCACTACCACATCCCGACAGCTTCCTGATACAAGGGGTAGGAGTATATACTCCCCTGCTTGTTGACATAGTATATGGCAACCTGATTGTCTGTTTGAATGAGAACAATTTGATTCAACTGTTCTCTGAAAGCCTAGAGCATTCCAATCACCCAGAGATCTACGAGATTGATGTGAAGCTGGGTCTCTTGAGCGGAACAGAGCCCCTGGCTGTGAAGCCATGAGCTTCTGGCTCTTTTGAGGGTGGATTCCACACCATGGAATGGTGCAGAAGCTGCGGCTTCTCAAATCCAGGAACCTTCTGGACTTTTTTTGTTTGTAAAGAGTCCGCCTTCTTTGGAACAACCTGCACAGAAAGTTGGGTCACCCAATTCTTCATCTGTGCATTTTCTAAAATCTTTTATAATTTATTAAAATTTTTCAAATATATACAAGTATCAACTTCCTTATAGAAATTTTGATAGGGAGGAGATGAAAAAAAAAAAAAAAAAAAAGAGAACCATAAAAGAAAGAAAACTATCATTCAAGGATAACAAAAATACTCAATAATCCCCACAATCACATTAGACCTCAAATCCAAAGGGGGCAGAGAGCAAAAATTGTACAGTAATCAAAAAGAAAAATAAACAAGGCAAAGTTTAATGTTACAACCTTCCCTATTAGGCCATATGGTCTTTATCTGCCTACATTTTTTTCTGTTTCTATAGTGACAGGGAGAGGGAGAGTAGATGGCAAGGACAAGCAGATTGGATAGGCCATATGGTCTTTATCTGCCTACATTTTCTCTGTTTCTATGTTTCTAATTTCCAGTATCTAACAAAGGTATCGGTCGTCCAGTGGAATGAAAGTTTGATCAAGAATAGATCTTAACGGCTCTGGAGCACAGAAAAGGTATTTAACACCAGAAAATTATATCAAACATAGTAAACTATATCAAACATTTATAGGGATATCTGCGGAAAACATTTAGCCCCAAGTGACAAAGCTTCTTGTCTCATGTCAAGAAAAAGCTTGCGTTGCTCCTGTGTTATAGGGAAAACATCAGGGTATATAGTGAATGATACATACCTGTAGCAGGTGTTCTCCGAGGACAGCAGGCTGATTGTTCTCACGACTGGGTGACGTCCGCGGCAGCCCCCACCAACCGGAAAAGAAGCTTCGCGGGACGGTCGGCACGCAGGGCACGCCCACCGCGCATGCGCGGCCGTCTTCCCGCCCGTGCGCGACCGCTCCCGCCAGTTGAATGACTAGCAAAAGATGAAACACACACAACTCCAAAGGGGAGGAGGGAGGGTAGGTGAGAACAATCAGCCTGCTGTCCTCGGAGAACACCTGCTACAGGTATGTATCATTCACTTTCTCCGAGGACAAGCAGGCTGCTTGTTCTCACGACTGGGGTATCCCTAGCTCTCAGGCTCACTCAAACCAAGAACCCAGGTCAATTGAACCTCGCAACGGCGAGGGTACAACAGAAATTGACCTACGAAGAACAACTAACTGAGAGTGCAGCCTGACCAGAATAAATTCGGGTCCTGGAGGGTGGAGTTGGATTTACACCCCAAACAGATTCTGCAGCACCGACTGCCCGAACCGACTGTCGCGTCGGGTATCCTGCTGGAGGCAGTAATGAGATGTGAATGTGTGGACAGATGACCACGTCGCAGCCTTGCAGATCTCTTCAATAGTGGCTGACTTCAAGTGGGCCACCGACGCTGCCATGGCTCTGACACTATGAGCCGTGACATGACCCTCAAGAGTCAGCCCAGCCTGGGCGTAAGTGAAGGAAATGCAATCTGCTAGCCAATTGGAGATGGTGCGTTTCCCGACAGCGACCCCTAGCCTGTTAGGGTCGAAAGAAATAAACAACTGGGCGGACTGTCTGTTGGGCTGTGTCCGCTCCAAGTAGAAGGCCAATGCTCTCTTGCAGTCCAATGTGTGCAACTGACGTTCAGCAGGGCGGGTATGCGGCCTGGGAAAGAATGTTGGCAAGACAATTGACTGGTTAAGATGGAACTCCGACACCACCTTCGGCAGGCACTTTGGGTGGGTGCGGAGCACTACTCTGTTGTGATGAAATTTGGTATACGGAGCATGAGCTACCAGGGCTTGAAGCTCATTGACCCTACGAGCTGAAGTAACTGCCACCAAGAAAATGACCTTCCAGGTCAAGTACTTCAGATGGCAGGAATTCAGTGGCTCAAAAGGAGGTTTCATCAGCTGGGTGAGGACGACGTTGAGATCCCATGACACTGTAGGAGGCTTGATAGGGGGCTTTGACAAAAGCAAGCCTCGCATGAATCGAACGACTAAAGGCTCTCCAGAGATGGCTTTACCTTCCACACGATAATGGTAAGCACTAATCGCACTAAGGTGATTCCTTACTGAGTTGGTCTTGAGGCCAGACTCTGATAAGTGCAGAAGGTATTCAAGCAGGTTCTGTGCAGGGCAGGAACGAGGTTCTAGGGCCTTGCTCTCACACCACACGACGAACCTCCTCCACTTGAAAAAGTAACTCTTTTTAGTGGAATCCCTCCTAGAGGCAAGTAAGACCCGGGAGACACCCTCAGACAGACCCAACGCAGTGAAGTCTACGCCCTCAACATCCAGGCCGTGAGAGCCAGAGACTGAAGGTTGGGGTGCAGCAACGCTCCGTCGTTCTGCGAAATGAGAGTCGGAAAACACTCCAATCTCCACGGTTCTTCGGAGGACAACTCCAGAAGAAGAGGGAACCAGATCTGACGGGGCCAAAAAGGCGCTATCAGAATCATGGCGCCGTGGTCTTGCTTGAGCTTCAGTAAGGTCTTCCCCACCAAAGGTATGGGAGGATAAGCATACAGGAGGCCGGTCCCCCAATGGAGGAGAAAGGCATCCGACGCTAGCCTGCCGTGTGCCTGAAGTCTGGAACAGAACAGAGGCAGCTTGTGGTTGGGCTGAGAGGCGAAAAGGTCCACCGAGGGGGTGCCCCACGCTCGGAAGATCTTGCGTACCACTCTGGCATGGAGCGACCACTCGTGCGGTTGCATGACTCTGCTCAGTCTGTCGGCCAGACTGTTGTTTACGCCTGCCAGGTACGTGGCTTGGAGGAGCATGCCAAACCGACACGCCCAACGCCACATCCCGACGGCCTCCTGGCACAGGGGGCGAGATCCGGTGCCCCCCTGCTTGTTGACGTAATACATTGCAACCTGATTGTCTGTCCGAATTTGGATAATTTGGCAGGACAGCCGATCTCTGAAAGCCTTCAGTGCGTTCCAGATCGCTCGGAGCTCCAGGAGGTTGATCTGCAGATCCTTTTCCTGGAGGGACCACAGACCCTGGGTGTGAAGCCCATCGACATGGGCTCCCCACCCCAGGCGAGATGCATCCGTCAGCACTTTCGTGGGCTGCGGAATTTGGAATGGACGTCCCAGGGTCAAATTGGTCCGGATGGTCCACCAGAGCAGTGAAGTGCGGCAACTGGTGGAGAGGCGGATGACATCTTCTAGATTCCCGGTGGCTTGGAACCACTGGGAAGCTAGGGTCCATTAAGCAGATCTCATGTGAAGACGAGCCATGGGAGTCACATGAACTGTGGAGGCCATATGACCCAGAAGTCTCAACATCTGCCGAGCTGTGATCTGCTGAGACGCTCTGGTCTGCGAAGCCAGGGCCAAGAGATTGGTGGCCCTCGCTTCGGGAAGGTAGGCCTGAGCCGTCTGGGAATTCAGCAGCGCTCCTATGAATTCCAGAGACTGAGTTGGCTGGAGATGGGACTTTGGGTAATTTATCACAAACCCCAGCAGCTCCAGAAGGTGAATAGTGCACTGCATGGACCGGAGGGCTCCTGCCTCCGAGGTGTTCTTGACCAGCCAATCGTCGAGATATGGGAACACGTGCACTCCCAGCTTGCGTAGGTAGGCCGCTACCACCACGAGGCACTTGGTAAACACTCGTGGGCAGAGGCGAGCCCAAAGGGCAGCACACAATACTGAAAGTGCCGTGCGCCCAGGCGGAATCTGAGATACTGTCTGTGAGCTGGCAGTATCGGTATGTGAGTATATGCGTCCTTTAAATCCAGGGAACATAGCCAATCGTTTTTCTGAATCATTGGCAGAAGGGTGCCCAAGGAAAGCATCCTGAACTTTTCTTTGACCAGGAATTTGTTCAGGCCTCTCAGGTCTAGGATGGGACGCATCCCCCCTGTTTTCTTTTCCACAAGGAAGTACCTGGAATAGAATCCCTGCCCTTCCTGCCCGGGTGGTACGGGCTCGACCGCATTGGCGCTGAGAAGGGCGGAGAGTTCCTCTGCAAGTACCTGCCTGTGATGGGAGCTGAAAGACTGAGCTCCCGGAGGACAATTTGGAGGCAGGGAGGCCAAATTCAGGGTGTATCCGCACCGCACTATTTGGAGAACCCACTGGTCGGAGGTTATGAGAGGCCACCTTTGGTGAAAAAATTTTAACCTCCCTCCGACCGGCAGATCGCCCGGTACGGACACTTGTAGGGCGGCTATGTTCCCGTGGATCCAGTCAAAAGCCCGTCCCCGGCTTTTGCTGTGGAGGCGCAGGGGGCTGCTTAGGCGCACGCTGTTGACGAGAACGAGCGCGCTGGGGCTGTCCCTGTGCCTGACGAGGCCTTCGGGCCGGCTGGTTGTACCTACGCTTCGCAAAAGAATAGGGTGCAGCCTGCCGGGCCCGGGAAAAACGTCCACCTGTGGAGGTGGATGCTGAAGGCGCCCGGTGGGAGAGCTTGTCGAGAGCGGTTTCCCGCTGATGCAGTTGGTCCACCATCTGCTCGACCTTCTCACCGAAAATGTTATCCCCCCGGCAAGGGACGTCGGCCAGTCTCTGCTGGGTGCGGTTGTCCAGGTCAGAGGCACGCAGCCATGAGAGCCTGCGCATCACTATACCTTGGGCCGCAGCACGAGATGCCACGTCACAGGTGTCAAAAATACCCCTGGACAGGAACTTTCTGCATGCCTTCAGCTGCCTGACCACCTCCTGATAAGGCCTGGACTGCTCCGGCGGGAGCTTATCGACCAGGTCCGCCAGCTGTTGCACATTGGTCCGCATGTGGATGCTCATGTAGAGCAGGTAGGACTGGATGCGGGTCACGAGCATGGAGGATTGGTAGGCCTTCCTCCCAAACGAGTCCAGAGTGCGAGACTCCCGCCCCGGGGGCGCCGAGGCGGTATCCCTCGAACTCCGTGCCCTCTTGAGAGCAGAATCCACGACCGCTGAGTCATGGGGCAATTGGGGCCGCATGAGCTCTGGGTCAGAGTGGATCCTGTACTGGGACTCTGCTTTCTTGGGAATGGTGGGGGTAGTTAATGGTCGCACCCAGTTCCGAAGCAGCGTCTCCTTCAGGACATTGTGCAGCGGCACCGTGGAGGACTCTCTAGGTGGTGATGGATAGTCGAGGACCTCGAGCATCTCGGCCCTCGGCTCTTCCACAGAGACCACGGGGAAGGGAATGCTGATAGACATATCCCGCACAAGGAGGCAAAGGAGAGACTCTCAGGAGGTGAGAGCTTCCTCTCCGGTGAAGGCGTGGGGTCTGAGGGAGGCCGTAGACTCCTCTGAGGAGAAATATCTAGGGTCCTCCTCTTCCCCCCACGAGTCCTCATCCTCGGTATCGGACAGTAGCTCATGTAGCTGAGTCCTGAACCGGGCCCGGCTCGACGTCGAGGCACCGAGGTCTCGGTGTCGTCGAGCGGTGGACTCCCGCGCCGGCGGGGACGGAGCTCCCTCCATCGACGTCGACGGGGACTCCACCTGCGTGGCGGTCGAGACCGGCCACCGCAGCGGCGGGCGCGCGGGTCGACGGCCCCGGCGCCGGGCTAGAGCTCGCCGGCGCCACAGTCATCCGGTGCCGAGGCGCAAGCACCCCCGGCGCCGGCACAGCCTGGCGCCGGCACAGCCTGGCGCATCAGCCCTCCAGGATCCCCGGAAGGATGGCTTGAGGCACTCGTCAGGCCCGCTGCCGAGGAAAGGCGGTTGGGGCCGGTAAGGGTGTCGGTGCCGGAAGCTGCTGGGGGCCAGGAGACGGCACCGAGGTGCCGGAACCCCGACGCGTCGGTACCTCCACAACCGACGGAGACCCTCTCCTCTCTACGAAGACGCTTCGGCGTCGCCTCCTCTCAGACATCGGGATGCACAGATGGGCGGAGCGGTGACGACGCTTCTTGTCTTTTTTCCGATGCCCGTCACCGGCGCCGGAGGGCATGGAGGAGGAGGAGGTCGATCCCCCTCGGTCTCGACGGTACGGGTCAGACAGGGTTCGGTCACGTGGGCCACGAGCTGAGGGCTGTGACCGGGGTCCGACTGGCCCACGCGGCCTCTCACCCCCACTCTCGCCGGAGGACCGGCGGGCCGACGGGGACCTGTTCTCCTGGGGTCGCTGCCATCGGTGCCGATGTCTCGGGCATCGATACCGGTACCGAAGGACCCGGGCGTCGATTACCGATGCCTTCGAGGTCGACGTCGAGGGGCCGGCGCAAGTTCCAAAAAGACGGTCCCGCAGAACTTGCCTCGCAACCTGAGTCCGTTTCCGGAGACCGAGACACAAAGAACACGACTTGAGATTGTGCTCTGGCCCGAGGCACTGGAGGCACCAAGCGTGGGTGTCGGTCTGCGAGATCGGCCGGCCGCAGCGACCACACTTTTTAAATCCACTCGGAACCTTCGAGGACATCGACGGAAAATCGCGTCGGCGAGGTCAAGTCGTCAATGGTGGCTAAAATCACACCACGAAAAGCAAAATGACCGAGCGGCGTCCCCGCTGGAAGCGAGGGAAAAAAGGGGAGCGCGTGCCCCACACGCGCAGGGTTTCTTTTTTTTTTTTTTTTTTAAAGGAAACCGGGCGGTAACGAATTACCGTTAAACAAAGTTAGAAAAAAGCACGATCAGCGTACACGCGATCGAACGATCCGGCGGCTGAACAGAGAGAGCGCAAGACACGACTCTCTCCAGGCGCGGAAAAAAAGGAACTGGCGGGAGCGGTCGCGCACGGGCGGGAAGACGGCCGCGCAATGCCGGCATGCGAGTGGGCGTGCCCTGCGTGCCGACCGTCCCGCGAAGCTTCTTTCCGGTTGGTGGGGGCTGCCGCGGACGTCACCCCAGTCTTGAGAAACAAGCAGCCTGCTTGTCCTCGGAGAACCAAATGCCTCTGTCCCGATACAAACTTGTAGAATTTTTTTAAGAAAGGTGTATAATTAAGATCCTGTTTAAACACACAGCTTATTAATAGTGTGGTTCTGTCCTGGACCACCAGAGACTCTAATATAGTTGACCTATTTTATTTTTTTTTATTTTTGTTACATTTGTACCCCGCGCTTTCCCACTCATGGCAAGCTCAATGCAGCAGGCAATGGAGGGTTATGTGACTTGCCCAGAGTCACAAGGAGCTGCCTGTGCTGGGAATCGAACTCAGTTCCTCAGGACCAAAGTCCACCACCCTAACCACTAGGCCACTCCTTCAAAGGAAAACTATCTTACCTGATAATTTTCTTTCCTTTAGTGGAGCAGATGAATCCAGAAACTGGTGGGTTGTGTCCATCTACCAGCAGGTGGAGATAAAGATCACTGAACTGAACTCTTATAGGACAGCGAGCTTCCTAGTCAGTCAGTATGTCTCGCAATAAAGCAAAAGGAAAAATGACTCAAAGGCAGCCTTCCTCACAGACCCATATAAAACCGTAGGAAACAGCTTCTCAAAATTGCAAACCCCACCTAGAATAGAGACCCCCAACTCCTAAAAACAGTGGCACTAGGGATCCTGAATTAGTATGCTGCACTAAAGGAAAGAAAATTATTAGGCGAGACATAATTTTCCCTTCCCTAGCAGCAGATGAATCCAGAAACTGGTGGGATGCATGCAAGCACTCCCTAAGAAGTGTGTGTGGGGGGGGGGGGGGGGGGGGGGGGGAGCCGCCACTCTCGTTGAAAGGACAGATGCCATAAAACTAGCATCCACCTGCACAGCCATATTCAAACTCTAATGCCTGGAAAAGGTATGCAAAATCCACCATGCAATGGTCTCTTTTGACGCATTACCTCTATTTGAACCAGACAGCAACACAAAAAGATAATCCAACCACCAGAAATCGTTTGTGACTTGCAGGTGGCAAAGGAGCACTCCGCACACGTTCAAGCACCGCCAGACCTTAAAATCCATCAGATGATCCTCCTCACGAAAAGAGGATCATCAGTTTGGCTCACTGAGATGAAACACCGAGACAACCTTCAGCAAAAACGATGGAACGGTACGAATATAGTCACTCCTGCTTCTTAGAAGCAAAGAAAAGGATACAGACACAATAGGGCCTGAAGCTCTGACACCAGTCAAGTTGACGCCATGACCACCAAAAACGTTCTCAGAGTAATATCCTTCTCTGAAGCCCTATGCTAAGGTTCAAACGGCGTCCCCTGCATCTCCATGAGAACCAGGATTATGGTTCCATCCAGACATGGACATCAATCATCTCAAACTGATCCCTCTCAGAAAATGGACCGCATCCAGATGAGAGCCCGACACTCTGCCCCTATAAAACAGTCAAGAGCTGCAACCTGTATCCAAAGAGAATTATAGGCCAGGCCCTTCTGCAGACCCTCTGGCAAAAAAGCCAATGGTGGCGGCAAGAATGCAAAGGGTTCCACACCCGAGAAGAGCACCACACACTCGCATTCGCCAAAGCAGTAAACCACTTATGAGCCTGCAAAAGGGTCAAAATGACCGACTCTGAAAAACCTCTTTCTTTCTCAGTCTTGCCCTCTCAAGGGCCAGACTAAGACCAAAAGACCCTGGCAGAGGAGGTTGAGAGTTACCGGAAGACAAAGGGGAGCCTCCACAAGGAGGCAAATCAAGTCTGCACACCACGGACGCAGAGGCCAGTCCAGATCCACTAGCACCACCAGGCCCTGCTGGCGCCCGATCCTGTGGATGACCCTGCCAATCAACGGCCATGAAGGAAAGATGTACAATACCCTATCTGCCGGCCACAGCTGAAGTAGTACATCCAGACCCTTCGAACCAAACTATCTTCTGCATCTGAAGAATTGGTCCTGGTCACCATGAGATCCATGGACGGAGAGCTCCACCGCTGCTTGATCAGCCGAAAGGCAGTAAACAACTCCCACTCCGCCTGGTCTAGAACATGGCGGCTGAGGAAGTCAATCTTCACGTTGAGGTCACCAGCAATGTGTGTGTTGCCAAGAAGTTGAGTGCTTCTCTGTCCTCTGCAGCTCAAGCTGGAGGTGATAAGTCACCAGCTCATGCTGTGCTTCGCCACCGACAGCCACTGGAGACGAACCTGTACATACCACTGGCGACCAGCAACTCAAGAACATAACAGTTGCCATATGGATCAGACCAATGGTCCATCTAGCCCTGTATCCTGTTTTTCAAACAGAGGCCAAGCCAGGTCACAAGTACCTGGCAGAAACAAAATCATGGCAACGCTCCATACCACAAATCCCAAGGCAAGGCAGTTGCTTCCATGTCTGTCTCAATAGCAGAGTATGGATGTTTCCTCCAGGAATTTGTCCAAACCTTTCTTAAACCCAGATACACTAACTGTTGTTACCACCTCCTTCGGCAGAGTTCCAGAGCTTAACTATTTGTTGAGTGAAAAAAATATTTCATTCTATTTGTTTTAAAAGTATTCCCATGTAACTTCCTCGAGTGTTCCCTGGTCTTTGTACTTTTGGAATGAGTAAAAAAATAAATTGATTCACCTCTACTAGCTCCACACCACTCAGGATTTTGTAGACCTCAAATCATATCATCCCTTAACCAAGCTGCAACAGACGCATGGGAACCAAGCTCAGGGCACCACCTGCAGAGTTACCGCCATGGAGCCCAGCATCTGCACACAATTCCATGCACGAGGACTCAGTACACTCAACAGCCGACGAACCTGATCCTGCAGCTTGGACTTTGAGGTCTGGCAGAAACGCCTTGCTGAGCAACATATCGAAACAGACCCCTAGATAACCTAAGGCCTAATTCAGAACTAGGTAACTCTTGGGAAAATTGATCACCCAGCCAAGAGACTGAAGGATGGCAATCACTGTGAAGATGGCCCTCCTGCTCAGACGCTGCCCGTAACAACCAGTCGTCAAGGTAGGGGTGAACTCGATACCCTCCTTCCATGAGTATGCTGCTACTACCACCCCCTGGAGAAGGTCCGGGGAGCCTCAGCGATACCAAAAGGAGCCTGAAACTGCCAACCCAAAACGGCAAACTAAGATACTTCTGGTGCTGCAGCCAAACGGGAATGTGGAGGTAGGCCTCCTTGAAGTCCTGGGCAGTGAGAAACTCTCCCGGCTAGATTGCTACCAGCACGGAGTGCAGCATTTCCAGGTGGAAATGCTGAACCTTTGAGAATTGATTTACCCCCTTCAAGTCCAACACTGGATGGTAAGAACTGCCCTTGTTGGGAACCACAAAACTATCCAGATAAAGTAAATCCTCTGGCCCATCTTGTGGTTGAGCACTGGAACCACCGCCCCCAGCTCTATCAGGGACCGGAGGGTGGATTGACCACCATATGCTTTGAGGAACGCAGCATTGGGCCGAGAAAAAAATTCTCCTACAGGAAAGACCCAGTGAGCCCCCAATCCTGATCATGGAAGAGTGGACCGGTGCCCCATCACTGGGAAGGATGGGCAACTGACCCCGACGATCCAAACGGTCATTTCTCATTCCGAAAGGAGCATTGTTGGCCCCTGGGACTCTGAAAGGTTGGATTGCGCTCATCTCGCAGGAGCAACCTTGTCATCCCTGACTTAAAGGCTTAGACTTATCCTCCAGGAGCCAATGTGACTTGGACTCCTCCCCCCCCCCCCCCCGAGTCTTTCACCAGCTTTTCCAAATCCTCTCCAAATAACAACTTACCTCAAAAGGGCAACCTGGTGAGCTGCTGCATAGAAACGGCATCTGTGACCCAGTGATGGAGCCACAACAACCGTTAAGAAGTGATCACCAATGACATATGCTTAGTGGAAGTACGCACCAGATCATAAAGCAAATCCACCAGATACGCATGACACAATTCCATAAGCGGAAGGGAGGACAACAATGGAAGCTGTTCTGAATCCTGTTCCACCGCCTGCTGCGCCCAGCTAAGACATGCCTGAACGGCATAAGAACTACAAATCGCAGCCTGGAAGGGGAAAGTGGAGACCTCAAGAGAGCAACACCCTGTCCTGCACATATTTAAGGGCCATGCCACCCTCGATGGGAAGTGTGCTCTACTTAGTGAATGCTACCATCAAGGAATCCACCTTGGGCAAACCAAATTAATCCAGATCCTCCAGACCCTCACCTTAGCCACCTTATAGGGTAGTCCACTGCACCATAATAAGCTCTTGAATGGACTCATGGATGGGAAAAGCCCTAGATGGCTTATACACACTCGCTATCTTCGGACTGACTGCCGCCAAACCCTGTGCCTCTGGGTCAGAAATACTGAGAGCTTCCAGAGCCTTGGAAATCAGAGAAAGCAACTCCTCCCTATTAAAAATAGACTGCAGACTAGTTGTCAGGCTCCTCTGGAAACAGCTCTCCTTCCTACAAATGAAAAAGAGGGAGGGAGGCCCCACTGACCCCACATCCAACAGCCGCCATCCACCGGCACTTCTGTGGGGTCCACAGAAGCATCAGAGGTCCCATACTCCCCTTAGACAAGTTGGTCTGGGGGGGGGGGGGGGGGGCTGGTTGTGCTAGCGAAAAAGCCCACTTCAACAAGAATGCCTACTGCATCAGAAGGACAAATTTGGGGGAGAAGGGATCCCCAGACCCTGAAAGCCCAGGTAACACCTCCCCCTGCACTGACTGCACGTGGCCCGAACCCCCAGCCATCCACTATGAAGAAAATGGGTCTGGAATGCAAACTGGGTTCAACAGGGTCTGAAGAGAAAGTGCACTGTCCTGCTGTAAAACCGCGCCGATATGCCATGTGGTCTCATGTAGAAAACTGCCCACTCGGTGAGAAGAACCACTCCCTCACCTAGCAGGACGTCAGAGCACCTAGCCAGGCAAAAACCCAAAGCAGAGCGCCTCTTCCTGCATTGAGAGCACCGTTTGACGAGCCATACTGGTATCACAGAGACAAGCCTCCCAAGTGTAGCTGCCCTCAAAAAGGGGTATAAACAACTCAATCGCCCTGTTGCAAACTCACCTGCAGCCTGTTTTTTTTTTTTTTAAACTGTGAGGAAGGGCCAAGCAGCAGGCAATGAGCTCTGGGGACACCAGGTATGCCCCGCAAAGATGGTACCACTCAGTCTATCACCCTCAGGCTCAACTGAGCAAGCTCAGCAAAGACAGAAGCTCCCCAAGGAGAAGAATCCAAGAGTCGTTGTGAAGCCGTGCACCGCCTGCTGGAGAAAAGAGACATACTGACTAACTACGGAGTTGGCCGTCCTATAAGATTTAGTTCAATACAGTGATTTTTATCTCCACCTGCTGGTAGATGGACACAATATACCAGTTTCTGGATTCATCTGCTGCAACGCTAAGAAATACTCAGTTCCCACAAAAACATAGGAAAGCTCCTCCTGGAGGAGACTTCCTCCTTTCCTGCTGTGGGAAGGGGTTTGAAGGAAAGCTAAGGGATCGCTCCTCCAAGAAGTCCTCTGGTTCAACCTCAGATCCTCAGGAGCGGTCCCAACTCCAACTCAGCAAAAGATTCCTCATGTCAGCTAAAAACCTTGCCTAGATAGTTACAATTCTCCTGGATCCAAGGAGTACTTGCTGAGAAAGTTCACCTCCACCTTCCACCGTCATTGGACTGCTGCGGGTCCCACCTTGCTTGTTGATATAAGCCACCGCCGTCACACTGTTAAGAACATTCAGACAGGAACTCCCACCAGAAAGGGAGCAGAGTCACGCAAGGCATTCCGCACTGCCCTGCACTCCAAGCAATTTATCAACCACCAAGACTCCTGCTCCATCCAGGAGCTCTGTGCCAGATGAAACTTGTAATGAGCTCCCACCCCACTTGCAGGCGTTCATTGTTATAACCTCCTATTGTGTTATCAGAAATGGAGCTCTGATGGTCAAATTCCTGGGCGACAACCACCACTGCATACTCCATCTGGAAACCAGCATCTAAGGAAGATGAAAGGTTGTACTTCTGTTACACCGGAGACCAATGGCTGAGAAGGAACTCCTGTAATGGCTGCCTATGAGCCCTTGCCCATGGCACCAATGCCATCACCACCGTCATTGTCTCTAGAACCTTGACGTAGTCCCAGACCCTCAGCCTGCCTTGACTGAGAAGAAGAATCTGTTGAACTAGCTTCGACCTCTTCCGTTCCATAAGGAAGATCCTCTCCCTTGCTGTGTCAAATAGAATGCCCAGATACTCAGTGTCTGCGATGGAGTTAGTCTGCTCTTCTCGAAACTGATACCCAACCCAACGACCGCAGAAAACTAACAATTTGTCCATCACCGTCACCAAAGAGGATGAAGCACAAATGAGCCAGTCATTGAGATACAGGTGAACTACAGGTTGACTTTTGATTCCCTGGCACCGAAGGCTGCTTTCACCACCACCATAACCTTGGTAAATGTTCTTGGTGCCTTGGCAAGACCAAAGGACAAAGCCCTGAACTGGAAGCGACAGCCCAGCACTGCAAAACGTAGAACCTGTGGCCATATGGGTATATGCAAGTATGGGTTTCTGCCAAGTACTTGTTGGAAGCAGGATACTAGGCTAGATGGCCCATTGGTCTGAGCCAGTATGACTATTCTGATGTTCTGAGATAGAGGGTGGTGAGAAATTCTCCCACTTGAACCGAGGCTATGACTGTTCTTAGTGCTTCCATGGGCAGGACACTCGGACAGAAATTTAGACCCGAGATCTAAGACCAGATGAAAGGTGCCTTCCTTCTCTGGGACAAGGAAGTAAACGGAGCATCTGCCTTGTCCAGTTTGGCCTGGGAAAATGGAATAGCAGCCCGGAGCACCAGCAAAGATCTATAGTGACCTGAATCTTGTTCCGCCTTTGTTCCCTTTCGACAAGACTTCAAGAAGAGAGGAGCGACCAGGTGGGAGGAGCGAACCCACTGGTCTGATGTGATTTCAGACCACACCTCCCAAACCTCCTGAAGCATGGACCAGCCTCACAGTACTGCAAACCTCAGGAGGAATTAGGCGCTCTAGCTGAATAAAAGAAAGACTTCCTGCCCGCATGAAAGAAAGATGGGCATGTCTGAAAGCGGGACTTCTGACCATATTGCTGACAACCAGCCAATACCGTCTGCTGTCTCAAAATTGAGATCAAGAGCCCCCTGAAGATGGACAACCAGAGAATTTCGGTTTATCCTCTGGCAACCGCTATGGCTTAGTTTCCCACCAGTTCTTTCACCAAGTTACTGAGATCTTCACCAAATAGCCATTTGCCTCGAAAGAGCAGTTCAGCTAGATGTGACTTTGACACTGCATCCACTACCCAATGCTGCTGTAGGCACATTACAGATACACTCTTTTTGGGGTGTAACTGGGGTACCTGACACTTAGTACAAGTTCTGGAAAAAAATGAGTCCCAAACAAGACTGACATTAGTAAGTCTGGTGTCAGGTGCAAATGTATTCCCCTTATCCTTAGATCCAAGCCCACTGTACCAAAATAATAGAAAGAACTAACTCCATACCCAAGTATTATAAAAAATAGGGCAATTTTATTTATAATAGCAGCAAATAATATAAGAAAGACAGAAATAAAGAAAAATACAATCCCATTATAGAAATAGCTTAAACGCCCATAAATCCCTAGACTCTGAAGTACAAAGAGAGGCATATTTTCAAAGCACTTACCCTTCCAAAGTTCCATAGGTTTCTATGGAACTTTGGAAGGGTAAGTGCTTTGAAAATATGCCTCAGTCACCCTAAACCCAAATCACCAATACATGGCACATAACCTAATGCAGTCCTTCAGATGCCAGCGTGTCCCTCAGATGGTAAAGTGAGTCCAACACAGATGTGATCCTCAGGGAAGATGTTGGCACAGCAGCCTATTTCTGATAAGAGCTCCCTTTTACAGAAAAAAAAATCAGAAGCTGTATCTGTACTGCTGACATAACTTTCTGTCCTTGGAGTAACAAACAAGTACATGTTGACCAGCCACAGAGTCTCCCAAGCTGGGAAAGTCTTAGGCAGGGGCGACAGGGGTAGTTGCACAGAGCCTTGTGGCGGCCTTAGCATCTCCCTCTAATCTAACTGCATTGGTCAGCTATCTTCTACTCCCTTTCAGCTCCTGCAGCACTGTTTTCTTCAATCTGGGCCACTGGCAGCATCAGTGAGGTATGCACACTGCCTTCAGCGGCCCGGAAGCTCTCTCTCTCTCCTGCAATTTCCTGTCCCGCATAGGCAGGACGCTGCAAGAGAAGAGCTTCCGGGGCCACCGAAGACAGTGTGCTTACCTCACCGACGATGCTGGCGGCCCAGAAAATTGAAGACGGCAGCAGTGCTGCGAGCCAGAACTAAGGTAGCAGGTAGGAGAAAGTTGAAGGCGGTTAGATTGAGACGGCTGCTGAAGCCCATGAGGTTGGACTCCCCCTCCGCGTACCCTTCATCCCCTTACCCAAACAAAGCAAGCAAATCTACGAGCTGCTCTACCCACGTTGTCATCTTTTATTGTTGTAGCATTTTTATTGGACCTCACTTATATTTTCAAAGATGCTGGCTTTTGCAGCATATGGACGTACAGAGAGGAAGTATTGGTTTCATTGGTTAGAGTACTAATTTGTTCTACATTTTAAATCACTGCGTCATTTGGAGGGGCTGGCTACAGGGACTCCCTGTATTCATAGTCAGATGTTTTCACCTAGTAAAGGGCCACCACAACAGACATCATATTATGACAATCAGGTACTTAACAATCAGACTTACTATTTATAAGTACAATTTTTAAAAACCCATTAATTAGGTTGAAACTAGGAGTATTTAACAACTTTTTTTTCTGGGCCTACATCAAAAGAAAAAAGATGGCACGTGGGAACTTGCTCCTTTTGCTTTGTGGAATGCAGTGGTATATTATAAAAATGCACTTGCCTTTTTTTCTTTAATCTGTTTCAAGAGAAGGTATTGAATAATGAGGGAAGGGTTTCCTTCAGGCAGAACTGTCCAGAGTCAGTCTAAATGCTTGTTCCAGCCCACCTGCTAGCTTGTCAGCCATTGACTTACTTGCCTGCCTGCTAACCTGTCGCCGGCCAGCTGTGGACGCCCGTTCGGGCTGTTCGTATGGTAAGTGACTGCATGGACGTCTCAGCCTGCCTTGCCTGTTCTGGTTACTCTGCTCCAGGTGATCTAATGTCGGCGCTATTCCTTGGCGGTGCCGTTGACAGGCCCATTTGCATCCTGGGCCCTGCCTTCTTTGAATGCGATCAGCTGTGAGGCTGAGCATTGCCTTCAACCATTGATCGTTGCGGCTGGGCCGCTGGGCCTTTTCGAACTGCGGCACCTGGATGTTGCAGCCATCGCCTGGGGAGCTGGTGTGGTCAGTTGAAGAGCAGCTTTCACCTCCTCCTGCAGCCTGCTATTTGGACTTGGCCGGTTTGGCAGCTCTCATCTCATTCTGCCTCACACAATGGGTCGAAACCTTCTCAGAGTTGGAGTTTGCACAGGCAGCCGCAGAGATTCAGCCTACTCCAAGGCTTCTACATATCGCCTGAAGTTCTTCCTAGCGACATATTTGCGGACCATTTTTAAACTCTTTTCACCTGTCAACTTATCTTATTTTATCTGTTTCCCTGATTCTATCTATTTGATTCTATTCTAACTGTAACTGTATCACCTCTGATTTGGCAATAGCCTATCAGTGCATTGTAACCCACTTTGAGCCTGTAAAACTGTGGGAAAAATGTGGGGTATAAATGTACAAATAAATAAAAAAATAAATAAAAATAACCTGTCAGCCACTGACTTACCTGCTCTCCAGTTTCCCCCTGCTCGTTCCTGTCCTTCTGCTCCAGTATGCTCAAGCCCGCCTGCTAGCTTGTCAGCCATTGACTTACTTACTTGCCTGCCTGCTAACCTGTCAGCCACTGACTTACCTGCTCTCCAGCTTCTCCCTGCTCGTTCCTGTCCATCTGCACCAGCTTGTTCCAGCCCGCCTGCTAGCTTGACAGCCATTGCCTTACTTGCCTGCTTGCTAACTTGTCAGCCATTGACTCCATCAATTACACCAATTCCAAGCCTCCAATCCAGCTTTTCCGCTCTATCTGCTTCTCACCTCAGTCACTACACATACACCTGTTACACCGCAATCACTACTTATGGCCCCTGTCCACATTCTCTTCCTTGCCCTGTCCCTTCCTAACCTTTTTCCCCTCCCCCTACCGTTGTCTACCGCTGGAACTCATTGCCCACCCATGTCCCCTCCCGTCCTACTCGCTACGGCAATACCCTATTCACCCCCATCCCTCACCACCTTACCATCTCTCTTGTCCCCCTCATCCTTCCTAGCTCTTAACCTTCAACACTTCCTTCCTGCCATTAACTCATCACCATTCCTCCTAAGTGCACCCTGTCTTCGTCGCCTTCGTCGCCTGACCTCCCCCACCCTCCTCCGCACTCTCCTGCTCCTCCTCCTGCTTTCTGCGGGAGACATTAATCCTAATCCAGGCCCCCCTCACCTGTCCTCCTCTTATCCATGCAAACGATTCCGTGATGTCTCCAATCTCGTTTCTATTCCCCTCCTCCCCCCCTCTTCCCTCCCCTTCTCGTGTGCCTTGTGGAATGCCCACTTGGTCTGCAACAAACTGCCCTTCACCCGCAATCTCTTCATCTCTCGTTCCCTTCAACTGCTCACCCTAACTGAAACCTGGCTCTCCCCAGACGACTCTGCCTCAGTCGCAGCCCTTTGTCATGGAGGTTCTCTTCTCCCCACACTCCCCGCCCAGCTGGCCGCGGTGGAGGCATCGGGCTACTACTCTCGCCCTCCTGTAGTTTCCAACCCCTCCTCCTACCGCAGTCTCACTCCTTCTCATCCTTTGAAGCACACTCCATCTGGCTATTCTACCCACTACCACTCAGAGTGGCAGTCATTTACCGTCCCCCTAATAAATCCCTCTCTTCCTTCCTCACCGACTTCAATGCCTGGCTTTCCGTTTTTCTTGAACCCTCATCTCCGTCCCTCATTCTCGGAGACTTTAACATACACGTTGATGACCAATCCGACCCTCACGCTTCTCAGTTCCTCACTCTAACATCCTCCTTCAACCTCCAGCTATGCTCCACCACCCCTACTCACCGAGATGGCCATTGTCTTGACCTCGTCCTCACCTCTTCCGGCTCTCCCTCCAATTTCCACGCCTCAGCTCTTCCTCTCTCCGATCATCACCTAATCACCTTCACTCTTCTTCACCCCCCCCTCAGCCCCGTCCAACTTTAACCACTACCTCCAAGAATCTCCAGGCTATTGACCCTCCCACCCTATCCGCTAGTATCTCTAATCTCCTCCCCTCCATCATGTCCTCCAAGTCTGTCGACAAGGCTGTCTCCGCTTACAATACCACTCTCTCCTTTGCTCTGGACACCCTCGCACCATCCACCTCCTGTCCCACAAAGTGTACTAATCCCCAGCCTTGGCTGACCCCTTGCATCCGTTATCTTCGCTCCTGCGCCCGATCTGCTGAACGCCTCTGGAGGAAATCTCGCACCCATTCAGACTTCCTTCACTACAAATTCATGCTATCCTCCTTCCACTCCTCCCTATTCCTTGCCAAACAGGACTATTACACCCAATTGACCAATTCTCTCAGCTGCAACCCCCGTCGTCTCTTCGCCACCCCTTAACTCCCTCCTCAAAGTGCCCTCAGCTCCCACCCCCACCCCCTCGCTCTCTCCTCAATCACTGGCTAATTACTTCCGTGACAAGGTGCAAAAGATCAACCTTGAGATCACTACCAAGCCATCTCCTCCTCTTCACCCGTCAACCCTCTCCCTCAACCAACCAACCCAGGCCTCCTTCTCCTCCTTTCCTGACATCACCGAGGAGGAAACCGCTTGCCTTCTTTCCTCCTCGAAATGCACCACCTGCTCTTCTGATCCCAACCCCACCAACTTACTTAACATCATCTCTCATACTGTCACCCCCTCCATCTGTCATATCCTCAACCTCTCTCTCTCCACTGCAACTGTCCCTGACACCTTCAAGCACGCCGTAGTCACACCTCTCCTCAAAAAACCATCACTTGACCCTACCTGTCCCTCCAACTACCGCCCCATCTCCCTCCTACCCTTCCTCTCCAAAATACTTGAGCGTGCTGTTCACAGCCGCTGCCTTGATTTTCTCTCCTTTCATGCCATCCTCGATCCACTTCAATCCAATTTTCGCCCTCTACACTCGACAGAAACAGCACTCTCTAAAGTCTGTAATGACCTGTTCCTGGCCAAATCCAGAGGCCACTACTCCATCCTCATCCTCCTCGATCTATCCGCCGCTTTTGACACGGTCAATCATGACTTACTCCTTGCCACACTGTCCTCATTTGGGTTCCAGGGCTCTGTCCTCTCCTGGTTCTCCAACTATCTCTCCCACCGCACCTTCAGGGTTCACTCTCATGGATCTTCCTCCACCCCCATCTCGCTATCAGTTGGTGTTCCCCAGGGATCTGTCCTTGGACCCCTTCTCTTCTCAATCTACACCTCTTCCCTGGGCTCCCTGATCTCATCTCATGGTTTCCAGTATCATCTCTATGCTGATGACACCCAGCTGTATCTCTCCACACCAGACATCACCGCGGAGACCCAGGCAAAGGTATCAGCCTGCTTATCCGACATTGCTGCCTAGATGTCCAACCGCCACCTGAAACTGAACATGTCCAAGACCGAGCTCATCGTCTTTCCACCAAAACCCACTTTTCCTCTTCCTCCACTTTCTATCTCAGTTGATAACACCCTCATCCTCCCCGTCTCATCTGCCCGCAACCTCGGAGTCATCTTTGACTCCTCCCTCTCCTTCTCTGCGCATATCCAGCAGATAGCCAAGACCTGTCGCTTCTTTCTCTTTAACATCAGCAAAATTCACCCTTTCCTCTCTGAACACACCACCCGAACTCTCATCCACGCTCTCATTACCTCTCGCCTTGACTACTGCAACTTACTCCTCACCGGCCTCCCACTTAGCCATCTATCCCCCCTTCAATCTGTTCAGAACTCTGCTGCACGTCTTATATTCCGCCAGAACCGATATACTCATATCACCCCTCTCCTCAGGTCACTTCACTGGCTTCCTATCAGATACCGCATTCAATTCAAGCTTCTCCTTCTTACCTACGAATGCACTCAGTCTGCCGCCCCTCACTACCTCTCTACCCTCATCTCCCCTTACGTTCCCACTCGAAACCTACATTCACAGGACAAATCACTGCCTCAGCAAGAGTTGCCAGTCACTCCAACTGCAACAAGTGCAGCACAACGCAGTCCCAAGCAGGGAGTCAACTTTCCTCCCTGCACCAAGTAGAACTTGAGCCCTCCTGTCAAACTTTAGTCGGACTTACCACTGCCAGCTGCTCCCCCAAGCTCAATGTCCACAAGTCTTAGTACTACTACTACTACTATTTAACATTTCTAAAGCGCTACTAGGGTTACGCAGTGCTGTACAATTTAACATAGAAGGACAGTCCCTGCTCAAAGAGCTTACAATCTAAAGGACAAATGTACAGTCAGTCAAGTAGGGGCAGTCAAATTGGGGCAGTCTAGATTTCCTGAAAAGTATAAAGGTTAGGTGCCGAAAACAACATTGAAGAGGTGGGCTTTGAGCAAGGATTTGAAGATGGGTTAGGGAAGGGGCTTGGCATAAGGGCTCAGGAAGTTTATTCCAAGCATAGGGTGAGGCGAGGCAGAATGGGCGGAGCTGGAGTTGGAGGGTGGTGGGAGAGGATACTGAAAGGAGGGATTTGTCCTGTGAGCGGAGGTTTTCGGGCGGAACTTAAGGGGAGAGTTAGGGTAGAGAGGTAATGAGGGGCTGCAGACTGAGTGCATTTGTAGGTAAGAAGGAGAAGCTTGAACTATATGCGGTATCTGATCGGAAGCCAGTGAAGTGACCTGAAGAGAGGGGTGATATGAGTATATCGGTTCAGGCGGAATATAAGACGTGCAGCAGAGTTCTGAATGGATTGAAGGAGGGATAGATGGTTAAGTGGGAGGCCAGTGAGGAGTAGGTTGCAGTAGTCAAGGCGAGAGTAATGAGAGCATGGATGAGAGTTCGGGTGGTGTGCTCAGAGAGGAAAGGGCGAATTTTGCTGATGTTAAAGAGGAAGAAGCGACAGGTCTTGGCTGTCTGCTGGATATGCGCAGAGAAGGAGAGGGAGGAGTCGAAGATGACTCAGAGGTTGCAGGCGGATGAGACGGGGAGGATGAGGGTGTTATCAACTGAGATCGAGAGCGGAGGAAGAGGAGAAGTGGGTTTTGGTGAAAAGACGATAAGCTCGGTCTTGGCCATGTTCAGTTTCAGGTGGCGGTTGGACATCCATGCAGCAATGTCGGATAAGCAGGGCGATACTTTGGCCTGGGTCTCCGCGGTGATGTCTGGTGTGGAGAGATACAGCTGGGTGTCATCAGCATAAAGATGATACTGGAAACCATGAGATGAGATCAGTGAGCCCAGGGAAGAGGTGTAGATTGAAAAAAGAAGGGGTCCAAGGACAAATCCCTGGGGAACTCCAACAGAGAGCGGGATGGGGGTGGAGGAAGATCCATGAGAGTGAAGGTGCGGTGGGAGAGATAGCAGGAGAACCAGAAGAGGACAGAGCCCTGGAACCCAAATGAGTAGAATCAGGGTTGATACTCTGTCCCACACTCTCCAGTAAATCTCTTTCCTTCTCTTTTTTTTTTTTAAAGGTTGTTTTACTGGAAAAGGAGAGTTCCACAGGAAACAGGCGAGAGATGAAGAGTGGGAAGAAGTAAATTTGCAGGGCACCCGAGACAGGGATCCAAAGATCTTCAGATCTGACTCTGCAGCATGGTGGGCTACGATCTGGGACCTCTGGCAATAAGGATCATGAGCCCCTAACCACCTATAAAAAAGTGATTAAATTAGATGGAAGCTAGGGGAGGTTGAAGCCCCTACTGCTGTAGGCACTCCTCCGTTGCTCCAATGGTCAGTCTGCCCCTGCTCTGCAGACTCAAACCACCTGAAAAAAATCAACTGGGGACCAGTTGACTAACTGGACCAGGAGCAAATCACTCAGAACCAGAGAGACTGAAAAGTGTGCCATCCACCTGCTGGAGATAGAAAATACTGAGGAGCTGGACTGGATGCCAAGAGAGATGTCTCAGCTCAGTTTTCAGTTCTCTATCTCCACCTGCTGATTGATGGACACAGTTAAACAACAGGGTCTGGAATAGTGTGAAGCTACGTAATGGAATATTATGCTATGTACCTGGATGAGACAAGGGAGTGCCATGAACAATCTTGCTGATCTCTGAGATTCTGCCAGGTACTTGTGACCTGGATTGGCCACTACTGGAAGCAGGATACTGGGCTGCACACAGTATTTGAGGTCCTCCGATTGTACTTCCATCTTTTCCATATTTTATTGTACTGGTCAAGGAAGCTTTCTAGGACAACACAGTATACAAATCTTATCTCTCTCACAGAACGACTCCTGCCAGCACTGAGCTCTACACTGTGAATACATGTGTCATTCTCATGAGAAGCAGCAAAGTAATTACCTTGCCAATCCTGAAATGAAACAATAGCAACTCCCCCTTTCTACCGATAGCAGTTTAACTTTCTCGCACGTTGCCTCCACCACTACGCTTGCTTTCAAAGTACAGCTCCAGAAGATCCTGATTGATCAGTGGGCTCAGATTTCTCAACAGAACCTTCTCCGTCCGTGGCAACTGCTCCATCTCCACATATTCACCATCCAGCATTCGGCGCCTCAGTCTTTCTTGCAGGCTTTGCATCTCTGTCCATGAGACATAGGAAGACAATGTCAGAGACTTAAGGGGGCAAAGAACCACAGAACACAAAAAGAACATCTGTCCCATGAGACACAGGAGGACAGA
Source organism: Microcaecilia unicolor (assembly GCF_901765095.1). Taxonomy (NCBI): domain Eukaryota; kingdom Metazoa; phylum Chordata; class Amphibia; order Gymnophiona; family Siphonopidae; genus Microcaecilia; species Microcaecilia unicolor. The sequence continues at coordinate 626,057,057 of NC_044031.1, forward strand.
CACAGGGTCAGATGATGGAGGAGGGGTGTCACTCGTGTGGAGACACAGGATCAGAGACCAGGGGAGGAGCGTCACTTGCAGGGAGACACAATGTCAGAGACAAAGGGTCAGAGCAACACAGAACATCTCTGTCTCATGAGTCACAGGAGCACAGACATAGGGTCACAGGCCGGAGGGAAGTCACTCGCGGGGAGACACAAGGTCAGAGATTTAAGGAGTCAGAGCACCACAGAAAATCTCTATCCTATGAGACACAGGAGGACAGACACAGGGTCGGAGGAGGGGGGCGTCACTTGCAGGGAGAGACAGGGTCAGATACTTAAGGGTTCAGAGCACCACAGAACCTCTCTGTCCCATGAGAAACAGGAGGACAGACACACAGTCAGAGGCCAGAGGGGTCCCAGAATTATCGAGTAATTGGAAACAGTCCTTTTCCTTTATTAGCAAGTCCAAAATCCAGGGCGTCCTCTTTTCCTACATTGGAGTGAGGATATAGGATGCCAAGCCTCCTCTCTCAAAACTCTCTTTATCAGAAATAGGGTCCAGTATGCTGGGCTGCTTCCTCCCACCTCCTACATTAGGAAGAGGGTCCCTAGCCCTCCTTCTCTCCCTTCTATGCTTTAGGGTCCCCAGTCCTTTCCCACCCAGCCCCTTATCAGAAGATCCAAGCACCACCCTTCCTTTCCATCCCTTGTGTCTGGGACCCTAAGCTTCCCCTCCAGTCACCTTTACCTTCATCAGTGAGGGGCTCCATGAGCTGGATGAGGGCCTGATCTCCCGCAGAACTGCGACTGATTTCATATTCCCCACTCTTACAATTTGTGATGTATTCCACGTACATCTCCAGGAGATCTGGGCTGGTCCTGGGGTTTAGGCCTTTAAGCAGGACCCTGCTAGGGTCAGAGGGGGCTGCCCTCCGAACCTGGAGCTGCACTTTCTGCAGAACATGATCGGTCTTGGAGAGGACTCTCTGTGCATCTGTTAGGTAGAAAAGCCAGATGAGCATATAAAGATTTACATATATCACTTAATGTAGTTTAGTTTATTAAGAAACTCGGTCTATTGCCCTTCAAGTCAATCCAGAACACACATCAAGGCTTATACCTAGAACTAAAGGTAGGAGAGACAGACAGAACAGCAGAATATCCAAGTATAAGTAGCTTGTATCCTCAGACTCAGTAAACCAGGAGACATGGCTCCCTCTGAAAAATCCACATCCCCGGGTGGCATCACAAAATCTTTAAGACTGTTTTGAAGTGAGGACTGGAGGTCTCTCTCCCCTATTAAGAGAGGGTGCACAAGGCATTCCAAAGGTAAGGTGTAGAATAAGATAGTATGATGAGTTCCATCCAAACCATCTGTGGAGTGGGTACAGCAACTGGATTTACATATCTACTTTGATTTATTTATTTAAAGTTCTTATATACTTCCTCCATGCTAATAAAAGCAACCAAACTAGTATGTAAATTAAAATCCAACCATCTCAAACTTCCAAAGAAACCTCAACACTAGTACATCTTCATCCCCCATCCTAAGATGGAAATACATATACACGTGCTAAAAGCAACCAAACTGGTATGTAAATTAAAATCCAACCATCTCAAACTTCCAAAGAAACCTCAACACTAGTACATCTTCATCCCCCATCCTAAGATGGAAATACATATACACGTGCTAAAAAAAAAAAAAAATATATATATATATATATATATATAGCATCAATAATTTGGAAAAGTGAACATTCCACTATGTTGCTTATATACCACTTAAATCAACCAAGGAATCTAAGCAGTTTAAGGTAAGATGTATCAGATTAATAAAAAAAAATCTTAATACCTAAGAAATAAAAATTCCTACATTTTAAATCATTTAAAATTATTTGTATAAAAACAGAAATAGTATTCCAATTCTTACAAGATTGATAAACAAAAGAACTATCGTGTATAATTTATATTGCACATTTTTGACAGAAGGAAAACGTTTTAGAAAAGGAGGTAGTAACTGTTGTTGTACTAGAAGGGTAAGTTAATAACGGACTGTGAGAAAGTGGGCAACTCTACCTGTGAAGATCTTATAAACTAAAAAAAGCCACTTTAAAATCCAACCACGCTTTCACTGGCAACCAATGAAGCTCTCTCAAGATAGGTGATTCATGATCATTCTTACATCCAAATATCAATCTAGCTGCAGTGTTGTGCAGTAATTGTAATCTATTCAATAACTGTTGATGTATACCAGCATACAGAACTCTGCAATAATCAATCTGCAAGAGAATTTATTTGCACTAACACATGAAACTGTTCTGGAAAAAGAAAGAATGCACTGCCCTCAATTAATTTAAAGAAAATTATTTTACATGTGAGCCTGAACGTAGAACTTTGTGTACTAACAAAAAGGATCCTGAACTGGTCATATGGTCATGAGACTGAAGGCTCACATAGGCAGTTCTGCTGCAGTGGGTTTTTTTTTTTTTTAAATAAATTTACAGAGGTCTTTATTAGCAGATAAAATCAACAAAGCAGGTATAAAGCACAAAAACGCAACTGAACAACGTATTACAAAGCTGAAACAGGTCGACACCCACAGAACTGAAGGCAGTGTAAAGACACCACCTTGACCACACAGCAATAACGTAAAGACCCAAGTTTCGAGGTTGTCAGAATCAAAATGATGATCTTACAGCACAAATTTCTTGTAAAGCAGAAAATGAACAATCACAGCAATTTGGTCATCTAATGATAAAAAAAGAATCAAGATGGACACCGACATGGTCCTGAAGGGAGACAGAGATATGTCAAGTCACATACAGAGCCACTGATTTAGAAAGATTTTGCTTTAGGTGGTTCTGACACAGCCAGTCAGCAATGCCATCAAAAATAGGTTAGAATGACTAATGTTTACAACACGGGCTCAAAAGGTGGCTACGACCTGTATGTCAATCAGTGAAAAAGAAACCACTAAGTCCAAGGCCTTGAATAAAGAAAAATAAACAGGCATATTTACCACGGCTGGTTTCAGATGAAGGAAACCATTTCTAAACCGTATCTCTGATGATGCTCAGATCAAAGAGATGTGCTAGGAGGAGATGGGGGGGGGGGGGGGGGGGGTGTCTAGCAAATCAAATGTTGAACTTAAACCTACCTATAACTTCATTTTGGTCACCCTTCTCTAATTCTTCTAAATTTTGGGGGGAGATACAGCAAACTGAATTGCACATTTCCCTAATCTGAATAAAACATTTAAGATAAAATATATGTTATACCTTTTTGGGGCATTTTAACAGTCCTGTTGGTACCAGTCCCTCTATCTCTTCTCCTCTCTTTCCAGGGTCTTCTATCCATTTGCTATTTCTCCTCACACTTCCATACCTCCCCTTGCACACACTCATACTAAGCAAAATACATAGACAAGGATGCACATTTCCCTAAGCTGAATAAAAAATATGTTCTACCTTTTGGGACATTTTGTCAGTCCTGTTGGTAAGGTACTGTCTCCCCCCCCCATAAATGCTTCTATAGATTACCATCTATCCGTATATCTTCAGATAGAAGCACAGTAGCTATTTTTAAAACGTGACTCTTCACTTCCCACACCATTGAAAAGCAGAAAGAAAAAGAGTCAAGCAGCATGTCTCATCCGAGTGTCTCTTGTTATCACAGACACACAATTGTGAAAATTAAATTGCTGATAACACACGTACTTAATATTTTTATTTTCTGGAGAAATTATATAATATAATATTATATTAAATATATACTTTTTCACTGATTGACATACAGATCATAGCTACCTTTTGAGCCCGTGTTGCAAACATTAGTCATCCTAACCTATTTTTGATGGCATTGCTGACTGGCTGTGTCAGAACCACCTAAAGCAAAATCTTTCTAAATCAGTGGCTCTGTATGTGACTTGACATATCTCTGTCTCCCTTCAGGACCATGTCGGTGTCCATCTTTTTTTATCATTAGATGACCAAATTGCTGTGATTGTTCATTCTTCATTTTCTGCTTTACAAGAAATTTGCGCTGTAAGATCATCATTTTGATTCTGACAACCTCAAAACTTGGGTCTTTACGTTATTGCTGTGTGGTCAAGGTGGTGTCTTTACACTGCCTTCAATTCTGTGGGTGTCCACCTGTTTCAGCTTTGCAATACATTGTTCAGTTCATATATATATATATTGCTCCGAGTGCAATAAAACACATTCTTCTCTTTCTTCACTGTCCTTTATCAATTAAATAGAGTGAATAAAAGTACTTATCTTGGCACAGTGTTTTCAGAACAGTTAACATTCATGATTGTGTGTTAGTGGTTACTACATTGTGTGCTAAATGTGATCCTGAGATACATTTTTGAAAGTGGTCTTGTTATTACAGAAACAAAAACACACTTTACTCCTCACACCCCCTAAAGAGCAAAAGTGAAAGTACTGGACAGCAGGACTCATCTGAATGTCTCTTACCATCCTGGTGTTCAAACTCCAGCAGCACAGATCTGCCACGCTGTTTACAAGAGCGGATAGGACCTCCTCCAGAGCGACGTTCATTTTCAAAATACAATACTAGAAAATCCAATTCAATGTCAGCTGGGAGTTCATCCACCACAAGCACAGCCTGAGGACAGGGCACCTCTGCCATCCTAAGAAAACATGCATCTGTGTGAGAAGCAAACCCTGGAACTATAGAAAACAGTCCCTCCCAGGAAAATTACATGAGACAGCCCCAAAGAGAAAATGCCTGCAATCAGGGCATAGGTTCCCCAATCCTGTGCAAGTACAGCAAAAATCCTTCCTCGAAACAAAACAACTACCAAACCCTTCAAAAACAGGAGAGATGCTGTAGATTTAACGCCCTGACGGTGAGGATCATTGCCTGGGAGCGAGAAAGACCCTGGGACAGAGTGGGGATTATTACCTAGCAGTAAGGCTGCTGGAAAGATGCGATCCTGGGCCAGAGTAGGGATTATTACCTGGGAGTGAGGTAAAGAGCTAAAACCCTGGACCCGGGTGGGGATTATCTGCAAAACCGAAACCGCGTCTACATTATTACAAGGCATCCATCATATTGCAAAAGTAAACAACAACTTCTACAGACATCAATTTAATTCTTATTTCATTATTTCCATCTTCCAAAATTCCAGACAGCAGATGTAGAGATCAACGGGATCTATGGGGATGAAGCCTGGGGATATTATCTACAATACCGAGACCCCAACGTCAGATAGGAAAGTTTGGATTATTACCTGGAGGCGCTGCTCCTGGATCCCTCCCTCCTTCTGTTGGTTGTCAGCTCGTACAGAGAAACGAAAGTGAAAGTGCAGCGCTCATTCTGAAAAGAAAGATCTCGTTTCGTGAAAGAAAGTGCCTTCTCCCTTCCTTCCATATTTTGGGGTGCCTTAAGGCGCTTCTGTCCCTGCTCCCCTGCAAGCCAATCCCGGGGTATCTGAAACACTCCACCCCCCCCCCCCCCCCCCCCCCCAGAGAAGCTTGGCAGAATAAAGTGAATTTAGAAATCCGGCTCCCCCTATATCGATTCTCTAGTATTACTACAATACTTGTAAGAGTCATCACCTGTCCCTGCTCCAGAGAACTTAGAACCCGATCAAGTCCAACTATCAAAGAAATTCTCCCAGAACCACTGTGAGCTCCCTTCCTCTGGGCTTTCATCATTCTCCTTACATGCACACACCCACAGTAAGGTCCGGATCAGCATTTCCACCGGGTACACCCGGTTCGGTACTCCCTGAACGGTAAAATCCGGACCACATTCATGCACAGGCCTAATACCGTACAAGCAAACAATTACCAGACCTGGTGCGAGTAAATCTGTGCGGCTTCTGCTTCTCTGAGTCTCAGGTTCTCCGATGAAAAGAAAAAACAAATTCACTTCAGTGAGCCTGAACTTAGACGAAAATCCCCCAAACCGGAGCAAAGAGACATGCGCTGGACCAAGGAAGTTTAATAGACAGGAGACCAAGTGACGTCAAAACGTTGAAACCAATTAGGTCAATCTCAGTTTCACCTTCCCCGCGCAGCTGTCATCGCCTTACCCTCAAAACAAAGCAAGTAAAGCTACAAGCTGCTGAATCTTTATTGTTGGTAGCATTTTTATTTAATTTCACTTATATTTTCAAACATACCGGCTTCTGCAGCATACTGATGTACACAGAAGAAGTATAATAACGGAATAACTTTTCATGGGTACAGTATAAATTTCTTATAAATGGTAATCAGTGTGTCATGTGGAGTGGCTAGTTATAGGGACACCCTAGCATGTGTTATAGTCCTGGAGAGATTTAATGGCCACTAAAACATACATCATGTTACAAGAATCAGGCCTCAACATTGAGTTTCTATTTATTTATTTATGACATTTATACCCCCACATTAAACATGAATTAGGTTGAAACCTGGGAGCATTTTAAATCGTCTTTTTCCTGTGCCTAGATCAAACGAAAAGTATATACAGCAATGTTGCCAGGTGGAAAATTTTTTTCCCACCCAAACCAGCCTAAATCCAGCCCAAAACCCGCCCAAACTCAAACCCCGCCCCCGACACCCCACCCCCGCAGTCATCAACCCCGCCCCCATTGGCCCCGCCTCCCCCGTCATCGGCCCCGCTCAAAACATCATTGGCCCCGGCCAAAACGTCATCGGCCCCGCCCCCCGCGGCCGAAAAAACCGCCAAAAAAACCACCCAAAAAACAAAAAGAAGCCCAAAAAACCGCAACCCGCTGCGGGCAAAAATTTCCCGCGGCGGGTCGCGGAAAACCGCCCACCTGGCAACACTGATATACAGTATGTTCGGGAGGTGATGGAGAGGAAAACGGTAACGGAATTCAAACATGCGTGGGATAAACATAAAGGAATCCTGCTCAGAAGGAAGGGATCCCCAGAAGCTTCCCTCTCCTCCGAGTTCCAGGTCCTCCTCCCTCTCCTCCAAGTGCCAGCCCCCCCTCCCTTTCCTCCGAGTGCCAGGCCCCCCTCCCTTTCCTCTGAGTGCCAGGTCCAACCCCAGCCCAACCTCTTCTCCCACAACCATCCTCCATCCACTCCTCACCTTCCTGCCGCCCAGAATTTAAAACTCATCTTTCTTACCTCGGGTCCCGGCAGCAGTGAAAGGCGAGCAGGCTCGGCGCTTCAGCCTTCCCTTCTCTTCCAGCCCTGGTCCCGCCCTCATTTTCTGTTTCCGCAAGGGCAGGACCAGAGCTGAGAGAGAAGGGAAGGCTGAAGCGCTGAGCCTGCTCACCTTTCACTGCAGCCTGCCGGCACCCAAGGTAAGAAAGATGAGTTTTAAACTTCCAGTGGGTTAAAATATTGGGGGTGCTCGAGCACCAACAGCACCCACAGAGTCGGCGCCTATGAAGTCCAGCATCATCTTTCCAACAGTGGCCAATTCAAGCAACAAGTACCTGGCAAGATTCCAAAACAGTAAAATAGATTTTATGCTACTTATCCTAGAAATAAGCAGTGGATTTTCCCCAAGGCCATCTTAATAATGGCTTATGGACCTTTCTTTAGGAAGTTATCCAAATCTTTTTTAAACCCCACTAAGCTAACTGCTTTTACCACGTTATCTGCCAACAAATTCCAGATTTCAATTACACGTTGAGTGAAGAAATAGTCTCTGATTTGTTTTAAATTTACTACTTTGTAGCTTCATTGCGTGCCCCCTAGTACTAGTATTTTTGGAAAGAGTAAAAAAGTGATTCACATCTACCCGTTCCACTCATTATTTTATAGACCTGTATGTATCATATCTCCCTTCAGCCGTCTTTTCTCCAAGCTGAAGAGCCCTAGCCACTTTAGCCTTTCCTCATAGAGAATTCATCCCACCCAGGTTACCATTTTCATCACTATTTTTGAGATCTGGTGACCAGATTTGCACACAGTATTCAAGGTGTAGTCGCACCATGGAGCGATAAAAAGGCATTATAACATCCTTGTTTTTGTTTTCCATTTCTTTCCTAATAATACCTAACATTCTGTTTGCTTTCTAATGATACCTAGATCCTTTTCCTGGTCAGTGACTCCTAACGTGGAACCTTGCATCACGTAGCTATAGTTCGGGTTCCTTTCCCACATGCATCACTTTGTACTTGCTCAAATTAAACATCATCTGCCATTTGGATGCCCAGTTTCATAAGGTCCTCTCTAGTTTTTCACAATCCTCTTGTGATTTAACAACTTTTAATAACTTTGTGTCATTAGCAAATTTAATTACCTCACTAGTTATTCCTGTTTCTAGATCTTTTATAAATATGTTAAAAAGCAGCGGTCCCAGTACAGAACCCTGCAGAACCCCACTATATACCCTTCTCCATTGAGAATACTGACCATTTAACACTGCTCTCTGTTTTCTGTCTTTTAACCAATTTTAATCCACAATAGAGAGGTGTGGTAGCCGTGTTAGTCCATTCTTAAAGGTTATCAATAGAAATCAAACAAAATAAAACATGGAAAAGAAAATAAGATGATACCTTTTTTATTGGACATAACTTAATACATTTCTTGATTAGCTTTCGAAGGTTTATTTTATTTTATTTATTGCATTTGTATCCCACATTTTCCCACCTATTTGCAGGCTCAATGTGGCTTACAGAGTATTGTTATGACAAAGTCAATCCATGATATCAGATACAGTTATTAATGTACAAAGATTAAGTAAAGGAAGAGAGAAGGACGGTGTTAGGCAGGATTTAAGGTATAGAAGGTGGACTTTAATAACTGGGTGGATTGGTGAGGTAGTTTTGTAAGGCTATGAGTTCTCTTTGTAGGCTTTGTTGAAGATATGTGTCTTCAAAGATTTGCGGAAGTTAGTTATTTCGTCAATAGCTTTCAGGGCTGTAGGTAGTGCATTCCACAGCTGTGTGCTCATGTAAGAGAAGGTGGTGGCATGTATCAGCTTGTATTTTACTCCTTTTCAATTGGGGAAGTGTAGATTGAGAAATTTGCGGGATGATCTTATGGCGTTTCTGGGAGGCAAGTTCACGAGGTTTAGCATGTAGATTGGGGCGTCTGCGTGAATGATTCTTCGTCAGATCAGAAATAAGCAAATGTGGTAGCTGATAGTATATATAAGTGAAACATCTCAATGACAGTCTTGCATTCAGGCAGGGGGAAGGGTGGGAAGGGTGGGTAGGAGGTATGCATGGGGACATCAAAGCATTTCATTGATAGTCTAATAGGATGGGTGTGGGTAGGTGAGAGGAGGGTGATAAAGAGAGAAATACAACTTTATGGTTTACTAGTAAAAGAGGCCCGTTTCTGAGCAAATGAAACGGGCGCTAGCAAGGTTTTCGTCGGCAACAACCCCCCCCCCCCCCGCTAACCCCTTCGTTGTTATGGCATTGCTCCGCCCTCAAGGTCATGACGTTTGACGCGAGGGCGGGCCCCGTAGCGATGTCCCACCCACCCCCGCCTCCCTCCCTCCCTGCCTGCCAACCCCTTGGTTGTTCTGCCATTGCTCTGCCCTCGAGGGCGGGGCCCATAGCGATTTCCCACCCACCCCGCCTCCCTGCCTCCCTCCCTGCCAACCCCTTCGTTGTTCTGCCATTGCTCCTCCCTCGAGGGCGGGGCCCAGAGCGATTTTGGTGGCTTCACGACCACGAACCTTCGAAACTTTTTGAAGGAAGTCAGGGCTTGGCTTCACTGACGTCACTGTCTTCAGAACGTTGAGGGTGAGTTTTGTATATATAGATAATGGGCTAGAAAACCCAGATCCTTGTTAAGTCCTGTCTGTTGGGTGTCAAAATATTCAATCATTCTGACTTCAAAGGTCTTACGTTCCTGTATTGTTTTAAAGTTACTTTTCAGGATTCTTACTGTGAAATCACTGGTGCAGTGTCCTGGTCTTGTAATCCACAATAGAAGACTACCTCATATCCCATGACTCTCCAATTTCCTCTGTAGTCTTTCATTAGGTACTTTGTGAAATGCCTTTTGAAAATCCAGATACACAATATCGACTGGCTCACCTTTATCCACATGTTTGTTCACCCCTTCAAAGAAATGATTGGTGAGGCAAGATTTCCCTTCACTACATCCATGTTAGCTTTGTCTCATTAATCCATGCATCTGTATATGCTCTGTATTTTTGTCATTTATAATAGTCTTTACCATTTTGCCTGGCACCGACGTCAAGCTCACAGGTCTATAATTTCCCAGATCGCCTCTGGAACCCTTTTAAAAAATTGGCATTACATTGGCCACCCTTCAGTCTTCCAGTACCATGCTTGATTTTAAAGATAAATTATATATTACTGAAAATAGTCCTGCAGGATCATTTTTCAATTCTATTAATACTTTGGGATGTATACCATCTGGTCCAGGCAATTTGCTACTCTTCAATTTGTCAAATTGCCCCATTACATCTTCCAGGTTTACAGAGATTTCATTCAGTTTCTATGACTCATCTGCACTGAATACCATTTCTGGCACCGGTATCTCTCCCACATCTTCCTCGGTGAATACTGAAGCAAAGAATTCATTTAATCTCTGCACTGTAGCCTTGTCTTCCCTGATTGCCCCTTTTATTGCTTGGTCATCTAGTGGTCCAACTAATTCTTTTGCCAGCTTCTTGTTTCTAATATACCTAAAAAAGTTGTTATTCTGTGTTTTTGCCTCCAACACAATCTTCTTTTCAAAGTCTCTCTTTGTCTTTCTTATCAGCGCTTTGTATTTGACTTGACATTCCTTATGCAGTTTCCTATTACTTTCAGTCGGATCCTTCTTCTATTTCCTGAAGGATTTTCTTTTAGCTCTAATAGCTTCCGTCACCTCACTTTCTAACCATGCTGGCTGTCATTTGCCCTTCCTTTCTCCTTTTATAATACATGGAATATATCTGGTCTGGGCTTCCAGGATAGTATTTTTTACCCTTGCAGCTGCTCTTCTAAGTTTTCTTTAACCGTTCTTCTCGCTATAGAAATGATTTGTAGTAGTAGTAGTAATATCAGTTTTGGCACCAGTATGTCTCCCACATCTTCCTCAGTGAAGACCGAAGCAAAGAATTAATTTAATCTCTCTGCTATGGCCTTTGTCTTCCCTGAGTGCCCCTTTTAGCCTTTTATCAGTCATCTAGCGGTCCAACCAATTCTTTTGCCAGCTTACCTCTAAGTCTATCAAACCATATTATATCAATATGCTCCAATAGACACAAAGCACTGGTACCGGAACCTCTAGCCCATCAAACCATATTATAGCAACATACGCCAATACATACAAAACACTGGTATATGAATCTCTAGTGGTATGTAGGGATAAAACAGGCCCTGCATATGGCACTATGTAGCACTATGAACCTGACTTTCTTGTAACAGGTTTAAGCCAGTGTCAGTTCCTATGCAGAGGTCTGTTCGCAGACCTCAGGCACATTGCTGACACATGAAGGCCTGAGCAGGGCAAAGTAACTTTCAATAACAACCCAGTTTACAGAGCTGGGGGATTTCATGGTCAGAAGATATCAGTTGTTTGGGTCCCCAAAGACACAACACTGGAAAACATCAGACTGTCTTATTCAAGTTAGCATGGCAGCAAAACCAGAGGAAAGGGTATGCTTTAACGGATTTTATTCAGGATCAAAAGAACCATACATCAAACAACTGAACAGCAAGTCTATACAAAGGCATCAATCTGTTACATAATAATAAGCAAACAAAAAGAGAATAGTAAACAAAACACCTTACAGTACAGAAATGAAAAACTTATTATCCCAATTTTTTTGAACACCACCCCTTTCCACCCTATCCCTTGACCCATTTCCTTTAAACTACAACTGAGATGGCCCATTGTCTGGACTCTTATGACCCCAGGCCATCTTTGAAATGGATATGGCCAATATTTCTTAACCACCCCCCCCCCAACCCCGGCAGAGGACCCTGAAACAACCTTTTGTGAAACAGTAACCAAATTAAGATACACTCTGGAACCTATTCAATACTGCACTTCTACTACTACTACTTAACATTTCTAGAGTGCTACTAGGGTTATGCAGCGTTGTACAGTTCTAGTTTTGTGTGATATATTTTGTAAATAACAATTCCAGAAAGACATAAAAAGCTTTTTTTCTTCTTTGGGTAGTTTGAACAGCCCACACTTCTCATAACATAGTAACATAGTAGATGACGGCAGAAAAAGACCAGCACGGTCCATCCAGTCTGCCCAACAAGATAAACTCATATGTGCTACTTTTTGTGTATGCCCTACCTTGATTTGTACCTGTCCTCTTCAGGGCACAGACCATATAAGTCTGCCCAGCACTATCCCCTCCTCCCAACCACCAGGCCCGCCTCCCACCACCGGCTCTGGCACAGACCATATAAATCTGCCCAGCACTATCCCCGCCTCTCAACCACCAGCCCCGCCTCCCACCACCGGCTCTGCCACCCAATCTCGGCTAAGCTCCTGACATGTAATCTATTTCTCTAGTACCAAAAGGAGGGAGGCTCATCCTGCATCCAGTGATTAAGTATGCATTTTTTCCCCAATGCATAAGCTTTACTAAGAAATAGGCAAGAGTTTTTTTTATCCGAAATCCCATATGCTTCCCACTTATTCAATAAGACTCCTTTCCAAGAAAAGACTATCCACTGACCAAAAATAGTCCACAAGTATCAAATGAAGGGACCTCCAAAAAGCTTGGATACCACCACATCTCCAAAAGGCATGAAAAATGGTATTGTTCCCCCCCCCCCCCACCTCTGACATTTGGGGCAATAAGAAAGAGCCACCCAACCTGCTCTGGAGGCTTGATACTGTGATATGTATGCCATGTGAAGAATTCGGTATTGACCCACTTAGAGTTCAGCACTAATCTGCTTCAGGATAGCCTTAATCATAGTAACATAGTAGGTGACGGCAGAAAAAGACCTGTATGGTCCATCCAGTCTGCCCAACAAGATAAACTCATATGCGCTACTTTATATGTATACCTGACCTTGAATTATATCTACCATTTTCAGGGCACAGATCATAGATGTCTGCCCAGTACTAGCCCGCCTCCCAACCACCGGTGCTGCCACCCAATCTCCGCTAAGCTTCTGAGGATCCATTCCTTCTGAACAGGATTGCTTTATGTTTATCCCACGCATTTTTGAATTCCGTTACCGTTTTCATCTCCACCACCTCCAGCGGGAGGGCATTCCAAGCATCCACCACTCTCTCCATTAAAAAATACTTCCTGACATTTTTCCTGAATCAGCCCCCTTCATTTCATGTCCTCTAGTTCTACCGCCTCCCCGTCTCCACAACTGGTTCGTTTGTAGATTAATACCTTTCAAATATTTGTATCATATTACCCCTGCTTCTCCTTTCCTCCAGGGTATACATGTTCAGGTCAGCAAGTCTCTCCTCATACATTTTGTAACGCAAATCCCATACCATTTTTGTAGCTTTTCTTTACACCACTTCAATTTTTTTACATCCTTAGCAAGATACTGCCTCCAAAATTGAACACAATACTCCAGGTGGGGCCTCACCAACAACCTGCACAGGGGCATCAATACCTCCTTTCTTTTGCTGCTCACACCTGTTAGTCTGGTTGTGAGCCCTTGAGCCCAGGCCAAGGCCAAGGCCAAGGCCTAGAATAGATGTTAGGCCAAGACCGGGGTGGACCGAGCAGGCGCTACACACTACCCCAGCTACCAAGTCCTGCACATACACACAGCAACCAACTTGCACCTCCAGAAAAGGGAAGATAGGGCATTCAGGCATGCCTCACGGCCGATCGGGAACCCAATTACTCAGAATTCAAGCATGTGGACCTCACGGCCTAACCGGAACTGACTCATACGTAGGGAGGGGAGAAACAGGAAAAAACGAGGAGGTCTCTATGAGAACTAGAGCACCAGCACACCTATGGTGCTGGCTAAGGACACATAGGAAAAGGAATTGACAGATGTATCTACAAGAAACACAAGGCAATGCCCTAGGCAATCAAGGAAAAAAGAAAGCACACACAGAAACAAGTCAATCAGTACCCCATGGCACACAAAGGAAATGAGGGACTGCGAAATAAAGATACTGTAAGCAGAGACCCTCAGCTGACAGGAGAGAGAAAAGTCAGCAAAACGGAGTGCGGTGCCTAGCACACCCCCAACACAGAAAGGAACAGTGCTGAGCAATACAAAGGATAATTACAGCAAAGAAAGGACTGACAGTCACAAGGGAAAACTGCACCAAGCAGACAACTGCCAGAAGCAGTGAAACTCTGCAGACAAAGGGTTAAACCAAGCTCAAACACACAGCTGCCAGAGGCAGGGAACACTGCAAACAACGGGTTAATCGGAGTACAGGAAAAGAGCAAACAAACAACACCCACGGGGAGAAACAAAGGGTCCTGAGCCTGCTACAAGGGCAGGACATACAAAGCAGAATACAAGCACAGCAACAAAGGGTAACAAAAAGGAAGGGGAACCAAAACAAACAAACTGGAATGGAACGAGGTAGGAACTCACCACACAACACCACATCCAAACAGAGAGAATCCCAGGTGCAGTGTAGAGAGGTAATTAGACACACACTAGAAGCAGCCGGCAAACAGAGACAGAGGAACATAAACTGCAGGCAAGGTAAGGAGTAATCAAACCCCATGAAAGTACAGAGCTAATAGCTCAGACAGAGCGCAGGTAAGGCTTCAGAAGAACAGGAATAATGCCAAAGCAGGGGTTGTAGGGAAAGGTAAACTTAAGTAGATCAGACTGACATCAGCTCAGCCACTGATGGACCAATCAGGAGTGATTCCAAGCATTCCCCTGTGTGACTAGCAGAATTCTAACAGTTACAATTCTTGGTGTCATCCACAAAAAGGCAAACTTTACCTTCTAACCCTTCTGCAATGTCACTCACAAATATATTGAACAGAATCAGCCCCAGCACCGATCCCTGAGGCACTCCACTACTCACCTTTCCCTCATCCGAGCGAATTCCATTTACCACCACCCTCTGGCGTCTGTCCGTCAACCAGTTCCTAATCCAGTTCACCACGTCGGGTCCTATCTTCAGCCTGTCAAATATATTCAACAGCCTCCTGTAGGGAACCGTGTCAAAAGCTTTGTTGAAATCTAAGTAGATTACATCAATAGCACATTCCTGATTAAATTCTCCAGTCACCCAGTCAAAGAATTTGATGAGATTAATTTGGCACGATTTCCCTTTGGTAAAACCATGTTGTCTCCGATCTTGCAACTTATTGGCTTACAGGAAATTCACTATCCTTTCCTTCAGCATTGCTTCCATTATTTTTTCAATAACAGATATGAGGCTTACCAGCCTGTAGTTTCCAGCTTCTTCCCCATCACCACTTTTGTGAAGAGGGACCACATCCACTCTTCTCCAATCCCACGGAACCTCTCCCGTCTCCAAGGATTTATTAAACAAATCTGTAAGAGGACCTGCCAGAACCTCTCTGAGCTCCCTCAATATACTGGGGTATATCCCGTCCGGTCCCATGGCTTTGTCCATCTTTAGATTTTCAAGTTGTTCATACACACTTGCTTCCGTGAACGGTGCTACATCCGCTCCATTCTCATATGTACTTTTGCCAGTCAATCGTGGTCCTTCTCCAGGATTTTCTTCAGTGAAAACAGAACAAAAGTATTTGTTTAGCAAATTTGCTTTTCCTTCTTCATTATCCACATAGCAGTTCGCAGCATCTTTCAGTCTCACAATTCCATCTTTTTTTGTTACATTTGTACCCTGCGCTTTCCCACTCATGGCAGGCTCAATGCGGCAGGCAATGGAGGGTTAAGTGACTTGTCCAGAGTCACAAGGAGCTGCCTGTGCCGGGAATTGAACTCAGTTCCTCAGGACCAAAGTCCACCACCCTAACCATTAGGCCACTTCCTCCTTTCACAAATATACCTGAAGGAATTTTTGTCACCCCTCTTTACATTTCTAACCATTTGTTCTTCCACTTGCGCTTTTGCCAGACGTATCTCTCTCTTGGCTTCTTTCAGTTTCATCCGGTATTCCTCTCCGTGTTCCTCTTCTTGAGTTTTTCTGTATTTCATGAACGCCAAATCTTTAGCCTTTATTTTCTCAGCCACTTGCTTGGAGAACCATATCGGTTTCCTTTTTCTTTTTTTTTAATTTTATTTTTTAACTTCTTCAGTACACAATACACTCATAAAAAGCAGAAAAAACATAGTCTAGGTCACTCTGCACACCAATACTGATACAAAATTCGACAGAACAAGGAAACATTATCATAAAAGTGAGATGTATTCCATACTGAATTTTCTTTTATAACCCTCCTTTTTTCCCCACTTTCACACACTAGCAAGCCATCATGCATACACATCCCATCACAACATTCGTACTCCACGCACCCATCTACCCATACCCTTCCCCCTATCCCCCTCCCCTCCTACTATCATGGAAGCCTTAGCCCATGATATTTAAACATGAAGCCCATATGTAAGCGTACTGTCTATTGGCCAGTCTGGGGGATCCCCTGTAGATCTGATTCTCATATTTGCCTACTTCCCTCATTTTTGCCTTCCAAGCTTCTGCAGGTATGGGCTCCGGTGACACCCAGAAATGCAAGACTGTTTTTCTAACCAGCAGCAGAGAGACATACACAAATCGACGCTGTGGATATCGCAATCCCTGGACCACCAATAATGACTGATCCCCTAACAGTAAAGTTGTATAGTCCCATTCCAATTCCCGCTGCAACACGGCAGCCAATAATTGAAAAGCCACATTCCACAGTGATAGAGCCGAGCATTCCAAGAAAGAGTGTACAAGGGTTCCCCCCTCAGTCCTGCACTTAAGGCATCTGTCATCTGTCCAGAGTCCTATGGCTGCCCCCTTTGCTCTAGAAATAAATGCTCTATGGAGGATCTTGTATTGTGTCTCCTGCAGGTCAGCAGCTCTAACCATCTTATACAGGTTAGTGAAAAGTTTCCCAAACTCCTTTTCCGTGTACCTAGATCCTACATCCTCATTCCAGCGCATTACCAGCTGTTCCATGTCCCCCCACTGCCCGTTCGTTGTTAGGATCTTATACCAAGTAGACAAACTGTTAGCCTTAGTGGGCATACGTAACAAAATCTTATCTAGGGGACCCCAAAGCCAACCGTCTCCATGTTGCGCCTTTATAGTAGACCAGTAGTGTCTAACCTGCAAGTACTGTAATAAGTTGTTATTTGGTACGGCCCACTGTGCCTTAACTTGGTCAAAGGACAAGAAGACGCCCGATCCTTCCTCCAAAAGTTGTCCCAATATCCTGCAGCCCAAATCTGCCCATTTAGAAAAAATAGAAAATCCCATGCCCGCCGGGAATGCCGCATTACCTGTCATACTCAAATATGGTGAGGCATCCGAAGAGCACCGCTGCTGACCTCTCCACCACATCCAAGCTCTCCTTAAGGGTCGTAAGAAAGCCAACTTGTGTGACATACAAGAGTCACTACTCGATCCCACGTGCAGCAGATTAAGAAAAGTCCACGGGTGACTCCAGTCTCCTAGTCCCTCAATAGGCAAGAAACGATTGCTCCCTCCCATTCCCTCATAAATAAGGCGCATTAACGCCGCCACGTTGTACCGGCGTAAGTCCGGTAATCCCAGACCCCCTCTGTCTTTGCTGTGGCATAATTTGGAGACCCCTATTCGTGCCCCCTTCCCCCTCCATATAAAAGTCCTAATAAGGGATCGGAACTTGCGTTCTTCCCGTCTGAGAACCCAGATTGGTGCAGCCTGTATCGGGTATAAAATCTTGGGAAGCAACACCATCTTTACTAATGCTATTCGCCCCATCAGCGAAAGGGGCAAGTCCCTCCATCTGTCACACAAACTCTTGATCTTGTCCAGAGCATCTATCACATTTTTCCTATAAAATGTAGTTCTATTAGTGCTTAGATAGATGCCCAAATATCTCATTGCCCCTGCCACCGGTTGTATCGGAAGCCCCGCCATCCCCCTCGCCCCCTGAGTATCCGTCATGGGCAGCAACTCCGACTTATTATAGTTAACTCTGAGTCCTGAGATATCCCCAAAGCCCCCAACCACAGAGAGTGCCTTCTCCAAATCCCTTGGGGCATGGGCAACATATAATAGAATGTCGTCAGCAAAGAGGTTCACCCTCAGCTCCCTACCCCCTACCCGAATACCTCGGACCTCTTCACTACCACGGATCTTTGCAGCCAAAGGCTCTATAGCCAGCACAAAAAGAAGCGGCGAAAGGGGACACCCCTGCCTTGTACCCCGTTGAATTGTAAAATAATCAGTAAGCCTCCCATTTATCTGTAATCGTGCAAAGGGATTGGCATAAAGTGCCCGGATCCACTCAGAGCAGGCCCCACGAATCCCAAATTGCTCCAGCACCCTAAACAAGTATTCCCACGAGATACTGTCGAAGGCCTTTTCCATGTCCAGCCCTACTATAGCCGCCGGGCCTTCCTTCCTCTTACACTCATGGATGGCCATCAAGGCTTGCATGATATTCATAGAAGCTTGCCTCCCTGGCACAAAGCCCACCTGATCTTCATGTACTAAGGTATGTATGACCCGGTTCAGACGCCTGGCCAGGATAGCCGCCAAGATTTTAACATCCTGATTTAATAGCGAAATTGGTCGGTAAGACCCCACCCTGGCCACGTCCTTCCCCGGTTTCGGTAAAAGCACCACATGGGCCTCATTACGCTGCAGGGGCACCCCCCTGTCAACCAAATCATTAAACCAGGTCCTCATCGGTGGTGCCACCAGGTCTGCCATGATTCGATAATATTCAGGCCCAAAGCCATCGGGCCCAGGGGCCTTAGTCATTTTCAGGGCTCCTATGCCCTCCCTTATCTCCTGCTCTGAAATGGGGGCATTCAGATGGGCTAGCTGCTCCCCATCCAGGCGTGGGAGCTGCAATCCTTGAAAAAAAGCCTCATACTTGGTCTGGTCAAAATCTCGGGCCCTGTACAGGGAACTATAAAATTCCACAAATTGTTGTTCAATTTCGGACTCTGTAGTGTATGACCTCCCCTGCTCATCCTGAATAATAGATGTGATCTGTCTCTTTCGCGAGGGTCGCACCAAACTGGCCAACAACTTGCCTGCCTTATTACCCCATTTAAAAAGTCGGAACCGCTGGTAATATATATCCCTTTCGGCTCGTTGCCGCAAGATCTCATCTATCTGCTGTTTAACCTGCTTCAGGGCAAGCTTATTGTCCTCGTTCATCTGAGAAATGTGCTTCCGGCGTAACTGATGGTATTCTTGAGACAGGCGCAACAAGTCCGCCTCTCTCTTCTTCTTTGCACCCGCCGCGTATGCTATGATGTGCCCTCTCATAACAGCCTTGGAAGCTTCCCAATATGTTCCCGAGCTCACATCTGATGTCTGATTGTGCTGTTGATACTCCACCCACTTAGCCCGCATATACTCCTGAAAACCTCTATCAGTACCTAACAGAGGGGAGAACCTCCACACCCGCTCGCTCGGCTCCGTACACCACGGAATAATTATCTCCACTGCCTGGTGGTCACTTAAGGTATGATTTACTATATGCGCTCTAGAAATCCGAGCAGACAGGGAGAGGTCCACCAAGAGGTAGTCCAGTCTAGAATAAACCCCATGAGGGTGTGAATAAAACGTAAACTCCTCCTGCTGTGGGTTCAGTAACCTCCAAATATCCACTAGCCCCGTCTGATTACATACAAAATTCACCCCTTTGTGCTCCCAGTTTCCACCCTTACATTTCGCTGGCTTGCAGTCAATTGAGGGGTCCGCTACCACATTAAAATCCCCCCCTACAATCAGCTGGTATTCAGAGTAGGCGCCCACCCTGGCCACCACCTCGGAGAAAAACTTATGAGAGTATACGTTGGGCCCGTACACATTACACAGTAAAAGTTTTTGTCCCCAGAGTTCTCCCAGAACCAAGACATACCTCCCATCTCTGTCAGCTATTGTTTTATGAACAATGAAGGGGAGTCTTTTATGTATCAAGATAGCCACCCCTCTCTGTCTTGCATTGTAGGAGGAATATCCTATCTCCCCTACCCATCCCCTTCGGAGTTTCTGATGTTCTGCCGCTGACAGATGTGTCTCTTGTAAATAAGCAATCTCAGCCCCCGCTTTAGACAACCAGGAGAGTAGTTTTGTACGCTTGATGGGAGAATGGATCCCATCAACATTAAGTGTGATGATCTTTAAATTAACCATATTTTAAGCATTCACAAATTCTAGCACTCAATTCTTGACAAAAGTTCTCACAGGCCTCCCAGCATAGCCTGCGGGAACAGCTGCGCCAACCTTCCGGCCACCAAACATTCATCAACAAACTTATGCCACGTCTGCCTGCTTCACTCAGGCAAACCACACTTTTAGGCTTCAAGTTTTGCGTATCTTTCAGACTTCCCCCAGCCCCCCCCCGCCCTACCCTGCACACACACACCTTCCACTTCCTCTCTTCCATCCACCCCCCAACCTTCCCCTCGTACACATCCATACTCCCCCTTCCTCCCCCCCCCCCCCCCCCTTCCCTCCCGAACCCCCACCCAGGAGCTATTTTCCCTCCTATAACCCACCAATAACCACCCGCCCGTGGCTCCGCCCCCCTGTCATCAAATAGAAATAAGAAGAAAGAGAAAAAAAAAAAAACAAAAAACCCCTTTATCCCCTCCTAAAACTTATACATAGTCTCGTAGGAAACTATATGACAATGCAACCAATATAACTTTCAACTGTCAATGCATCGGCTGGAGCCATGCTTTGTATAACAGAACAATACCCTCTACATAGTCCAGGTGCCGGTGCCCTGTTCCAGCCCCGGCCCCCTCCCTTCCAGCGCATGGCTCCGGTTAAAGAAAACATTAAGTAAAACAACTTAGAGTAACTGTGCTCCCCCTTACCACCCACAGGTTTAAGGCCCCCATTGATATGTGCGAGCGGCAACTTGAAGCGTCCGCAAAACCGCAGAAGCCACATCATCCCTGGGCTGCTATTATAGTTCCTTTATCCGCGGGGCCCCCAATGCTTACATGCCATCTGCCCCAAATCCCAAGAGGCCCATTTTCTCAGTTCAGTCCTGATCCTCCAATCACGCTCCCTGAAGAACTCCTCACGGCAGGTGCCTGACAAAGGCCTCCAACTCTTTAGGGTCCGTAAAGAATAACGTTTTGTTGTCGTGGAGGATCCTCACCTTCGCCGGGAATAGGAGGGCGAAACGCACCCCCTTATCAAACAGTCTCTTGCAGTGTGGGCCCATCTTCTTTCGCTGCTCTGTGACTCGTGCAGAGAAATCTTGAAACAACAAAAGCTTGTGGCCGTCATACTCCAAGGATTTCTTGCTGCGATAAGCGTGGAAAAGTTTTTCTTTATCGGCATAGTTAAGGATGCGCGCAATTACTGGTCTCGGGCGCGTGTCCTTCTCGCGCTGGAACCCCACTCTGTGGACCCTCTCGACCAGCATTTTCGTGTCGGCTGACTGGAGCCCCAGCTGGTCAGGCAGCCAATGTTCAACTAAATTCCGCAGTTCAACATCCTTAACCGCTTCTGGCAGGCCGATAATTCTGACGTTGTTGCGCCTGCTACGATTTTCCAAATCATCAATCTGCTGGGAAAGCTGGGCCTGGCGCACTTCCATCGTTTCCACTCGAGCCTGCATCTCCTCCGATCTGTCCTCTTGGCGGGAAATTCGATCCTCCGCTTGCTGCATTCTGGCATTTTGACGTTCCATCGCATCCTTAATGGAGTCCACTGAGGTCTGTATTTTAGTTAGCCTTTCATCCAAGCTCGCAGTGATTTGTTGTGTGATTTCTTGAATCGCCGTGCTCGGCAGGGTCAGGATCCCCGCGGGCTCTGTTTTGTCCGCCATCTTGGGACTCGCCATGGCCACGCGTTGCTTACTCTGCCGCTGTGTCTTTACGGGCATAACACCGCTCCCTCTCACCGCCAGCGCTTATTCAGCTCTCCGATTATCGCCGATTAGAAGTGGGTGCCCCTCAACTGTTCCTGCGGCGTGTTCGAGGGGTTTTAGTGCGCAAAACCGGGGTTTTTTTCCGGCAGTGGGAGCGGAGCCCGAGCTGGAGACGTCCGCTCAGCTCGCAAGCATCACGTGACCTCGGTTTCCTTTTTCTCGTGCTTTTATTTACTCTCCTTACATAAAGGTTTGTGGCCATATTTATAGCTTCTTTCAGCCTGGACCACTGCCCTTCCACTTCTCATATGTTACCCCAGCCCATCAGCTCCTTCCTCAGGTATTCCCGCATTTTACTAAAGTCAGCATGTTTGAAATCCAGGACTTTGAGTTTTGAGTGGCTGTTCCCAACTTCAGCTGTTACATCAAACCAAACTGTTTGATGGTCACTGCTGCCCAGGTGGACATTTGACACACTATCCCCATTTGTGAGCACCAGATCCAGCGTTGCTTCCTCTCTCATGGGTTCCATCACCATTTGTCTGCGTAGAGCACTTTGAAAAGCATCCACGATCTTTCTACTTCTTTCTGATTCCACAGATGGAACAGATGAAATCTCCCAGGAACAGCACCTCTCTTTCTTTCCCAACTTATGGATATCTAGTTCCTCCAGTTGTGTTGGAGGTCTGTAGACAACACCCATGTGGACAGAGGTTCCATCATCTCTTTTTAAGGTGATCCATATCGCTTCTTCCTTTCCTTTCCCCAGGCCCCTGTCATTTCAGTTGCTGCGATAACATTTCTCACATACAGAACTACTCCTCCACCTTTACGACCATCTCTATCCTTCCTAAATAGATTATAGCCTGGTATGTTTGCATTCATTGAACCATGTCTCCGTGATTCCAACAACGTCTAAGTCTGCCTCTAACATCAGGACTTGCAGGTCATGAACATTGTTGCTTAGACTGCAAGCATTTGTGGTCATCGCTTTCCATCTACATTTCAGTGGCATTTTTGTCTTGTTTAGTTTTTTGTTTAGTCTCACTTTCTGCTGTGTTGGTAAGAAGTGATTTCCTAAGATTGTTGTTTTCATTGCTTTCTTTTCTACTGACACATCTTGTCTTTAGCTTTAGCTGGGGGTGACCACTTAAAGTGAACTGCCTCCATATGCCACCCCCCCCCCCCCCCGCCTTCTAGTTTAAATGCCTAGAAATATATTATCTGAATTTCTCCCCAAGGATTTTTTTTCCTGCCACAGTGAGGTGCAGCCCATCGTTACAATATAGTCTTTTGTTTTTCCATGTATTGCCCCATCCTCCTATGTACCTAAATCCTTCTTGATGACACCAGGCTTTGAGCCAGCTATTGAACTTTTCAGTACTTTGCAATCTTTTTTCTCCCTTTCCAAAGGTAGGTAGTACTTCAGAGAAAGCTATTGTTTGTATCAAAGGTTTTAACCCCTCTCCCAGCTCCTGAAAAGCTCTCAGCATGGCAAGTGGGGTATTACTGGACAAGTCATTTGTTCCCAAGTGAATAACAACATCAGTGTTTGACTCCTTAGTTTCTTCTCTGATTATAGAGATTATTTGCTTGGTACTCATGGTAGCTGAGGAGCCTGGAAGGCATTTCACTTTGCATGGCCCCTTGAACTGTGTTTCAAAGTTAATGCCTCTGATAATGGAATCCCCTAGTAGCAACAGTTTCCTGGTATGAGTTTCAACATTAGTGCTTTGGGGGTATCTTTTCTCTTTGGGCACCTTTATATCTTTTGTTCCACCTTCATTTCTTTTTCTTCCGCCTCAGTTCTATTTTCAGGGACATCACAGTGCTGTAATGGAGCAAAAGAATTCTGTAGGGGCAACACTTGTGAGGGTGGATGCTTCTGTGCCACACAGGGGCGTAGCTACGGGTGGGCCTGGGTGGGCCCAGGCCCGCCCAATCTTGGCTCAGGCCCGCCCGCCCGCTTGCCTGCCAAGTCTCCCACATTCAGCGGGACACTCCCGCTTTGGCAGGTCATCTTCCGCACTCCTGCCAAAGCGGGAAAGTCTGCCACTGCGATGATCCTCCACCGCCGCTGCTTCTCTGTGAGCAGCCTCAGCAAAAGAAGAAAATGAAGCGCGGGACCGCAGCAGCCTTCAGGCATGCACTGTCGGCTCTGCCGTCCTCTGCCCCCACTGACGTCAATTTCCTGTTCCGACAAAGGCTGAGGACCGGCAGACCGACAGCGCATGCCTGAAGGCTGCTGCGGCCCCGCGCTTCATTTTCTTCTTTTGTTGAGGCTGCTCACAGTGGCAGCGTGTAGAAGGGATGCAGTTGAGCTGATCTCAGCAGCCGTTTGGGGTCCTGGGGAACTAAGGTACGTGGATGCTGGGGTGGAGGAAAATATTTTGTTTGGAAGGGGAGGAGGAAGATAGTGTGTCAGGGTGTATGTTGCATGGGGGGGGGGGAGAGAGAGAGATCAAAGATGTTGGATGGGGACAGAAAAAGGGGAGACACTGGATGAAAGGAGGAAGAGAGAGGAGATGGATGAAAGGAGGGAGACACTGGACAGAAGGTGGAGAGCGAGAGAAGATGTTGGTGGAAGGGAGAGAGAGAAAGGGGACATGCTGGATGGAAAGAAAGAGTTGGGATGCTGGATAGAAGAAGGGTACAGAGAGAAAGATGAATGGAAAGAGGGGACATGGAAAAGGGCAGGGGAGAGACAAGCTGTTGGGGAGAAGGAAGGGGAGCAAGGGGGAGACCTTGGTTGGTCAGATGGAGAGAGAAACAGGAGAAATGCTGGATGAAAGGAGGGAGAGAAAGGAAAAATGCTAGAAGTAGGGCGCACTACTCATGCCTATAAATATATCTATCTATATCTATCTATCTATCTATAGATAGATAGATAGATATATATTAGTGCCCACCCATATTAGCTCTGGGCCCAGCCAAAATGTGAGGTCTGGCTACGCCACTGGTGCCACATAACGTAGTCTGCCTTAGCCTACCGTGAACCATCTATTCTTAGATGGTTTTATCCTTTGAGGCAGTGGTGAGAAGTTGGTATGATTCTGTGCAGTCACAGAAGCTGCTTTAAGTGCATCCAATTCCTGCTTTACTTTACTGAGCTCCTGTTTTAAACTAGCAAGCTGAAGACAGATAGAACAAGCCTTAATTTTCCAGATGGTTTGCCTTGGAACTAAAGCACCACAATTATTACAGAGAATAAAAGTCATCTTGATTGGTTGAACTGGGTATGAACAGGTGTACTATGATAGGGTTAACAGTTTGCAAGATTGCCTATGTGTGACTGAGGAGGAAAGTTAATGATTTTTGGCTTGTCTATATATGACTGGTTAAACCCTTGGGTGGGTGGGTGGGTGGGACTATAAGTCCCAGTGAAATGTACTGTATCAAAAAACAATTTTCTGGGTGGGGCCAGCAACGATACAGTCTGATAAATTCAATTTGATTCAACAATCAGATTCCACTAGAATATAATTTTCCTTTAGTAAATCTAAATATTCCCACTAATTACAGCAGTTTCATCAATGTAAAATGCAAATTTATAAGCAGTTGGGAGACTAAGGCTGCTTTTTTTTTTTTTACTAGGATTGGCAGAACCTGTCCACAAAGTTAGAATGCTACAGCAAGAGTTAGCAGGGTACAAGAAGCAGTTACAAAAACCTATCCTCTCTACTATTAGAGCTAGGCAGGAAGAGAATCAGTTTTACAAAGTCCACTCCTTCCAAAGCATACCCAAGGTCTCTACTCCAAGACTCCTTAAGAGGTCCATATTCCCAGGAAGGGAGAAGAGAAATCAAAGCTCTATGCAAACCAGATACAGAGACCTGTCCAAAGACATCCCCTTGTAAAAAACTCTCTGAGTCTCTGACCCAGTTTCACTTTCAGAGCTACTTGATCTAAGCTAGTATAATAACGGTATAGCTGCATATAAGCAAAGTACATAAGTATTGCCACACTGGGATAGTCCAAAGGTACATCAAGACCAGCATCCGGTTTTCAACATTGGCCAATCCAGGTCACAAACACTTGGCAAGATCCCAAAAAAGTACAAAACATTTTATGCTGCTTATCCCAGAAATAAGTAGTGGATTTTCCCCAAGTCATTTTAATAATGGTCTATGGACTTTTCCTTTAGGAAGCTGTCAAACCTTTTTTAAACCCCGCTAAGCTAACGAATTCCAGAGTTTAAGTACACGCTGAGTGAAGAAAAATTTTCTCTGATTTGTATTAAATTTACTACTTTGTAGCTTAATTGCATGCCCCCTAGTCCTAGTATCACGTTTACCTGTTCCACTTATTTTATAGACCTCTATCATATCTCCCCTCAGCCGCCTTTTCTCCAAGCCATCTTTTCTCCAAGCTGAAGAGCCCTAGACACTTCAGCCGTTTCTCATAGGGAAGTCGTCCCATCCCCTTTATCATTTTCGTCGCCCTTCTCTTTAACTTTTTAAATTCCACTTACAGGCTTATTTTCGAAAGAGAAGGGCGCCCATCTTTCGACACAAATCAGGATAGGCATCCTTTTCCCAGGGTCGCCCAAATCGGCATAATCGAAAGCCGATTTTGGGCGTCCTCAACTGCTTTCCATCATGGGAATGACCAAAGTTCACCAGGGCATGTCAGAGGTGTAGCGAAGGCGGGAGTGGGGCATGTCTAACACATGGGCGTCCTCAACCGATAATGGAAAAAAGAAGGGCGTCCCTGATGAACACTTGGGCAACTTTACTTGGTCCATTTTTTGTTACGACCAAGCCTCAAAAAGGTGCCCGAACTGACCAGATGACCACCGGAGGAAATTGGGGATGACCTCCCCTTACTCCCCCAGTGGTCATCACCCCCCTCCCACCCTAAAAAAAAAACCTTTTTAAATATTTTTTGCCAGCCTCAAATGTCATACTCAGCTCCATGACAGAAGTATATAGGTCCCTGGAGCCGTTTTACTGGGTGCAGTGCACTTCAGGCAGGCGGACCCAGGCCCATCCCCCCCCATACCTGTTACACTTGTGGTGGTAAATGTGAGCCCTTCAAAACCCACCAGAAACCCACTGTACCCACATGTAGGTGCCCCCTTCACCCCTTAGGGCTATGGTAGTGGTGTACAGTTGTGGGTAGTGGGTTTTAGGGGGCTCAGGGAGCTATGCACCTGGCAGCAATTTCTGAAATCCACTGCAGTGCCCCCTAGGGTGCCCGGTTGGTGTCCTGGCATATGAGGGAGACCAGTGCACTACGAATGCTGGCTCCTCCCATGATCAAATGGCTTGGATTTGGTCGTTTCTGAGATGGACATCCTCGGTTTCCATTATCGCCGAAAACCGGGGACAACCATCTCTAAGGTCGACCTAAATGTTGAGATTTGGGTGTCCCCGACCGTATTATCAAAACGAAAGATGGACGCCCATCTTGTTTTGATAATACGGGTTCTGGACAGATCAAAACCAGTACATGACGGAATAAGAATTAATACTGTAATGTCATCCACATAAATGTAATGATCAAAACCATTACTTTCTAAAACAGAACCAAGCAATTGCAAAAATACATTAACCACCACCGGAGACAAAGGTGACCCCTGCAGCACTCTGCAGGTATTATGCCATAAGAAAGACAACTCTCAATTCCATTTAACCCTATAAGATTGTTTAGTTTAAAAAAAAACCTCAAACCACTTCAAGACCATTTCAGTTATTCCAATGTCCTCTAAGTTCTGTAGGAGGAGGGAATGATCCACTAAATCAAATGAAGATAAATCAAACTGGAGTAAGAGTGTACTTTTGCCTTCACTCGATAACAATCTTACCCTATCCAATAGAGAAGCTATAACCATTTCAATACTATATAAAGTCTGAAACCCTATTGTGATGATTGGAGAATATTATATTGCTTTAGATATTGACTTAATTGTGATGTAACTAAATCTTCTAACACTTTGGTAAAAAAAAAAAAAGAAATTGAAGCCACAGGTCTTTAATGCAATACCATTTTGTATTTCTCATTCCGGAAATGGCGATCGCCATTATGGCATTATGTAAGCCACATTGAGCCTGCAAATAGGTGGGAAAATGTGGGATACAAATGCAACAAATAAATAAATAATTTTAGACTCTAATGATTTTGATTGTTTTACTTTAAAATAGGGGTTACAATTATTTCCCCAAACTGTTCCGGAAAATTGCCCGTAGATAATTGTGCTTCAGTTCCATCAAATAGGAAGAACCTGTTTTGGACAGACTGCAGTTTACATTTTTTTTTTTTTTTTGGGGGGGGGGGGGGGGGGGGCTCCCAATAGTAACAGGTTGCAATAATCCAGTTTCAATAATATCAGTGATTGTATCAGTAATCTGAATTGTACGTTCTCAAAGAATTTTCTTATTCACCTTAGTTTTCTCACAATTGAAAATGAGCTTTTCACTATATTTGAGATGTGTAAATTCAATGATAGGGTTTGGTCCAAATATACTCCTAAAAACTTAGTTGTTGATTGTAATGAGTAGAGCGAGTTTCTAATAGCAATCTGTTTTTCATGCGGGTCGCTAGGCTATCAAACCATAACTGACATTTGAGGCTTTTAGGTTGGGCACACCAGACTATCTCTCCTGTCTCACTATTCCCTACTCAAGGAGGACAAAGCCGTAGCGGAGAAATTAAATGAATTCTTTGCTTCGGTCTTCACCGAGGAGGATTTGGGGGGGACACCGGTGCCGGAAAGAATATTTGAAGCGGGGGAGTCGGAGAAACTAAACAAATTCTCTGTAACCTTGGAGGATGTAATGGGTCAGTTCAGCAAGCTGAAGAGTAGTAAATCACCGGGACCTGATGGTATTCATCCCAGAGTATTAATAGAACTAAAAAATGAACTTGCGGAGCTACTGTTAGAAATATGCAATCTGTCCCTAAAATCGAGTGTAATACCGGAAGACTGGAGGGTAGCCAATGTTACTCCGATTTTTAAGAAGGGTTCCAGAGGAGATCCGGGAAATTATAGACCGGTGAGTCTGACGTCGGTGCCGGGCAAGATGGTGGAGGCTATTATTAAGAATAAAATTGCAGAGCATATACAAAAACATGGACTGATGAGACAAAGTCAGCACGGATTTAGTGAAGGGAAGTCTTGCCTCACCAATCTAATGCATTTTTTTGAGGGGGTAAGCAAACATGTGGACAATGGGGAGCCGGTTGATATTGTATATCTGGATTTTCAGAAGGCGTTTGACAAAGTGCCGCACGAAAGACTCCTGAAGAAATTGCAGAGTCATGGAATCGGAGGTAGGGTATTATTATGGATTAAGAACTGGTTGAAAGATAGGAAGCAGAGAGTAGGATTGCGTGGCCAGTATTCTCAGTGGAGGAGGGTAGTTAGTGGGGTCCCGCAGGGGTCTGTGCTGGGTCCGTTGCTTTTTAATGTATTTATAAATGACCTAGAGATGGGAATAACTAGTGAGGTAATTAAATTCGCCGATGACACAAAATTATTCAGGGTCGTCAAGTCGCAGGAGGAATGTGAACGATTACAGGAGGACCTTGCGAGACTGGGAGAATGGGCGTGCAAGTGGCAGATGAAGTTCAATGTTGACAAGTGCAAAGTGATGCATGTGGGTAAGAGGAACCCGAATTATAGCTACGTCTTGCAAGGTTCCACGTTAGGAGTTACGGATCAAGAAAGGGATCTGGGTGTCGTCGTCGATGATACGCTGAAACCTTCTGCTCAGTGTGCTGCTGCGGCTAGGAAAGCGAATAGAATGTTGGGTGTTATTAGGAAGGGTATGGAGTCCAGGTGTGCGGATGTTATAATGCCGTTGTATCGCTCCATGGTGCGACCGCACCTGGAGTATTGTGTTCAGTACTGGTCTCCGTATCTCAAAAAAGATATAGTAGAATTGGAAAAGGTACAGCGAAGGGCGACGAAAATGATAGTGGGGATGGGACGACTTTCCTATGAAGAGAGGCTGAGAAGGCTAGGGCTTTTCAGCTTGGAGAAGAGACGGCTGAGGGGAGATATGATAGAAGTGTATAAAATAATGAGTGGAATGGATCGGGTGGATGTGAAGCGATTGTTCACGCTATCCAAAAATACTAGGACTAGAGGGCATGAGTTGAAGCTACAGTGTGGTAAATTTAAAACGAATCAGAGAAAATTTTTCTTCACCCAACGTGTAATTAGACTCTGGAATTCGTTGCCGGAGAACGTGGTACGGGCGGTTAGCTTGACGGAGTTTAAAAAGGGGTTAGATAGATTCCTAAAGGACAAGTCCATAGACCGCTATTAAATGGACTTGGAAAAATTCCGCATTTTTAGGTATAACTTGTCTGGAATGTTTTTACGTTTGGGGAGCGTGCCAGGTGCCCTTGACCTGGATTGGCCACTGTCGGTGACAGGATGCTGGGCTAGATGGACCTTTGGTCTTTCCCAGTATGGCACTACTTATGTACTTATGTACTTATGTACCTACAAAAGTCCTCCGTTCGTTAAACGATCACCGTCTTGTATTACCAGGTCCCAAATTTGCCCAACTTGAAACAACCAGACCCTACACCTTCTTTTTTCTCTCCCCTTATATCTGGAACTCTATGCCTCTTTCCCTCCGTAGCGACCCGTCCCTTAAAAGTTTTAAGGCGAACCTGAAAGCCTGGCTTTTTAGGCAAGGCTTTGGTAATTAGGATTAGTCGGAAGCTGCTACCAGTTGGTTAGGCAGTTGGTTTTAGACTGTGTGCTTTGTGCTTTCTTTCGTGTGAATGCATTTCTTTCCTATTTGATTGGGCTCTCTCCGATTTTCTTCTGTGTGATTGTATCGCTTTCCTGACAACATTTGAAGTTCCTTTGCTTTTCTTTATGTTTTAGTTATGTACACCGCTTTGCTGTGCCCTGGCACCTAGAACGGTTTAGCAAATTAAATAAATTATAAGTATAAATATTATTGAAACATGCTCCAATACACAGAAAGCACCAGTATTGGAACCTCTAGTCTATCAAACAATATTATAAGCAACATGCTCCAGTATACAAACAAAGCACTGGTACCAGAACCTCTAGTCCATTAAACCTTATTATATCAATACACTCCAATGCATACTCAAAGCACTGGTACCGGAACCTCTAGCCCATCAAACCATATAATAGCAACATGCTCCAATATATAAACAAAACACTGGTACCGGAACCTCTAGCCCATGAAGGGTAATAGTGTCAAATTGGTCCTGTCCAAGGGATTAACTATATTCCTATGTAGCATTTGCTATCCCTTGAAGTTACCTCACTCCCCCTCCCCCTTCACTATCGAAATGATTGTCTATATGTATTACTTTGGCAACTGATGCACAAATTGTTTTGCTTATTATGTTTCTTCTTATAATTTTAGAAGGGGAGATAGAGAAACAAGCCTGCAAACATGTGATCATTCCCTTTGCAGGAGAATGCTGTAAAACGGAGCTCATAGCACCAGGGTATGTGTCATAATATTAAGGTAAGACAGTAGCATCTGCTGATCATTCCCTCTGTAAGAGGAGAAGGCGTCTGGAAACTACAGCTCATCAGCATCAGGGTTGTAATATATTAATGTAGAGATCAGCACCAGGAGGGTCCTAATTATGTTAGAGAGAGAGAGAGAGTGTGTGTGTGTGTGTGTGAGAGAGAGCACTGTGTTCTGATACTTACAGGAGGAGGACGAAGCAGCTGCAGAGCACAGCTCCTCCACACTCTGTATCATGATGATGATATAAAGAAATAAGAACTGTATCTGCTGTTCGTTCCCTCTACAGAAGGCTGTAAAGCACAGCTCATCAGTACCATGGGCTGTAACATGATGATGATATAAAAAAATGAAAGAGAGCTGTATCTGCCGGTCATTCCCTCTGCAGAAGGAAAAGAAAGCTGTAAAGTGCAGCTCATCAGCTCCAGGGGCTGTAATATAATGATGTTATAGAGAGCATCTAAGGCACTAAACAGGTAGGGGGGAGGAGGAGGGGGAGGGGAAGGTTTGGAGAGAGGGTGGGGGCAGCATCAGCTGATAATTCCCTCTGCAGGATGAGGAGGAGGTGGTGACAGGGCTGCAGGACACAGTTCATCTGCAGAGGTAAGAGAAGAATGATATCCCTGCTAAGAGATTAGATTCATATCTGTTCCAGAGCACATGGAAAACCACTTCAGTTAATGACATTGCTGATGTGTTAGGCATGTTCTTTGTCTATGTCTCCTATGGGTTCCGCACTGGCATACAGAAATTTGGAAGAGAGGTGTTGGGGGTCTTGCTTTTATTGCACTGTATCACTCTAGATTCCTACAATTCCATACTAAGCTCCTTTGCGTAAGTGTTCATTATGTGTACTTAATGCATAGGCATCAGGTGTTTTAGGAAGGGGTACGGGGCCTGTTTTTCACTGGGAAAAATGCAGGACTAAGATGGGCTAAGGGAGTGGGGATTCTGCAGAGAGAGAGAGAGAGAGACTAGGTGAGGGGCACATGCAGGGAGCTGAGAGACTGGGTGAGGGGGACATGCAGAGAGCTGAAAGAGACTGGTGAGGGGGCATGCAGGGAGCTGAGAGAGAGAGTAGGTGAGGGAGCATGCAAGGGGCTGAGAGACTGGGTGAAGGGGGCATGCAGGGGGCTGAGAGTGTGAACAAATGGGCTTATCTGGGATCTGGGGAGGGGCCATTCTGAATGAGATTTTCTTGTATGTGGGGAGGGGGATTGTTCATGGGATGCCCTGGAATCTGGGGAGGGGCTTTTAAATGATTTTCTCTGGGATGCAAGGAGTGGACTCTTTGAATGGAATGCGCTTTGTGGAAATGAAGTTTGAACAAGATGCTCTTGGAGTCTGAGATTCTCTGGTATTGGTAGGGTTAGGAATGAAATCAGGTATTTAGTACCAGTATAGGTGATGGCCAGTGGTGACTGCCAGTCCTATGTGGCTATTAGTGTTATTCAGCTTGATATTCAGAAAGCTGACTGGATAAAGCTAGTACAGCAAAAACTTCATCCAAATAGCCTTCCAATTAGTGAACTGAATAACGCTACGAACCAGGTAACTCACAGGACTGTGAACATTATGCTTATGGACCTCCTCATGGGGGATCTGCACTCAGTTTCAGTGACATTATCCCAGGGTGAGTAGTGGAAGTGAGACAGGTACACTGCATTTCAGCTCCCCCCTTTTCCATTCTTCTTGCCACTGGTACTGCCACCGCAACTGCCACCTCCCTCTTCAAGTACCCAAGAGGATTTAGCGCAAATGTGGCGCCTTGAAGATCAGAGGGTGAAACAGGATGCTGACAGTGCTGAGCGTGAGACTGTTTCAAGACACAAGAAAAGGAAGGGTGACAGCATCAGCAGCAAGGAGCAGGCCAAGTGGGAGTAAGAGATAAGGGGGATTGCTGGATATTGGGTGGGGGAAGAGGATGGGAGAAAGAGGAATGGAAAATGATGGGCAGTTGAGGAGTGGAGAAAGGGAGATGAGAGATACTAGACTGTTGGGGAGTAGGGAAGAGGAGAAGCTGGACTA
This sequence comes from Microcaecilia unicolor, assembly GCF_901765095.1. NCBI lineage: Eukaryota > Metazoa > Chordata > Amphibia > Gymnophiona > Siphonopidae > Microcaecilia > Microcaecilia unicolor. The sequence goes on from NC_044031.1 coordinate 626,090,409, forward strand.
TCGGCTGGGTGGGGTGTAAGGCCTTGAGATGCCGTTGAGGTGGTGGCAGCGATAGGACATGGCTGAAGGTTCATCCATGTTGTCACACTCTTGGGCTTGCCCTGCATTATCTGGGTAATGCCGCTGCAAATCTAGGGATGGCCTAGATTAGTGGCACTTATCCAGCTACCACTAGCTGCTACCCGTGAAACAGGTTTGAAATTTTGGTAGCGGCACTGAATATTGCAATGCTGAGCTCTGAGCTGAAAATCTTGAGACTGGAGGGGAGCACCTGCTCTTCCCCCACTGTCCACCTAAAAGTTTGCTACTTGTGCTCTGTACCATGAAGAAAAACTTTTATTCCGCAAAGTAAGTGGCATGAATACAATTCCCTCAAACTCCGATCAGTTTAAATCTCTATCCACCTAGGATTTGGTTTTGTCAGAGTTCATGCTTCTACAAAAAATCATTTGCTTTCTTCACACTAAAGGCTTGGGATATCTGTTGTCTGTTGTAAAGGGGGTCCACTTCCTCCTCTTGGGTTGAGCTGGCAAGCTTGTGGGGCTCCCAGGATCCCTGGACAGAATACGGCTGATACTTGGACTCAGGGCCAAAGTATTGTTAAAATCTACCCCTCTCTAGACCCCCCCGCAGGACCCTTGCCCACGGAGGTGTACAGAGGGTTTGTTCTTCTAGGATCTTGTTGATCATCCCCTCCCTAAATTCCAGCGAAACCCCATTCCATGGTGTTACGAATCGGGGTTCTAAGGAGCGCCTCCGGTCACGGAGGCGTAGGGGGGGTGACAGAAGGCGCAGTTCAAATCTAATTCCCATGACCACAGCTTTCTGTCTCTCTGGATCTAAGTGAATCTTTGGCCATTTATGTTCCCACATGAAATCTATGTGAGTGAGAGAGAATCTTACTTGTGTGTGTAGTATTCTGTGAAACAGGTGGAGGAGAGAGAAGAGATTGAAACAGGGACTGGAGCAGTTTAGTGAAAGAAATAGTCTTTTATTCTCACCCAAATCAGGACTTCAAGTTGGTACAAACATCAGACAGATTCTGGGTTCAACCGGCCAGAGCTTCGCCTTCAGAGATTTGGTGGGGAAAGAATCCGATTTTAGCTCTGATCTGCATTTCTTATATAGTATCTTGTCCCCATACAAGTCAATTGGAGAGAGACTTTTTTTTCTAATCTTTCTTCATACTTAACCGCAGGTCAGGTGCCCACCTGCCCCTCCTCTCAAAGATTTCTTCATAGTGCCAATTTCAACACTTTTAAAACCTCTTTCCTAATACTGAGAGAGATCTGTGTCTTTGTATCTTGTGACTCTGGGAGCCATCTTATAAAGACAGACTCCATTTTAAGAACCAAGCTTTTTTACCATTTTTGTCATTATTTTCTACATCTTAAGTGTTACACTCAATTTGAAAGTTGTACCAGGTTTCAATAAGACTCACCAAGCAGTCCTGCTCTTGCAGGCTCTCAGCTATAAGGCCATCAGCTGGTTATCAGGCCTAGTCAGTGCTTTTCAGCTGTTTAAGCTATGTAACTTAGCCCACCACTATTCCAGTGGATAGGTCTCAAGCTGGGACACATATTAACAGTATTTTATTATCAAGGCAATTTCATACCAAAAATCAAAATATATTCTTCAAAACAAAAAGGTACATCTCTCTTAATATAGTCTTCAAAAGAAATGGTACAGTCCACATAAGATAATCTTCAAAAGAAAAAGGTACAGTCCATGTCTCAAAATCCCTCAGCAAACGCCCAGCTCCTCAAGACCTCAGGTCCTCTACCAGGGCATTAGCTTTCCCTTCCTCCTCCTTCAGAAGGGTTTAGTAAGAGTTCAGCACACTTCCAATATAGCACAACAGTTCAGAACAAATCTTCATGGACAGTCTGGGCACATCAAACCAATACCACAAATCACCTGCCTTTTCACAGCACAGAGGGAACCCTGTAAGGAGCAGGGTTGGCAGTTTCTCCCACCTTTTAGCACCACGCCTGGTGTGGCCTCCTCTACTGCCTTCATGTGCTGGGCAGGGCAACCTTTGAATTCTCCCACTCCATGGTAGCTGGCTCCTCTCCCTTGAGCAGCTCTAGTGGCATGCTACTCCCTTCCTCCACATACTCCATGGAATCCCTCTCTCCCTTCGTGTCTCCTCCTTCCTGGTGACTGAGAGCCTCCAGGAAATCTGCTCTCCCTTTCTCACAGCTGGGGGGAATTATATACTGATGGTGAAGCCAGGGAAACTGAGCTTCATCCATCCCTCGCCCTCTAATGGGGGAAGGGAGTAACACCCTGCCTCGAGCCATTGCTCCCCTGCAGGGACAGGGAATCCATTCCATCTTTTTAAGACTACTCTCCTCACTCATTCTTGCAAGGACTTCTGGGACCCATAGTTCTGGGCTCAACTGCTTCACTGGGGTATCTCCGGGGCTTGCCTTGTTGTCCCAGTCTCTCCTCCAAAATACACTGTGGGTAAGCTCATAGCAGCGGAATTGCTGCTCCCACAAATACTCTGTATCCCAGTTTATTATGGCAAAAGCAAAATAAAACAAAACTAGCAAGGGTGCTTCTAAAGGTTTCTTGTCTTTCAGACCAGAGCCAGGTAATTGTAGCAGGCACTGACTCTTCAGAGTGACAGAGGGGCTGATGCAGAAAGCTTGTGCATAGTTGGCGCAGGGTTAGTGTGACGTCTAAGTGGAACATTATAGGCATGCAATGCAGAGAAGAACACCAATCTATGATAGGACACTGGCACCCAGCATATATCCTCTCGCACCAAGGATGTCTCTCCAGGAGGGAAGGATTAGGATGTCTATTGTAGCTGGTAATTAAATTGTTAGACATTTAGATAGCTGGGTAGCTGGTGGACCTGAGGATTGCCTGGTCACTTGCCTGCCTGGTGCGAAGGTGGCAGACTTTACGCATCACCTAGACAGGATTTTAGATAGTGCTGGGGAGGAGCCAGCTGTCTTTGGTACATGAGGGTACAAATGACATATGAAAATGTGGTAGGGAGCTTCTGGAAGCCAAATTTAGGCTCCTATGTAGAAAGCTGAAATCCAGATTCTCCAGGGTAGCATTTTCAGAAATGATCCCCATTCCACATGCAGGACCCCAAGAGACAGGCGGAGCTCCAAAGTCTCAATGCGTGGTTGAGACGATAGTGCAGGGTTGAGGGATTTAGATTTGTTAAGAATGGGGCAACATTCTGGAGTAGGGGGAGTCTATTTTGAAAGGACGGGCTCCACCTTAACCGAGATGGAACCAGGTTGCTGTTATCAACATTTAAAAAGGAGATAGAGCAGCTTTGAAACTAGAAATTCGGGGAAGGCCAACAGTCACCCAAAAGTGCATGTTTCGGAACAAAGTATATTTAAAAGATATCGCCAAAACAGGGAAGGTAGGGCATCCCGATAGCGAGATTGCAATTGAAACCATAATAGATCAGGTGTCGTTAAATAAAAAGCAGACAGATTTTCAAGATTGCAAATTAACACTATCAACTGCTGAGCAGGTTATGAATAGGATCAACAAATACTGTTTGAAAAGTTTACATGCAAATACCAGAAGCCTAAGAAATAAGATGGGAGAGTTAGAATATATTGCACTAAATGAAAGATAGATACAATATGCATCTCTGTGACCTGGTGGAAGGAAGATAATCAGTGGGACACAGTCATATCAGGGTACAAATCATATCACAGTGATAGTGTGGATCGAATTGGTGGAGGGGTAGCAACATGATGCATGTGGGAAAAAAGAACCCGAATTATAGCTATGGCATGCAAGGTTCCACGTTAGGAGTTACGGACCAAGAAAGGGATCTGGGTGTCTTCGTTGATAATACACTGAAACCTTCTGCTCAGTGTGCTGCTGCGGCTAGGAAAGCAAATAGAATATTGGGTATTATTAGGAAAGGTATAGAGAACAGATGTCAGGATGTTATAATGCCGCTGTATCGCTCTATGGTGCGACCACACCTTGAGTACTGTGTTCAATTCTGGTCGCCGCATCTCAAGAAATATATAGTAGAATTGGAAAAGGTGCAGCGAAGGGCAACAAAAATGATAGCGGGGATGGGACGACTTCCCTATGAAGAAAGACTAAGGAGGCTAGGGCTTTTCAGCTTGGAGAAGAGACGGCTGAGGGGAGACATGATAGAGGTATATAAAATAATGAGTGGAGTGGAACAGGTGGATGTGAAGCATCTGTTCATGCTTTCCACGAATACTAGGACTAGGGGGCATGCGATGAAACTACAGTGTAGTAAATTTAAAACAAATAGGAGAAAAAGTTTCTTCACCCAACGCATAACTAAACTCTGAAATTTGTTGCCAGAGAACGTAGTGAAGGCAGTTAGCTTGGCAGAGTTTAAAAGGGGGTTGGACGGTTTCCTAAAGGACAAGTCCATAGACCGCTCCTAAGTGGACTTGGGAAAATACAAGTCCATTTTATAACTTGTATAAAATCTTTTACGTTTGGGTAGCTTGCCAGGTGCCCTTGACATGGATTGGCCGCTGTCGGGGACAGGATGCTGGGCTCGATGGACCTTTGGTCTTTTCCTAGTATGGCATTACTTATGAACTTATTAAAGAGGGACTTGAATCAAATAAACTAAAAATTTTGCAGGACATGAAGCACATCTTAGAATCCCTAAGGATAGAAATTCCATTTATAAAGGGGAAAAGGATAGTGACAGGAGTGTACTACCGTCCACCTGACCAGGATGAACAGACAGATCTCTCTATATAAAAGGCAACACCAACGTTCTATGAAGCCTCCAGCCGGAAGGGGGCGAGATATCCGGTTTCCCTATGAGTGTCTGCCCCGCCCTCTCTGTAACACAGTCAGTGAAGGAAAACAGCAGAGCACGAAATCAAATCGCTGGCTCTGTAACAGTGAAGGACTCAGAGGGGGGAGGGGAGAGAGGCCAGAGGGCAGGGACACACACACTCCCACATGCACACAGAAGAAAACATTGCTAGCCCCCGTTTCATTTGCATCAGAAACGGGGCTTTTTTACTAGTGTATAAATGTTATCAGAAATAAGGGAGGCTAAGAAATTGGGCAACACAATAATAATGGGTGATTTCAATTACCCTGATATTCACTGGGTAAATGTAACAGCAGAGCATGGTAGGGAGTTAAATTCCTTGATGAAATCAATGATTGCTTTACAGAGCAGCTGGTTCAGGAACCAACAAAAGGGGGAATAATTCTAAACCTAGCCCTTAGTGGAGTGCATGATCTGGTGCAGGAGGTAATGGTGCTAGGGCTGCTTGATAAAAATGATCACAATATAATCAGATTTGATATCAGCTCTGGAGTAAGTACACACAGGAAATTTCAGAAAGGAGACTATGATAAAATGAGAAAAGTGAAAAAAAAAAACCAACTTAGAGGAGCAGCTGCAAAGGTCAAAACTACTATCCTAGAAGCCCAGATCAGACATATTCCATGTATTAAAAAAGAAGGAAGGAAGGGCAAATGACAGCCGACATGATTAAACAATGAGGTGAAGGAAGCTATTAGAGCTATCGGGCACACACGTCTAGAATCTCCCCCAACTTGCATATTGAGTGAGTGGAATGCTTTCCTATTCCTATAAGTGGCCTCTCATGCCCGGGGGGGGGGGGGGGGGGGGGGGGGGTGTCTGAGTGCAACATGAGTGAACGGCGCCTATGACCAAGGGGAAGTGAGCTACGGCGTAGAAGTCAGCCATGTTGTTCTGCAGGGCCTGTACTCAGAGGTGTGAGTAAGGAAGGCATCAAGAAACTGGGTGAGGCAGTTAGAAATGGAAGCCTGGGTGAGACCCGTGTTCACAGATAGGACAGACTGGAAACTCCAAGTGGCCAGAAAAGATAGAGAAGCAATGATCTTTAGGTGCACAGGGATGGGGTTGTTCCTATGGGTCCTGGGCTGCAGGAGGGGTTTCAGCTGGTCACAAAGGTGCTGAATGGCAGCCCTGTCAAAGCGATACTTAGTGAGACACTGCAGGTCAGTGAGGTCTAGGAAACTGCTACAGGGCCTGAAAACTCTGGGGCGTGAGTACCTCCTGTGGTGCCTCCCCTCTTCCTCCAACATGTAAGCCACCTGTGCATTTAGTGCCTCCATTTCCCCACACAAAAGGGCAGACGATCCGCAAACTCCAAAGTGGAAACTGTACAAAGCAGATCGTTAATAAACCAAGATATATTTTATTGATATAACAAATTTAAAATATGCATACAATAGCCCATATGCATACAATAGCCCGACACAGGCCGTGTTTCGCCCAACTGGGCTGCTTCAGGGGCTATATAGTAGTTCTCCACTACCAAAACAGAAAGTTGCTGATAAAAGCAAGTATACAATTGATATCCTGAAAAAAACGGCTCATCCAGAAATGCAGAAACAATTAGTTATGGACCTGAGGTCGTACGAACAGCCTCTTATCTCCAAATGTGCCGGGCTATTGTATGCATATGGGCTATTGTATGCATGTTTTAAATTTGTTATATCAATAAAATATATCTTGGTTTATTAACGATCTGCTTTGTACAGTTTCCATTTCCCCACACTACAGGTGCAATGCAGTGCCACCACTGCTCACCTCTCCCTACCAACTTGGTGAAACACAGCAGCAACAAACAGAAGCTGACACTCACTCTCCCACCACCGACAAACAATGTGGTCACACACAGCAGAGCCACACTGCAAGCACTCTCTGACCCAGTACAAACTCTCCTGCCACACCCTCTAGCCACTCACTCTCCAAGCAGTCTTCACAAACACGCTGCAGCAGTACACAGGACAAAGAGACAAACAGAGATTACAAACAGGTAAGGGAATGAAATATGAACTTGGGGAGGGTGGGGGAGGGGGAGTGTGGGCGGGGGGACGGGGTGCAGTGGCAATTTTGTTTGGTTTTGAGTGTATGGGAATGACGGCTGCGTTGGGAAGGGGAAGGGAAATGGGACTTGATATACCACCTTTCTGAGGTTTTTGCAACTACATTCAAAGTGGTTTACATATATTCAGGTACTTATTTTGTACCAGAGGCAATGGAGGGTTAAGTGACTTGCCCAGAGTCACAAGGACCTGCAGTGGGAATTGAACTCAGTTCCCCAGGATCAAAGTCCACTGCACTAACCACTAGGCTACTCCTAGTGGAGTGGAAACAGAGATTAACCAATGGGCTTCCTTGATTCGTTGAGTGTGTTTGCTCCGCCGTCGACGTCATCACGTTGTGATGCGAGGATGGGACAGACACTCATGGCGAAACCGGATATCTCGCCCGCCTCAAGTTTCCGGCTTGAGGCTTCATTCAAACGTTGGAGGTGCCTTTTATATATAGAGATGACCTAGAGATGGGAGTAACTAGTGAGGTAATTAAATTTGCTGATGACACAAAGGTGATCCTTAACTCTAAGGCCTAAATACAGAGAATTACAGTAGTCGAACTGTGAAATGATCAAAGAGTGAATTAAAATATTGATAGCAGATGGGCTTGCAGATCATGAACTTTGTTGCTTAGACTGCAAGTATTTGTGGTCATCGCTTTCCAGTGCCCCTCTGAGAAATCGGACAGTATCCGGATGAGCAGCAAGGGACAAGCAGGAGACTTTCCCCCGGAAGCAGGCCAAAGCTGCCACTTGAACTTGAAGGGAATTGTAGGCCAGGCACTTTTGTAGCCCATCCTGCAAAAATTCCAGCAAAAGCAAGACTGTTGCCAGAGTCGGCGAGATAGACTTTGGAGTACACCACGCCTCAAAAGTGCGCCAGATCCGAGCATAAGTCGCAGAGGTAGACCGTGTGCGAGCCTGAAAGAGTGTGGCAATAACCTTATTAGAATAGCTCTTGTCCCTCAATTGCACCCTCTCAAGAGCCAGGCCGTAAGACCAAAGCGGCAAGGATCTTCCATAGTCACCAGACCCTAAACTAACAAGTTCGGAACCTGAGGCAACGGAAGAGGCATGTCCACCAGCATCCGCCGGAGATCCACGTACCACGGACGCCTTGGCAGATCTGGGGCGATGAGAGTCACCAATCCTCGGTGCAGGCAAATCTGAAGTAGTACTCGCCCTATCAAGGGCCAAGGAGGGAACACATACAGGAGGCCCGAGGGCCAAGGTTGAGCCAGGGCATCCAACCTCGCCGAGCGAGGATCTCTCCTTCTGCTGAAAAAGCGAGAGACTTTGGCGTTTACACTTGACGCCATGAGGTCCAAGCCTGGAGTCCCCCATTTGGCACAAATCTGAAGAAAAACATCTTCTGCCAGTTCCCATTCTGCCGGGTCAATTAGATGTCTGCTGAGGAAATCGGCTTGTACGTTGCTCTGACTGGCTATGTGAGCTGCAGACAACAGCTCTAGGTGGTGCTTGGCCCAGTCGCAGATCTGAGACGCCTCCCCAACCAGGGCCCTGCACTGAGTGCCGCCCTGACGATTGATGTAGGCCACTGCTGTCGTGTTGTCCGACAGAACTCGGACAGAAAGACCTTTCAGCGTTCTGTGGAAGGCCAGAAGAGTCTGGAATATCGCTCTCAGTTCCAAGCGATTGATGGACCATCCCGCTTCCGCGGTGGACCACAGACCCTGAGCATAGCGTCCCCGGCAATGAGCTCCCCAGCCCGAAAGGCTGGCATCCATTATCACCAGACACTAAAAAGGAAGAGCCAATGGCATCCCCTGCCGCAGCATGCTGTCGGAAAGCCACCAATCCATACTGCACTGGGCCGCAGGAAGCCACCTTAGACTGCATTGGTATTCCTGGGAAATCGGAGACCATTGCTGAAGCAGAGCAAGCTGCAGTGGCCTCATGTGAGCTCTCGCCCAGGGAACCACCTCTGTGATGGCCGTCATCGATCCCAGGAGCTGAACAAAGTCCCAAGCTCCAGGGCGAGACATCCGCAGGAGCAGGCGGACCTGATTCTGAAGCTTGAGATGCCTGTTGTCGGGAAGAAAAACGAACCCCGAAGCCGTGTCGAACCGGACCCCCAAATACTCGAGAGACTGAAAGGGGGTCAGGTGACTTTTGGGCATATTGACTACCCAGCCGAGAGTCTGAAGAACTGTAACAACTCTAGCTGGCAAGTTGGCTTTCGTCTGCCGAATCTGCTCTAATGAGCCAGTCCTCGAGATAAGGGTGAACTCTGATACCCTCTCGCCTGAGAAAGGCAGCCACCACTACCATCACCTTGGAAAAAGTCCGAGGGGCAGTTGCCAGACCGAAAGGCAAGGCGCGAAACTGGAAATGTTGGCTCAATACCGCAAACCGGAGAAACCACTGAGGCGGCGGCCAGATGGGAATATAAAAATACACTGCCTTGAGGTCCACAGATGTGAGAAACTCTCCTGGCTGTACCGCAGCAATGACGGAGCGCAGGGTTTCCATCCGGAAGTGTCGCACTCCTAAGGCCTCGTTGACTCTGCGTAAGTCGAGGATAGGTCTAAACGACCCGCCTTTTCGAGGCACCACAAAATAGATGGAGTAGCGACCGCAGCCGCGTTTAGCATGAGGAACCGGAACCACCGCTCCGAGCTTCAGCAACACCTACAAGGTCTCATTTACCGCCACCCGCTTGACGGTAGTGCCACATCGGGACTCCAAAAACGCGTCTCCCACCGGGGCAGTAAATTCCAGTCGGTAACCTTCTCTGATCAGGTCCAGGACCCACTGATCCGAAGTAATCTTGGTCCACTCCTTGAGAAAGAGGGAGAGACGACCCCCAAATGCGGGAACCGATGAGTGGACCGGCACCCCATCATTGTGGAGGACGCCCCTGAACTCCTGGGCATTGCCCGGACACCGCAGCGCGTTTGTCCAAACGAAAGGAGTTCCTCTGCTGGAAATGGGTACATTGACCAAACCCCGCAGAGCGCCCCGGGCGATACCTATGAGCTTTGCAAAAACGTGGCCTGGAAGAGGAGGGAAAAGAAGGACTTTTGTCAGAAGGCCTTGGCCTATCCTCAGGCAACCGTTGGGACTTAGAGTCCACTAGATCCTTAACAATCTTCTCCAAATCCTCCCGAAATAAAAGAAGGCCCCGAAAGGGTAACCTCACCAGCCTTTGTTTAGAGGCCATGTCAGCCACCCAATGCCGGAGCCAAAGAAGGCGGTGGGCAGCAACCGCCACCGACATCTGCTTAGCCGAAGCTCTGACCAGATCATAAAGGACATCAGCCAAAAAAGACAGGGCAGACTCCATACGCTGGCCGACCTCAGCGAAGGAACCGGTTCCATCGGCAGGCTGCTCAACCGCCTGCTGCAACCAGGAAAGGCCCAGGCTGCATAGGAACTGCAAATAGCTGCCCGTAAGGAAAGGCCCGAGATTTCAAAGGACCGCTTCAGCGCGGATTCCAGCCGCCGGTCCTGCATATCTTTCAAAGCGACCCCTCCCTCCACCGGGAGAGTAGTCTTTTTAGTCACAGCCGTGACTAATGCATCCACTTTAGGCATCCCAAAGAGGGCCAACTGACTTTCACTCAGAGGGTAAAGGTGACACATAGCCCTGGGCACCTTCAAGGGACCATCAGGGTCAGACCATTGAGCTGAAATAAGCTCTTGCATGGAAGCATGCACGGGAAAAGCCCGAGAAGACTTCTTAGTACTAGCCATCCTAGGATTAACAGAAGAGGCAGCGCCCTCATCAGGATCTTCAATACAAAGGGCCTGTAAGGCATCAGAAATGAGAGCTGGCAGCTCGTCACGGTGGAAAATCCGAACCGCTTTAGGGTCATCCAACTCCTGTGGCAAGCAGCCACCCTCGTCTGGATCATCAATCCGTGAGGGCCTGTCAGACCCCTCAGACTCCCCGAAACTAGACCAAGGGGGAGAACAGGGTGAAGAGTCCCCCTCAGACAGGGTATTCACTCGTCTACGCTTAGCATCAGCCAAAAGCTCAGGGGAAGAAATAAAGTCTCCAGCAGACGCTGGGGTATCAAGAACTGGGGGCAACCCAGTCTGCAAGGAATTGTCAGGAGCCTCAGGCAGTGCTTTTTAACATAAAAACCTTGTGCATCAGCAGCACAAATTCATGGGAGAAAAACTCACCTGTACATCCGCCCCCACATTGGGGGAAGAGGAGGAATAGCTCCTCTAGAAACCTCTAAACAAGGCGCCCCCCTGCTCTCAGACCCCTCCACAACTGCGAGGGTCGAGTCATGTGGTGCCCGCTGCCAACTCCGTCGGGCGGGAAGAATCACCGCCCGCCATGCTCGTGCCAGCATTAGCATCTAGGCAGCATGTGCTGCAAAGCCCCGCTGCTGATCTGTGTTTCCCACAGTGGGAGCAGCGCTTAACCCCTTCAGCAGCCATCAAAAACAGAAGTCAAAATGGCGCCTTCGCGCCAAAACTTACCTCGCACCGAGTGCTGTCAGCGGGAACCTCCCCAGAGGAGCTGGGCACCACTCTCACCTCAGGAGACCAAGTCAAACGAGCTTCGGTCAAGCTGCACCGAACCAGGAGCTCTGGAGAAAGCCAGCCTCTCTCTTTTTTTTTTTTTTTACTGTGAGGAAAGTTAGAGGCAGGCAGCCACAGAGGAACTCTGGGAGGAGGGGGAATGGGGTAAGGCAGGGACAGGGAAAACCAAGTATGCCAAGTATACCACAATGACTAAAACATATGAAAACCCCACATATATCTAGTAAGCATTGTTAACAGTGCCCCATATCATATCTTCATCATACTTTCCATTACCCAATATACTTCCGTTACACTAATATTAACTCTCCTCTCATTTCCACTTTCCACTATATATTGTAAGCCACATTGAGCCTGCAAAGAGGTGGGATAATGTGAGATACAAATGCAATAAATAAAGTGGGCACCACCAGCCACTACACCCCCCGCTCTACTGGCAAAGCACAGGAGCCACCCCAGGCAGAAATCCAGGAGCTGAGAAAGCGACATCCACACCTGCTGGGAGATAGAGATATACTGAAGGCAGAGGGGCTAGGCGTACAGGAACACCATGTGCTTTCAGTGTTCTCTGTCTCCACCTGCTGGTAGGCAGATACAACCCATCAGTTAATGGATTCATCTACTGTTGATGACAAGGAATTAAGTATTTTAGAGGAGGGTAAAAAAATGGTCTGGGGTTTGCACCAAAAATTTTGACTTATGAGTGGAGATTTGAAGAGCCAAATGTGTATATTCTAGAGGAAAGTAGGGATATGGGAGATATTAGAAAAGGTACAGAGAAGGGCAACGAAAATGATAAATGGAATGGAATGACTTTTCTATGAGGAAAGGCTAAAGCGGCTAGGGCTCTTCAGCTTGGAGAAGAAACAACCGATCGGAGATATGATAGAGGTATATAAATACGCTTTCCAAAAATACTAGGACTAGGGGGCAAGCAATGAAGCTACAAAGTAGGAAATTTAAAACAAATAGGAGAAAATATTTCTTTACTCAATAAGTAATTAAACTCTGTAATTCGTTGCCAGAGAATGTGGTAAAAGCAGTTAGCTTGGCGGGGTTTAAAAAAAAGTTGGATATCTTCCTAAAAGAAAAGTCCATAAGTCATTATTAAGATGTACTTAGGAAAATCCACTGCTTATAGCAGCATAAAATGTATTGTACCATTTTGGGTACTTGTGATCTGGATTGGCCACTGTTGGAAACAGGATACTGGGCTTGATTGACCTTTGGTCTGTCCCACTATGGCAATGCTTATATTCTTGTGTTTAAACCCTTGAAAGGTATTAATTTACAAACAGATATTTTCCAGAGACAGAGAAATGGTAGAACAAGAGGGCATGAACTGAGGTTGCATGGTGGTGGACTAAGGAGTAACATCAGGAAGTACTTTTTCACAGAGGGAGGGTGGTAGATGCTTGGAATGCCCTCTCAGTGAGATGGTGGAGATAAAAGTAGTGATGTAATTAAAAAAAAGTGTGGGATAAACACCAAGGATCCTTATATGGAAAGAGAATAGAATACAAGCAAATGTTAAGGGTCCACCTAGTCCAGTATCCTTCTTCTAACAATGGCCAATCCCAGAGCTGCCAAAGGGGCCTGAGTTTTGAGGGAGATTTTAGTACTCGCCCCACCCCACTGTCTTCACCTTGTGCACTCTATCTTATGGCTCCACCCCCTTCACAATTCAATCCACAGCCATTCCAGAAAATACTTTATTTACACAAGTGACAGCAGGGATGGGAAAGAGGGAGTGTTTCAGTGCAGTATATTACACCCCCTGTCCTCCTTCTATTCCCCACAGGCATAAACATGAGGGGTCTTGCCCCTCTTCTTTGGGCTTAAGCCCCCTCCAAATTTGTGGACTGATTGAATTGCTGGTGGAGATGCCCAAGTCTCACTAGGCAAAGAAGTCCGCTCCCTGAGCCCTCTACCATGCTGTTTGAGCAGTGTGGAAGTCAGCTGTGTGCTTCAGCCGCCAATGCCAGCACTCCCACGTGCTCAGTTCAGGCACTTGAAAATGGAAAGTAAGATGATGCCTTTTTTTTTTTTTTTCTTTATTTATAGTTTTAAATTACATGATGCCTTTTCATATGAATAGCCTAACACATTTTTTGATTAGCTTTCAAAGTCAGGTCAGTATACTGCTGTTATGGTATCCTCTCCTGACCCGAGTGAAAAATGTATTAAAACATATCACCTTATTTTCCATTTTGTCTTTGATTTGTATTTATTTATTAACACAGCTACCACATTACTTTATCCTAAATTAAATATAAAATTATTTTCTCTACCTTTATTGTCTGGCCATTTACTTTTTCTAATTGTGTTGGTCCCAATCTCTGGTTTCTCTTTTCCTTCATCTTCTCTTAACTCTCTTGCCAGGATTTCCTGTCCAATTGTCACTTTTCTCTCGCCTCCTTTTTCTTTCAGTTTTCTTCAATTTATTTTTCTGTCTCTCTGTCCAGATTTAATTCACACATTATTCAGTCTTTAATTTCCCTCTTTTTACTTAATCTACTCACAGCTTTCCATCTTTCCCTCACCCTTGCTCTTCCCTATGCTCCTTCCTCTTACTTTCCAGTCTTTCACTAACTCTATCCTTTTCCCCTTTCCATCTTGCATCTCCCCTATTTCTCTCCCCATCCTTCCATCCAACATCAAATCTTCTGATCATTCTATCCAGTGTTTCCCTCTCTTTTTACCCTTTTCCATTCAGTATGTCCCCTCTCTCTCCCCATCCTTCCATCTAGCATCTTCTTTCTCCCCATCCTTTCATCTAGCTTCTCCCTTCTCTCCCTACCCTTCCATCCAGCATCTTCCCTCTTTCTCTCCCCACCCTTCCAGTGTCTCCCCTTTTTCTTTACTTCCTTGTATTCAGTGTTTTCCCTCTTTCTCTCCCTACTCTCCCATCATCTCCCTTCTTTCTTTCTCCATCCTTCCAGTATCTCCCCTTTCTCTCCTTCCTTCCATCCAGTGTCTCCCCTTTCTGTCCCCATCTTTCTAGCATCTCCCTAATTTCTCTCTCCATCCTTGTAGCCAGCTGGTCCCCTCTTTCTCTCCCCCTTCTATCCAGTGTCCCTCTCTTTCCCTGATTCTTCTACCCAGTCTCTTCTCTCTCTCCAGCCCTTTCCCATCGTGTCCACTCTTTCTGGCCCCATTTTTCAACGGCTTCTCTCTCTACCCTTCAATCCAGCATCTCAACTCTTCTATCCATCATTTCTTCTTCCCCTTTCCACTCAGCATCTCCTGCCTTTCTTTCTCTCCCACCCCCTACGCCTTTTTGCGGACGATACTAAGATTTGTAACAGAGTGGACACCCAGGAGGGAGTGGCATACAGAAAAAGGATCTGCGGAAGCTAGAAGAATGGTCTAAGGTTTGGCAATTAAAATTCAATGCGAAGAAATGCAAAGTGATGCACTTAGGGAGCAGAAATCCACGGACGACGTATGTGTTAGGCAGAGAGAGTCTGATATGTACGGACGGGGAGAGGGATCTTGGGGTGATAGTATCTGAGGATCTGAAGGCGACGAAACAGTATGACAAGGCGGTGGTCATAGCTAGAAGGTTGCTAGGCTGTATAGAGAGAGGTGTGATCAACAGAAGAAAGGAAGTGTTGATGCCCCTGTATAAATCGTTGGTCAGGCCCCACCTGGAGTATTGTGTTCAGTTTTGGAGGCCGTACCTTGCGAAGGATGTTAAAAAAATGGAAGCGGTGCAAAGAAAAGCTACGAGAATGGTACGGGATTTGCGTTCCAAGACGTATGAGGAGAGACTTGCTGACCTGAACATGTATACCCTGGAGGAAAGGAGAAACAGGGGTGATATGATACAGACGTTCAAATATTTGAAAGATATTAATCCGCAAACGAACCTTTTCCGGAGATGGGAAGGCGGTAGAACTAGAGGACATGAAATGAGATTGAAGGGGGGGTAGACTCAAGAAAAATGTCAGGAAGTATTTTTTCACGGAGAGTGGTGGAATGCCCTCCCGCTGGAGGTGGTGATGAAAACGGTAACGGAATTCAAAAATGTGTGGGATAAACATAAAGGAATCCTGTTCAGAAGGAATGGATCCTCAGAAGCTCAGTGGAGATTGGGTGGAAGAGCCGGTGGTGGGGGCGGGGCTGGTGGTTGGGAGGCAGGGCTAGTGCTGGGCAGACCTCTACGGTCTGTGCCGTGAAAATGGCAAATACTAATCAAGGTCAGGTATACACAAAAAGTAGCACATATGAGTTATCTTGTTGGGCAGGCTGGATGGACAGTGCAGGTCTTTCTCTGCGGTCATCTACTATGTTACCTTCCATCCAGCATCTTCTTTATCCTGCATCTATCACTGGTTCTTCCAATGAGCAGTGGTGGCAGCAAAACAACAAAAAGCAGGCACAGGGTCACAGTCTTCAGGCATGCACTTTCAGCTCTGCGTGTCCCCTGCCCTGGAACAGGAAGGTGACATTAGAGGGGGCAGGGGACCAGCAGAGCTAAAAGCACATGCCTGAAGACTGTGCCCTGTGCCTGCTTTTTGTTTTACTGCTGCAGCAGCTTGTCAGGAGGAGCAGGAGTGGCTCAGCAGTAGAAATACCAGGTCTGCAATCCAGGTCACAAGTACCTGGCAGAATCCCAAATAGTAGCAAGATTCATGCTACTGATCCCTGGGACAAGCAGTGGCTTCCCCATGTCTGTCTCCATAACAGACTATGGACTTTTTCTCCAAGCACAAACTCAGATACATTAACTGCTGTTCCCACTTGCTCCTTGGCAATTTACCCAAAGCACAGAAAGGTGTAAGGCGCAGGTACACTGGATACAAGTCTCTCTGTCTGCTATCATTTTAGCATCTTCCTTTTACCCCAGATTTCTGTCCTTTCTGTGCGATTTTGGGATTAGGAATGTCAGGCGCCTGCACTATCTTATTTCTCTCACTGTTCCAGGAGACAGGTCACAGTCTTAGGTAGGAATTACAGCTGCTACCAGACCCTATGATGGGAACAAAGTGCAACAGAGAAAAAAACCAAAAAGGAAAATAGGCAACCATAAGCCTAGTGAGAAGCCACATAGGCCAGAGACACGAGCCGGAGCAGCACCAATAACGGCAGCCGGACGTTAATTTGCGGAGAATAGGGAGAATAGAAAAACAACACGGACGAAGGCAGAAAATACAGATGAGAGAGATTATTTAGACGTTGGCTAGAGCGGCATTTAGACGATAGAGATGTGGTTAGGGAGGATAGAAAAGCACTGGGGGGGGGGGGGGGGGGGAGTGTGATAGAGATTAGACGTTTGGCTAGAGCTGAGGCAGCCGGATGATAGAGATGTGGCTGGAGAGACTCTTAGCTAGGCAACGTCCTTGTAGCTAAGTGAGCGATCATTGGACTACTTGGGCGAGGGGGATGTTGGGATTGCAGTCGGAGGTGTTGGATCTGCGTCATTCCCTCTGTTACTGGTTCATTGATATTTTACTTTTTGGGACAGAGAAGAGGAAACAGAATCTTGAATAGGGTAATTATAGGGGAAGGAGAAGGGTGATTTGAGTGTGTAAGGAGAAGAGGGAGGGGGAGCGCAGCTGTGAAAGGGGTGGGAAGGGGGAGTAATACTCTTGGGGAGGGTATTCCTGGGGGGGGGGAAGGGGGCTATATATGGGGAGGGGGCTGTATGCCAGGGGGAGAGGGGGCTGCATGCCGAAGGGGACTTGGGGTTGTACACCGGGGAAGGGAAAAGGTTGTGCTGTATCCAGGGAAAAGGGGGAGGGGGTCTATCACTACTATTTCTGCCTTAAGAGTAGAAACCTTGAAGAATGGTCTGGAAAGTCCTTTATCTTGGGGCAGTTGTTGCTTCACATTTTTATTTGCTTTCCTTTGATTTCAACCACCTGAGAATGAGTTTCTCATTTGGAAACTGGAAGTAGCTTAGTGGTTAAGAATAGTGGGGAGTCCCGCTTCAGCAACTGATGCTCCTCCAGATCTTGAGCAAGTCCCTTTATCTCCCATTGTTTTTGGCACTCACGTAAGGGGACGGTGTAAAAACCGGATACAGCGATCGCAGCGTCAAAACAAAGTCGGTGATCGCTGCGCCCGTCAAAACAAACAACCGCTTAAGGTAGTACTTAGATCCGGAGGATCCCGCAGATCTGGCTTTTACACCGTCCCCTCACGTAAGAGCCAATATACACAAGCTAGCACAATTTTGCGTGCACCCTATTTCGAAACAAGTTTTGTACTCATGCAGATCATGTGCAAAGCCTTGGATAGACATTAGTTCACATCACATAAATCCATGCTGACAAAGCTATTAACTGTAGTATGCTGCACAGATATGCCCAGAAAACTAAACGTTGAGTGCAATTCCAGGGTTAATGCAAGGTCTGAGGAGGAGTGAAAGGTTAGTGAGCATTTCATGCCTATTACATAGTAACATAGTAGATGACGGCAGAAAAAGACCTGCACGGTCCATCCAGTCTGCCCAACAAGATAAACTCATATATGCTACTTTTTGTGCACACATTACCTTGAATTGTATCTGCCATTGTCAGGGCACAGACCGTATAAGTCTGCCTAGCACTAGCCCTGCCTTCCAACCACCAGCCCTGCCTCCCCCCACCGGCTCTGCCACCCAATCTCGGCTAAGCGGCTAAACTTCTGAGGATCCCTTCCTTCTGAACAGGATTCCTTTATGTTTATCCCATGCATGTTTGAATTCCGTTACCGTTTTCATCTCCACCACCTCCCGCGGGAGGGCATTCCAATTATCCACCACTCTCTCTTTATGGGATAGTGGCATAGAGACAGTTTTTGAAGGGTAAAGTTGGTAGGAATGGAGAAAAAAAACAAGCTAAAGTGCCATAACCATATAATGGGGGTAATTCTTTTATCCTGGTCTCAGCAAAATTTTCATGCCCTCTGCCCCCTTCTCTTGCCAGCCTGGCACCTCTAAATCTGCTGCAGAGCAGGAACCTTGTTTCTTTGGTTCACTTTGTTTGTGCTCTGGCTGCTGGCACAACATGGCTGTTAAAATCAGAAAGCAACTACTTCCTCTTTCTTACATAATACTAGAAATAGTTGATTCTGCTTTCTGTTTCCGTGTGATGCCAGCAGCCACAACTGGAAGAGGACAGAGTGGTTGAAGAAAAAAGTTCCTGCTCTGCATGGATTTTAGAGGTGCTGGTCAGGAAGCTGATGATGGTAATGTGAAAAGGGGGCCAAAGCTGAGAAGGAGTTAGGTAGGAGATGGGAGCTGAGGCATGAAGATGGGCTTGCTAGAAGGGCCGAAGTTGGGGGCTGATGCAAGGCTGGGGATACAAAAGGAGGCTGATGCTGGTAGATGGTAGAATTGAGAGAAAAGGGCTGATGCAAGGTGGTAAAAGGGAGCTCAGACCTAACACAGGTAATGGGGACAGGAGAAAAGACAACACGGGGACTGGGGACAGGACAAAAACCAAGGGATGGGGTAGGAGACAAAATCTTGTGCTGAGCCAAGAAAAGGGGGGGCTAGGGGCTGATAAGGGGGCTGGAGCTTAGAGATAGATCTGGGGATGGGAGGTTGAAGTAGGAAGAGAAAGACTGATGCATATAACTCTGTATGATTTACATAAAACTAAGGGTAAACTGGGATGAGCGCTGGGGGTGAAGCTGGCCCCCTCCCCATTACACAAATAGACATTCCACTGCCCCTGAATTTTATAAGGAATTGACTAGTTTTAAGTGGAAAAAAGGTGTGTAAATGGCAGTATTCTAGAGTAAATGACCTCTTACAGAATACTGCCTAGCAGAAAAGTATGCACCATGCTGGGGTGGCACATACTTTGCTGGTGAACGTGCGAAAGGTTGGGGTTTGAGCCATGTGCATAGGTACAAATCTAACTTACAGAATTCTATCATTTATGCGTATATGTGCAAACATCTAGACACAGGTATTTATGCCAGTTTCAGGGTTGATTTAAGTGATCATGACATCATTTATGCATGATTTTGGCCATTCTAAAAAGAAAAGTAGGTTGTTACTGTTCCTTTTAGACTAGGCCTAAAATAGGCATCATAGGTGCCCTGTGATAGAATTACCCTTCACATGACCAGCCTCACAGGACTTCCTGTTCTTTTAAATTGACTATAAAAATATAAGAAAGAGACTCAAGAGCCTTATTTTCAATTAAGAAACCCCTGGTTAGTTTAAACCACCCAGTAAAACTACAATTAAAATTATCCGATACCATCAACCGGTCAGTTCTATATAGACATGGATTCTATACAAAAAGGGGCACAAACTCAATATATAGTGGCTATAGAGAAACTATGTCTGATTTTTTTTGTCAGTGCATCAGACTTGTATACATTAACATTCCCCCCCCCCCCCCCCCCCCACATCTTTCAAGGGAAAAATATTTTATTGTGGGGCAAGGTATACCCACCTCCCTCGCCCCCCCAAAAAAAAAAAATGAAAAGAAAAAAAATCTGGATAAGTTGCCACCCTCGAGTCTATTCTTGGTGGAAGCAACTATGGCAGCAATTATAATTTTGAGTCTGTTAGGATAGGTTTCCACCAACTTTGCACACTTAGATTTGTCGGTATTAGGACATTATTCTTTACAAAACTGCTGAATTTCTTTGAGAGAACTGATGGACATGTATCTTCAAGATATGCCACAGACTTCTGATTAAATTGTCATAGGGACTCCATTGTAATTTTGACTGTGTACTTTGGGTCATCATCATGTTGAAGATGACTTCCAATGCCACTTTCAGTTTTTTTTGTACATTGTAGTATGTTTTTCTGTATTTTTCTTCATTTGTTGTTCTTTCTGTTCTGACAAGTGCCCTTGCTGATGAAAAACATCCTAACATGTCATCATCACTGCTGTTTCATAGTAAGGATGGTTAATCTGGGTTATGTTCTGTATTTGCATTTGTGTATATATATATATATATATATATATATATATATATATATATATAGTCTGTTTTCATTGACAGACTTATGAGTATTATATTTATATGTTTTTAATTTAGACCCCTGAGGCAGGCGTTTGTACGCCAAAACACGGCCTGTGTCGGGTCATTTTCAGAATAAAAAGGACTGCATTTATCTCCATCCTGAAGGCCAAGTGTTCCTTTTTTCTGTTTTTGTATTTGCACCAAACATAACACTTTGCATACAGGCCAAAAAGTTCTAATTTTGTTTCATCAGACCACAGAGGGGATAACATTCTGAGGACTTGTTTAGGTAGGAAAAGTTCACCATATCTAGATAATACTGCTGAAAATACAGACTACCTCAGCACTCTCTGGCTAGGTACTGCTGGAGTGGCTCAGGACAGAGCTTGGGTAGAGTTGACATTTACCTGTTAGCAGTGATATTCAGCCCACTAACCACTAACTTCACTTTAATGCCAGCATTCAGGACCCACAACTTGTTTCTGGCATCCATGAAAAACATGAGTTAAAATAGAAAACACTGGAGCTGAGTGGAAGTGTGCTGAAGAAAGAGTAAAGTGTTTGTTGCCAAATGAGTGGTGGCACTTCTTGGTCTGCTTGTACATCCATGAGTACATTTGCTGTTGTTTCAGGGTATGTATGATTGTACACGTATGCAACCTGATGAGTGCCGATTCAGTTGTTTTTTGTGTGTAAGTCATGTGCCATTAGCACAGACCTGTGTGTTCCATATTAGTATAGGTTTTTTGTACTTGGCCTATTTCCAACAGTATTGGGGATTTTGTGCTGCCTTGTGGTTAGGTAACTGTGCATGTGGTGCTAACTGAAGGGAACTGCATCAGCCCCTTACATTGTGATCTCCTTGGGATAAGAGTGTACTGTAGCTCAGTGCTTTTCAACAGGATAGAGCACTGCACATATCCAGTAATGCTGTAAAAATAAGTATTGTTATTAAGCAAGCTCTCGTGACTTGCATGGTATTTTTTTTCCTTTCCAACAGGAGGCAGAGCATTGATTTGATGACTTGGGACTGTTAAAATTAATAGAGGATCCCTGTCCACAGCCTTCTAGCAAACTGGTGTTCATGCTGAAGTTATCTAAAGTACTAAGTTAACCAACTACAGTTTTCAGTAGAGTACAGTTGTCCTGTTCCTCTGTTGAGGTCGAGGTGGCATTGAAAGTGATAAAATGTAAAGAAAAAATTTGTAACACCACCTGAAAAGGACCCCCAGATTGCTTGATCATTTGGGAATAAAGTGTTCCAAGGAACAATGTCATGTATTAGGATTGCAGCCCACCAGTTCTGCATGATGCAGTACTGACATACCTTCCTTCAGCCATTCCACTTCTTATGCAACCTGCTCATTTCCAATCTGAGCTATGCTGTATACTGTAGGATGGAGATGAGCGTGGCACACACCTTGTCTGGTAGCTTTTGACATCTCTTCTTGAATTTGGTGTCCTCAGTTACTGCCAGATGCTTTGAATGGCTGTGGTCCTCTGGTTTGCATGAATATGTCCACACTAAGTTAACAGGAAGGAGGAGTGGGAAACAGATGACGGCTCTTTACAAACAAACCGTGGAATGCCAGGAAGTAGAAACAACACTCTTTATTGATGTTAGTTAAAGATTCAGACTCTTCCAGACCTTTCACAATAAGTTAACAGCATGCCCAGGTGATAAACTCTTTGGCATCAGAAACTGTAGATATTAAAGTTTGTTATGGTGTTGTCATAATAATTATGGCTGTCAAGGAGTCTTCATCTTCTGCTAGGCCAGTGCTGCTCAACCATCTCCTGGAGACACACTTATGTTTTCACGATTGACAGTGAATAATATGCATGAGATAACTTTGTATATATTGATACCGATTGTCTCATCCATATTCATTGAGGTAATCCTGAAAACCCAACTGGATTGATGGGCCTCCAAGAGAGGAGAAGCACTGCTTGAGGTGGACCACCACCACCTCAGGAAGAGATCGTTCATACCCTTTTTCAGTCAACTGTAGCTAATCAAGAGTTTTTATACAAGAGGATAGAGATAACCAAAACCCGTAACTGCTGGGTGCTCTGAACAGCCATCATCCTTTTCACCCTGCTCCTCAGTATGGGTGCACATTTGAAATTTATTTTAAATCCATAATCTATTGAAACAGGGAAACAAATCAGTCAACAATGCGGAAAATCATACATTCCCATCAAACTCTGATGACCATAACATCCTGATTCAGACCAAAGCCCCAAATACTTTCCGCATTCTACCTTAAATCCTTTCCCCCTTCCTCCCACAGAGAAACTTCCCTTCTTTGATCAATCATGCAAATATTGAAACCTATCCCAGTCCCCAGATCACACATTTGCCCTGCACTGCCCACCTTCTTAGCTGGCATGCTGTCACATGACCCAAGCCCAATTTGTTCAAACATATCCCCCTTTTAGGGACCGTGTAAGATTATCATACTTCATCTCCACCCAGTAATGAGAGGCATGTAGAAGCCCACTACTGTCTTTCTATGTCCAAACAAGCTGCTACTTACAGGTTCTGCACCGACTGTTTCTTGCCTGTTCCTACCACGGTTTTTTCTTCTAGCCCTAACAAACAGATTTTTGGATCCCTAATCCCAGTGCACCCACTGCCTTGTCTGGGCCCATACTCTGCCCCCCCTGTATGCTCTTACAACGCCACTGCATGTTATGTAACATCACCATACACCTGCGGCCTTTCCAAAAAAGGTCCCATGTGAAACAGCTGCAGAGGAGTTGCATAGAGCCCATCCACCACTTCAGATTTTTTGTTTGCTTATATTATCATTAATACATCAAGTTCTAATGCAGAAAAAAATGAAAATAACATAACATAAAAATAACATTAAAAATGCAATACATTCTTATATTCAGCAATTTCCAGAATTCTGATTTATCATAGATTCCAACAAAGAAGTCAGTCAGTTACTGGGAAATGTTGACATAGATAACTCAAAATATAAGACTGAATTAGATTTCCAAAGTTTTAAGAAACAAAACAGTTTTCAATTTCTTCCAAAAGTCATTACGTACATAAGTATTACCAGACTGGGACAGCCCAAAGGCTCATCAAGCCCAGCATCCTGTTTCCATCAGTGGCCGATCCAAGTATTTATTTATTTATAACATTTATACCCCACATTTTCCCACCCATTGGCAGGCTCAATGTGGCTAACTTCAGTCCGTAAAGGCAATCGCCAGTCCGGTAAACAAACGAAGTATAGTAAGGTGAATAGGAAGGATAGTAAGTACAAGGGACGAGGTAAAACTCAAGCGTTTAAAACCTTTCTTCCCAAGAGATGTTTTTCGCAATCTAATTCAATCAATGGTTTTAAGCCACGTTGATTACTGCAATTGAATCTATGTGGGATGTAAGGAACAACTCACAAGGAAACTCCAAACGGCACAAAACACAGCAGCCAGATTGATATTTGGTAAGACACGATTCCAAAGTGCCACACCACTCTGTGAACAATTGCACTGTCTTCCTATCAAAGAACACATCTCTTTCAAAATCTGCACCTTAGTCCATAAGATTATCTATGGAGTAGTCCCAGATTACATGATTGACCTAATCAATCTCCCTATTAGAAATAGTACCAGTTCATCACGGTCTTACATGAATCTCCGTTACCCAAATTGCAAAGGACTAAAATACAAGACAACCCATGCGTCCAACTTCTCTTACATAGGCACGCGCCTGTGGAACACATTGCCACAAGTGGTGAAAATAACTTATGATTACCTAAAATTCAGAAAGTCATTAAGGACTCACCTATTCAGAAGGGCATATCCGAATGACCCAACTTAAATGACTGAACCCTGCAACACTTCACTATTAAAGATCGTATTGGACATTAATGAACTCTTTTACCTCTACCCAACTTGATTGAATCTTATCTTCCCTATCCCAATACAACATGTTGTACCTATCCCCTACTTGATTTGGCGAATGCCTTCACGGTATTATGTAAGCCACATTGAGCCTGCAAATATGTAGGAAAATGTGGGATACAAATATAACAAATAAATAAAAGAGGGGAAGGGTAATAGAGTCCATGAGGTCCATAAATTAGTTGTGTTCCAGGAATTATGGATTTGAGACGGGTCCATTAGGATAAGCCTTTCCAAATAATCTGGTTTTAAGAGATTTTCTGAAGTTCAGATGATCATTAATGATTTTCACAGATTTAGGTAATGCATTCCATAGTTGAGTGCTAATAAAGGAAAAGGTGAAAGCGTATGTGGATTTATATTTGAGACCATTACAGGTAGGATGATGTAGATTTAAATATGAACGGGATGATCTGCAAGAATTCCTGGATGGCAGAGTGATAAGGGTATCCATGTAACCTGGGGCTTCACCATAAAGAATTTTATGGACCATGGTACAAATTTAAAAGTAATTTGTTCCTTTACTGGAAGCCAGTGTAGTTTCTCACGAAGGGGTCTATTTTCCATAGATTAATCTGGCTGCTGTATTCTGGGCGGTTTGGAGTTTCTTTAGAAGTTGTTCTTTGCATCCTGTGTATATTTCATTAAAGTAGTCTAGGTGGCTTAATACCAGTGATTGAACTAGGTTACGAAATATTTGTCTGGGGAAATACTACTACTACTACTACTATTTAGCATTTCTATAGCGCTACAAGGCATACGCAGCGCTGCACAAACATAGAAGAAAGACAGTCCCTGCTCAAAGGTTTTATCCATTTTAGTTTCCATAGAGAGAAGAATATTTTCTTGGTGGTGGAGTTTGTTTGGTTCACGAGTGATAAGTTATGATCAACAATTACACCAAGTAGTGGAGATTGGATGGCAGAGGTGGGGCTGGTGGTTGGGAGGCGGGGCTAGTGCTGGGCAGACTTATACGGTCTGTGCCCTGAAAAAGACAGATACAAATCAAGGTAAGGTATACACAAAAAGTAGCACATATGAGTTATCTTGTTGGGCAGACTGGATGGACCATGCAGGTCTTTTTCTGCCGTCATCTACTATGTTACTATGTAAGTATTTTTAGACTCTCAGAGACCGGAAGGGTAAGATCAGGAGTGATTAAGGTTGAGGGTTTGAACTTATTATAAGGAGAAGAGATGATAAGGCAATGAGTTTTCTCAGTATTAAATTTTAATTTAAATGAATTTGCCCAAGTGACCATGGGTGTGTAATCCAAGTTTAATTTCATTGGAGATTTCAGTTAAATCATTTCTGAAAGGAACGTAGATAGTGACGTCATCTGCATAGATGAACGGGTTGAGGCCAAGTTTGGATAGGGACTTGGCCAAAGGAATCAGCATTATGTTGAAGAGTGTAGGGGAAAGAGGCGAGCCTTGAGGGACACCACAGTCAGCTTTCCATGGCGGTGATAAGATTGAGTTGGATTTAACTTGGTAAGTTCTGGAGGTTAGAAAGTACCTGGCAAGTTCCCAAAACAGTACAATACATTTTATGCTGCTTATTCTAGAAAATAAGCGGTGGATTTTCCCCAAGTCAATTTTAATAATGGTCTGATGTCCTTAGGGCAGTGGTTCCCAAGACACCCAAGAATATCCATAATGAATATTCATGAGAGATGTGCATGCACTGCCTTCACTGCATGCAAATCTCTCTCATGGCTGTTTGTGGGTATCCTGAAAACACTGGTTGGGGTACCTCCAGGACCAGGTTTGGGAGCCGCTGCCTTAGGGAGCAGAGTCCAAATTTTAGCAGCCTGTTATGAAAACAAGAAGTAAAAAAAAAAAAGTTTATATCTAACATTACTTAAAGTAATGTTAAAGTGAAAACTGAGTTTTTCTGTGTAATCTACTTGACAGGAAGAAAATCAGTAATCAAAACATATATAATGAATCTATCCATATGCGATTGTAAATATAATACCTAATTTAAAGGTTATTTTGCCCTCCAGAGTCACACAATATTTCTCCGAGGACAAGCAGGCTGCTTGTTCTCACTGATGGGTTGACGTCCTCGGCAGCCCCCTCCATCGGAAAGTTTACTAGCAAAGGCCTTTGCTAGTCCTCGCGCGCCCATGCGCACCGCGCATGCGCGGCCGTCTTCCCGCCCGAAACCGGCTCGAGCCGGCCAGTCTTCTTTCGTCCGCACTCGGTACGGTCGTGTTACGCCGTTCGTGCCCCAGAGAGTCGACCTCGCGCGTCCTTTTCGACGTGTTTTTGTCCTTTTTTTACCTTGCAAAAGTTCGGGAAGCGCTCCGGTAGTATTCCGGAAGACCCTTTCGGGTTTTCTGCCCTTCCCGTATTTCCAGTTTTTGCCCCGTAAGTTTTCTTTCGTTGTCGGGGTAGGCCTCTTTTGGCCCCGGTCGAGATTTTTCTCCCTCTAAATTTTGGTGCTTCAATTTTCGCCATTTCGGCTTTTGATTTCGCCGGCGTGATTTTTCCGCCCATGACATCGAAGCCTTCCAGCGGCTTCAAGAAGTGCACCCAGTGCGCCCGGGTAATCTCGCTCACTGATAGGCACTCTGCGTGTCTTCAGTGTCTAGGGGCCCAGCACCGCCCTCAGA
The DNA here is from genome assembly GCF_901765095.1 of Microcaecilia unicolor. Lineage (NCBI taxonomy): Eukaryota > Metazoa > Chordata > Amphibia > Gymnophiona > Siphonopidae > Microcaecilia > Microcaecilia unicolor. Next base: position 626,117,271 of record NC_044031.1, read on the forward strand.
ACTGCAGTCTGTGTTCCCTGTTACAAAGGCGGACTCAGGTAGCGAGATTAGCCCAGTGGAACGTTTTGTTCTCGGGCTCTTCGTCGGCATCGAGTGCATCGACGTCGTCAGCGTCCGGACCATCTTCCTTGGCTGCCGTTCCATCGACTGCATCGAGGCATCGGACCTCTGCATCGGCGCCGAGGCATCGGGCGACTGTATCGACGTCGGTGGTACCGAGACTTCGTCTGCTGATGTCGTCGGACGGAGGTGCATCGTCAGGAGTGCAGGTGAGGGCTGTCCATTCCCCTGCTGGTGGCGGTGAGCCTTCGGGTGGGTCTCCTCCTACCCTGAGGGCTCCTGCGGTACAGCCCCCCCGGGATCGACCCTCTTCGGTCTCGGCCCCGAGGAAGCGACGGATGGATTCTACGTCCTCGTCGGTGCCGGGGAGCTCCGGTGACATGCTTCGGAAGAAGTCGAAGAAGCATCGACACCGGTCTCCTCCCCGTGTCGGCACCGAGAGCTCTGGGTCGCCGAGGGATTCGGCACCCAGCAGGCATCGGCACCGAGAGGACCGCTCACCCTCTGTTCAGGAGGTGTCGATGCGCTCCACTCTGGACAGCCCGGAACAGCCTCCTCGCCCGGAACAGGTTCTGACGTCGACGCCTGCATCGACCTCTCAGCCTTTCTCTGCAGCCGCTCTAAACGAGAGCCTCCGGGCCGTTCTCCCAGAGATTCTGGGAGAGCTGTTGCGCCCTACCCCTCCGGTACCGGCGGTGCTTGCGCCTCCGGTACCGTCGAGCGTGGCGCCGGCTGGCCCATCGCCCAGGTTGAGGTCCCCGACGTCGGTACCGCGTGCGGTGCCGACCGCGGCCACCTCCCAGGAAGGCTCCCCGACTACGTCGGCGGAGGGAGCTTCGCCGATGCGGGCGAGGGAGTCTACCTCTCGACGCCCCCACCGTGGACGGGGTTCCACCGAGTCGAGCAGGGCGAGGTTGCAGACACAAGTCCGTGAACTTGTGTCTGACACCGAGGGTGAGGCCTCGTGGGAGGAAGAGGAGGACCCCAGATATTTCTCTGACGAGGAGTCTGAGGGTCTTCCTTCTGATCCCACTCCCTCTCCTGAAAGACAGCTTTCTCCTCCCGAGAGTCTGTCTTTTGCTTCCTTTGTCCGGGAGATGTCTACGGCCATCCCCTTCCCGGTGGTTGTGGAGGACGAGCCCAGGGCTGAAATGTTTGAGCTCCTGGACTATCCTTCTCCACCTAAGGAAGCGTCCACTGTTCCCTTGCACCATGTCCTGAAAAAGACATTGCTTGCGAACTGGACCAAGCCACTAAGTAATCCCCACATTCCCAAGAAGTTCGAGTCCCAGTACCGGATCCATGGGGACCCAGAGCTGATGCGCACCCAGTTGCCTCATGACTCTGGAGTTGTGGATTTGGCCCTAAAGAAGGCTAAGAGTTCTAGGGAGCATGCTTCGGCGCCCCCGGGCAAAGACCCTAGAACCTTAGACTCCTTTGGGAGGAAGGCCTACCATTCTTCTATGCTCGTGGCCAAGATCCAGTCTTACAGCTCTACACGAGCATACACATGCGGAACAATGTGCGGCAGTTGGCGGGCTTGGTTGATGCTCTTCCCCCTGAGCAAGCCAAGCCTTTTCAGGAGGTGGTCAGGCAGCTGAAGGCGTGCAGAAAATTCCTGGCCAGAGGAGTTTATGACACTTTTGATGTTGCGTCCAGGGCCGCTGCTCAAGGTGTGGTGATGCGCAGGCTCTCATGGCTGCGTGCCGCCGACCTGGAGAATAGACTCCAGCAGCGGATTGCGGACTCGCCTTGCCGTGCGGACAACATTTTTGGAGAAAAAGTCGAGCAGGTGGTAGAGTCTCTCCACCAGCGGGACACCGCATTCGACAAGTTCTCCCGCTGGCAGCCTTCAGCCTCTACCTCTACAGGTAGAAGATTTTTTGGGGGAAGGAAGACTGGTCCCTATGCTTCTGGTAAGCGTAGGTACAATCCTCCTTCTCGACAGCCTGCGGCCCAGGCTAAGCCCCAGCGCGCTTGCTCTCGTCAGCAGCGTGCGCCTCAGCAAGGCCCCGCGGCTCCCCAGCAAAAGCAAGGGGCGAGCTTTTGACTGGCTCCAGCAGAGCATAGCCGACATCCAAGTGTCAGTGCCGGGCGACCTGCCAGTCGGGGGGAGGTTGAAAGCTTTTCACCAAAGGTGGCCTCTCATAACCTCCGATCAGTGGGTTCTCCAAATAGTCCGGCAAGGATACACCCTCAATTTGGCCTCAAAACCTCCAAATTGTCCACCGGGAGCTCAGTCTTACAGCTTCCAGCACAAGCAGGTACTTGCAGAGGAACTCTCCGCCCTTCTCAGCGCCAATGCGGTCGAGCCCGTGCCATCCGGGCAAGAAGGGCTGGGATTCTATTCCAGGTACTTCCTTGTGGAAAAGAAAACAGGGGGGATGCGTCCCATCCTAGACCTAAGGGCCCTGAACAAATATCTGGTCAAAGAAAAGTTCAGGATGCTTTCCCTGGGCACCCTTCTCCCCATGATTCAGCAAAACGATTGGCTATGCTCTCTGGACTTGACGGATGCCTACACACACATCCCGATACTGCCAGCTCACAGACAGTATCTGCGATTTCAGTTGGGCACACGCCACTTCCAGTACTGTGTGCTACCCTTTGGGCTCGCCTCTGCGCCCAGGGTGTTCACAAAGTGCCTAGCTGTGGTAGCAGCGGCACTTCGCAGGCTGGGGGTGCACGTGTTCCCCTATCTCGACGATTGGCTGGTGAAGAACACATCCGAGGGAGGAGCCCTGCAGTCCATGCAGATGACTATTCGCCTCCTGGAGCTACTGGGGTTTGTGATAAATTACCCAAAGTCCCATCTTTCCCCAGTGCAGAAACTCGAATTCATAGGAGCCCTGCTGGATTCTCGGACGGCTCGCGCCTATCTCCCAGAGGCGAGAGCCAACAACTTGTTGTCCCTCGTCTCGCGGGTGCGAGCGTCCCAGCAGATCACAGCTCGGCAGATGTTGAGATTGCTGGGCCACATGGCCTCCACAGTTCATGTGACTCCCATGACCCGCCTTCACATGCGATCTGCTCAATGGACCCTAGCCTCCCAGTGGTATCAGGCCGCTGGGGGACTAGACGACGTGATCCACCTGTCCACGAGTTTTCTCGAATCCCTGTATTGGTGGACGATTCGCTCCAATTTGACTCTGGGACGTCCCTTCCAAATTCCTCAGCCACAAAAAGTGCTGACCACGGATGCGTCTCTCCTGGGATGGGGAGCTCATGTCGATGGGCTTCACACCCAAGGAAGTTGGTCCCTCCAAGAACGCGATCTACAGATCAATCTTCTGGAGTTGCGAGCGATCTGGAACGCTCTGAAGGCTTTCAGAGATCGGCTGTCCCACCAAATTGTCCAAATTCAGACAGACAACCAGGTTGCCATGTACTATGCCAACAAGCAGGGGGGCACCGGATCTCGCCCCCTGTGTCAGGAAGCCGTCAGCATGTGGCTCTGGGCTCGCCGTCTCGGCATGGTGCTCCAAGCCACATATCTGGCAGGCGTAAACAACAGTCTGGCCGACAGGTTGAGCAGGATTATGCAACCTCACGAGTGGTCGCTCAGTTCCAGGGTAGTGCGACAGATCTTCCAAGCGTGGGGCACCCCCTTGGTGGATCTCTTCGCATCTCGAGCGAACCACAAAGTCCCTCAGTTCTGTTCCAGGCTTCAGGCCCCCGGCAGACTAGCATCGGATGCCTTCCTCCTGGATTGGGGGGAGGGCCTGCTGTATGCTTATCCTCCCATCCCTCTGGTGGGGAAGACTTTGTTGAAACTCAAGCAAGACCGAGGCACCATGATTCTGATTGCTCCTTTTTGGCCGCGTCAGATCTGGTTCCCCCTTCTTCTGGAGTTATCCTCCGAAGAACCGTGGAGATTGGAGTGTTTTCCGACCCTCATCACACAGGACGAGGGGGCGCTTCTGCATCCCAACCTCCAGTCTCTGGCTCTCACGGCCTGGATGTTGAGGGCGTAGACTTTGCCTCTTTGGGTCTGTCAGAGGGTGTCTCCCGCATCTTGCTTGCTTCCAGGAAAGACTCCACTAAGAGAAGTTACTTCTTCCATTGGAGGAGGTTTGCCGTCTGGTGTGACAGCAAGGCCCTAGATCCTCGCTCTTGTCCTACACAGACCCTGCTTGACTACCTTCTGCACTTGTCTGAGTCTGGTCTCAAGACCAACTCTGTAAGGGTTCACCTTAGTGCAATCAGTGCATACCATTACCGTGTGGAAGGTAAGCCGATCTCAGGACAGCCTTTAGTTGTTCGCTTCATGAGAGGTTTGCTTTTGTCAAAGCCCCCTGTCAAGCCTCCTACAGTGTCATGGGATCTCAATGTCGTTCTCACCCAGCTGATGAAACCTCCTTTTGAGCCACTGAATTCCTGCCATCTGAAGTACTTGACCTGGAAGGTCATTTTCTTGGTGGCAGTTACTTCGGCTTGTAGAGTCAGTGAGCTTCAGGCCCTGGTAGCCCAGGCCCCTTACACCAAATTTCATCATAACAGAGTAGTCCTCCGCACTCACCCTAAGTTCTTGCCAAAGGTCGTGTCGGAGTTCCATCTGAACCAGTCAATTGTCTTGCCAACATTTTTTCCCCGTCCTCATTCCTGCCCTGCTGAACGTCAGCTGCACACATTGGACTGCAAGAGAGCATTGGCCTTCTACCTGGAGCGGACACAGCCCCACAGACAGTCTGCCCAATTGTTTGTTTCTTTTGATCCCAATAGGAGGGGAGTGGCTGTAGGGAAACGCACCATATCCAATTGGCTAGCAGATTGCATTTCCTTCACTTACGCCCAGGCGGGGCTGGCTCTTGAGGGTCATGTCACGGCTCATAATGTTAGAGCCATGGCTGCGTCGGTAGCCCACTTGAAGTCAGCCTCCATTGAAGAAATTTGCAAAGCTGCGACGTGGTCATCTGTCCACACATTCACATCTCATTACTGCCTGCAGCAGGACACCCGACGCGATAGTCGGTTCGGGCAGTCAGTTCTTCAGAACCTGTTTGGGCTTTAGGATCCAACTCCACCCCCCGAGGGCCCTGTTTGTTCTGTTCCAGGCTGCACTCTCAGTTAGTTGGTAATTTTTTTAGGTCAATCTCATTTATGTCCTCGCCGTTGCGAGGCCCAATTGACCATGGTTGTTGTTTTGAGTGAGCCTGGGGGCTAGGGATACCCCATCAGTGAGAACAAGCAGCCTGCTTGTCCTCGGAGAAAGCGAATGCTACATACCTGTAGAAGGTATTCTCCGAGGACAGCAGGCTGATTGTTCTCACAAACCCGCCCGCCTCCCCTTTGGAGTTGAGTCTTCCCTTGAAGTGTATTGTCTTGCTACATACTGGACTGGCCGGCTCGAGCCGGTTTCGGGCGGGAAGACGGCCGCGCATGCGCGGTGCGCATGGGCGCGCGAGGACTAGCAAAGGCCTTTGCTAGTAAACTTTCCGATGGAGGGGGCTGCCGAGGACGTCAACCCATCAGTGAGAACGATCAGCCTGCTGTCCTCGGAGAATACCTTCTACAGGTATGTAGCATTCGCTATATAAATGTAACCTGAAAAAGTGGTGTTCCCCAGTGAAATCTCGAGCACAGCAAAGCAGGGGCGTAGCCAGACTTCAACGGTGGGTGGGTCCAGAGCCGAGGTGAGGGGGCACATTTTAGCCCTCCCCCCCCCCCCGGTGCCACCGACCCCTCCCCCCACCCGCCCTTGCCGACACCTCCAACAACTTTGACCCCCCCCCCCCCCCGCCGCCTGCTACCTTTGCTGATGGGGACCCCAACCCCCGCCAGCTGAAGTCTTCTTCCTTCGTTTGGTTTCTGAGTCTGACATCCTGCACGTACAACGTGCAGGACGTCAGACTCACAGAAACAGAACGAAGCCTTGCGATCTGCAGGGCTTCGTTCTGTTTCTGTGAGTCTGATGTCAGACTCAGTTAGAAGAAACCAAACGAAGGAAGAAGACTTTGGCTGGCGGGGGTTGGGGTCCCCCGCTAGCAAAGGTAGCAGGCGGGGGGGGGGGGGGGGTTTGCCAAATCTACAGGGGCCCTGGCCCCATAGCAGCTATGCCCCTGCAGCAAAGCAATCTAGCTGATGTGTTTTGTAAAATTTGCAGATGTTTTTTCAGTTTTTTAGGCCCAACAATTTAGAGTAAATTATGATTGAATAACAATTATTTCCTAAATTTTCTGCAACTAGTGAAGTTTCTTAAACACTTTCCTAATTAAATTAATATCAGCATCAAAAGACAATGTTGAATCAATGATGATCCCTGGGACTGGGACTCTTAAAGGAGATTCAGTGGAGTGTATGTTGTCTCTGAGGACTACCTTGGGATCAGGTAATAATTTCAGCAAGGGGTCTACCCAGAGTAACTTTGTTTTGTCAATGTTCAATTTTAATTGATACTGTAAGGCCAAATTTCAACAGCATCTATAAACTGTTGAGCATTGGAGATGATAGTACTCTTCATCCACATTCATAAGTATACAAGCTTAACATAAAAACATAAGCAGTGCTATACTGGAACAGACCGAAGGTCCATCAAGCCCAGTATCTTTCTAACAGTAGCCAATCCAAGTCATAAATATGTGGCAAGATCCCATTTTATGCTGCTTATCCTAGAAATAAGGGAAAGGGAAATATGACTTGATATACCACCTTTCTGTGGTTTTTGCAACTACATTCAAAGCGGTTTACATAGTATATTCAGGTACTTATTTGTACCCGGCGCAATGGAGGGTTAAGTGACTTGCTCGGAGTCACAAGGAGCTGCAGTGGGAATACGAGCCCAGTTCCCTAGGATCAAAGTCCACTGCACTAACTACTAGGCTACATTTCCCCACATTCATCTTAAAGGCTTATGGACTTTTAGGATTTTATCCAAACCTCTTTTAAACCCTGATAAGCTAACTGCTTTTACTACATTCTCTGGCAACGAATGCTAGAGTTGAATTACATGTTGAGTGAAGAAATATTTTCTCCATTAAAAAAATTTTCTTTACAACTTAGTAGCTTCATTGCGTGCCCCCTTGTCCTTGTATTTTTGGAAAGGGTAAACAAGTGATTCATGTCTACCCATTCCACGCCACCCAGTATTTTATAACGCTTTTTCATACCTCCCCTCAGCCATTTCTTCTCCAAACTGAAGAGCCCCTAGCCCGCTGTAGCCTTTCCTCATAGGGAAGTCGTCCCATCTCCTTGTCTGTAGGTTTTGTAGAGTCTTTCCAAGGGAACTCGTCAAAACATTAAATAGAATTGGAGAGAGCAGAGAGCCCCAAGGGCTCTACACATAGCTATCCATGAATGAGATAAAGCAGAGCTTGATAGAGTTTCTTAGGATCAAGGAGCCAACCAGAAAATCTTGGATCCAGAGTTGAAGTGACAGGAATTTTTATTCATTTTATCCACATTTATAAATTGCACATTCATAAAGATGATGCACTGCAAAGTTATTTGCCACAGTAGCAGGGAAGGAACAGACAGAGGCAACTGCTCTTCCCTTCACCCACTCATCTACTGTCTATCTGGCAATGGAGAGAGGCAATTAGTGGTGCAATGGGAGAGAAGCCAAACCTGCAGCTGCTATGAGTGGGTGGGACTGTGCACCCACCAACCTACCCCCAAAAGCTTCAGCCTTAGCCTCTCTTCCCTCCCACCTGCCCCCAGCAGCTGCAGTTTTAACCCCTCCCCAGGTTGCTGGCACTAACATTTGAAAAGGAGGCAGAGCAGCTTTTAAATTAGAACGAGGTGGAGGAGAAGCTGACAGTTGCTCAGGAGTACATGGTTGGGAATGAGGTATTTTTGAAGGATACTATTTTAACAGGACATTTAGGGAGTATCAATAGAGAAGTTTCAACAAAGGTAAAAGAAAGCCAGGTAGAACAGAGCAAAGGTTACAAATTATCCCTGTCAGCCTCTAAGCAGCTTGTAAGATGCAAGGAAATAACACACTGTCACAGCCATGGCCATGCATCCGCTCCCTGACTCGCCTAGAATGTCACTGGGTCCTCTGTTTCCTCCACACTGGCACGGGGACCCACATACGTGGTCATCCCCATTGGCTCCAGCACTCCCCAGATCGCCCTGCTCGCTGCAATATGCCACCAGCAAGAGATGGCTCCCTTAGGCGCATGCCAGAGCCAGAAACTTAAGGAACTTATCATTTCTATACTGCTACTAGACTTCCACAGCGCCAAACACTAAACACATAAACAGTCGCTGCTCTATTACTACTTATCATTTCTGTAGTGCTACTGGACTTCCACAGCGCCATACGGTAAACATGTAAGAGCCGGTCGCTGCTGTACTACTGCTTATCATTTTTATACTGCTACTAGACTTCTGCTTTGCCGTACACTAAACATGTAAGAGACAGTCCCTGCTCTGCTACTAGACTTCTGCAACGCCGTTCACTAAACATGTAAGCGATAGTCCATGCTCTACAACTACTTAGCATTTCTATAGCGCTACTAGATGTACACAGTGCTGTATAGTAAACACGTTTTAGACAGTCCCTGCTCTAATACTACTACTTATTTCTGTAGTGCTACTAGCTATATGCAGCGCCGTACGCTAAACATGTATGAGATGGTCCCTGCTCTACTACTGCTACTACTTACTATTTCTATAGCTCTACTAGACGTACACAGCGCTGTATAATAAACTTTTTAGAGAGAGTCCCTGCTCTGCTTCTACCACTACTACTACTTATCATTTCTGTAGTGCCACTAGACGTACACAGCGCTGTACACTAGACATGTTTGAGACAGTCCCTCTCTTTTGCTACTACTACTTCTAATCATTTCTATAGCGCCACTAGACTTGCAGAGCATTGCACACTAAATAATTTGAGGCAGTCCATGCTCTTCTACTACTACTACTACTACTACTATTTATCATTTCTGTTCTGCCACTAGATGTACGTAGCACTGTACACTAAACACGTTTGAGCAGTCTCTGCTCAACAGAGTTTACTATGTAATTAAGACAAACAGTACAAATAAAAGATTAGGGAATTACTTATTGTGGGAATAAGTATACTCTGGAGAAGAGGAAGGATTGAGAGATCTGATGCAGACATTTAAATACTCAAATGTTATTAATGAATTAACCTTTTCCAAAAGATGGGGAAGCTGTAGAGTAGAGAACATGAAAAGAAATTGCAAGGAGGTAGACTTAGAAGCAAAATCATTAATAATTTTTGACCTGAAAGAATGATTTATTTATTTGTTACATTTGTATCCCACATTTTCCCACCTATTTGCAGGCTCAATGTGGCTTACTTAGTACTGTAAAGGCGTTTGCCAATTCCGGTATAAACAGTTACACAGTGGTGTTGTGGTAGAATGAGGTTCATGTGGAACAAACATATTATGGAATTGTATAGAGGAAGAGTTACATTATGTCCATTACATACTTTGGTTTCGTAGTGTTGCAGGGTTCGGGCATTTAAGTTGGGTAGGTAGGGTAGGCCTTTATGAACAGGTAAGTTTTTAGTGATTTCCAGAAGTTTAGGTGGTTATATGTTGTTTTCACGGATTTTGGTAAATGCGTTCCATAGTTGCGTGCTTATGTAGGAAAAGCTGGATGCATGAGTTGATTTGTATTTAAGTCCTTTGCAGCTTGGGTAGTGGAGGTATAGATATGTTCGTGTTGATCTGGTTGTATTTCTGATTGGTGAACTGGAGAAGTATGCTTTTACCTGTTGCTATTTCCTGTTTGAATTTGGCTAGGAGAGTAATTAGTACTGTTTCAGTGCTATGGAGGGGGCGGAATCCTGATTGTGATTCATGTAATGTTGTGAATTTGTTTATATAATCAGTAAGTTGTTTGGTTACCATGCTTTCCATCAATTTAATTACCAGTGGGATATGCTACTGGGTGGTAGTTGATTTCGTTTGTATTTTTCTTGGTATCTTTTGGTATTGGGGTGAGTAGGATGTTGCCATGTTCCTTAGGGAATAGACCTTGTTGAAGCATGTAGTTTAGGTAGGATGTGAGGTCCGCTATGAAGCGGTTAGGGGCGGATTTTATTAGGTAGCTGGGGCAGGTATCCAATTTACAGTGGGTGTTGGAGAACCTTTTGATCGCCTGGGTAACTGTTTCGGCGGTGAGGAGAGCGAAGTTTGACCAAGTTCAGTCAGCTGGGTATTCTCTAAGGGTTGGGTCCAAGCCATTGATGAAGTTATCGATAATCGGTATTGTCCTGAGGTAGAGTGTTGCGTAGGCTTGCAATTTTTTCATTGAAGTATTTAGCAAGTTTGTCTGCAGATGGGATGTCTGTATTGATTGTAGTGACCACTGTGATGTCTAATAGTTTGTTCCCGAATTGGTATAGTTTCTTTGTGTCTTTGTAATCTGGCCCTATTTTAGTTTTATAGTATGACCTTTTGGTCTGTCTTATCGCGTATTTGTATTTTCTTTGTATTTGTTTCCATGCATTGAGTGTGTGTTCATCTTTTATTTTTTTTCCATGCTCGTTCGAGTTTCCTGGATTGTGTTTTTAGTGTTTTCAGTTCATTGTTGAACCATGGTATGGACTTATGCCTACGTGAGGTTCCCGTTCGCAAGGGTGCTGTTTCGTCTAGTATGCTTCTGCATCTTTTATCCCATTCTGTGAGGTAGTATGTGGAGTCCGTTTGTGCTGTCCATTCGTTATTGCATATCTGTTGCCAGAATGTTTTCAAGTCTGTTTGGTCTCTTGTGCTGTAGGTTGTGTGTTCTTTTTGCAGTTTGAACTCTTCTTCCACCATTTTAGGGATAGGTTTAGTTTGTAGTGATTGGTCCGTGGTGTTTCTGTCCATTTAATATCTGTTATTATTAGGTTCTAGTCTGTTGACAGTTTGTGTGAGATGAGGTTGAGTGTGTGCCCCTTCATATGGGCCGCTTGCATCCATGGCCATCCGAGATCCCGTAAGCGGAGGAATTCCTTAAATTCTCTGCCCGTCTTGTCTTCCGCCAGGGTCGCTTTACTCATACTACCCCTCTCCTCAAGTCGCTTCACTGGCTCCCTATCCGTTTTCACATCCTGTTCAAACTTCTTCTACTAACCTATAAATGTACTCACTCTGCAGCTCCCCAGTATCTCTCCACACTCGTCCTTCCCTACACCCCTTCCCTTGCACTCCGCTCCATGGATAAATCCTTCTTATCTGTTCCCTTCTCCACTACTGCCAACTCCAGACTTCGCGCCTTCTGTCTCGCTGCACCCTACGCCTGGAATAAACTTCCTGAGCCCCTACGTCTTGCCCCATCCTTTGCCACCTTTAAATTTAGACTGAAAGCCCACCTCTTTAACATTACTTTTGACTTGTAACCACTCGCCTCCACCTACCCTCCTCTCCTCCTTCCTGTACACATTAATTGATTTGATTTGCTTACTTTATTTTTTGTCTATTAGATTGTAAGCTCTTTGAGCAGGGACTGTCTTTCTTCTATGTTTGTGCAGCGCTGCGTACGCCTTGTAGCGCTATAGAAATGCTAAATAGTAGTAGTAGTAGTTTGGGTCTTCTAGGTGAAGGTCAATGTCTCCAAATACTAGTTTCCTTGTCATCAAGCAGATGAAGCCATTACGTATGGGTTATGTCCATCAACCAGCAGGGGAGATAGAGAGCACTCAAACTTTCACAGTGCCCTCTTGGCCAGCTAGCTCCACTGCCTCTCCAGTATTCTCTATCTCCCTTAGCAGGGTGGCTGCAGCTTGTTCAAGCTCCAGAAAAATCTGCCGGGAGGTGGTTCCTGGCTTGCCAGTTGTTAACCGGGGTGTTGGAGGCTATAGCAGCTTCACTTTAAAGGCACATAGGTTAGCCCTTTCCCTGCCTTACCCATACCTCTGTGGATGTGGACATATTGCCTTGCTTTCCCTGTCCTTACCCACCAACAGTGGATGCAGGCATATAGGTTCGCCCTTTCCTTGCCTTTCCCACTCATCTGAGCCTCCGGAGTCTTCAATACCTCTGCTTTCCTCACAGCTTAAAAAAAAAAAAGTCGCGTCGCGTTTTTAAACGCAGAGACGCTGGAACAGAGGTTTTTGACCTGATTTTCAGCAGGATCGTAGTTGTACACTAGATCCTTTGAGGTAAGAGTGATTTCCAACTCCTCCGGGGTGGGCCCGCGATTGGGGCGATTTTGGCGTGAAACCGCCATTTTGGATTTTACCGCCGTTTCTCGGTGATGGCTGCGGACAATGTAAAGCGCTGTTCCACTTGTGGCAAGCGCAAATCAGCAGCAGGGCTCTGTAAATCGTGCTGTATTGGCGTAGGAGCCGGCCCGAGCATGGCGAGCGATGTTTCTTCCCGCTCTGAGCTGGCAGCGGGCGCCATTTTGCTTACACCGCATAGAATTCAACGCCCCAGTAAGAGACGTGTTTGTGGAGTCCCGATGCGGTTCTGCCGTCAAACGGGCGGCGGTGGAGGAGACTTTACAAGGTCTGATTCAGTTAGGGGCAGTGACCCCGGTGCCTCCTGCCGAGCAAGGCTGCGGCCGATACTCCATCTACTTTGTGGTGCCGCGAAAAGGTGGGTCCTTTCGCACTATTCTGGACTTAAAAGAAGTGAACAAGTCCCTGAGAGTGCGGCATTTCCACATGGAATCCCTGCACTCCGTCATTGCGGTGGTTCAGCCAGGAGAGTTTCTCACGTCTCTAGACCTGAAAGAAGCTTACTTGCACATACCAATTTGGCCCCCGCACCATAAGTTTCTGAGGTTTGCGGTGTTGGGAAAACATTTCCAGTTCAGGGCCTTTGCGTTTTGGCCTCGCCACAGCTCCCCGAACCTTTTCGAAGGTAATGGTGGTAGTAGCTGCTTTTCTCAGGCGAGAAGGTATCAGGGTTCACCCGTACCTAGACGACTGGCTCATCAGAGCAGACTCTGCAACAGAGAGCTTACAAGCTACAGCCAGAGTGGTCTCAGTACTGCAATCTCTAGGCTGGGTCGTCAATATGGCCAAAAGTCACCTGTCCCCTTCACAATCTCTAGAGTTTTTGGGGGCCAGGTTCGACACAGTCTCGGGCTATGTGTTCCTACCCGAGCTAAGGCGGTGCAAGCTTCAGAATCAGGTCCGTCTGCTCCTGAGGATGCCCCGCCCGCGAGCTTGGGACATTGTCCAGCTGCTGGGATCGATGACAGCCACGATGGAAGTGGTACCCTGGGCGAGAGCGCACCTGAGACCTCTACAGTATTCCCTTCTCCGGAGATGGTCTCCTATTTCTCAGGATTACCAATGCAGACTTACTTGGCTCCCTGCGGCCCGTCTCAGCATGGAGTGGTGGCTCTCGGACAGCATGCTGCGGCGAGGAATGCCGCTGACGCTCCCCGTTTGGTGCCTAGTGGTAACAGATGCCAGCCTGAAGGGCTGGGGCGCACACTGCAAGGGGAAGCATGCCCAGTGTCTGTGGACACCCGAGGAGTCGGAGTGGTCCATCAACCGCCAAGAGTTGAAAGCGGTGTTTCAGGCGCTTCTGGCCTTTCAAGTGACCTTGGAAGGATTGGCTGTCAGAGTGATATCGGACAACACGACAACGGTGGCCTATATAAATCGACAAGGCGGAACAAGGTGCAGAGCACTAGCCGCGCAGGCCGAACTGATTTGCCAGTGGGCCGAGCTGCATCTTCAGTGTCTGTCGGCAGCTCATATTGCAGGTCAGAGCAATGTGCAGGCCGATTCTCTGAGCAGGCATCAGATCGATCCAGCAGAATGGAATCTGGCAGACGAAGTATTCCTGCAGATCTGTGCCAAATGGGGCAAGCCCGTGATGGATCTAATGGCGACAAGTGCCAATACCAAAGTCCCGTGCATCTTCAGCAGACGGAGAGATCCTTGCTCGGCGGGGTTGGATGCCTTGGCTGAACCCTGGCCTCCAGGTCTACTTTATGTGTTTCCCCCATGGCCCTTGATAGGGCGCCTGCTCTTGCGGATTTGGCTGCACCCAGGAGAAGTGGTCCTCATCGCCCCGGATTGGCCAAGGAGACCTTGGTATGCAGACCTCCGACAGATGCTCCTGGAGGCTCCTCTGCCGTTACCTCTGGTACCGAACCTGTTGACTCAGGGACCGGTAGCCATGGAGGATGCCGGCCGCTTTGGTCTTACGGCATGGCTATTGAGAGGGCGCAATTGAGGGATAAAGGTTATTCCAATAAAGTTATTTCCACTCTCCTGCAAGCCCACAAGCGGTCCACTTCCGTGGCTTATGCCAGGATTTGGTGCCGGTTTGAGTCTTGGTGTGCTTCCAGAGCCATTGTTCCAATGCGGGCTCCTGTCTCGCCGATTCTGGACTTTTTGCAGGAAGGTGTACAAAAAGGCTTGGCCTATAATTCCCTGCGGGTGCAGGTGGCAGCGTTGGCCTCCCTTCGTGGTAAGGTGGAAGGCGTGTCTTTGGCTGCTCACCCAGATGTGGCACGGTTTCTTAGAGGGGTGCTTCGGCTCCGACCTCCAGTGCGAGCACCCTGTCCAGCTTGGAACCTGGGGCTAGTTTTGAAAACCCTGCAGGCATCTCCTTTTGAGCCGCTTCGGCGAGCATCGGAGAAAGACTTGACACTGAAGGCCGTTTTTCTGGTGGCCATTACCTCGGCGAGACGGGTGTCAGAGCTCCAGGCGCTGACCTGTAGAGACCCATTTCTGCAATTTTCAGAGTCCGGAGTCACGGTTCGGACCGTGCCTTCCTTTATGCCTAAGGTGGTTTCAGCCTTTCACTTAAACAAGCCTATTTTCTTGCCCTCTTTTTCAGAGGAAGAGTTTCCAGAATCTTTTGGGCAGCTGCACCTTTTGGATGTGCGCAGGACTCTGCTGCAGTATCTGCAAGTTACTAACTCTTTCAGGACTTCTGATCATCTGTTTGTTTTGCTATCCGGTTCTCGCAGAGGGTCTCCAGCGTCTAAAGCCACTATTGCCCGCTGGCTCAAAGAAACTATCTTTTCAGCTTATCTGCTGGCCGGCAGGGTTCCGCCTGTAGCCTTTTAGGCACATTCTACTAGAGCGATTTCTTCCTCTTGTGCTGAAACTGGAGCACTCTCTCTTCAAGAGATATGCAGTGCAGCAACATGGGCTTCTAAGCTCTCCTTTGCCCGACATTACAGGCTGGATGTGGCTGCCAGGAGGGATGCACGTTTTGGTGCACAAGTGCTAGCGCGTGGTGTGGCTTGTTCCCACCCTATCTAGGGATTGCTTTGTTACATCCCATACGTAATGGCTTCATCTGCTTGATGACAAGGAAGAGAAAATTAGGTTCTTACCTTGGTAATTTTCTTTCCTTTAGTCATAGCAGATGAAGCCATGAGCCCTCCCTGTATGATTGTCTGTATGCTGTGAATCTGTTTTTCAGGTTCTGTTCTAATTTCCTGAAGTTCTTTCCTTGGGAGAAAGTTGGAAAACAATCTTCAGGATTCATGTTCAGTTTAAATTTAGGAGGATGTGTTCATTCCCTCCAGGAGGCGCGTGTGTTCCCCTCCAGTTCTATAAATAGGAGGATGAGTTCATTCCCTCCAGTGTGTTGGGAGGATGTGTGATTCCCTCCAGGAGGCGCGTGTGTTCCCCTCCACTTATACAATAAGGAGGATGAGTTTATTCCCTCCAGGAGGATGTGCATTCCCTCCTTTATGAGTTCATGCCCTTGTGATGGGCCATCGTTCGCTGTGAGGAAAGCTCTTGTGATTCCCATTGTGGTTTGCCATACTGCTTTGGAAGCTTCAAATACTGAAGAGGCAGTGGAGCTAGCTGGCCAAGAGGGCACTGTGAAAGTTTGAGTGCTCTCTATCTCCCCTGCTGGTTGATGGACATAACCCATACGTAATGGCTTCATCTGCTATGACTAAAGGAAAGAAAATTACCAAGGTAAGAACCTAATTTTCCCATATTGGAGTTGGTTGCACAAGTGTTTGAAATGAAGTCAGTGAAGTTTGTCTGGCCTTCGTTCCAATTACCTGGTGGTCTATAAAACAAGACACAGTTCAGGTGATCAAGCAGGGTTTTGTTGTGGATTCGGATCGCGGCAATTTCAAGTTGGGTCGTCATGGGCTCGGCAGTAGTCTCGGTGGCAAAGTGGGATCGATAGACCAGTGCCATGCCTCCGCTTGTCCCTTGATTTGCCTTCCCAGTGGAGGGAGTGGAGACAAAAAGTGATGAATTCAAGGTATGGGACAAACACAGAGAATCCCTATGTCGCAGGGGAATGGGATCAAAACAAAACTTAAATAACTTTCATACTTCAGAAAAGACAATAACCTGCACAGAATAGTAGTTACTATCCTAACCACCTTATTAGTTAGAGTAGATGGCTATGCGGTCTTTATCTGCTATCATTTACTACATTACTGTGGTTTTTTTTGTAAGGAAAAGTTCAAAATGAGCACACTTCTCTATGACTTCCACCTTGTCAAAGGGAACTGAATGTGTTTGTAAGACTTAAAACATATGCTCCAATTCATTCCACATACGAATAACCGTACTGGTCCATCTAGCCCTATATCCTGCTTCCAGCAGTGGCTAATCCAGATCACAAGTACCAGGCAGAATCCCAGAGAGGAGCAAGATTCCAGGCAGAATCCCAAAGAAGAGCGAGATTCCAGGCTACCGATCCCAGGGATAAGTAGTGGTTTCCCCATATCTACCTTAGTAGCAGTTTATGGTCTTTTTCTCCACTCATTACCTGTACTTCTCTTGAAACTTTCTTTAGCTTGCTCAATTTCATCAAATGCTCGATGGTTATCTCCACAAGCAGGGGAATCTAGTGTGTCAGTATCTCAACACCTGGCTGTTGGAAGTTTCTATGACTAAATTAGCTGTTTCCTTGAGAAATATAAGAATTTATTTCCTTCAAATGATGGGTTAAAAAAAAATATATCCACTCTTATTTATAGGAACTCTTTTGTGTACAGATGAGGCAAAAACTTTCTCTTTTACAAGTCAGAATGTAGAAGCTGTCTTAAAATAATTGGTGGTCCCTATAGGTCTCAACCAGAACCTGCTTACAGCTGTTAGGCCACATGGATAATGCCGTGCATATGGTTCTTTTTTATTGACTGAGAATGAAAAGATGCAGTGAGACCGCACGTTCCAATTAAATTAATATAGCCCACACTCATTTCCAAAATTCATCTGTTTGATCCTTTCATACCATTCTGAACTGGTGGGCATCCATAATAAACCTATAACAAGGTGCTCCCTTTGCACTGCAGGAATATTCTTTTCTCCTGACAACAGATACTTGTAGTGTTGAGGTGGGGGGGAGGTCTCCTGGAGCCTACAAAAGCCATGAGAATTCTCTAGATCAGTCATCTGGAGCTGAGAGCAATATTTACTCTCTGAAGATCTGCCTATGTGCTCCACGATAAATGAGTAGATTCAAACACACAATCGAGTTACTATGTTCTTCCTAATTCAGGGGATGAACTGAGCATTACCTGGGCTTGGCCTCTCCTCTATACCTATCTGCCCATCCCTCTAATAGCAAAAAACTTGCGGAAGTTTCAGGGAAAGCCTAGCAGAATGATGGTCATTGCCATCTACTGGCTTGCTGGAACTGGTTTCCCTTCCTCACAAGATCCTTGTGTTCTCCTTCTGATTGGGCTTCATCGTTCCTTAGCATTGATAAGAGAGAAGTGGGTTAAGTTTTTTTCATCTCACATTCAGGGCATATGAATAGCAGCATAAAAACCTTCCAGAAGATGTTCATATGGTTTCAAGTAGAAAAGGTTGTCATTATGGAGCGTGAGTGACCAATGAACAAGACCACTTCAGTAGTCTCCCTTCTACTGTACTGCAATATTTTTATCATCTTTATCATTTAAGACTCTATAAACTTCCTGTAGTGCTCTCTCAGCCTGTCCTGTCTTCATTGATAAATTCCAACTTCTCACTCTTGAAACTCACCAACTGGCTTCTTCTGAAACCAGTGACTCAGAAGCCTCTTATGTCATGGGATCTTATGAAACTTCCATTTCAGCCTGTAGAGTCATGCGGTTTGAAGAACCTTTTATTTGAAAGGTTCTGGGTTTTTATTTATTTTGCAGTCATGACTTCAGATAGAATTGGTGAATTTCTAGCTTTAGTCAGTTATGGATCTTATGTGCAGTTTCATTGTAATAAGTAAGTACTCCATACTCATCCTAAATTCTTGCCAAAGGTGCTCATGCCCTTTAACCTAAGTAAACTAATAACACTACCTGATTTTTATCTTAAACCACACAAAAGGCCTTATGGACTGTAAACAAGCTATTGTTTACTATCTGGAAAAAAATACACTCCATAAAATAATCTAAGAAGCTGTTTGTCTCCTCTAATCCCAGCTGACTTGCTGTTCCAGTGGCAAAGTGGACCCTAGTTATTGGCTGTCATCTTGTATTCAATTTAATTACGTGTAGACTGGTGTCCTTTTAGCCAGTAGAGACAACTCTGATGAAATAGAAACCACTGAGACTACTCTAGCACTTTCTGAAATGTACTTTCTTTGACAGTGTGTACAAAGTATCTCCTTTGGTCTTTTATTCATGCTTTGGCTTAGAGCAGTAAGTGACCAACTTGCCTTTTATGATATAAGCAACTCTTGCATCATCTGATCTTTAGTGATGCGGACTTTACCTACAGGGCCTTTAAGTTGGGAGCCACCTACTTGGGTGCTTCACTCAATCCTGCTTGTTGATGGAAAAAACACAGTTGCTGACGTGTGTAACAGGTGTTTTTCATAGATAGTTGCATTACTTGATGAGCTGTGCCGCTATCTGAGGAAGCCGTTGTTCATGAAAAGGGCTGTGTGTGCTCAGATAGTTCTAAGCTGTGGGAAAGCTGTTCCATTCTTGGAGAGCGCAATGATGTCACCAACAGTTTTACTGGATGCTGTGTTAAGACAGGTGAGCAGCTTCATTTTCTAGCCACCATGATCAGTTCTTTGGATATTACTACTACTTATCATTTCTATAGCGCTACAAGGCATATGCAGCGCTGTACACCATACACAAAAAACACAGTCCCTGCTCAAAGAGCTTACAATCTAGATAAGACAGGCAGACAGAACAATTAAGGGTGAGGATAAAAGGACAGGGCAAGTGAGCAGTGGTTAGGAGTCAAAAGCAGTGGGCTTTAAGTTTGGACTTGATATTCCCATCATATGTAAAAGGTAGTTTCTATTACCTTCACAGCCTCTCATTCCCATACTCCACTTTTTCTTGGAGTTCATTGTAGTGTACAGATGATCCTGTATTATGATTCTGTGTTCTGAGACGTTTCTGGAGTTCACTGTAATGTACAAATTACCTTGTATTGCGACTCTGTGTGCTGAGAGGTTTCTAGAGTTCAGTGTTGTGTACAGATGATCCTGTATTGTGACTGCATGCTGAGAGAGGTTTCTGGAGTTCAGTGTCGTGTACAGATGATCCTGTATTGTGACTGCATGCTAAGAGAGGTTTCTGGAGTTCAGTGTCGTGTACAGATGATCCTGTATTGTGACTGCATGCTGAGAGAGGTTTCTAGAGTTCAGTGTCGTGTACAGATGATCCTGTATTGCGACTCTGTGTGTGCTGAGAGGTTTCTGGAGTTCAGCGTCGTGTACAGATGATCCTGTATTGCGACTCTGTGTGTGCTGAGTGGTTATGAGTGTTCATGTCTGGAGAGTACTTCTGAACTTTGGGGGTGATATTCAAGAGTGTAATTGAAACTGGTTCTCTTTGTATGGAAATTAGGATCTCTGTGCTGTAGGCAGAATTTCATTTTTTAACAATAAGCAGTGACACTTTATAAAGCTATCTGTTTAGGTCTGTTGTAGCTCATCTGGATTGCAGCTGAATGTTGCCACTAACCCATGGATTCTATATAGTGCGCTTATATTTAGGTGCCAAAATCAGTGCGGATTCTATAACAGCGCGAGTAACTTAATTGGCTTTTTAACAAGCTAATGAGCACTGATATCAGTACTTAAGCAATAATGAGCACTTATTGGCACTGATAAGAATTTAGGCACACAGCTCGCTAAGTGTATTCTGTAAAGATGTGTGCTGAACTTCTAACGCGCGCAGGCAAAAAGGGGAGAGGTTATGGGTGGGGAATGGGCATTTCGTGGGCATTCTGAAATTTAGGCGCCTAGTTATAGAATATGGCCCAGTGCGCCTAAATCTATGTGCCGGGATTTACGCCATGTTTTAGTTGGTGTAAATGGATGCATGCAGATTTAGGCGCTGAAATATCAACTAAGCACATTCTATAATTGGCGCCTAAATCTTCTCAGAGATGTCACCCGGGCTGCGTAATCCTGGAAGCATAGGATCTTTTTATCTTCATAAATAAGGGACTTCCCCAAGCAAATTGCCCACAACACCACATTCATATGTCCATAATTTACAATTTTAAGTGTCACAGCTCGCAGTTTGGTGCCATTTTGGTGTGGCGGGCCTGTCCTCTAAACTCTTTGTACACGAAGTGGTCCCGAGGGCAATCCCAGTGCAAGGATTGAGTAAACCAGGATTCCAAAAAAATGACCAACGTGCTCTCTAAAAGTGTGTCTAGTATGCCATGTAATCACAGATTTTTTTTTTTGGTTACATTTGTACCCCGCGCTTTCCCACTCATGGCAGGCTCAATGCGGCTTACATGGGGCAATGGAGGGTTAAGTGACTTGCCCAGAGTCACAAGGAGCTGCCTGTGCCTGAAGTGGGAATTGAACTCAGTTCCTCAGTTCCCCAGGACCAAAGTCCACCACCCTAACCACTAGGCCACTGGTTTCTTCTCGAGCGATTTTAGTTTCCATTTCTGAAAATTGCTTGGCTAGCTGTCAGTTCAACTCTGTTCTCAAGTAACTCATGTGCTGCAGATGCTGATCAAACTTTAATCCAGAACTATCGAGGCGCTCATGAACCGACTCAAACTTGGAATATAAACCTTGCACTTTTGTCTAGGTCCTCTTCGACTTCTGCCATCTCCGCCACCATTATTTCTGCAGCCTGTGTTGAATCCACTGAAGGGCTTGGGGGGAACTGTAAACTTTGGCCATCTTGCTATCTGGGACTTTCACTTTTTCATTCTTTCTCTGTAGAGACTTTATCAACATTGTTGTGGCCCCAAAATCAGTGGAACTGACGCCACACACCTTCACCATTTAGGGGAAATTGCACCAGGTTTTCAAAGCAATGGGCAGATGTGGCAGTGCAGTGCTATGTGATCCTCTCAATGCTTTTTAAAATTATCCCGTTACTGATGGAGGATTGACATTTTGTTGTTCCTTTGATTATGCTGAGGCTGGTTGTACAATAAGATAGTTCCTCTTAGCATTTCATCTTTTATAAAGCAATTTGAAATTTGCCCATGATAGTCCATGTTCAGTGACCATTTTTAATGTTTTCTTTTTTTTTCCACTTGTGTTTTTCCTCTTTCCTAGTTATGCTGATTTGTTTATTTAAATTTTGATAGTGGGACTTTTGGTGCTGCTGAAAATGTAATTAAGGATTGATTTATTGATTTTATTAAGTGCCTTTTGGAAGAGTGTCATATAAGTCATTTTGACTGATGCTGGGCAGCCTGCCCAGGCTAACATATATCATGCTTCACTTTTGTCATCCTGCCTTGACCTTCTGCAGTAGAAATTTATAGTTCCTCATCAACCCTCCAGACCGGTCAAGACGCTTGGGTTATGCTCGCCTACCAGCAGAGGGAGACTGAGAACAGTAAACTTGAAACTATGTACATATAACCTGTGCCTAGCCATGTATAGCCAGTATTTTCTCAGTCTCAGCAGAGGGTAGACAGGCAGCCTGTGCAGTTTCCCGGTCTGGATAGGTTGTTGTGTTTATTTTTATTGTTTTCTTTTGTTCTGGGCTGGTTTTCATCCCTGTACCTGGAAGATTTTGGTGTGCTAGGGGTTGCGGAGGACAGTCTTCTCCAGTCATTTTTGTTTCTCAAATAATTTTTAGCAGAGTGTCCTTCTGATTTTAAGTGGTTTAGCTGTATTGCAGGAGTGTGCTGTGGGACGGTAATCCATTGTGCAAAATGGTTACCAAAGTTCAGATATTCTGGCCTGGACCTGGTCTTCTAACAAGTTAACGTTTGTAGCACTCTTTGCAAGTGAATATTTGATCTGCCTTTACTCACTGCAGTGATTTATGCTTAACCCAGTATCTGTTTCCAGTATCTAACCATTGATTTAATGACATTAACAGATTGTCTCTAGAAGGCACAGCAGGGCCTAGCTGGAGAACAAAACAAAATATTAAATTAAGGCTGTATAGAATATACATATTTGATTTGATTCAGTCAGTCCTAAATAGTGCTTTATATAGTGCATTATTTCACATTTGGCTGAATGTAGATTTAAATTCAAATATGAATAATCTGGGGCTCTACTGCGCTAAATCCTACTGAAATAAACACGATCTCTGATTTCATGTTGCTGCTTTTATTATTTGCTATGTTACAGCTCAGTGCCTATTATTCGTATTCATAAAGATCTCAATATGTATACTTTGGAAGAAAGGCTCGAGAGGGGAGCTATGATAGAGATATACAGAGCATATTCATAAGCATGGATTAATGAGACAAAGTCAACATGAATTTAGTGAAGGGAAATCTTGCCTCACCAATCTACTACATTTCTTTGAAGGGGTGAACAAACATGTGGATAAAGGTGAGTTGGTTGATATTGTATATCTAGATTTTCAAAAGGCATTTCACAAAGTACCTCATGAAAGACTCCAGAGGAAATTGGAGAGTCATGGGATAGGAGGTAGTGTCCTATTGTGGATTAAAAACTGGTTAAAAGATAGAAAACAGAGAACTACTACTTAACATTTCTAGAGCGCTACTAGGGTTACGCAGCGCTGTACAAACTAATAACTAAGGACGGTCCCTGCTCAGAAGAGCTTACAATCTAAAGGACGAAATGTCAAGTTGGGTAGTCTAGATTTCCTGAGTAGAGGTGTTGTGATTAGGTGCCGAAAGCGACATTGAAGAGGTGGGTTTTGAGCAATGATTTGAAGATGGGTAGGGAGGGGGCCTGGCGTATGGGCTCAGGGAGTTTGTTCCAAGCATGGGGTGAGGTGAGGCAGAAAGGGCGGAGCCTAGAGTTGGCAGTGGTGGAGAATGGTACTGAAAGGAGGGATTTGTCTTGAGAGTGGAGGTTACGGGTAGGGACGTAAGGGGAGTTGAGGGTAGAGAGGTAAGGAGGGGCTGCAGATCGAGTGCATTTGTAAGTTAGTAGGAGAAGCTTGAACTGTATGCGGTATCTGATCGGAAGCCAGTGAAGTGACTTGAGGAGAGGGGTGATATGAGTATATCGGTCAAGGCGGAAGATGAGACGTGTGGCAGAGTTCTGGATGGACTGAAGGGGGGGATAGGTGGCTTAGTGGGAGGCCGGTGAGGAGTAGGTTGCAGTAGTCAAGGCGAGAGGTAATGAGAGAGAGTGGATGAGAGTTCAGGTGGTGTGCTCAGAGAGGAAAGGGCAAATTTTGCTAATGTTGTAGAGGAAGAAGCGACAGGTCTTGGCTATCTGCTGGATATGCGCAGAGAAGGAGAGGGAGGAGTCGAAGATGACGCCGAGGTTGCGGGCAGATGAGATGGGGATGATGAGGGTGTTATCAACTGAGATAGAGAGTGAAGGGAGAGGAGAAGTGGGTTTGGGTGGGAAAACAATAAGTTCAGTCTTGGCCATGTTCAGTTTCAGGTGGCGGTTGGACATCCAGGCAGCAATGTCGGATAAGCAGGCCGATACTTTGGCCTGGGTTTCCGCAGTGATGTCTGGTGTGGAGAGATACAGCTGGATGTCATCAGCATAAAGATGATAGTGGAAACCATGAGATGAGATCAGGGAGCCTAAGGAAGAAGTGTAGATTGAGAAAAGGAGGGGCCCAAGGACAGATCCCTGAGGAACTCCAACAGAGAGCGGGATAGGGGAGGAGGACGAACCATGAGAGTGTACTCTGAAGGTACGATGGGAGAGATAAGAGGAGAACCAGGAGAGGACAGAGCCCTGGAACCCAAATGAGAACAGTGTGTCAAGAAGTAGGTTGTGATTGACAGTGTAGGGTTAAATGGTCAGTATTCTCAGACCCCAGGGGTCTGCTGGGACTGCTGCTTTTTAACATATTTATAAATGATCTAGAGATGGGAGTAACTATTGAGGTAATTAAATTTGCTGATGACACAAAGTTATTCAAAGTTGTTAAATCACAAGAGGATTGTGAAAAATTACAAGAGGACTGAGCATCCAAATGGCAGATGAAGTTTAATGTGAGCAAGTGCAAAGTGATGCGTTTGGGAAAGAGGAACCTGAATTATAGCTATGGGATGCAAGGTTCCACATTAGGAGTCAGCAACCAGGGAAAGGATCTAGCTGTCATCATTGATGTAATGCTGAAACTTTCTGCTCAGTGTTCAGCGGCAGCTAAGAAAGCAAATAGAATGTTAGGTATTATTAGGAAAGGAATGGAAAACAAAAATGAGGACTTTATAACGCCTTTGTATCGCTCAATGGTGCGACCGCGCCTCGAATATTGTGTGCAATTTGGTCACCGTATCTCAAAAAAGATATAGTGGAATTAGAAAAGGTACAGAGAAGGGTGACAAATGATAAAGGGGATGGGACAACTTCCCTATGAGGAAAGGCTAAAGCGGCGCGGCTAGCTGTTCAGCTTGGAGAAGGGACGGCTGACGATAATATGATAGAGGTCTATAAAATACTGAGTTAAGTGAAACGGGTAGAAGTAAATCACTTGTTTACTCTTTCCAAAATTACTTGGACTAGGGGGCATACAATGAAGCTTCAAAGTAGTAAATTTAAAACAAAACAGAGAAAATATTTCTTCACTCAAAATTTGTTGCCAGAGAATGTGGCAAAAGTAGTTAGCTTATTTAAAAAAGATTTAGATAATTTCCTAACACAAAAGTCCATAAGCCATTAAGATGGACTTGGAAAAATGCACTGCTTATTTATTTATTTGATTTGATACACCGCCAATCACAGCTAATTGATTAACAACAAAAGCTCAAGAGGAGCACAACAAGAGAGCAAGAGTGGAAAATAGTCTAAATCAGGAAGGGGAAGGCTTGGGCAAAAAGCCAAGATTTTAAAAGTTACTTAAAATGCCTGGTAGGATGGTTATGATTTAACAAGAGGTGGCAAGAGTGTTTCAGCATTCGGACCAGTATAGGCAAAAGAAGTGGCCCAAATAGTGTCCAGTGTTATGGCTGTGGGAGAAGGAAGATGAAGAAGGGACTGCTGAGAGGCATGTGACATGAGAAGGTATATATTCAGGAGCAGATGGAAGTAGATCTTTATAAACCTGGAGAAGTAATTTGTAGGTGATGCGGTATGATATGTGTAGCCAGTGTTCTTGTTTGAAGAAAGGGGTGATCTAATTTGTGAGCATTGTGTAAAATGTTTCACAGCAGTGGACTGTATAAGACCCCTGTGGAACCACACTATCTACCTTTCTCCATTGAGAATACTGACCATTTAACCCTACTTTTTATTTTCTATCTTCTAATCCACAATAGGACATTGCCTCCTATCCCATGACTTTCTAACTTCCTCAGGAGTCTTTCATGAGGTACTTTGTCAATGCCTTTTGAAAATCCAGATACACAATATCGACTGGTTCAACTTTATCCACATGTTTGTTCACCTCTTCAAAAAATGTAGTAGATTGTTGAGAGAAGATTTCCCTTCACTAAATCCATGTTGGCTTTGTTTCATTAATTCATGCTTATGTATGCTCTGTAATTTTTATAACATTTCTAGCCCACTTCATCTACAGATCTTTGTCTTTCCCATTTTGCTTAGCGCTGGTATATAATTTCTTGGATTACCTCTGGAACACTTTTTAAAAATCAATGTTACATAGGTCTCTTCAGCTTGGAGAAGAGACATCTGAGGGGAGATATGATAAGAGATCTATAAAATACTGAGTGGAACAGGTAGACATGAATTGTTTGTTACTCTTCTAAAAGGACTAGGATGGCACCCAATGAAGCTACTAAGTAATTTAGAAAAAAATATTTCTTCACTTGGAGTGTAATTTAGCACATATGTAAGTACGTAAGTGTTGCCATACTGGGACAGACCAAAGGTCCATCAAGCCCAGTATCCTGTTTCCAACAGTGGCCAATCCAGATCACAGGTACCTGGCAAGATCCCAAAACCATGCAATACATTTTATGATGCTTATCCTAGAAATAAGCAGTGGATTTTCCCAAGTCCATTTTCATAATGACTTATGGACTTTTCTTTTAGGAAGATATCCAAATCTTTTTTAAATCCCGCTATGCTAACTGCTTTTACCACATTCTCTAAATGTTGAGTGAAGAAATATTTTATCCGATTCGTTTTAAATTTACTACTTTGTAGCATCATTGCATGTCCCCTAGTCCTAGTATTTTTGGAAAGAGTAAACAAGCAATTCACGTCTACCCGTTCCACTCCACTCATTATTGTATATACCTCCATCATATCTCCCTTCAGCCATCTTTTCTCCAAGCTGAAGAGCCCAAGATGTTTCAGCCTTTCCTCATAGGGAAGTTGTTCCACCCCCGTTATCATTTTCATTGCCCTTCTCTGTTCCAAAGAGAAGAGGCTAAGAAAAAGAATGTGGAAGTTTGTGTTTGCTTCATAATGGACTTTCCTAGTGGAGGGGAGTACTAGTCGATTGGCTTGCAGAGATCACATAGTCTGAGAAGGGGTGTAAGGAATGACTGAGGATGCTAGATATTGTGTCTTGTGAGTAAGAATAAGAATTTTAAATTGTATGCGAAACATCATAGGAAGCCAATGAACCTGAATCATGAGTGGGGTGACAAAGTCAACCGTTCAGCATTAAGCAGTAGACGGAACGGCTGAATTTTGTAAAGTTTGTAAGCGACGAAGGTTGAGACTGTGCAGACCAGCTTAAACTGTATTACAATATTCAAGGTGGGAAATCCAGAAAATGTCAGAGCGTAGCCTACGGAGCCAGAAGAAAACTTTTTATTTGAGAATTCTGGGAATCAAAGGCCAGTTTAGAATCCAAAATAATACCCAGGTAGGGAAAAGATTCTACTGAAGTGATTGATAAAAAGCGAGAGTGGACCTGTGGGTTTAGATGCAAATCCTGAAATCCAGCAGGCAGTGAACTTGGTAGGATTGAGGACAAGTCGATTCATTGATAACCGAGCTACAGGCAACTATAATGCATCGTGAAGTGGGTATAGATTCATAACAAGGGGGTATACAGAATAAATCAACAGAATGTCATTGGTGTAGATGTAAAAATGGATATTGTAATCTTGCAGTATTGTTGCCAAAGGGCTTATGAAAATGTTGAAGAGAAGTGGGAAAAGGACTGATCCCTGGGAAACCCCACAATGAAGAGGGATGTTGGAGGATTTCCTATTAGTGGTGATGATGGAAAAAATTTGAAGTGATGAGGAATGACTGGAACCAGGCAAGAATGTCACCTAGATAAGATTTTAAATAGTTTTGGGGAGGAGCCTGCTGTCTTGCTAGATGTGGGTACCAATGACATAAAAAATATGGAAGGGGAGGTTCTGGAAGCCAAATTTAGGCTGTTAGGTAGAAAACTGAAATTCAGATCCTCCAGAATAGCATTTCTGGAAATGCTCCCTGTTCCACATCGCAAGCAGAACTCCTCAGACTCAATGTGTGGTTGAGATAATGGTGGAAGGATGAAAGATTTTGATTTGTTAGGAACTGGGCAACATTCTGGGGAAGTGGGATTGTAGGAAAAAGCACAGTTTGAAGTGTATGTACAAATGCTAAAAATAAGATGGGAGTGTTGGAGTATATAGCACTAAATGAAGAGGTATATATATTAGGCATTTCTGAGACCTGGTGGAAGGAGGAGAATCAATAGGACACTGTGTTAGCAGGGCACAAATTATATCGCAGTGATATAGAGGATCAAATTGGAGGAGGGTTCTATATGTTAAAAATGGAATTGAGTCAAACATAATCAGTCTACAAGAAACAGCAGCGTGGAGCCTTGAGGATAGAAATTCCATGTGTGAAGGGAAGGTGTATACTGGTAGGGCTGTACTACCCTCCACCAGGACATAACGAACGGACGGATGAACAAATGTTTACAGAAATTAGGAAAGCTGGCAACTTGAGCAACATTATAATAAGGGGTAATTTCAGTTATCTTAATATTGACTGGATTAATGTTACATCAGGTAGTGCTAGGGAGCTAATATTCTTAGATGTAATAAATGACTGCTTCTTGGAGCAACTGGTCCAAGAACTAACAAGAGGAGGAGCTATTTTAGATCTAGTCCTTAGTGGAATGTAGGGCATGGTACAAGAGGTAACAGTGTTGGATCTTCTGGGAAACAATCATAACATGATCGAATTTGAGCTGAAATCTGGAGTGAGGTCAATAAAGAAATCTACTGTAGCAGTATTCAATTTTCAAAAGGGTGACTATGACAAAATGAGGCAATTGATTAAAAAGAAGCTGAAAGGGTCGGCTGCAAAGGTTAGGACTTTAAATCGGGTTTGGATGTAGTTTAAAAAACCATTGTGGAAGCCCAGACCAAATGTATTCCATGTATTAAAGGTTGGAAGAAGAGCAAACGACAGCCAACATGGTTAAAAGGTGACATGAAAGAGGTTATTGGAGCCAAAAGAGCATCCTTCAAAGAATGGAAAAAGGATCCGAATGAAGAAAATAAGAAACAACATAAGCAGTGTCAAGCTAGATGCAAAGCACTGATGAGGCTTAAAGAGAATATGAAGAATTACTTGCTGTGGATCCAAAAATTCATAGTAAAACCCTTTTCAGGTGCATCAGAAGCAGAAAGCCTGTGAGGGAATCCGTGGGACCATTAGATCTTGAAGGAGCAAAAGGGGCACTCAGGGAAGACAAGGCCATAGCGGAGAGATTGAATGAATTCTTTGCGTATCTGGGTTTTAAAAAAGGTTTGGACAAGTTCCTAGAGGAAAGTCCAAATAGTTAAACTCTGTATCTCGTTAACAGAGGCTGCGGTAACAGTGGTTAGCATGTCTGGGTTTTAAAATGGTTTGGACAAGTTCCTGGAGTAAAAGTCCATAGTCTGCTATTACCATAAACATGAGGGAAGCCTCTGCTTGTACCTGGGATCGGTAGCATGGAATGTTGTACTATTTGGGTTTCTGTCAAGTATTTGTGATGTGGATTGGCTGCTGTTGGAAACAGGATATTGGGCTAGATGGACCATTGGTCTGCCCCAGTATGGCTGTTATGTTGTTATGCCTTTTCCTCTAAAACATAAATGTCGTTCATGTATAATCTTAGGCGCCCTTTATAAGAGGCTTGGGGAAGCTAAGATCCCCAGCCCCAACCACTACCTTATCCTCCCTGTGGGCATTTGCTCTCGTGCTGTGTAGCTGTCTTCTCAAGTCTTCAGAGGCAACAAGAAATCACTACCTTCCCCTCCGTGCATCCCACCCGGTTCTTCACGTGCTCACTTTGGCTACTGGGCCTCCAATTCCCCCACTTGATAGCTGCAAACAGTGAGAAACTGTAGGACCACCACTGGTGTTTCTGTTTATCCTGCCCTCCGAAACAGGAAGTTACATCATGGGGGGAGCTATCTGCCTAGCAGCTAGTGGCACACAGAGGGCTATGGTCCTGTGGTTTCTCATTGTTTATAGCTACCGAGTGTGTGTGTATTTGGGGGGGGGGGGGGGGGGATCAGCTTCCCAGCAGGCAGAGTGAGCAAGTAAGAGGGGAAGTCCATGGTGGGGGGGGGGGGGGGGAGAAGAGGGAGAGAAAATGGCAAATGTGATGGTGGTTGATGTTTGGGGGGACGGACACAGAGATGAAGTGATGGTGGGGTGAGGGAAAGAAGAATGAGACAATACTGGATAGTAGAAGATTGAAGGAAAGATACTGGTTGATAGTGGGAGGAGAGCGAGACAGGGGCGATGCAGGATGTTGAGGGGAGGAGACAAATGGAACAATATTTTTGGCAGATAATTCTGTAAGTGTGTTCAGCTTGTGTATTACAATCATTAAGAGAGGTATGTGGGGGTGGCAGAGGGACACAGTCAAGGGGGGCCTTCCCAGCTATGTTCATAAGTGCTGACACAAGTGTTGCCATCCCAACTTGCCATTCCATTCTCTGTTCCACCCTGCTTTAGCTCCTCCCTAGACATCTGAGTCACCAGTTGCCTGTGTATAGAGTGTCAATAATTGTTCCAGCATTTGTCATATATGATACGGGCTCATATCAGAGCTGGTTTCCTTCATTCTTTGATTTAGAAAATGTGAGATGAAGCAGATTGATTGGGTGCCTTATGTTTGAATATGGAAATCAGCAAAACCATGAGATATACATGTTTTCCAGGGAGACAGAGAGCCATGCATGGGTTAATGACAGGGGAAGTAAATCAGGAAGTAAGAATGACAGGGTAATTTCAAAATGTCAAAACGAAGAAAAAAGATTGTGCGATGGGGCCATTGTGACAGTATATTCAGGTTCACACTGGCGGCATGTGACGGCTAAGAGAAGGGCAGACTGTGAGTACTTCAGTTTTTAGATGAATGTTAGCACTGATAACCACATTAAATTAATGCCCAGGTACTCTGGTATGTGAGTGTATCTTAATTACATTTTAATTGTATCTTAATTACATTTTAATTGGCATTTATGTCATTTCCAACAGGATTGAAAGCAGATATATAAAATTGAGTTAGGAAATACTTAAAACGTCTTAACTCTGCATTCATAGAAACATGGCCCATCTAATCACTTTCTTTCTTATTGTAGTACCACAGCAGTCTTCTCTGCTTTTCTTAGGCTTTCTTAAATTCTCTGTTTGTGTCTCCACTGCTTTCATACAGCTAAAAAGAAGCACTCGAGGACCTTCAAAAATGGGACAATCAAATTGCCTTTAATAAATCGACCCGACACAGGCCATGTTTCAGCATGTGTACGCCTGCATCAGGGGTCACTCGAATTCAAGGCACTTGAGAACAAAGCCAAAAAGAAAATCTCTTTCCAAACATAAATAAAAGTGCCTAAGCATGTTGTTAATAGATGTTGCTTGGACAAGGGAAGTCAAATCATCAAAGGCAAACAGCATATTGCAGAATCAAATATGTCTTCAAACACTGTGATTTGTAGCCGAAACTGCCAAATAAATCATAGCATTTGAGAGACATGTTGAGTCGATTTATTAAAGGCAATTTGATTGTCCCATTCTTGAAGGTCCTTGTGTGCTTCTCTATTGCTGTCTTTCTGTGTACCCTTGGATCCTCTCTTCTGCTGCCTCCACTATTTTAATTCCATGCGTTCATCACTCTTTCTCTAGTGAAATATTTCCTGATGCTTCTGAATCTAGTCTAAGTCTCATCTGACCTCTTGTTTTTAGAGCAGTGGTTTCCAAACCTGTTGTGGAGGACCCCCAGCCAGTGAAGTTTACAGAATTAACCACTTTGAATATGCATAATTTTACATATGTATGTCCTGCATATTCAGTGTAGATATTCTGTAAGCTTGCCTGGATGGTTTTAGCTCAGGCCTTTTCAGTAGTAGTTAAAGGTGAGTTACATTCAGGTACATTAGGTAGTTCCCTCTTCCTGGAGGACATACAATCTCATTTTGTACCTGAGGCAATGGAAGGTTAAGTGACTTGTCCAAGGTTGCAAGGAGTGTCGCTATGATTTGAACCCTGACTTTCAGCTTGCTGCGCCTCTTCCCAGGTATGTGTACAGAATAACAGACAGTGGTACTGTGCAGCATAGGATGTACACAGCTGGTCTCCTTGAGTCCCTGTTACCTTCCAAGATTGCTGAGCTTGTTATAGATTTACCATACTCAAATGCTGAAGACGCCATTCATCAAACCTTGGGCTAGATGGGATCATATTTCTATTACACAATCGCTCTGTTAATTGTGTATATTTCTGATACTGAATCATGTGTTTTTTTGTTTTTTTTGTTACATTTGTACCCCACGCTTTCCCACTCATGGCAGGCTCAGTCGGCTTACATGGGGCAATGGAGGGTTAAGTGACTTGCCCAGAGTCATAAGGAGCTGCCTGTGCCTGAAGTGGGAATCGAACTCAGGCCCAGATGCATCAACCATACGTAAAAAAATCTAAAACGTTAAAGTCCTTAACGAATTTGAAAAAACGAAGCATGCAGCAAAAAAACAAGTCGCACATGTTCGGTGCGGTATTGAAAAGTACAATGTGTCAAAGATTCGTAATCCCCGTCGGTAATCGGCCCCTAAAGCATGCGCAGAGCAGCCAAGCGTTATGCTGGCTGCTCTGCGCATGCCACAAACGTCCAAAACAGCAAAAAAAACAAACAGTGGCTCCCTGCTTCCCTCTGCATAAAATAAAAAATGAACACAAAATCGAAAAAGGATCGGGAGGAGGCAAAGGCGCTCGTCAGAAGCGTCCTGTATGGACGGCCTGGCCTTGCCCCCCACCCCCCCCGAGGTCGCCGCTGCTCCCCGCTTCCACTTGTATAAAATAAAAAATTAAAACATAACTAAAAAGTTTAGCAGCCCCGGTCCCCCTCCCTTCCTGTCTTTCTCTGTACTCCTCCCATAGCCCCGCCCCCCTGAGCTCGTCGCCGCCGCTCCCCCCCTCTACCAGACCCCCCTCCGCTTTACCGACCTGCGCAGCGCCTCTCCCTTCTGTGTGAAGGCGCTGCACGGGATGGAACAGCTGATCGGCGATCACTGCTGTCTCCTCCGACGTCTCTCTCTGTTCTTCCTGGGCCCGCCCTCCTCTGACGTAGGGCGGGCCCAGGAAGAACAGAGAGAGACGTCGGAGGAGGCAGCAGTGATCGCCGATCAGCTGTTCCATCCCGTGCAGCGCCTTCACACAGAGGTGAGAGGCGCTGCGCGGGTCGGTAAAGCAGAGGGGGGGAGCGGTGGCGATGAGCTCAGGGGGCGGGGCACGGGGCGGAGAATGCCAGGAGGCGGAGCTATGGGAGGAGTTCAGAGAGAGACAGAAAGGGAGGGGGACCGGGGCTGCTAAACCTTTTAGTTTTGTTTTAATTTTTTATTTTATACGAGCGAAAGCGGGGAGCAGCGGCGACCTCGGTGGGGGGGGGGGGGGTAAGGCCGTCCATACAGGACGCTTCTGACGAGCGCCTTTGCCCCCTCCCCACCCTAACCACTAGGCCACTCCTAGGTTTCAGTTTGCCATTTCCAAGTTTATCTCATTTATTGTATTTTTTTATATTTGGTCATTTTACTTTTGTTATGCTGTTAACAAAATTGTAAATATTATGTCAGGCTCTACCTACAGTAACTCTGCCTTGGTCTCTTCATAAAGATAGTTAATAAATCCCAAGAAATAAAATATGTAATAAACCTTAAAATTAGAAGTGTTCTACAAAAGCTGGAACTAGTTGAATACTTGGTAATTATGTCTTTTGGGTGAAGAAATTCAAAAGATCTGCATGCGATAGAGCAAGAGAGACTTTGATGTCCAGGTGTAATCAAATAAAGTGATAAGGCAGTGGCCAAAGACAGCATAAATTTAGCCATGGGAAATTACCTCACCAATCTGCTACAGTAAACCCCTTAACACCGTAGCTTGTTTCCACATCTTAACTGTGTGCTAGTTTCGTAACACCCTGTATTAAAAGGGACCTTGTGTTGCCAGAGTACAATTTATATTACAAAGATAGGGTGGAACAAATTGGAAAGGGGGAGGGGAAGTTTTTTGACTGATGAATGAATCTAGAGCTGGCTATTTCATGTTTCTGTTGACTGAGGTCTTTTTTCTCCAGTTTTTTTTTTTTTTTTGTGATAGTTTGGGGTATGGTGTTGGCCCTTGTTGCTCTACAGTGACCATCAATCTATAACATTTGGATAGCATTTAAAAAGGACTGATTTCAATTACCCCAATATTGACTGGATAAATGTTAATTAAGGCATCGCTAGGGAGATAAAATTGTTTTTAAAATTACCATCTTGGAAGCCCAGACCACATGCATTCCACTTGTTTACAAAGGTGGAAAGAAGAGCAAAGAATAAATGATTTAGCAATGGGAATGAAGTGTGAGGTGAATAAATTTGTAGATGACACACAACTATTCAAAGTTGTTAAAATACATACAGACTGTAAACAATTGCAGGAAGACCTTAGGAAACTGGAAGACTGAAAATCCAAATGGCAGATAAAATTAATGTGGACAAATGCAAAGTGATGCATTTTGGGAAGAATAATCTGAATCATAGTTTCCTGATGCTAGGGGCCACTTTAGGAGTAAGCACTCAAGCAAACGATCTAGGTGTCATTGTAGACAATACGCTGAAATCTTCTATTACATAAGTGTGTGGCGGTGGCCAAAAAACCAAGCAAGATGCTAGGAATTATTAGGAAAGGGATGGAAAATGAGATGAAGAATAACATAATGCCACTGTATCGCTCCATGATACAACATCATGTTGAGTATTGCGTTCAATTCTGGTCGCTGTATCTTTAAAAAATATATAGCAGAATTAGAAAAGGTTCAAAGAAGAGCCATCAAAATGATAAGTGATGGAACTCTTCTCATATGAGGAAAGGAGAGTAGGGCTGCTTGGAAAAGACATGGCTGAGGGGGAGATATGATTGAGGTCTATGAAATCCTGAGTGGTGTAGAATGAGTAGAAGTGAATTGATTTTTATTTTAAACATTCAAAGACTAGTGGACTCAATGCAGTTATGTGGAAATACTTTTAAAACAAATAGGAGGAAATATTTGTTCATTCAATTAATAATTACGCTCTAGAACTCATTGTCAGAGGATATGGTAACAGCAATTAGTTAGCATGTCTGGGCTTAAAAATGGTTTGGACAAGTTCCTGGAAGAAAAGTCCATAGTCAGTTATTAGAGAGACATGGGGAAGCCACTGCTTGCCCTGGGATTGGTAGCAGAGAATGTTGTTACTATTTGGGATTCTGTCAAGTACTTGTGACCTGGAAGCAGGATACTAGACTAGATGGGCTGACCCAATATGGCTATTCTTATATTCTTAATTGTGATAAAATGTGGAATTGGTTAACAAAAAGCTGAAAAGAGCAGCTGCAAAGGTTTTAACATAGTAACATAGTAGATGACGGCAGAAAAAGACCTGCACGGTCCATCCAGTCTGCCCAACAAGACAAACATATGTGTAAACCTTACCTTGATTTGTACCTGCCTTATTCAGGGCACAGACCGTACATGTCTGCGCAGCAGTACTTCCCGCCTCCCAACCACCAGTCCCACCTCCCATCACCGGCTTTGGCACAGACCGTATAAGTCTGCCCTCCACTATCCTCGCCTCCCAACCACCAACCCCTCTTCCCCCCACCTGCTCCGCCACCCAATTTCGGCTAAGCTTCTGAGGATCCATTCCTTCTGCACAGGATTCCTTTATGCATATCCCATGCATGTTTGAATTCCGTTACCGTTTTCATCTCCACCACCTCCCGCAGGAGGGCATTCCAAGCATCCACCACCCTCTCCGTGAAAAAATACTTCCTGACATCTTTCCTGAGGCTGCCCCCCTTCAACCTCATTTCATGTCCTCTCGTTCTACCGCCTTCCCATCTC
The DNA here is from genome assembly GCF_901765095.1 of Microcaecilia unicolor. Taxonomy (NCBI): domain Eukaryota; kingdom Metazoa; phylum Chordata; class Amphibia; order Gymnophiona; family Siphonopidae; genus Microcaecilia; species Microcaecilia unicolor. The sequence continues at coordinate 626,152,812 of NC_044031.1, forward strand.
CGGAAAAGATTTGTTTGCGGATTAATACCTTTCAAATATTTGAATGTCTGTATCATATCACCCCTGTTCCTCCTTTCCTCCAGGGTATACATGTTCAGGTCAGCAAGTCTCTCCTCATACATCTTGGAACGCAAATCCTGTACCATTCTCGTAGCTTTTCTTTGCACCGCTTCCATTTTTTTAACATCCTTCGCAAGGTACGGCCTCCAAAACTGAACACAATACTCCAGGTGGGGCCTGACCAACGACTTGTACAGGGGCATCAACACTTCCTTTCTTTTGCTGATCACACCTCTCTCTATACAGCCTAGCAACCTTCTCGCTACAGCCACCGCCTTGTCACACTGTTTCGTCGCCGTGAGATCCTCGGATACTATCACCCCAAGATCCCTCTCCCCCTCAGTACCTATCAGACTCTCACCGCCTAACACATAAGTCTCTCATGGGTTTCAACTCCCTAAGTGCATCACTTTGCATTTCTTCGCATTGAATTTTAATTGCCAAACCTTAGACCATTCTTCTAGCTTCCTCAGATCCTTTTTCATGCTTTCCACTCCCTCCCGGGTGTCCACTCTGTTGCAAATCTTAGTATCATCCGCAAATAGGCAAACTTTACCTTCTAACCCTACGGCAATGTCACTCACAAATATATTGAACAGAATCGGCCCCAGCACCGATCCCTGAGGCACTCCACTACTCACCTTTCCCTCCTCCGAGCGAACTCCATTTACCACCACCCTCTGTCGTCTGTCCGTCAACCAGTTCCTAATCCAGTTCACCACTTCGGGACCTATCTTCAGCCCATCGAGTTTATTTAAGAGCCTTCTGTGGGGAACCGTGTCAAAAGCTTTGCTAAAATCTAAGTAGATTACTTCTATAGCATGTCGATTATTTAATTCTCCAGTTACCCAATCAAAGAATTCAATGAGATTTGTTTGGCACGATTTCCCTCTGGTAAAACCATGTTGTCTCGGATCTTGCAACTTATTGGCTTTCAGGAAATTCACTATCCTTTCCTTCAGCATGGCTTCCATTACTTTTCCAATAACCGAAGTGAGGCTTACCGGCCTGTAGTTTCCAGCTTCTTCCCTCTCACCACTTTTGTGAAGAGGGACCACATCCGCCGTTCTCCAATCCCTCGGAACCTCTCCCGTCTCCAAGGATTTATTAAACAAATCTTTAAGAGGACCCGCCAGAACCTCTCTGAGCTCCCTCAATATTCTGGGGTGGATCGCGTCTGGTCCCATGGCTTTGTCCACCTTTAGCTTTCCAAGTTGTTGATACACACTCTCTTCCATGAATGGTGCTCTATCCACTCCATTCTCAGGTGTACTTTTGCCAGTCCCTTGTGGTCCTTCTCCAGGATTTTCTTCTGTGAAAACAGAACAAAAGTATCTATTTAGCAAATTGGCTTTTTCTTCATCATTATCTACATAGCGTTTCGCTGTATCTTTTAGTCTCACAATTCCCTTTTTAGTCATTCTCCTTTCACTAATATACCTGAAGAAATTTTTGTCTCCCCTCCTTACATTTCTAGCCATTTGTTCTTCCGCTTGCGCCTTCGCCAGATGTATCTCTCTCTTGGCTTCTTTCAGTTTCACCCGGTATTCCTCCCCGTGTTCCTCTTCTTGAGATTTTCTATATTTCTGGAACGCTAACTCTTTAGCCTTTATTTTCTCAGCCACTTTCTTGGAGAACCATATCGGTTTCCTTTTTCTCTTGGTTTTAGTTACTCTCCTTACATAAAGGTCTGTGGCCCTATTTATTACTTCCTTCAGCCTGGACCACTGTCCTTCCACTTCTCGTACGTCCTCCCAGCCCATCATCTCCTTCCTCAGGTATTCCCCCATTTTACTAAAGTCTGCACGCTTGAAATCCAGGACTTTGAGTTTAGAGTGACCGCCCTCCACTTCAGCCGTCATATCAAACCAAACCGTTTGATGGTCACTGCTTCCCAGGTGTGCACCCACTCGGACATTTGACACACTATCCCCATTTGTGAGTACCAGATCCAGCGTCGCTCCCTCCCTCGTGGGTTCCGTCACCATTTGTCTGAGCAGAGCACTTTAGAAAGCATCCACAATCTCTCTACTTCTTTCCGATTTTGCAGACGGAACCTTCCAATCTACATCTGGCAGATTGAAATCTCCCATCAACAGAACCTCTTTTTTTCTTTCCTAATTTTTGAATATCTGCGATCAGATCTTTATCTAGTTCCTCTAATTGTGTCGGGGGTCGGTAGAGAACACCCACATGGACAGAGGTTCTATCCTTTCTTTTTAAGGTGATCCATATTGCTTCTTCTTTTCCCCAGGTCCCTGTCATTTCAGTTGCCATGATATCATTCTTTACATACAGAGCTACTCCTCCACCTTTTTGACCCTCTCTATCCTTCCTAAATAGATTATAGCCTGGTATGTTTGCATCCCATTCATGGGAACCATTGAGCCATGTCTCCGTGATTGCAACAACATCAGGGCTTGAAGGTCATGTACTTTATTGCTTAGACTACGAGCATTTGTGGCCATCGCTTTCCATCTATATTTCCTGGTTTATGTTTCAACATTAGTGATTTGGGGGTGTCTTTTCACTTTGGGTACCTTCATATCTTTTTGTTCCAACTTTATTGCTTTTTCCACCGCCTCAGTTTTATTTTTCGGAGCATCACAGTGCTGTAATAGAGCAAAAGAATTCTTTAGTGGCAACACTTGTGCGGGTGGATGCTTCTGTGTCACCTGACGAAGTCTGCCTGAGCCTACTGTGAACCATCTGTTCTTATGTGGTTTTATTCTTTGAGGCAGTGGTGAGAAGTTTTTATTGTATGCAGTCCTAGAAGCTGCTTTAATTGCATTCAATTCTTGCATTACTTTACTGAGCTCATGTTTTAAACTAGATAGCTGAAGACAGATAGGACAAGCTTTAAATCTCCAGATGATTGGCCTTGAAACTAAAGCACCACAATTATTGCAGAGAATAAAAGTCATCCTCATTGGTTGAAATGGGTATGAACAGGTGTACTACGTTGGGGTTAACAGTCTGTAAGACTGCCTGTGTATGATTGAGTAAAGTTAATGAGGTTTGGTTTGTCTAAAAATGAGTGGAAAACCCTGGGGTGGGTGGAATGTGGGGAGGGTGGGTGGGATTATAAGTCCCAATGGGTCAGCTAAATGCTGTTATCAAGGCAATTCTCTGGATGGGACCAGAAATGGTACAGTCTGGTCGAAGAATTTTCAAATGATTTAACTTTCAAAATTGCCCTAGAATATAAAACTTTCCTTGTTGTAATATAAATCCAGATATTCCCAATAATTATATCAGTTTCAACAATGTAAACTGCACTTTAGAGCCTCAATACAATGCAATGCAGCCTCCCTCTCTATCAGAGCTTGGCAGGAAGAGAAAGAAAGAAAATAAGAGGTTTCACAGGGCAAATTAATTAAGCAATAAGCTTAAGAATTGAAATCAGGCCTGTGTGTTTAAAAGTACTATCGTGGTAGAAATCTTTCTTGGAGCAGGTGATCCAGGAACTGACAAGAATGGAAGCTGTTTTAGTGGAATTTAAAACTTGGTGTAAGAAGTAACAGTTTTGGGCCCACTAGGCAGTAGTGATCATAACATGGTCAAATCTGAGTTAATAACTGGAATGAAGACACTAAGGAAAACTACTGCATCAGCATATATTTTTGAAAAGGCCCAATACATTTATACAGTTGTTGCATGTCAGAGACAGCTGCTCCCTCCCACAGGGTGTTCATAGGTACATGGAACCTGAAGGTGAGGCCATGGTGCTCACTTTCAAAGCATATAGACTTAAAAGTTCATTGGAAACATATGAAACTTTGTAATTCTGTATGCTTTGAAAATGAGCTTCTTAATTTCCTAGCAATGGCATCTAGAAGGAATGTTTCAGTAGAGGCTGAATGAGGTATGATTGTAAGTGAAAAATTTTGGATGAGAGAGTAAGGAGCATGAGTGTGGGTATGAGTGATGTTTGGACTCCCAGCTTTGAGATAACTCGCAAGGAGAGGCATCATTGGGAACTTATGTATGGTACACTGTGTAGATTTATGGATTTTAGTTTTTGTTTGACTTCTCTCACTTCTGGATATTATTGATGTACAGTGTTCTTGATATTACACTTTTTACGACATGTTTCAGAGTTGAGACTTAACTTTGTATTGGTGACGTGTGTTTATTTTGAGTAGAAACAGAGAAAAACAATTTTCAATTAAAGAAAAAAAAGGTAAGCCACCTAATAGAAACAGAAAGCAAAAGATCTGATTGGCAAGTATGGTGTAATGAGCAAAGACAGATAGGAAGGAGGCCCATCATAGATTGTTCAATTAGTCCTAAAAACTTTGGGATCTGCAAGCACCTTACATGCAACCGACTCACGAAAAAGGACACACACTAGATATCATAACGAACAAATTCGAATCGGATTCAACTATCATGATCACGGACACAAGTTGGACACCTACACTATGGTCAGACCACCATAAAGCAAATGTCACTCTCTGCTGGCGAAAAACACACTTAAACACGACCAATAAACCCGAGCGAACAACATACACAACGAGAGGAAAAATAGACTCCACAACATTCTGGCAACAGATCTACCAGTACGAATGGACAACAAACGCTGACACCATCCAATTCCTCCAAGAATGGGATGAGCTATGTACAACAACATTAGACAAAATCGCCCCAATCCAAACCAGAACATCACACAGGAAAAAAGCAAACCCATGGTTCACTGAAGAGCTGAAAAAACTTAAAACACAAGTCAGGAAACTAGAACGAGCTTGGAACAAAAAGAAAGACGAACAAACACTAAACGACTGGAAATTACTTTGGAGAAAATACAAATACACCATAAAACAGACAAAAAGACAACACTACAAAACAATAATAGGACCAAATTACAAAGACACACATAAACTCTTCAGCCTCGTGAACAAACTGCTAGATACCACACCAGTTACAAATAACGGTAAAAACATACCAGACGTCGACAGCCTTGCGAAGTACTTCAAGGAGAAAATTATACTATTAAGACACAAAATACCCGCCAGTGCCATAGAATACGCCACTCTTCTAGATTGTTTGGACCCAGAAGAAGGAGCACACCCAGCAGACAAAACCTGGACCGAGTTCGAACCACTATCAGAAGACCTCATCTCTAAAACTCTCAAAAAATATGCCAAATCCAACTGCAAACTAGACGCATGCCCAAACAGCCTCATGAAATCAGCCCCTCAACAATTCATAATTGACCTAACGAACCATGTAAATTACATGCTACAAAATGGACTCTTCACAAAAGAAAAAGGAAAAATCTTACTCACCCCAATTCCTAAAGATACAAAGAAAAACTTGAGCAAAATTACCAACTACAGACCAGTAGCATCCATACCACTAATAACCAAGCTAACCGAAGGGATGGTAACCAAACAACTTACAAACTATCTAAACAAACACTCAATACTACATGATGCCCAATCCGGATTCCGGTCGAACCATAGCACAGAAACAGTACTAGTCACTCTTATGACCAAATTTAAACAAATAATAGCAACCGGGAACAATATACTCCTCCTACAATTTGACATGTCAAGCGCCTTCGACATGGTCGACCACGAAATCCTACTACACATACTTGAATACTTCGGCATTGGAGGAAATGTCCAAAGCTGGTTCAAGGGGTTTCTAACCCTGCGCTCGTATCAAGTCACATCACACTCAACCACGTCCACGGCATGGATACCTGAATGTGGAGTTCCACAAGGATCACCTCTCTCACCAACTATTTTCAACCTAATGATGATCCCTCTAGCAAAACTCCTATCAAACCATAACCTCAATCCACATATATACGCTGATGATGTGACAATATATATCCCTTTCAAACAAGACATCAAAGAAATCTCCAACGAAATCAATCAAAGCCTACACATCATGAACACATGGGCAGACACATTCCGTCTGAAATTAAATGCAGAAAAAACTCAATGCCTGGTACTCACCTCCCAATACAACACTAACGAATTAAACGCGATAAATACACCAAACCTAAACCTTCCAATCTCAGAAACGCTAAAAATCCTTGGAGTCACTATCGACCGCCACATAACACTTGAAACCCACGCAAACAACACAACTAAGAAGATGTTCTACTGCATGTGGAAACTGAAAAGGATAAGACCATTCTTCCCAAGATTCGTCTTTTGTAACCTAGTTCAATCCCTCATCCTCAGCCATCTGGATTACTGCAACTCATTATACGCAGGCTGCAAAGAGCAAATACTGAGGAAACTTCAAACAGCCCAGAACACAGCAGCCAGACTCATCTTCGGAAAACCAAAATATGAAAGGGCAACACCACTACGAGAGAAACTACACTGGCTTCCACTGAAGGAACGCATCACCTTTAAGGTATGCACACTAGTCCACAAGATCATTCACGGCGAAGCCCCAGCCTACATGTCTGAGTTGATTGACCTACCACCCAGAAATGCTAGGAGATCTTCCCGAACATACCTCAATCTCCATTTCCCTACTTTCAAGGGCGTGAAATACAAGACGCTACACGCGTCAACCTTTTCTCACACGAGCACGCAGCGTTGGAACACACTGCCATGCAACTTAAGAGCGATCCACGAACAAGCATCCTTCCTCAGATTACTGAAGACCCATCTGTTTGAGACAATTTACGGAAAAAACCAAAACACATAGAGTCCACACTCACTTACATCAATGCATCACACATCCACTTATGATCTCTCATCCCCCTAATTCCACATTACTCGTACATATACTTACAGAAATATGTACACCATGTGCCCCTTTGTCTTAACACTGCCCTTAAGCTTCCCATTGTCTCCTCCCAAAGTCTCAATGTTGATGTCCCATTGTGATATTCCTAATGATACTTCGATTATCTCGCATAACTTGTACAATGTAACCCATAACCAATTTGTAACAACTGTATTCTCATTATTCATATCTTATTGTAAGCCACACTGAGCCCGCAAAGAGGTGGGAAAATGTGGGATACAAATGCAAACAATAAATAAATAAATAAACATCATAACCTTAAACTCAATATGCCAACACACTGGTAACCAATAGTAGTCTGCTAATAATGGTGTCACGTGGTCAAAAGGCCAAGTTTTACCAGTAAATGCATGGCAGCATTTTGTAGGGTTGGTAAACCATACAAATTAGTCCCAGCATAGATCACCTTGCAGAATCCAATCAAGAAACTAACAAGGTATGCAAGAGAACATGTAATGAACAGTCTCTGTATCACTCCATATTGTGACCTTACCTTGAATATTGTTTTCACTTCTGTTCACCGTGTCAAACAAAAAGTGATGGAATTAGAAACGTTTCAAAGCTCAGTGACCAGAATGATTAAGGGAATGGATCTCCTCTTTTGAGTGGTGTAGAATAAGTAAAATGGAATTAGTTTTTTTCCTCTTTCAAAAAGTACAAAGACTAGGGGACATTCTATGAAGTTATGTGATAATACTTGAATACACGTGGAAGAGGATTTATTCTATTGTTGGTCCAGCAGAACGGAATAAGTTACCAGTTGCTCTTAGGAAGCAGAACAATTTGACAGTGTTTAAAAAATCTGTTAAAACAGCACTTGTTGTCACAGTCTGGTTTTTAAATTACGATTGCAATGATTGTAGAATCACTGTTTGATTGCCTTTTGCCTTGTTTTTCATGTTTTTGTATGGAATATGTTTTATTATGTATGTTATTTTGTACTTCACTTTGGACAGAAGCAGAATATGAATGAAAACAAATAGGAGGAAATATTTTTTCTCTCAATGAATAGTTTCTGGAGCTCGTGGAAACAGCAGTTAGCATAAAGGTTTGGAGAAGTTCCTGGAGGAAAAATTCATAATCTGCTATAAAGATAGGGGAACGCCACTACTTAGCCCTATGACCGATTGCATTTAATTTTGCTACTCTTTGGGATTCTCTTAGCGCCAGCAGCCTGGTTCCATCCTTGCTACTGGCATGCTCCTCCCCATGTTCTGGATCATCTGACCCTGGGAAATATTGCTAGCTCATGTAGCATCGGCAAACTGCAACTCCGGGGTCTCTGCCCCAGATGGTCTAGTCATTTGAATCCTGACCTTGCTTTTATTGACATGCTGATACACAAGCCCTAAAATGGCTGTGTACTGCTATGGATTTATAGCCTGCTTCATTAACACAGACTACTCAGTAATTACTGTGGATTCTTTTGGATTCGTATTAGGTAAATGAGACCTTTATTAGAGGTTCTAAAATCTACAATGGTTAAGATATATACAATGATTAAGCTATATACACACAATGATTAGCTATATAACTAAAAAGAAACAATACCTATCTATAAACAATCATTACATTACTGGTCTCTATATGTAAGCAATGCTAAGAGTTCCTAGATCAGGAAAAGAAGCAATAATACACTATACACAATTATCACTGGTCCTTACATCATCCAGGCTGTTGTTATCAGCTGGGGGGGGGGGGGGGGGGTCCGGCCCTGTTCACAGCGAAAGCCAGGAGTTTCTTTGACCAGGAAACATGGTTCTCTGCACAGTTCGTACGTTACTCACAGATGAGCTCCCAATTTCACTGAAAGAAACTCCCCTTTTTATTAGGCTTAGAGCTAAGGAAAATTACAGGATGCTTCTCTGTTTAGGTAAACAAGCCATAATGTGGGAATGTGGTCACATGTTTCCTAGTCCAGGTGGCCAGTCTGAACTCGAAAACAGGCCCCATCTTTCCCTTCACATAACAAATTAATTAGAGCTGTGTCTTATCTTCTACATGCCAACTTATTTTCACACAGTCAAAGTTAAACAATCATTTTTAAACAGAATTACTTCTAATCACAAATACAGACCCCGAGTGCACTTGTTGGTCAAGGCAGATAGAGTTGAAAAGCAATCTCTAAAATCCTTTTTATTATAGGCTGTCACTGTGACTTAGAAGTGCATGTCATTGTGCCAGAATGTTTGTCTGGTGATTTCAGTGGCAAAGCTGTTTTTGAGCAATCAGTTCCTTTAGCTGTTTAAGTATGACTTGCAGTTTTTGGTCCCAAGGTTGTTAACAAGATTATATAGGCAGGGGGTTTTGCCCCTACACACCCGTGGGTGATGATCTGCCCAAATAAAGCAAGAGATCAGCTGTTGCACCTTCTACAAATTTCGCTCAGATACACCCACAGATAACTTTTAAAACATATACGTCTGGGCAACACCATTTTCACCATTTCTCTACACCCCCAGCCAAGAGTGACTCAGTTTCTCCCATCCCTCCAAATCCCGAGCAGTTTTCTTCAACAGGAAGCTATAGTTCAGTTCATAAAGATTAGTTCCCAGCCCTCCTGTATAAATCCCCCAAATACTTGATAGCTGTTTGAACCCACCGAAATGGAAATCATGCTTAGAGCAACGCCACCTGCTCACATTAAAGGCTTCTAACTTAGTCATATTGACCCGAAACCCTGATATCCACCTATAGATCTCCAGTTCCCGATCCACCCCTTGCAAAGAGTCATAGGTCTAGTGAGAGTAAACAAAATATTGTCCGCAAAGAGATTTTATACTCTTCAACACTAGTGCACACCCCCCAAGGGGTTCCATTTCAAGTGCAAACAGTAAGGGGGGGAGACAGGGCACCCCTGCCTAGTACCTTGAGCCAACGCAAAAGACTCAGAATACCCCCCATTAATTTTAAGATACGCCAGTGGGCAGTTGTAGATCATGCAAATCCATTCCTGAAATCGGGCCCTAGCCTTAACCTGCTTAACACCTAAAATATAAAGTGCCAGGACACCTGATCAAAGGCTTTCTGTGCATCTACTGGCAGCAGCAGGGTAGGTTGATTACTCCTTTTAGCCTTATCCATCAAATTCAGTGGTCGCCGTATATTATCCTCATCTGCCTTCTCACAATAAATCCTGACTGATCTGGGTGGACCAGCTTAGACACAGCAGCCATAAGTCTATTGGCCAAGATCTGAGTTGGAATTTTGGTACAGTACCAATCAAGGAGCTGGAACGATATGAACTACAGTGAGTCAGATCCTTGCCCTCCTTTGGAATGTTTAACTCCCTCTAGGCGCATAAAATAGGTCAAATGGGCACCTTCTTCAAGACAGTTAAACATCTGCAAAAATGGGCTCACCAACCACCCTCGGAAACGTTAGTAGAATTTTACTGTGAAGTCATCCAAGCCAGGTGATTTACCAAACTTAATTGAATGCAAAACTTGGCTTCCCTGATTGTGATAGGCCACTCTGCCTCCGATTCCCTGATCTTCCCAGGTGAATCCCCTCTAGATAGCAGGTATCTCTCGCTCCTCAGCCATGGTATCAGGTGTATACAGTTCTTTATAAAACTCCACAAACCTCTTACCTATGTTCTGATCCTCTAACAAATCCGCCCCTGACTTCGCTTTTATATGGATAACATAATACATCTCAGCTTTAGCCTATGGGCCAAAAGTCTGCTAGTTTTATTATTGAATTCAGAATACCACTGTTGTAATATCTGGAAATTATGCTGAAGGTGCTCCACCACACCATCCTGAAGCTTTATCCTGACCTCCCCTGATTGCTCTAAGACATCCCTCTTACCCGGGTGACTCATATTCTGTGCCTCCAAATAGTCTAGCTGATTTCACAATTCATGTTCTTCCTGCTGCTTTTGATGCTTTCTCTGGGATATGATTGCTATCAGATGACCCCACAAAGTAACCTTTAACCCTTCCCAAAGGGCCTCTGGTGAGACCTCTCCTATGTTATTCAACTTCAAATATTCCCCTAACAGCTACCTCACCCTGGGCCACCTGCAGGTCATTCAATAAACTATCATTCAAGCGCTGGTACTGCCCACCCTGGACACCAAACCCACTATTGCAGCTCCACCCACACAGGAGCATGATTAGATTATGTAATGGATTCAGTCCAGGACCATTCCAGGGAGGAAAAAAGGCCCTTGTCCAAAAAAATAAAACCAATCTTAGAATAACTATGATGCACCTGGGAGAAAAAGGTGTAATCTCTCGCCAGTACATGATGTTCTCTCTGTCCACCAAGTTTAATGCCACCAACAAGCTATAGAACCTTCTCCCTTCTCCCATAGGACTCCTGTCCACCCTTATTGTCTAAGTTCGGCATCAAAGTTAGATAGATTGAAATGCCCCCTTCCAAAACAAGTATTTCAGTCAAACATTTGTCAGAATAGGCCCCCTGGTCGTAGAGTATAAGTGGGTTAGAAATGTTTAAAATAAGTAAATAAAGTGCATACATGTTCACTAGTGGAAAGTTCCGCTCATTAATAAGCCCTACCACCAACAAAATACTTCACTCATCATCCCTCCTTACTTGTTTTATATCCACCCACAACACTTTATTAAATATAATGCCAACCCCTCTTTCTTCACTCAATGTGTAATTAAACTCTAGAATTCATTGCCAGAGAATGTGGTAAAGGCGGTTAGCAGGGTTTAAAAAAGGTCTGGACGGCTTCATAAAAGAAAAGTCCATAGACCATTATTAAATTGACTTGGGGAAAATCCACTGCTTATTTGTGGGATAAGCAGCATAAAATGTATTGAACATTTTTGGGATCTTGCCAGGTATTTGTGACCTGGATTGGCCACTGTTGGAATCAGGATGCTGGGCTTGGTGGACCTTTGGTCTGTCCAAGTATGGAAATACTTATGTACTATTAGAAGCCCATAAATGGATATGAAAACGTGTGTCCCCATCCAGCTTTTTATCACATTTCTAAGATGGGTTTCTTGCACAAAACAGATTGCAGCGCATAGAAGAAACGGATCCAAAGATGCTTAGCAAAAATAATTAGGAAAGCCAGTACTGGGCAGACTTAAACGATCTGTGCCCTGATCAAGCCTGAATAGATTTGGATAGGCCGGATGGAGCTTTTCAGGGGCTTTGACAACAATTTCAGAAATTTTAGAACAAGGCTAGTGCTGGGCAGACTTATACGGTCTATGCCCTAAAATTGGCAAGGATAAATCAGGATAAGGAATACATATGATGTATCACATCATACCATATGTAATAAGTTTATTTTATTGGACAGTCTGGATGGACCGTACGGATCTTTATCTGCAGTCATCTACTATGTTATTGTGTTTCAGCACTTGAAACATCATGGACCTTTTAAATGGGGAATTAAGCCCCTTAACATTATAGATCACAGCCTGCAGTTATACAGGGTTTATGTCAGCCGAAAGATAACCTAGATCCCCAGTGCAAACCCAAAGAAAGCCCCACCTCCTGCCTCCTGTGACCCGTCCAACCCAACCCATTGCTTTGTCCATAAAATCCCCACGTCCCCAGAACACCCACCCCCATCAATACCACCAACTCCCACTCCATCGCTTTAGGAAGTAACACTCCCATAGAGTTCCTCATGCACCCCTTAAAAGTCTGCCCACTAATACCCACCGCTATCTCCCCACCACCACTCACCAACTTACACATTACACCCTCCCAATCCCCTCATACACACTTCTGAATCACCCCACAAACAGCCTACAGGTCCCCACATACGAACACTATCCTGGTATCAAAGCACTCGCACTATTTCTCCCACCAGCACCATTCTCCTGAATACCCAGCTGAAGGAGAAGGGCCAGCCCACGATATAGTTTCTCCTTCCAAGTCTGCCCACTAGAAACTGCAGGCCCCCCTCCCCGAACAGGGCAAAATACACAGGTGCCACTCCCTGCCTCTCTCCCCACTATCGTGTGTGCAGACCCTTCGTTCCTTGCCAGCAGAACCCCACTAGATGCTGTCGTATCTTTCTCCGAGGACAAGCAGGCCATTAATTTTTACAGTTGGGTAATGCGGTACCGCGTTGCCTGGTCCGGAGCTTATGACAAGTTTAATGGAGCTTTGCGGCATGCAAGACATGCTCCACCACACATTTGCGAGTGCCTTCCCGCCCGCCGTGAGAGTGTGGTTACCACAGTTGTTTTTCTACCGCGGTGAGGAGAAGACTGTGTCTGTGGTTTCTCTTCATTCCCAGTCTGGAAGAGTTTCTCTTTTTTGGTGCCTTTCAGGCTTTTCGCCTCGTATTTTGTTGTGCCGGTTCTCAGGTTTTACTCTTTTAGTTTCTTTTTTTCCCAGTTTCGTTACCTTTATTCTTTTGTGTCTTAGGCCACGTTTAGGCCTTGACTTCAGCCAGATTTTTCCCTTGTCTTTTTCTGGTACCTTGCCCCTTTTTTCAGCCACTGTTGTGTCTTTTCATTTAGCTGCAGAAGTTTTTCCATCCATGTCCACTGAAGTTCTCAGTGACTTTAAGAGCTGTACACAGTGCAGTTGGACCATCTCTAGTAAGGACACCCATTTTTCAGTGTTTAGTGCCTGACCATAGCCCTGCTGTGTCCTCTGTCTTTGTATGAAGAAGAGTACTCGGGTATCCAGAGAGCCTCAATGCGAGAACATTTCTGGAGCCAAGAAGGAGTCCTCAGCATCGAGGTCAGCGGCATCAATGTTGAAGACTGCACCAGCATTGGGAGTAATGGTCCACATGGCTTCTTCGAGACCCAAGGACACTGGGAATACGTCGAGTGGGTCCTCCACCTGTCTCGACACTCACTACTGGGTTCGAGTCTTTCTCCTGGAACCGAGTGCAGACACTCTAATTGCACTGGCTTCTCAGGTTCGGGCTGCCATGAGCTCCGGGGCGTCAAGTGTTTCCGCACCCAAGAAGTGTTGGCGCTGGGAGGACTGCTTCCCCTCCATCCAGGAGGTGCTGATTCATTGGTCCACTATAGAGAGCTGCACAGGAAAAGGGATAGCGGGAATCCCGTGGGGATGGACCCAGGTCCATGGGGATCCCGCGGGGATGGACCCAGGTCCTGCGGGTTTCCTGTGGAACCATAAAACTAGCAGAGCTTTGCTTCCAGAGCTTTGCTTTCTCTCCCTGCACTTACGTCAGATTACCCTGTTGGTCTAGTGGCTTGCTTCAGGGCAGGAAAGGTCCCCAAGCTTTCCTGCCTGCTGCTGCTGATCCTTTTGCTGCCTCCGCTTGTTTAAAATGACTGCCGAGACTTCAAGCGGCAGCCTCAAAGCTAGTGTTTCATAGAGAGGTATTGAATAATGAGGGAAGGGTTTCCCTTCATGCAGAAGTTCTTTCCAGCATCAGTCTAAATTTGCCAACATTGTCCAGTTCAGCACAGAATTAGCCGCCATGTTTATACAAAGTTAATTATGTTCAGTGGAAAATAAATCTGTTGCCTCAGGCTGCTTGCTCTGTAAGTATTCTATCACTGTTTGTTTCATTATTGCTACCAAGTATTACATATTAAGGGCATTTGCTTTAAACGTTGCTTTAATTCATTTATCTAGTCCTTATATGCACATGGTTTTGCTTTTTAAACCCAAATGTGAATCCTAAGGGCAGTTGAACAATTTAAGTATAAACTGTGTTGTTTCAGACTTTACTTGTTTTGGACTGCTTTGGGTCCTGCTAATTTGTACATCTGCTGTCTTAGCAGAGTACAGAAGAAAATGATTTATGTTATTTTTACTAGAATTTTTACTGCTTGTAGAATCTGGCTTTCTTGGGGGGGGGGGGGGGGGGGATGTTTCAAGGTGACTGCCAGGAACTGGGATGGAGGAGATTACTTGCGGTGGGGATGTGTTCAATTCCCCACAGGGACGGGCGGGGATGGGTTAGAATCCCACGGAGATGGGTTAAATTTCTGGCCCTGTGCAACTCTCTAGTTCACTAACAGCCAGGACCTGACTCCTGTCTCGGAGCTGGCCCTCCAGTCTTTCCTGGTGGCGGCCCTCAAGTGTATCTGGGCCTTACTTCCTGAGCTGCTGGATGTCCTTTTGTGCATCGGCACCCAAGCCAGCACCCCCTCAGCGTCAGTGGAGGAAGCTTCGCCGGAGTTGAGGCAGGAACTGACTCCTCGATGCCCCTCTCGAGGACATGGCTCCTCCAAGTTGAAGCAGGCTCAGTCTCAGCGTTCTCATGAGGAGTTGCTATCTGACACCAATGAGGAACACTCAGAGGAGGATCCAAGGTACTTTTCAGAGGATGAGTCCTATGGCATCCTCTCTGAACCCTGCCTTCCGCTTGATAGGAGAAAGCCCCCTCCAGAGAGCCTTTCGTCCCCCTCTTTTGTAAAGGATATGGATGAGGCTATTCCATTTCATTTGGTTGTGGAGGATGAGACCAGAGCTAAGATGCTTGAAGTCCTAGACTATGAGTCTCCTCTTAGGTAGACTGTGACTGTCCCTCTCCACGAGGTACTCAAGGAAGTCCTTGATCAGAATTGGGAGTCCCCTCTGTTGGTCCCTGTCCTGCCCAAGAAAATTTGGCACGATGTATCGGATCCACAGTACACCTAGTTTTGATAGGTCTCAGTTGTCTCACAATTCCATGGTGGTGGAATTTGCCCTCAAAAGAGCCAGGTGTTCTAGAGACTTTGCCTCTGCACCCCCAGGCAGAGAATCTAGGACCTTAGACTCTTTTGGGAGGATAATTTGGATGTTTTATGTATAGTTCATATATTTTTGTTATCCTTTTTATCCTTGTCATTATTTAAATATTTTGTATTGTTATTTAAATTAGACTCCTGAAGCAGGCTAACAGCCAAAACATGGTACTGTGTCGAGTCTTCATCAATAAACTATTTATCATCATTTGAAGGCTCCTTGTTTGCTTCTGGTTTACCTGGTCTATTTCCCACTCTTTGTGTGTCATTGTCATTTCGTTGTGGGATCTCGGCGTTCCTCTACCCCAACAGACCCTCACCAAATCCAAGATCTCTGCTCAGAGTATAGCAATGCATAGACTCTCAAGGTTGCATGTTTCTGACTTGGAACCATCTGTTCACCAGAGGATGTTGGATGCCTCTTGCCGAGGGGATAGCCTTTTTGAAGAGAAGGTTGAGGAGGTCGCTGACCAAATCAAGAAGCACACTAATACCATCTCTTCTGTCTCCCGCCAGGCACCTTCTGCATCAGCCTCCTCCTCTTGGAAGTCTTTTGGCAAGTCAAGTAGGGGTACCTACTACTCACAGAGGTGCAGGTATGCTACATCTTCTCGCCATCTGTCTAGGCTCAACCCCAGTGCGCTCGTTCTCATCAACAGCGTGCACCTGAGGCCCTTGCTGCTCCCCAGTCAAAGCAAGGGACAAGCTTTTGACTGG